>NC_142162.1:19536739-20230239 GCF_024610735.1 Ursus americanus
CTAGGCTACTGAAATCATAGATCTTAGTGGGCCACTTATCTCTTTTATGTTTAAGTCCTTTCTCTTCAAAGATATCAGCCATATTATTCAGAATCTGGAGTGGAGTTCTTTAAATGTTACCATTGGAAGTGTATTCAACTGTCATGTTTGAGACGCACAGATTACAGTCCTTTGAAAGTTTGCAGGAGAAATGCTGTGGCAGCATATACTTGTTTTACCGGCGTAAGTTAGAAACACACACCAGCAATACTGAGCACACGGCACAAACTTTCACACACACACACACACACACACACACACACACACACACACACACAGAGGCACATGAAACTCCAATACTACTTAACATTCTACTTAATATTTAATACATCATCTCATTCTTCTTAGACACAATGAGCAACCAAAATGCACAAAGTTAAGGGTAGTCGCTAAAACTATTGTGATGTGTAGACCATAGTGCCCAGTTACTTAAACACCAGTCTAGATATTATCACGAAAGTAGTTTTTAGATGTGATTAACATTTACAATCAGTAGACTTTGAATAAAGGAGATTGCCCTCCATAATGTGGGTGGTCCTCATCTAATCAAAGACTCTAACAGCAAAGACTGAGGTTTCCTTAGGAAAAAGCAATTCGGCCTCAATATTGCAACATGGAAACGTTGCCTGAGCTTCCCACATGTTGGCCTACATTACAGATTTTGGACTCAAGACTGCAACATCAACTCTTACCTGTATTTCTAGCCTGTTGGCCTCCCCTATGGATTTCAGACTTTCTAGCCCCCACAATTGTGTAAGTCAGTTCCTTAAAATCTCCCTATTTATAGACAGAGAGAGAGAGAGATGATAGCTAAATCTCCTACTGGGTTTGTCCCTCAGGAGAACCCTTCATAATATAGCTATTATTGCACAACCATCCTTCAAATAAGACAATACCTTGATTAATTCTGAAATAATTCTATAATCTCATTTTGGGCACCTTGCTTTATTTAAATTGAGCCAAAATATTTTATTCCTTTTAAGCCCAAATTGATAATGAAACTTGAAAAGCTCACAAGAACTTATTCTTTCTCTCCAGCATTTCGGTTTCCTGTGTTTCTTTCTCCACCCTAAACCAGCCTCCAACCACTTTCCTATCCAGCCCATGAATCATTCCTAACACACACTTCATTTTTCTAAAAAACAAGATCAATGAAGAGCTCTATAGACATTCTGTCACAGTTTTGGGGTTTATTTGCTTTTTTGGCTTAAATCTCTTTTCAGTGACCATCGCTACTGTGTTTCTATTCTCGCTGGTGACTATCAGTTTATGTTTAGCCAACAGTTACAATAATGTGTGTTGGGATACTGGCCGAAATAAGCTCAGAGAATCTACATCATTTACCACGAGGCTGTCCTAAGCAGGCTTGCTTTGTCTACCTTAAAACAAAACCCTTTGCTAAGGTTTAAGATAAAGTCTTGTCTTCATTTTCTTCTTTAGGTTCAGAGTAACTAATTTTGACCAAAACTCTAAAAAGAACTGGAAGTGATCCATTAATTAAAGCAATGCAGTCCATGACTGAGAGGCCTGAGTTCCTCAGTTGATAAGATATTTCAAAATGCGTAATATAGGACTTTTTCAAAGCAAAGATATAAAGTTCAAAATAACAAAACTACCCTTCTGTTGTTGCTTAAGAGGGATTTATTCACTATGCAGTTTATGACTCAGATTATCTTCTTAAACAAATGTTACCCAAATAAACCTTCCTTGAAACCAATGGTACTGGTGTTCAAACATTTTCCTTTATATGGAGTTAAGTGTGTCCACTATCATCTGACTGAAACAGCTAAAGCCATTTCTTTTAAAGACATCAACAGCTCAAGGAAAAAAAAAAGTTTTCTCTCCAGGGCTGGGGGAGGACTTTTGCTTTGCACTTTAAAATGTTTGCTCTGTTCCAAGAAGATATTAGGATCAGTTGACGGACAACGGGAAAAATTTTCCTGGCAGAGGAGGAAGCCAGAGGAGATTCATATGCAGACAAAATTTTAACTATCAGGCTGTTTGTATCCCCATGTCTATTCTAATATGCCAAGCTGGGATAAATCAAATGGGCTCTAAAAATGGTAGATAAAAATGTGATTTCACAATAATTCTGGAGTTTTGCAGAATATCCATCTTAAGCACTTCTTTTTTCCCAAGGAGTTATTTATTACTGGGCAAAGCTATACGGCTATTTCAATATATGTACTACTCTAAGAAAAAAAAAATCCTTGAAAACTTTACATTTGAAAAGTGTTATAAAGATATGACGGTTTTGTTGAAGTGCTAGTGTGAGTTTAAACAGACTGGGGCCCAGGCAGAGATGCCTGAAATCTAAAGCGAGGAGGGAAACCAGGTCAGATGCTGCGGCGCGGGGCTGGGTGGATGTGTCCGCGGTCCAGCTGGCCAGCCCTCCTCAGGGGAGGCCCGGACCCAAGCGTCCTGCTTCAGGCTGTGGGCGCGTGTGTACAGGACTTGTCTCTATTATGAGACCCCAGCGCTGGCAATCTCTTATTGATGTGGGAATTGGACTCCTGGCATAAATGCAAAGAGGACCAAGGACACGGGAAGGCAATGTTGGGTAAATTCGTGAAGCAAATATTTCAGAGACCTCAGGACAGACTTTTTGCGTTTCATGGCAACTCTATAATCATTTAGTTTTCCTCATTTTCTCAAAAACAATGTGGTCCTTGTAAGGATTAGCAAAGTAAATGTTTAATCCGGGCCATAATACACGCTAAAAATCCCTCAAAAAGTGGAGGAAATTCTAACGGCTGAGATTAAGAGGACACAAGCAGCAGAGAGGCCCCTCTCTTGTACTGCCTTCAGGGCCCTCACCTGACCCCCGCCCCGGGGGGTGGGGGGGCATAAGACCTCCAAATCGGGTCTTCTCTCCTAACTACCCTCTCTTCGTTGGTATGAACCTTGGCTGTTTTTCTCACTGGGACTTTTCACAGGCAAAACAGGGGGTGTAAATGAAAATTCAAAAGGAAGGCACCCAGAGTTGATTCATGGCCTGCTAGACCCATCCACACCCAACTTTAAATGAACTAAGACGGAAAATATAACTGGTCTTAATATAAATCTCATCACAGCTTAGCAAGGAGAATGTGGTTAGGTCTTACCGTCATTCTTCCCTGAAGAAGGCTCATTATGAGAACCATTGAATAATTGAACTTAAATTTGATATAAACTGGACCAAAAAACAAACAAAAAGCTACAATAATAAAAAACAGCATAAAAAAGAAAAGTCCCCAAACACGGACAACTCTGAGACTTAAGGTAGTTGGAAATTACTTACGGTAAACAGCATATATGATTCTAGTCAAAAAAATATAAACAGGGGCGCCTGGGTGGCGCAGTCGTTAAGCGTCTGCCTTCGGCTCAGGGCGTGATCCTGGCGTACCGGGATCGAGCCCCACATCAGGCTCCTCCGCTATGAGCCTGCTTCTTCCTCTCCCACTCCCCCTGCTTGTGTTCCCTCTCTCGCTGGCTGTCTGTCTCTCTGTCTAATAAATAAATAAATAAATAAATAAATAAATAAATCTTTAAAAAAAACCCAAAAAAACAAAAAAATATAAACAATTCAGAAAGAATGGAATCTATTTTATTAATGACAACTTTATCAAACTATTGACTTCCTAATGATTTTTCAGGTTAGAAGTTGCGTTAGGGTTCTTGAATTTAGTTTTTGAATTTTAATTGTTAAATATTAATTTAATTATTTTCTTATTTTAGGGATCATTTCTCAAAAAACCTTACTTTCTATCACTTCCTAAATGCATAGTATTTTATCAGAAAGCTATCTCTGCCTAGATATCTTTTTCATCAACACTGGGAATTAGACTTTTCTTCTCTGTCTCCTTTCTCTCAATATCCAACTCAGTTTATTTCAAACTAGTGTCAATAAATAGGAATATTTCACAATTGTTAATCTGGGCTAACTGAACCATACTGACAAACCAAGAACTTTAGGAATTGAGTTATTGGCCTAGTTAGAACCTGACAAATGTTAACATAAATAAAACAGAAACACTGAAAAAGCTTTTTCTATAATGAAATTTTTTTTAAAGATTTTATTTATTTATTTGAGAGAGAGAGAGAGGGAGCACAGAGGGAGAGGGAGAGGGAGAAGCAGATACCCGCTGAGCAGTGAGCCCGATGCCGGGCTCCATCCCAGGACCCCGGGATCATGACCTGAGCTGAAAGCAGACGCTTAACTGACTGAGCCACGCAGGTGCCCCTATAATGAATTATTTTTAATCAATTTTGGTTTGTCCTTTTTTCTTCTCTTGGTAAGAACTTTGAATTTTAAGTATTGTGAAGCAAAGACTTTTGTCGAGATCTAATTATAGGGAAATAACACAACCATATGGCTAATTTTACCTTAATCTCCTTTCTTTTCTAGGTTATTAAAATAATTATTATTCTTTCTTCTTACAATATGTTCTTTCTGCAATACCAGAAATTTATAAGGAAGAAAATCCAAATCACCTGTAAACCTATCTTTATGTAGAGATAACCTCTTCTAACAATTTTTTGGTAAATTTTCTTTCGACCTTTTGTGTACACACATGCATTCCCCAGTGACTGACTTTAGATCTCACAGCAAGGAGGTGCTATGTTTCATATGTTTGGCACTCACAGTGGGTGGGTCCTTTAACTCAAGTCCTAGTGTCCCTTACCGGAAGTTCCTCTGTCTGTAAATCACACTGGCCTGGAATCAGGAAAACCAGCGATTGTCAGTGACTGTCCATTAGAGGAGTTAGAAGGTGAACATACTTCTAGGGAGCTCTTGCTGGCAGCCCCCCGGAAAGCTCAGAATGCACGTGCTCAGAAATACACATTCCCTGTCCTGTCTGCGTGTGGCAGGTCCCTTCAGTTTGTCAAAGTTCTTCTGCCATTTCTCCCTTTGCTGCAACATAGTCCTGAATACTTAATGAACGATGATTGACTTCACTGGGACACACAGAGATGAAAATAGCTCCATGTTCTGAAGTAGTGACCTTAGCCAGCAATCAAAGAACAATTTTATTTATGCACCGTGAAAAGGGTGGCTGACAATATTTCTATCTGTACATTCATTTATCTATCTTGAGGCACAAAAACACTTCTTCCATAGGGTTTCATTTTTTCAAAGATTTATTTATTTATTTTAGAGAGAGCAAGAGAGCACGTGAGAGTGGGAGGAGGGGCAGAAGGTGAGGGAGAGGGAGAGAAGCAGACTCCGTACTGAGTGCAGAGCCCAGCGTGGGGCTCCATCTCCTGACCCTGAGCTCATGACCTGAGCTGAAACCAAGAGTCAGATGCTTAACCGACTGAGTCACCCAGGTGCCCCTAAATAGTTTCATTTCTATAATAAGGAATGATTTAAAAATAAATAGCATAATGAAACACTTAAACCCACTTTGCAATAGTATTTGTGTAATATTTCATTGATGTGTACCTAAATAAAAATAAACAAATAAAACCCCAAACACTGAAGGGCAAACACCATAATGTATATAAAGGTTAGATGAACGTAGAAGGCTTATAGTTTTTTTGTACGTGTGTCTGTGCATGCATGTGCGTATACACGTGTACACACGTGTCTGAGCACTTATCCAAAGTTTTATTCATTGAATATATATTACTTTTGTGACAGGCAAAACAAAGAAAGTGCATGAGGAATAATTTTAAAAGTTCCCACTGCAATAATCTTCCATTTCTGGTTCTTAAAAATATATTTGACCACAGAATGTTTCAGAAAATGTGGTATCAAAACTTAAGACTGTCAAGACTATCTATTTGCTTAAATGATATGGGTGCCTCATGTCTATTTCAATATTTTCTTTTCTCATTTCTAATTTCTCCTTATTTTCTTCTCGAATACTCTCATACTCATATCTCTAAATATTATCTTTCCTTTTGGATATTATGGGGAGTTGGAGACGAAAACTGACACTGTATTTTTACCTCGGCATTATTTCAGCGTGATCTCAGACAGTGTTTTGCACCATTCTTTGCCCTCTATATCTTCTTTCTCTCTTCTCCCTGACACCTTGCCTCTCTTTTGTAGAACAATCATTTCGATCTGCCCTATTCCACAAGTACTATTGACAGTGTTGCTAAAGGTGGGCTTGGAAGACTCTCCAGGGTTTGTCATCACAGCGTTTTACACCGCTTTGGGCTGCATATTAGTAGTATATCAAGCCTCTAAATGGGTTAGATTCCTTTGTTTAAAATGGTATTCCTCTGGGGCACCTGGGTGGCTCAGTCCGTTAAGCATCTGACTCGACCCCACCTCAGGTCTTGATGTCGGGGTCGTGAGTTCAAACCCCACACTGGGTTCCACGCTAGGTGTGGAGCCTACTTAAACAAACAAACAAATAACTAAGTAAAATGGTATTCATTTGGCGAATGTCCACCGTTAGTTTACATTCCAACATATCGCCAAGTAGCTGATTAGACTCTCCTGCCAATCTAGCATCTCATGTTACTCTGTTCATAGATGTCTTGGGGCAGTTGTAGCTGACTCTAGAAAAATAAAAGCGGAGAAGATGCTCCTCATTTTTTTTCTGGAGGAAACACTGGTTAATGTATATTACATATAGCAGTGTCGCATTATAGGATAAATTAAGCTCGAAACGGGCTAAATAGAGGTCATTATCATTGTCAAGCAAACATTTACATGGGACTTTCTATATGGCAGGCATTTGATCTAAATTCTTGACATACATTAACCTGTTTCTTTCTCTGACAATTCAGTGAATAGGTACAACATTATCCCTGTTCACAGTTGAGAAAACTGAGGAGCAAGTTGGTTAGAAAACTTGTCCGAAGTCAAGGAGCTCCTACAGAGCAGAGCTGGTATTTCAAGCCCGGCAGCATACTTCCAGAGGCTCTTCTCTTAACCCTAATGCCATCCCACCTTAGAGTGTCAGTAAATGTTCGATCACATTTGAAAAAAAAATGCATAGTATTATGCTACATACCGGAATGTTAAAAAAAAAAACAAACCAAAGTATGAGACAGTTTGTGCCCTTGGAGGTTTTCAAGCTAGTTAGAAAGACGGGGCAAACAATAGAAAACCGCAGATCATTCCAGGCAGCAGAAGCTGTGATAAAGGAGCCATTCAGAAGAGCTCACTAGGATTTTGTAGGTGCCCAAGTCACTATAGGCTGGGCAAATTTGGAAAAGACTTCATGTCTATGGACTTTTGAGATGTTTGGACCAAAGATCAAGATGCTTTTTATTGAACGTTATCCAAAATACGGATAGCTGAAACATGCATCTGAAAATCGCTAAGACGGATGGTCTGAGAATCATTTGAATCATCCGTAGGCAGAGCGAGTTCTTGATTAAATCCCAGCAGGTGAGTGAGAATTACTACATAAAGCAAAGGAATTTAAAACACCATGATTGTACCATTAATATAGAAGGATTAGAGTGATCAGATAGTTCAGAAGATGCTTGTCTTGATGCCTTTACGAGTGGGCCATGCAATGCCTTGGGCTGCAAACAATTAGTCCTGCGTGTCACAGGAGCTTGCGAGTGACAAGACCCTTTGACGGCTCTGAAGGATGAACCAGTGCCCAGGAGAACAGCAATCTAGAAACTAACTTGATTTGATACTTCTTTTTGTTTAAAGCAACCAACATTTCAGTGATCTATAGTACTCCAGGGTTACATTTATCTACTCTTACTGTAATGCAATTGTTTCAGAAGAAATAACGGGTGAGTTAAATAACAAGACCAATGGCAACTCGGGATAAATAAGAATATAGGAAAATTTAAATTGTTAAAAATCCTCTATATCTATTCCTGCCGTTTCTCTTAAGTTCACGGCAAGGTTATTTTATTTTTCTTCAACTTAACTTACTTGCTACTAAACTGTACTGTAGTTTGGCTCCCCCTTATAGCTAATTATCATTTATTCTATACATTCCATATTTCCAGTGAACATTATGTATCAGTTTCTTAATATTAATGTCTTTTTTAGAATGTGTTTAATTCACACATAGATTGAATATATACATTATCTCAGTATATCTAATAATTTATTATTATTATTTTCTCTCCAGTATTTCTACCATCCTTCCAGTTATTTAAAATTAGAAAGTTGGCTGGGTGCCTGGGTGGCCCAGTAGGTTAAGCAGCATCTGACTCTTGATTTTGGCTCAGGTCATGATCTCAGGGACATGAAATTGAGCCCCTCATTGGGTTCCATACTCAGAGCGTGGAGTCTGCTTAAAGAATCTCTCTCTCCCTCTCTCTCTGATCCCCGCCCCCCTCCGCAGCACTCTTGCTCTCCTGCTCGCCCATCCGTGCACTCTCTCTCTCTCTCTCTCTCTAAAATAAATAAATAAATAAATATTAAAAGAATCAGAACCTTGGGAGTCATTCGTAATGTTTTCCTCTCCCTTCCTACTTCATAGCTAATCAACGTATGTTCTTGTTATGTCTCTTAAATATCTTCTAAATGTGTCCGGTTCATGAAGGCTAATTATTTCTGTGGACCCAGAAGCAGATACGGTCCAGCTGAGACTAGAACCCGGGTCTTCTGAGTCCTGGTTGAGCCATCTCTCTGATCTCCTATGACAGTTTTAGAGAAGGGGCTTTGTTTTGATTCCAATCCTCTCAACAAAGTATTAACATATACCAATATAATAAACTATTAGAAACACACATTCCTTACATACGTTAGAAAAAAGGTAGAGCTGGTATTAGTGATGTGATTATATACCTGGAAAACCCAAGAAATTCAACTGCCAAACTACGATATACGGTAAGATAGTTTAGGAAGATAGCTGATGTTAACTTACTATGCTGAAAAAGAAAAACAGTATTCATGTATACAACCAGTTAGAAGATATAATTGAAGAAAAGACCTATTAAAATAGTAGCAAAAAGGTAAAATATTTAAGAATAAACTCAACAAGAAAATGTGAGAGACCCATGTGAGGAAATACTCCTGATATACAGAAAAGTACACTCAACAAATGTAAAGACGAACCACGTGCTTAGGAACGTTCAAGAACAGAGAGATGTTTGCAAATGTAATGACATCCCCACCCCCTAAAAAACCCACCAGGTTTTGTTGTTCTTCCCCACTCCCCAAATTATACACGCTAATTCTAAAGTTCATTTAGGAAAACAAATAAGCAAGGGTCGCCAAAGGAGATCAGTGGGGGCCTGGGTTGGAGGGTGGGGGTTGGGGGAGGCTATCCCTATCAGATATTGAAATAAACTTTACAGTTTTAAGAGTTGTGTCATTCTGGCATATGACAGGGACTCAAAATACCTACCGGAGTTCAGTGTGTGATAAAAGTGGCATCTCAAATCAATGGGAGTACTTAGTAAATGTAATTGTTAATTACATTCATTAGTTAATTTAAGACTTACTAAATGAGAGTAGCCATGTGGAGAAATAGAGTTCTATACTTTACCCTGTTTATCAGAATAAAACACCAGATGGATCAAATCTTTAAATGTAAAAAAACCCCAACCATGAAAGTTCTAGAAGAAAATACAAATTCCTTTATACATGTGAAGTGTGACAGGCTCTAAATACTGCAGGTAATGATGATGCTAGCAGCTAGGGCTTCTACAGCACGGACTGTGCGTGAGACGCTGTTCTAAGAGCTTCGCGCGTATTTCCTAATACGATCTTCATAACAACCGCACGAAGTAGCTGCTGTTATCACCTGCATGTGAACCCAAGCCCAGGACCAGGAGGGCGAACAGCATCATACGTGCCCTACGGGAAACACAACATACTTCAGAGATTCAAAAGAGCAAGAAATAGCAGTTTGGGGAAATAAGCAATGATTTAATGGAAACAGCAGAATCTGAGGTAGACCCAGAAAGATGGAAGGTGAGCATTATTAATAGGGTGAAAAGACTGTATCAATCCTAATTCAATCAACATGGGTCACATATTAACCCTTTAAGAACTTGAGGTCTAATTCAGGTTTGTGACCTTATACTTAAGATGCCTGAATGAGATAGCTAGTGACTAGTTTGAACAGGTCAAATATCATCCAGACGTTTTGGTTTTATAGGAACCTGAGGCTGGCCTATTTGAGCAGATGAGTCTTGTAGCCGCCGAAAGCCTTGAACGTCAGGGAAGGACAGCAAGGAGCCCTGCTTTAGTATTTTGCACTAGACCACAGGGCAGGGCGGGTCAACTGTCCACAGGCCAGCATCGCACTGGACTTGCATAAAAGAATTATTGCTGGAGTTAGGGTCTTTTCAGTGCCACTACTGCACGGTGAGTGCAGAAATATTTTTATTACTCACATCCATCCCTGGTAACTACATATGTGGCCCAGATGCTTGTTCTGCTCCAGGGCCCACACATCTCTTTAATGCAGAAGCCTCTCAATGGCTTCCTTTGAGGAGAATGAGGATCTGGTCCACTGGGAGTCTTATGACTTTTTAATCTTATATGACTAACTGTTTTACAAAAGGGGTCAGTAAATTGGAAAGATTTTTGCAAAGAGAGACAGTGTGAATGTTATTTTCGATTGTGCCTCACGTACGCCGTTTAAAATCAGATTGTTCTTTCGGAGGTGTCAGAGAGCATGACAGATTCAGAATTATAACTGGAAAATAAAATCAGGAACTTTTTTGTATCATATGGTGCAACTTAATAACAGTGAAAACAAAAGGTAGTCTTGAGACGAGCAGTAGAGAAGATTTCCTTAGCTATCTGAACGAATGATACACAATGAAAATGTATAGGAACCCATTTAAGAATCTCATTTGGTTTCCAAACAGTATCTGCCAATAGCAGAGTACAGAACAACTCCACAGAGGTTATTCCTAATAAACACTTACAAACGTAAGAAAATTATTTGCTCACAGATCATGGTAGTTTTAAACTAAGATAATGTCTGGAAGGCAGAGGATGTGTTGTAAACGTTATACAACATCCTTAGAAATCTTCTTACGGTAAACAGCAGTCAAACGTAGCTGTCATTCCTACCTAGATACACAAGCTTGTGCTAACGAGCACGTCCTAGGGCTTTTACCTGGGACATCACTGTATGCGCTCAAAAGAACAAAAATAACAAAGGTTTGGGGGCTCCTTGAGAAAACTGTGATTTATTAAAAGGTGAGGATTATGAAGATTACGGTTTCTGTTAAGAGTCAGAGACAAAAACAGAGGCTTTTTTTCTAGTTTACATTTCTGGCTCCAAAACGACGGATTTCTTTTTCAAGGCTTTGAAGACATTCAGAACATTGAGCCAATTACTACATCTTTTGTAAACTAAACTTATCCAGTTTCATTCTTTCAACTGGTGAAAGGGACCAAGAATACCTACTTCTCGGTGCTTCTGTGAGGCTTAAATGAGATCATTCATATAAAGCTTGTAGCCCTATTTCTGGCAGATAGTATGATTGCTACCATTACTTTTATTTCATCATTGTCAGCCCCCTCTCAAGCACATAGTAGGTGCTCACACAGTATTTGTTGCATATAAAATAGCAATATTTTCCCTCCATGATGAATGTTAGCCCGGTTACCTTTAAAAAGTGCTGTGCTTTTACATTTTGATTATGACCGTAAGGAACACCAATAAGACAAATTGCCTGAACTGTCATGAAATTGGGATTATTATAGTAGTAAGTTCCTTTTACTTACAGTAGCCCTAACATTATCAAACCTATGAGGCCCTGGAGACACATTGGCCCTACACTGTTGTAAGGTATCGTGCAGAAACATCACAGACCGTGGTGATTATAATCAGACGCTCACAAGTTTGATTGAGACAAAGAGGCAAGGAAGACAGCAGAAAAAAAAAATCTATTCCTTTTTGAAAAATGTGAATAAGGGAGCCACATGAGGAAAATGTTCTTTTTTCCTCAGAGTATTTCAAAAAATGGAATCATCTGCCACTGGCTGCTTCTTCCTTTTCCATCTGAAGGCGAGCCAAGATCAAAAAGGCACATGGACCTTTAGCTCTGGCCTGTCTGTGACCTTCAGCAGGGGTTAATTGAGATGGAAAAGAAAAAGGACCCGATCTTCTCTTGCATGATTACAGTGCACATTCCCATCCCTTTTTGCATCATTATGAAATATCAGAGCTAACCATAAAAAAGGACTGGATTTATGAAACTCCTCATAATTCAAACAAGAGCCAGAGAACTATAACATTTTGAATCCAGATTTTCTTTTACCGTGTGTGTGTGTGTAGTGCGGTTTTGGAAGCACGTTCACTTACGTTATCTCATCTGATTCTCCCAACAACCCTACGGGGCAAGCAGGCGTGATTACCCTCCATCGTTATGGAGAAGCGTATTGAAACTCTGAGAGATTTAAGGTTTCATCCACTTTTGCCTGGTTAGAACGTGCCAGAGATGGGACTGGGTCTGTGCATTCTTGGTCCGCTGCTCGTGCTGCCACGTTGCGCTGCTGTGGGCCATGTGTCCCTGGGGTAAAGGGTAAAGGGAGACGATGCATCTCCAGGCCTTGAATGGTATTAGCCAAGGGCTCGGTCTTCCTTATGTGAAACACATGCCGAGATGACATTTGTCACGTTTGAGCGTGTGTGTAAAAGTGACACTCCGCTTGAGAGACTAGGTCATGTTCATAAAAGAGGTAACCACACATGGAGTTCAATCTTGCTTGACTCATGCATTCTTCCACGGGAAAGGTGCTATTTTATGAGGCATGACTATCATTACTTTAAATCACGTCATATTTGTTTCACTGAAGATAAATCAGACCTGTACCAATTTTTAAATGTTTATACTTTCTGGGCATAGTTTGAAATATTTTAAATAAAACTTACCTTGAAAATTATTATATTCCAAAACCACCTCTCTTTTTTGAGAGCTATGGAGCAAACGTGGTGTCTGACCAAGGTCCCCTCCACAGGCTAACACTTAAATGACTTTGTCCGCCTTTACTACCGATGACATTTGCATTTGAGAAATTAAGGGAATCCTGAATGCTTACTGATCCTTGGATTTTCTCTTATACAAACCCAGCCCAGGTTTAAGGAAACCATAACTTTTTTTCACATTAAATATGAAATGTAGTCAAGATTTCTTTAAAAACACACAATTAAAAACACACACAAAAGAATGGATTCGTGGGGCTCAAGTTTCAGACCTGTTCCTGTCATATGTTGTACAAGAGGAGGCAGAACATATGAATGGCCAAACTGAAATGGTTTGGAGAAGCTATTTTTAGAGGATAAGAAACATTTGAAGCATAAGCTAAATGTTTCCTTTTTTAAACATCTGGAATTTTATCATTTAAATCCTCTTATTTGAAGTAGGACATGTGGGAAGAACTGTAATATTATCTTCTTTTGCAGTTTAAGGTTAAAACGCCACCGTTGAACGTCCAGCCTCTGTGTGTGCGTGCGTGTCTGTGTGTGACCGGGGTGCAGGCAGTACAGGATGGAGGGGGGCACACGTATGTGAGTGGGTAGAGAGGAAGAAATAAAGACGAGGGAATGCCAACTCATTCAGCTGGCTGAGAAAGGCTTTGCTGTTACCTTTGTTTTGATTGGGTTTGTGGATTATCTGTCCTGATCTGATTATTCTTTTTCCCTTTTGCCCTACTGCTATTTACAATCTGATGCACAGGAAAGCCCCAGTGGGCCAGGAATAAAGAAATACAATTCTGTAGATGTTCTAATTTTGTGGAAAGTGGGTGTTTAGCTAGACACATATGAGAGAGACGTGTCTCACAGAGTTTGAGCTTTCTGAGCTTTGCTGCTTAGAATTAATGCCCAGTTTACGGGACCCGTATAGGTATATTCTACCGGAGAAAACACTTCTTTTAACTATATTTTGGAGATTTCAGAACATTATCTTCTGAGGCATTTGACAGACACACTGTAATTTCGGATTTGTAGACTGGATCCTGGTTACGCAGAATCATCACACAATCTGTTTCCGGAAGAAAGATTCCGTAGCATGATACGGGACTGAGGCAAGAAGGGTGAGTACACATCGTTAGGCCTTAAACAGATCTGGGAATGTTTCTGATATCTGTTTACCATGCTATTAACTTTTCAGATAATGGCGCTTCTAATGTTCCTGTTTTACAATGTAAATCTTTTCAAATTAATGAAGAGAATAAAAATGCTTTACAGAAAACACGCGCCCAAGGCGCCGCTACAACCCCCACATCACAGTCAGAACCTCACGCCGCAAATATCTTATTGGCTGCTTACATTTGTAAGATCATATAATGCAGTGATTCTTTATCTTGGGTGCATGAACTTTCCCTTCAAAATTGTATGTATGTATATAAATTTGTGTGTGTGTGTGTTTACCACAGCTTTCACTAGAACCTCAAAGAAATCCATAACCACTCCTACCCTCCAAAGTTAAGAACTACTGATAATAAATAAGCAGACATGTTCTATGAGACTTAAAACAGAAGGTCTTAGAGATCATGCTTTAGTACTCCTGTCCCTTATTTCCCGCCTCTTCTTGCAATCCTGTCCAATGTGCCTAGGGTTGGGGTTCACTCTTAGTCTTAGACCCTTCTGCATGCTCAATCAAGTCAATGAGGAGACATGTGGGATGGATGCTTCTACTGAATGCCTGCTTCTTAATTCTGAATAAGGTATTCATTCTGAATCTCAGTGCCCATTCCTGCTCTTGTGAACTAGTCAGACAATGAAGAGAGGAACGGAAAAGTTTTCTTCTTCACTCTCGTTTTTAAGCTAAGAGCCTAGAGCAAGCCAGTTTCCTGAATTTTAGGCCTCGACATGGAGTTATAGCGCTGAGAACTCAAAGGGATCTCCTGAGAAGGACTCCATATCCATCCAGCAAAAAACCCCTTATCAGGTCTTCTGCTTTTATAATCTCTTTGCTTTTCTTATTAAAAAACAAAAACAAAAAAACTTTCACTTTAAGTCTAAGGATCCCTAAGTAATACTAAAATGCCACCATATTCCAACCAGGCCGGAAGAGAAGAGGGTACCTGACGTTGCCTAAGCGCCAATTGTGACACCTGCTTGTTTTCTGTATTTCTGCAGTATCCAATTACTTATTTGTATGTTTCCAGTTTGCATCCCGACTCCTCTCTACAGGGGACAGAAGGGCAGAACTTTTCTTAAAAAAGGGGTAAGACCAAAAAGCCACATTTCAAATGGACTAAGATCTCTACGTTTTATGTCTTAATTGGACTGTATACGCATTTTTTTCTTGGATTTGTTTGATTGGTATTTGAATTGCTATCTTGTGGCTCTCAATAAAAGTGAACTTACTTGTGGTTTCATGGAATTATGGAGTTCTATGCATGCACTAAATATAATCTGAATCATTTAAAACAAACCTCCTTGTATGAATAGCATATTTTCCTGAACATTCTTGTAACAGGTTGTTTTGAAACTCAAAAGTACCAATGTTAATAACATCCATAATTATTTCTCTACAACTTATGCTGTTATGTATTATGTAAGAAAAACTGGTAAAAAGAATTTTAAAAAATAGAGTCCTCAACTTGAATTAAATAAGTGAGAGATAGAAGAAATTATAGTACTTATGTTGGGAAAGCTATTTTTCAGCTGTTGAGTTTTTAGCTATGGCATGATGAAGAAAGAAGTTGAACGCCTACGTACCAGTGTACACAATGGGTTTCCATGAGGGAAATTGGTTTTAGCAAAAGATGACTGGAAATGATTTTTAAAAAATCCTTTGTCTCTACTTCTATCTTATTCACCGAGCAAAACCCTCATCGTCTTCAGGTCCAACTCCACCTACTTGCTGCTTGCACCAAACAGGAAAGTGGCTGGGAAAACACACTGGCTGACTTAATTATACCAGAGAAATGCTCACTGGTCGCATCTTAGATTTATATTCAGTGGCCTTAAATGGGCCTTCAAGAATCCTACTACATTGAGAGAGTCATTTATTCTTCTATTTTCTAAGCTAACACTTTCACACTCGCACTCTTTCCTTTGTCCTCCAACTGCGAACACGTCCCCCTCCTCTTCACCCCCAGCTAATGATATTGCCTCTTACATTCAAACTTGAGAAAGGAGATGAGAATCACTTCAGCTTCCCTCTACAAAATCTGCCTCTATGTACCCTGCCTTCTCTTTACACTGGGGAACCTGGTCCCATGGAAGGCTGACCTCTTCACTTGCACAAGGTCCATTTCTTCTGGACCTTTCCGGGATTTCACTTCTACAATTATCCTACCTTTCTCTTGTAGCTTAAGTTTCTACTTTTCTGCTGGATCATTCCCAATCAACGTACTTAAGGACGGTAGTATCTCCCATTAATAAAATACTTCTCTCTAGATCACACATCCCTACCACCTATTGTCCCATTACCTTGTTTTGGTTTGCAGTAAAACCTTCAAAAGGTTCTGCGTCTACACTTTCCCTATCTACTTCTTCACTTCCTTTCATTCCTAACCTACTCCATCCGGGCTATTTTCTCCATTGCTCCACAAAAGCCATTCTTGTTGGGATCTCCAGAATTCTCCATCCAGCTAAATCCAATGGTTGGCTCTTCATTTTCATCTTACTTGACTAACCAACAGAATTTGACACAGTTAAGCTGTCTCCCTTTCTTGAAACATGTTCTTTCTTTGGTTTCTGAGATACTATGTTCTGTTAGCATTGCTATTACCTCAGAGACCTCTCCTTCTTAGTCTCCTTTGCTGAATCTGTCAACTTTTTCATTTCTAAAGGAAGTCCCAGTCCTTAATGTATTTTTATTTGCCTTCAACTCTCTAGGTATTTTCATCTCTTTTGTGGTTTAAAATCTAAATGATGGATGCCTTCCCAATTTTTATCTCTGTTTTCAAACTCTCCCTGAGGTCTACACTCATGAGTCTGTCTGCTCATCATCACTTGAATAATTGACGGAGATGTCTACATCTGCAGTAAAGAAAAGCAGAAAAATGGCCAAAACCATACCACCTTTTGGGGATTAAATGTTTGCGTCCTTCCCCATGAAATTAATACACTGATTCCCTAAACTGCAGTCCAATAATGTTTGGAGAAGGCCTTTTTGGAGGTAATTATGGTTAGATGACATCATGAGGGTGGGGCCTTGGCCTGATGGCATTACTGCCCTTTTAAGAGACACTAGAATGCTTGTCTTCTCTCTCCACCACGTGAGGACCCAGTGAGAAGGCAGCCATCTATGAGCCAAGAAGAGGGCTCTCTCCAGAAATGGAATCAGCTGGCGTTTTGATCTTAGACCACCCAGCTTCTAGAAATTTTGTTTAAGCCAAGTCTTAGTATTTGGTTATGGCAGCCTGAGCTGATTAATACAGCTTTGCCTTCCAACCTGCTCCTCCCCAGGCTGCCCCATTTAATAAGCGGCATTAGTATGTATCCACTTGCTCAGACCGAAAACCAGGAGTATCCTTGACTCTTTCCCCACATTCCTCATCCAAATTCACTAACAAATCCTATCAGATCTTCTTCCTTTAAAATGTATCCTGAATCTTGACACTTCTCACCGTGTCAACTGCTAGCAACTTTGCCCAAGACGCTTATATTTCTTGCATATACTTTTGCACAGTTTTCTAATGTGTCTTCCTGTTTCCACTCTTCCATATCCCCAACCCAATGTCAACCCAGTATCTTCCATACAGCAGCCAGAGATATCTTTTAGAAAGAAACGTCAGAAAATGTCACTTTCTCTGCCTTGAAACTTCTGTGGTACCCATGGATGTTCAGAATGAAGTCCAATGACCTAAGTGTGACCTCAAGGTCCTCCATAATCCAGCCACTGTTTGTATCTCCACTCTATTTCACGTCCAATTTTGTGTTTATTTGCTTTGCTCTGGCTACATTTGCTGCTTCTAAATATGCCAATCTTGGTCTTACCTTGGGGTCTTTGTGGCAGTTGTCCCTTCTAAAACACTCTTCTTCCAGAGCGTTGCAGTGTTCACTCCCTCACTTCATCCAGGTCTTTGTTCAAATGGCACCTCTTCGCAAAGGTTTCTCTTGAGCATTGTATCTAAAATAGCCATTACCCAAGTTAGGTAATTTATTTGCCAGATGAAGAATTAATAAATTAATTAATCAATTTGCAGATTTTGCAAATCAAATGTTTTAAAAGATTAACACCCAGTTAGAAAATATATTCATTCAAAAAAACTTGAGTAAAATCCTACTGTTGTTCCAGATGGGTGCTAAGGATATAGCAGTAAACAGAACATACAGAAAAGATTCCTAACTTTATAGAACTGTCATGAAACCCTTACGTGAAAAAGCGAATCGTAAAAAAGAGGAGAAAATGACAAATACACCTCAGAGAATGTGTTTAACCACCCTGTTAATCAGAAAAATTCAAAAATTTAAAATAAGGTACAACTTCTTGCATATCAAATTGGCAAAGAATTTTGAAAAACCAATAAACCTAGCATTGCTCAAGTCAGCGAATCCAGCACTCTCCTTCACAGCTGGAGAGAGTGTATAGTTAGATTGGAAATTCAGTGGTATGTAGGAAAATTCTTTAAATGTTTTTCATTCTTTGACCAAGACATTTAGAGAAACTTATAATAAGAAAATAATCAGGTAGGTACAAAAGTTACACATAAGAATGTTCAACACAGCATTATTTACGACAACAACTAATGGGGACTGAACTCATTTTCCAGTAGTAAAGATTTGGTTAAATGCACTCTGCTCTATGGACGCTATGCATCCAGCCCATTAAAAAGGCACCTGTAGAACAGTTCATGTCCTGGGGAAATGTTCATGAGATGGGATGTGAAAGAAATTAGGTTAGAAAGTAGAATGCTCAGTGTACTTGAAATTTATTTTGAATTGTCCCAATATCCCAGTGGATGCACATATTTTACTTTTAAAATAAAAATTAATTTAAAAACCAAAAAATAAAATAAACTAAAATAGCCACTACCCTGTCTTTCTCCCTTGCCCTCCTCTATTTATCTCTATTGCATTTATCATAATTTATTGCTTTATCAACTTTCTCTTCCATGAGGATGTAAGCTTCAAGATCTTTGCCATGTTTACCACTAGATCCCCAAAGCCCAGAAGAATCTCCACTAAAGACCAGACTCAATAGTAGTGAATGAATGAATGTATGTGTTGAATGAATGACGTTTTTGAGTGTTTTTCCAAAGATACAAGAATTGCCGTTTATAAACGTCAAGGTCTGAAATCTGTTTTCAATAATGTGTTCTTTGAATGAGGAGAAGGGGGAAAAAAACAAACCAACCCTGAACAAACGGCACAACAGTAAACCAAGAAGATTTCAAAGTGGCAAAGTGGGTGGTATCAGCCGAGCTTACGGTCAGGTTTACAGCAATGGTGATGAAGTAAAGTAAGCAGAGAAAACAAAATTACATGTGCTTTTTGGATTCTTGAGTGAGCAGCAAAGTAAAAAGGGTCGGTTCTACTGTGCCCACCATAATTTTCTCACCTCCGGGCCTTTGGAAGTACGGTTAGCACATCGTACTTGGGCTTTCCTGAGGACGGTGCTGAGGCTGCTAAAGACCCCAGCAGAGAAGACGGGTCTGCTCCGTTTCTCTTGGCTTTTAGCTTTCCCAGAGGACTCCAGCTTTACTGCCATTTATCTTCCTCCATCCTCAATTCCAACACAGACATCACCCCTCGGTAAGCTCGTGCAGCGTCCCCAAATTGTAGTATCTCATCTTATTTCTTAACCGGCCTTTACACTCTAGAATGAATATAACGCCGTCCCTGAAATAAAATAATAAGATAGGTTTGAACTATTAATTTGAAGAAACAGCCAGGACTTTCCACTCAGGTGTGAAAATGTCCTGATGCAAATAGAATAAACTAAAGCACATTTGATTTAATAAGCCGTGGATCTAAAAGTTATGCTAAGCAGTTTATCCAATCACAGCCTTAAATACATCTCTGGGCACTGGCTGGATATAATTGGGGATAAGACTAAGGAGCAAGCACCAAAATATTAAATCTAAATTAGTCAGCCGTTCAAATGAGCAAACCCTTTGTGGACCGTATTGATCATGAAACTGCACGTCACCACCCGCCAATGACATCCTAGGACAAATGCTCAGAACGCCTAATTTTCTTCCATGGTTGCTAGGTTGGCCTTGAGCAGCAAAAGGCAACTGGATTTATTTTGTTCTGGCAGCAGCTCAGTGGGAACATAAACTAGCAATGCTAGGGAACAGAAGGTCTACACAGAAAAGGAGGCTCTACTCGTATACTGTACTAAACCCTCAAATGCCAACTACGCTTAAACCAGAAGCAGTGTAAGTGGTAAACACTAACGTTTTCAAAGAACTGTCTAATATTCATGGAGGAATCTATAAGAGGTGACTTTGAATAATCCCTTCCCAGCAAACCTGTAAAAGTTTTATAAAATATGCTGCAAAAATGACTC
Organism: Ursus americanus; assembly: GCF_024610735.1. Lineage (NCBI taxonomy): Eukaryota > Metazoa > Chordata > Mammalia > Carnivora > Ursidae > Ursus > Ursus americanus. The sequence goes on from NC_142162.1 coordinate 19,557,080, forward strand.
ACAGTAGATGTAATTACTGTGCAACCTTGGAAACGGGTGTAAAAAATTCAGCTGCCAGCATGTTAACAGCCACCTAATATATGGGTTGTTTGATTGGACTCTTTGGGCAAAACTGCAAAATTCCTAACCCATTGCTGCTATATATTTTATCAGGGCCAAATTTAGCTACTTTCATTTTTTAAAATGCCATTTCCGACATCACAGTGAATCAAGTTCAGTGCTGCTTAATTGCTTTGCATACATTACAATCTAATTCATTTCCCCAAACACTAATTTAACTAGTTATTATTTATTTTTATTTTTTGGAATAGCAGCAGAGTTCTGATGCCCGAACTATGAAACTTGGCAAAATCATTGCTTTCTTAACAAAAAACTGTAAGAATCAGCAGTGAAATTTCCTCCTCTATGCAGTCAGCAACTGTTTCCCAGTTTTTTTTTTTTTAAACGTATTCATCTTAAATTAACAGTTTGGTATAAAAATGGTTCATTGCCTGTATTCTGTTTTCAATCATAATGTAGTATTTTTGTGGGCGGGGAGAAGAGCCAAATTTTAGAAGGGTCATATGCCATATTTTCACCCTGTGCCTCATATCCATCCTTCGGCCTTGGCCGAGGCGATCAAGTATATTGTCACTTTAACAGCTAATAATGCCAACCAAATATGTCAACCTTTGAAAGATATCCTATTATTACAAAATGCTCACTCTGTAGCCATCACCATCCTAGGCTTTGGTCTATGGGCTATCACTTCTGGAAAACGGAATTAAATTGAATTGCTGTAAAACTAATTCTATGGTAGTGTTACTATAGGCATTTGCTATTTAAATGACCTTAACAATGAATCTTTTAGAAAAGAGCTCGTCCCCCCTCCCCATTTTATGGTGGAATAAGTCTATCCCTTTCCCCCAAATTTATCTGTTCCATAAGTTTACATACATAAGATTTTCTCCTAAGTGGGGTCTATCCTAACTGTGGATAAAAGAATGGGTGATGCGGAAATGCTCTACAGGCCTTCTTCCAGATTAATATTTAGGATTATTAGGATCACTCAAATAAAGCCACATAAACTGACTTGAGCCCTCAGTCCAACCCCTTCGTTACATATCCCCTTATTATTCTAAGGCATACCGTTAGTGGGCAGGGATTTTGTCTTATGAATCTTTGTACCTCAATAAATATTTATAAAATTGAATTTTCAGTTTTGTGCAGCTGAAACAATACCTTCTATTATATGGCCGCTCTGGCAGAAAACACCCTTTGATTTACTTGTAGGAAACTAAAACTAATTTTATGAAGAAGGATTAAAAAAAAAAACATATAACAGTTTGCCAAGGAGGGGAGGATACTTGCCTTCCGTATATCAGTAACAATGAAGAGTCCTGATTTTTATCATTCCAAGTTTCATAACTACAGATATTGAAGCTCAAATTCTTCTGCATAATTAATTCCCGTTCTGTGTAAATATACTGGTAGATGCTATGAAATTGAATTTGCCAGCACTCGAATTAGTCTATTTTGAGGAGTAGAAACTTTTGCTCCTAGAACAGTGAAATAGAGCAAATGCAGAGCCCAGAAGTTATTTGAACTACAAACAGTGCTTAGACCTTTAATTAGGTTAAACATGTTTCGTTAAGTCATTGTGATCAGTAATTAGAACACCTGAGTCTACTTAGCCGGCTAACCTTAGTCTATAATTCTGAACAACCCACATCTCAGGACTGCAACTTCACTTCAGGACTCTGTGAGTATATGAGATTTAGAAAGCTTTGAATGGTCCAGAAACTCCCCACAGCTCAGTACAATTCTGTGTCTACGAAGTTCAAATATCATACACCTCATCTTAAATAATTTGCAGTCTTGTAGTAAGAAAAACAATCAAATTATTAACAGAACATCATTACAAGAACTTCTGTATACTGGGCTTCTTCATATACGTGCTAAAATTGGTCACAATGCAGAGCATTATTTCACTTTGGAAACTGGTAACTAAGAATGATCTTTCCCTTCAAAACCATTAATCTCAGAGATACAAGATCTCACCTTGGCCTCCATTACCATCCTATAGAGTTAGAAACACGACAATAGTTCATTGCTGGGGGTTGGTACCGAAAGAACCCCAACCAACCAGAACACAACACACACACAAAAGATGGTAACGATGGCACAGTGCAAGAGAAGATTGCAGAAAGAAACCCCACTTACGCTTTGTTCACAGATGTTAAAAAAAAAAAAAAAAAGTACTGCTTAGATTCTGATGTTAAGAATCACAACAAAAAGCATATTGGAAAGTGTCAAGATGTAGAACTCTTTTCCCCAAGGGGACCCCATCACGGGTCTGCCTGCTGGGAGGAGGAACTGGTCAACCTGCTCTGTGAAGGGAGGGAGCATCCTGGAGGTTGAAAATCCTCTCACTCAAGCATCAGGGAAGAGGAACTCAAGGGAAACAAGCATTTTGCAAAAGGCAATAGAAGGGAGATTCTGATCAGGGAAGGAAATGTTGTCTGTTGTTTTAGAAGTACTAAGGAGGCGTAAGAGGGCAGAGTGACCATAGCCGTGAATTCCCTTCCTATTTTGGTATATGCCTGCCTTAGGGAAATCTATTTATAAAGATCAACACTAAAACTAGACATATCTTTAAACGTGGCTTTTAAATTGTGGGCCAAACAAAAGCCTATTTATTATAGGGTGTGAGAGAGAGAAGGCCTCAATGCTACCCTTTTTCAAGCCTCTAGGGCCTCAGCAGAGTAACGGCAAACACAGGAGCAACACCTTGCGTTGGTACCGTACTTCACAGTGAACAAAAACACTTCCACATACATTGTCTCGACTGAGCAGAAGCAGCACCCTACGTGTGGACGAGGCTACTTAGCTTTTCTGTTTTACGGAAAAGGACACTGAAGCTTTGAAGAAATCACAAGTTGTTTTAAAAAACATAGGTCCCTCTTGATAAAGAGAAGTCTGGCCACATTGAAAAAGAACAGTCACAGAATTGGAAAGGTTATCAACAACAGCCTGCAGTAAAAGCTGTATTTTATAGTAAGGTACTCCTTTTGTTCTGGACTAGGATTTTATGACTGTCGTTGTTCCTGTTTTTACAAAGCAGAAAGTTCAAATACCTGACCAGCCGCTTCGAATTCTGAAATCCGGCAGCTCCCAAGCTCCAAGCCTTTAAGGGAATGGATCGTTTGTAGCAGACAAGGATTCTGAGCACTTTGCACTAACCTACAGTGTTTCCCCGGAGAAACAAAGTCATCTTGCCTGTCCTGCTCTCTTCCTAATAACTCCCCAACTGTGCCAACTATCCGACCGACTGCAAGGGAACGGTGTGTGAGGGGAGGAGACGGGAACCGCCAGGGGTAAGGACCCTTCGGATGGGTCGCAAGGTACCACCTCTTCTGTACTTTCAGCTGCCACCCTACGTTTATTCCCAGAGGAGTGGAACTTGGCCTTGCGAAGCTAGTTCTAATTCTGTTCCTGGAGGTTAAAGCCCCTGCTGTGTTTGCTGAGTGACAATGGGATATTTATAAGATAGCTCCGAGACAGGATTTCATAGGGTTTACTTCCAAACATTTCTCACTGATATTTTTTCACCCATTCGCTGAACAGTCTTTATTGACTACCTGCAAGAACTGTAAAGTAGGAGAAATGCTTGGAATAAAATTTTGATACTAATAATTCTTAAAATTTTATTTCTAATTAAGAACCTTCATATGACTGATATCTTTGACTTCTGACATTTAACGCCATAGCATGGACACTGGCCTATACTTTATTTTCTCCTGAGCTGAATGATGTTGCCTTGTACAGGAGAAGAGGACATCTCAGTCACAAACTTCATGACGAAGACCGCCTGACGGGCACTATGTGAACTTTCGGCATCTTATGTCCAGGAATGTGCGTGTAGTACTATTTCAGGACCTCTTTACTGATAATTTATTTATTTATTTATTTATTTTAAAGATTTTATTTATTTATTCATTCAACAGAGATAGAGACAGCCAGCGAGAGAGGGAACACAAGCAGGGGGAGTGGGAGAGGAAGAAGCAGGCTCATAGCGGAAGAGCCTGATGTGGGGCTCGATCCCAGAACGCCGGGATCACGCCCTGAGCCAAAGGCAGACGCTTAACCGCTGTGCCACCCAGGCGCCCCCTCTTTACTGATAATTTAATGCTGCCTCTAAATTTAACGCCTATTGCCTTTTCACCAGAAAGCAGTTTTTAGTGATGATAATGATGATGGTCATTAGGGCCTTGGAGACTTTTGAAAGGATCTAAGGATGAATGAATAAATAAAAACCATGATGACTCATTCTGCACCCAGTGCCATTAGCTCAACACACATGGGCACGTTTCCTTTCCCTCGCAAAACTGCACTATTAAATATATGTTACATTTCTTTTTCAAACAGAGTGAGTATAATTTATTCAAAGAATATCGTGAGACTGTGGAATGTTAGCAATCAAGTAAGCATGCTGCAAAGAGCGAATCCATTTTACCAGGTTGGCTCTTTTTCTCTAAAACTAGTCCTCATAGAACAACCGCCAGATTCCGTCGGGTTCTATGTTTACCTTCCCTCCTAAATGAAAGGAGTTTATGCTTTGCTACGTTTTCATTGCCTTCTTTATCTTATGTTTTAAATATATTAAAAAATGTCATGTCAAATTTCCTTCTTGTATTGCTTCAGGTTAAGTGGGGGAAAAAGTGGGGATCTTCAAGCATCATCTTTTACATTATTAAATGAGTACAGATCAATTAACATTTCATGTTCGTATTCACAAAAATGTGAATGTCCAGACCCTGCCCTTTAATACTAGTATGCAGGTACGAAGAGATATTCCAGAATTATTTTTATAAAGACATATGTAGTATTTTCTCAAAAGTAAAGATGTTACGAGGTGGTATGTTGTGGCCATTACGGTGTATTTTATTTCACAAGGATTAAACCATACAAAATCTCGAGGCTGCAAAAAGATTTAGTTATGCTCATCAGGCACTGAGTTTATTAGTTCAGTCTCTGTTTTTCCCTTTACGAGCCAATTTCAAAGCCATTGACAGGCCTCCTAATGACACGTGTAAGTAGCCACTTCCCTATTTTCCTTTTCTTCTTGCGGCAGACACTGTTACAGTGAAAAGGACATTGAAACATAACTCGGGTAACAAGGATTCTATACCTAACTATCCACTCAGGGACCAGGTGACCCAGCATGGGATGGTGACCAGTGCCACCTGTGACTCGCTTCCACACAGCATAAAGAAAATAGTACCACAGGGTTGGCATAATTCTGTTTAGTCTGCAAAACAAAACCAAAACAAAACAAAACCAACCCCAAATCACCAACAGACCCAAAGAGAAGAAGTGAGCTACGGAAAGGTTCTGGCTTTAGACAGATTCAGTATATTAAAATTTGTATTTAAACAAAAGATAAATGAGGAGGTAGTTATTCACTTTACTTTAGAAGTACCTGATACAGGAAATGATGCATTTTAAAAGCTCACTTCCATAAAACGTTCAAAGCACAATTCAATTTGCAAATATTGAATTAAAATACACCTACAGCAAGGTCTGAGGTACTGCTGCATTTTAAAACCCACTGAGGGGCTTTGTACACAATTTAGGTTAATACGATAAAGGAATAGTACATCAAATTGGGATTGATTGTTCTGAATCAGATTCAGTCAGTCCTATTTACATGAGGCTGGTCCGGTGAAAACCACAACTTCCATCTGCCTGGAAAGACCGAGAACTTCCCGTTGCCGTTCAAAGGGGAAACCAGTCAGTTGCTAGGCCTTGAGTTTTGACTCTTGAGCATGACTTGCTTCAGGAGAATGAAGCATGCCTTTTGGTTCAACCCCCTTGCTTTGGTAGCCAGGCACAACGTGGAAGACACCAAGTGTGCACTGCTGCATTTCTCTCTCAGAAGGATAATCAAAGCCCTTTTAGTAAAATGCCTTGGGAACACGGCAGTAGAGCTCCCGTTTGAGTCAGAGCTGGTCTGGGGGGTGAGATTCTGGCTCTCTGTCACGTGCGGGTACCGTGGCGTCAGATTTACAGTGGGTTGATCATCTCTCCGGCGTAGTGCTCGTGGGTCTGTGCACACACACCTCTGCACTAATATGTACGTGTATAATGTGTACAACGTGGTTTGGAATATACTAGAGGGTTATACAGTTGAAAGAAGTAGATTACTTTAAACACTTTAAATCACTCATGGGGTAGTGAAGGGTTCACACAAAAGGTGTAAGAGAAGTGAGATGAGTAAAGAAAATAATGCACTCCCATCTCCCACCCCCCTCACTGACTGTGGCCAAGCCTCCCGCACTGCTCAGGTTTTCTCCCTCTCTCTCTGATAGCCCTCGATGATGGGATTCCACAGTCGGCGCTTCCTTTCAGCTTCTAATAGCTTCCTTACCTGCCTCTAGGTCTTCGTCATGAAGGCTGGTTTCTTTGTAGTATCTTCTAAAACACAGTGGTGCGGCTTGGCTGTTTTCAGAGTCTTCTTGCTTGTGGAAACACAGTCATCAGGTCTTCTAGAATCCTGTTTAAATCAGGTGAGGAAATAGAAGGTGATGTCCATTTTAAGGAAAGGGACACGGTGTCTTGGGTACAGAACTGGGGGCCACAGTTTCACATTCAACTTGAAAACCCTCAGATATCTTCTTCAAAGTAAAGTGCTTCCTTCTAAATGGTTCGTTGGCCACTGCAATGATATGTCATTTAATCGCAGCCTCTCTGGGGAGATGGAGAACTACTACGACCAGCAGGATATGGCCTGAGTCATTACTGGCATTGCCATGACACTCGTGATCTTCCTGGAATTGAAGAAAACAAGCAGGATGTTAATGTCCGAATGGATCTGCTAATATTTCAGAAACCTTCTTAGGTTTCTGTACACACTCTTAAGTAAATTTTTAGCAAAATAAATAGTTATGTAATAAATGTGACTAGATTGAAAAGCAGGGGCTATATAAGGTGTTTCAGTTTACTACTCTCTCTTTTTTTTTAAAGATTTTATTTATTTATTTAACAGAGATAGAGACAGCCAGCGAGAGAGGGAACACAAGCAGGGGGAGTGGGAGAGGAAGAAGCAGGCTCATAGCAGAGGAGCCTGATGTGGGGCTTGATACCACAACGCCGGGATCACGCCCTGAGCCGAAGGCAGATGCTCAACCACTGTGCCACCCAGGCGCCCCTCGGTTTACTACTCTTAATTAAATAATTAATAAGCGATGCCCATAATTACCAATATAAATTAGGAGTCCTATTATGTATGTTTGCATTCTGAATAGCTTTTGTATCTTTACTTTAATGTGTTTGGTAGAACCAGGAGAGAAAAGAGAAAAAAATTATCTTACATTTAGAAACATGTGTGGGCACATGAATTCAATTCAATGTATTACTTTAGTATCATCCAACTGTAAATGCAAAAATACTGAAGTGTGTTTATCTACGCAGACATGCTCATACTTAACTCATAAGGGCACAGCACATCCTCTGTGGTGACTTAGTGCGTGCTGTCATGCTTTTCATTGGCTAGTCACAATTGAGGGTCATGACAATAACTTAACTCTTAGAAACAGTTGGCTTTTTGATACCTTGACATTTCATAAAGACTTTTATGAGGAAAGATGCGTATTTTCATATTGAAAAATGCAATTTGTTGTGTATGTAAGAAAAGTGTGCTTGTAACTACTAGGATAGGTACTTGGATGAGTTTTGTGCATTTGTAACGGATTTGTGTCAATCGAGGCTGAGATTACAAGAAGGAGGGCTCCCCTGAAGTTTTTGTAATATTATGATAGGCGGTGTCCAATCAGTAAATGTTTAAAGACATGGATAGACTAGCAAATGAGAAGCAAAGAAATGCCAATATATTTCTTTTATCTTAGGTCATTATAGTTATTTTGAAGCCAAAATAATTGTTTGGAAGTAACAGAACCCAAACCTTTTTACATGACATAGGGATTTGATGAATAGACACAGGAACATGTCTTCAAAATTATATATAACCCCTTCTTCCCCTAACTTGCTTTTAATCATCGAGTCCTATAACCTCTTTTAATATCTAGGCCAATCTGCTCATTTTCTGACCAACAGAATCTATGACGGAGTCTATAAGAATCAGTATCAAAGACAAAAACACTAGACTTCTGAAAGAGAAGAATCCACTGTTCGAACAATAGTATTAATATATGCTTTCAATGGGCCTGAGATTACTTGGAGAAAAGATATTTTTCTTGCAAACCCAAAGCAGCCATACTAAACTCTTAAGCTGTCCTTTAGAATTAGAAATAAAAATCTAGAAGACAAGAAAAGGGTTTTTGATGTTTTGAAGCCTCATTGATTTTTTTTTTCTAAAGTGAAAAGGAAGACCACAGCAGTGTTTTGCTTTTGATAAGAATACACTGGATGGACTTGAAAAATCAGAAGCTAATTACTTTTAAGATGGTCTTAGGCGGGAACAAATTTAAGGTGACATGTAGAGTTGGGGTATCTAACATTTAGTATTCAGGTCCCATAATTCCTTTGCAAAACAAATATGATTAATGTGTGATTTTAAAAAATGATCACTAACATGCATATTTCTTATCTGCATATGCACCTTTATCTAAACAGATTATATTTTCTGCCTCTTAGGTGCTTCATATTGATATGCCTATGCTATTCTTCCAAACGCTGTGGCTTGTTTCGTTTTTGTAGAGATCACGAGTCCACTTGATATTAGTGACTTACACTTTCCTCTGCTTTGTGAGTGTGGGTAATAGCCTTTTTGTATACCAATTTGCTTACACTGCAGTCTATGCTGGTAATACTGTACATTGCCTGACCTCTGAATGGAAAAATAATAACAAGTTAAAACAGTCATTTTACCTGAAGTCGATAAGGCCATAACACTCAACCTGCTTTCAATTCACATACTCAATTTTCATCCACTCACTCTCGACTTTGAGAGGAAGGAATAATGACAGGTTACAGGCACTTTATTTCAAAATTCACTCACAAAGTTATTGACAAGCATTTTTCACAGAAACAGCTCTTCTCTCTGACCCTCGTGAGCTGTTTACATGAAAAATGCTCTTCCTTGTAGATTAATGAGAGTGGAACCTAATTCCACACCAAACATGTAGCAATTGCTGTAGCATCTCTGTTTTTGATATGGGAACAAAAATAGGGATAATTTGCCTCAAATTGCAGTCACTTCAGTCATAATAAAATCTCAGAGAGTACTGTTTGCTTTCAACTTTCATTAGGTAAGCTGGGGCTGTTATTAAGGCACCAACACATAAATGTTATATTAGCACTTAACAGAAGCATAGCATTCTCCTCTAGGAGATAAATTCTACTCTTGTCAATATAATTCCTGACTGAGTGCAGTAAAAGAGTTTGGAAAGATGAAATAGTGAAGCTTTGCACTAGAGGAAAAAAAAATACCCTGTTCATTCAAGCTTAAAGGCCATTTTGCTGGCCCAAGGTGCCAGGGTACTGTTTAGAAGATAAGTCCCAGAGAAACTGTCTTAGGTCAAGTCAAACATTGAGACAAACTTTCAGACATGTTCTCTTTTTCTGAGGTTGTTAAATCAGTTACTTTAAATTTCTGAATGCTTTCATCTGGCATTTCAACTCTGTGTAGAAATATAAGGATTTAAGGCCAAGATGGAGTTCATCTCCAGAAAGCAAATGATAACCCTTACGTGTAAACCACTGTACACACAGCACCCACGCTTTTTTTTTTTTTTTTTTTTAGTTTGGTAAGCCCTTTCAAAATGCCAGGTATTGTGTATAATCATCGTGATAGAGCTGTTGATATATAATCTGTGTTTATCCATGCTCTCACTACTACGTGTCTTAGGTATATTAAAAATAACTGTCCCCTATGTAGGCCTAAGAGAAGTGCTGTCACCCTTGGAGCAATGAGGACTACTTAGTCATCTAAAATGGGAAATCGAGGAAGAGGAGGGGCATCTACAAACGTGGCCATTGCTAGGCTTGTCGTTCCCATGGTCCAGCTGCCCCAGCCTTTCAGAGTCCTTTGTCTTACATCATCAACAGGTCTAAGGTCTTTTAAGGAGTCTCTTGTCATTTGGATTGTTTAGAAGCCGTAACTGCAAACAGAAGACTGTTCCAACTACCAAGTTCAAGCCATAATGTTCTTCAGGTGACATGTGAAATGGAAAAGTGGCTACTGTCCCTCTGCATTTGTAAGACACACAATTACAGACAACAACATATGGTACATGATTATGCCTAACGATGGTGGTGATGAGGGCTATTTGGCTTAACGTTCTGTTCATAGGGTTGAATGTATTTGTATCTGCCAACTTAGGTTGCTCTTCTATTCATCTGGGACATTCCTCTCATTCAGCCTTTCCCAGAAGGTTGATGCATTTCCGTCCACCCCACCTCATATCCTTCACATTCTGGTAATCCTGAAAATGGCCTGTAAATGTCGACTGTGGCCAGACAGAGGGAGAAAAGAAGTGTTAAGTTGCTTTCTGCTGAGACTTCAAAGTCCTGCGTATAGCGGCCGTTCATTTGTAATCAAGTTTTGAAATGGTAGTTTTGATATATAACATTTATATGAACCAAACAGCAGTTTCCTCTTCAAGACCAAATTAAAATAACTTTCAATTCATAAATATGAAGCAAGTATCTTTTTCTTAAAAACCACATTTTGGGTGTAAAAGGAGAACTAATGAATGTGCCCACAGTTTAATATGCAGACAAATATTTTAGATGGAAGTTTTTAGTTGGCTTTAAAACTTAGAAAGACCTTTTCTTTGGTAATATATATTTAAAAAATAAACTCAGGTCAGAGTTAGCAACTTCTCAACCATACTACTGAGAGCAAATTTAAATATACTTTATAGGGAAAGTAGCGGGGGCCTCCCATCTAATTAAAGCAAATACCTAACTATAAGTTCTTCAGTATCTTACAGATTTTTGAATCCTCCCCAGCTAGCAGAGAACGTGGTACCCAATAAGTGGTTAATAGAGTTTTCATGCTAACACTTTTCCGAAGGGCGATTTATATCAAATTCCGAAATGTTCATTCAATTTGACCCTGAAATTCTAAGTTTAGAAATTTATTCTAAGAAAATAATTAGAGATGTTCGCAAAGAAAATAACTGGAATTACACAGGATGTTTATCATAGTGTTATATGTAAAAGCAAAAACTGCTAACAATCAAAATATCCAATCATAGATTAGTAGTCAAACACATTACAGTATATCACATAATGAAGTATTACACAGCTATGAAAAAGTATGTTTTAAATATTTAAGGGAAAATAAAATATATTTTGTGGAAGAAAAAGGGCCCAAAGTCTAGTAGGTATGATATTAATAAGAGCATATATAATACGTGTGTGCATATAAATACCCACATATACATGCATACATATCTGAGTGAGACAGGAAAAAAGCACTCAAGGGAAAAAACCCACATGTTTCTTGTAAAGCCCTGCTGGCTTATAAAGATAGAGGATGCCAGGATGGGCCCTTTATTTACTGAGCAAAGAGCTCCAGGTGGGGACCCAGAGAGAAGAGAGGCCAGAGCTGAGGACAGGGCCAGCTCTGGGTGGCAGGGCTGGTGATGGACAAGGAGTTGAGGCAGTTGGCAGTTAATAGGAATCAGAGGCTCAGCAAAGAACCCAGATGTCTAGTGGAGATTTTTTATTCAGTTTTTCTGTGCAGTATGTATTGTATCCTTTGCCTTTTGCCTCTTCCTAAAAACTTCAGAGAAACCTTGTTTTTTCTCTCACCTGTAAAGGTAGGTAGGTATGCTTTGAGGGGAGGTGACCAAGTGTTGACTCCTGCTCGGGGGCAAAAAGCAAGGCTGCCTAGGGGGCCCGACCACATCGGGGACATCGTTAAAAAGAAATGCACCAAAATATTAGCCAGTCCTTAGCTTTGGGTAGAGAGAGAAGAAGGGGATTTTCATTCCCTTCTTCATATTGTAATAAACTTTCCAAATTTCTGTAGTGAGTGTAATGTATATTGCTATTGTAACTATTATATTATTACTGTAATGCATGTTACTATTATAATCAGAAAAAACGTTATTTAAAAAATAAATTGAGGGGCTCCTGGGTGGCACAGTGGTTAAGCGTCTGCCTTCGGCTCAGGGCGTGATCCCGGCATTGTGGGATCGAGCCCCACATCAGGCTCCTCTGCTATGAGCCTGCTTCTTCCTCTCCCACTCCCCCTGCTTGTGTTCCCTCTCTCGCTGGCTGTCTCTATCTCTGTCGAATAAATAAATAAAATCTTTAAAAAATAAAAAATAAAAAAAATAAATTGATGTCACATGCATGAATGAATGAGTCAGTGAATGAATGAATTTCAGAAGTGGTAGTTTTGAGAAAGACTTTAAAATATATTCAAAAAGAATATCACCGATACTAGCCAGACGAAGAGGGCTTCATTTCCGGCTCTACCACTTATTGGCTGTGTGATCTTAGGGCAGGCGTTTAATTCCCAGTTTCCTATTCTGTAAAATGGGCTAACACTAATTCCTACCTCAAGGTTGTCACGAGGATAATACAGAACAGTTTTAGATTTGTGTAGATGATCCCCTCTGATTTGGGTCCTGCCACCTGTATTTTTGAGCATGCTGACATTGTACTGGCGCCAGCCATCGATCCTGCAGCACGCCCGCTGGTTACAGCGTATGGCACCAACGTATGCAAACGTGGACGCGAAATACTGCAGTTGCTCCTGCATTCACTGTTACTGCCCTCGGAGTCCTTTGTCAGCTCTAAAGACAGAACTTGGCTTTGTAGTAAAAATTCACCATTAAAGATATTTTAATAGAGTAAGACTTGAGTTTCTTAACTTATGTAATAAATTGAGATTATGATTTGACATCAGGAAATTATAGTGCAGTGGAGTAATGTACTACTTTAACTGTCTTACACTAACAGGGAAAGAACTCAGATGGACTTAATATATAAATGATGCCCTTGTGCCAAGTAGAGGCCAAATGATACGACACTCCGCTCAAAGAAGGTTTTACAATGGTTCGTATAGAGAGAAATGGTGGGAGAAAGGAGTCACTCCATGTCCTACTGCAGTGTAGCTACGCCAGCCAGGAAAGGAGTCATACCCTAGGAGCCAGCATTTATTTGTTTAGAAGCTTCATTACCCGAGTCCAGCTTCTCAAGTATTATTTTGTAGTAGCTCATTGGCGGTGCGAAGAAGTAACAGCTAACAAGATATAGGATATCTCTGTCTCATGATATTTCTTTATTAATCAGTGATAGAATTATTAAAATGATTATCCTTCTAAGTAAAGATGTATATACCTGTGTTTTCTTTAAAGATTTTATTTATTTATTTGACAGAGAGAGAGAGAGTGTGCACAAGCAGGGAGAGCAGCAGGCAGAGGGAGAGGGAGAAGCAGGCCCCCTGCAGACCAGGGAGCCCAATGAGGGGCTCCATCCCGGGACCCTGGGATCATGACCTGAGCCGAAGGCAGATGCTTAACCAACTGAGCCACCCAGGCGCCCCATAAAGATGTATAGACTTGTGACTGAAATTACAGTTACGTGCCACAATAAAGTGGTACTTTCAGTTACAGTCATATTGGCTTTGTAGGATTATTTTTATTTAACCTCTACATTTGTTTTGGTTGTGTAATGATAAAAGCTATAGGTAAAGGAGTTCATGTGTAGTTTTATACGTACAAGTAGTATTATACTAAAAATAATGCAGACCCAAACTGGACATCTGCAAACATTTTTTTCTCATTTTCAAGAGTAAGAAGTTTGAGAAATGCTGTAGTAGAGTAACTTGCTTTTCTTTGCAGAATGTTTCAAACCATATCATTACCAAAAGTAACGTGCAATTTTGGCTGAAAATCTAATACATTTGGCTCCTATTCAAGAAGTCGATAGTTTTGTGGGCTTATCATCCTGACAAAGACGACAATGAGAGTGGTGAGGATGATTCTGCAAATCTACAGATGAGGGTCCCACTCCCCATCAGCATAGATGTGCACTGATTTATACTGACCCATGGACAATTTTCGGCCGGTTATGATAAATGACATGCATTTGCAAATTTCCATTCTTACATCTATGAAATGGACAATACCTGTATGATTATCTTTGAAAGTTAAGGTGAGGAACAAAGGAACGTGTGAAAGTAATTTAAACAGCAAGATTCCATGGCTACCCAAATGGCATCATTATTATTTCATTAAGAATAATCTCAGGGCCTTTTTACTCTCTGAGTTCTTCTCATTCTTCCTGCTTAGGTGATCAGGAACAGGTTATAAGCGGTTGGGAACAGGCAGTACATTAGTTCCTGGCTATCATAAAATGCGGCTGCTGAATGCTGATTGTTTTCAGAGGCTACACAGCACAAAAACTTTGGCACCTTTTAGAGAACCAGGGAAGCTTTCAAAGGCAAAAATACTGTTACATCTCTTTGACAAATATAGAGTATATTGGGGAAGACGCCCAATGCAAAACAGAGACTGTGCCTCCTGGAAGCTGTAACCCACATTACAGAAGGAACTGGAGCTGAGAAACAACTCCAGCTTTACCACCTGAGCTTCTGCCCTTGAATTGATATTAAGTAACCATATCGCTCATTATAGCCTTTAATCTCCCTTGCTGATACCTTTTAATTTTTAAACAGCCCGACTTTACAAATCATCTCTTCTTTCATGTGTTCTCCCCGCGAAAGAATTAATTTTGCAAGCAAAATATCTAAACAGTAAGCATAATAAGAATGAAACAGGTTCAAGCTCATTAGCAGCAGGGAGCAGATGTAGTAAAACTCTGCCAGTTCCCCTACATCGCCTTCTCAGCAGGGACTGGGCACCAAGCTGGGAGTTAGTTCCACAGCACAATGCTTGGCTGCGGCAGCAATCGTACCTCTGTGGCTTCAAGAACAATCCTAAGAATTCACTTTGATTTCTGATTTTTCTTTGCAATAATAATGTCTAAAAGGACCCTGCAGAGCGAAAATGTAAAGTTAAGCACCAAATGCTGGCTAATCAGGAGACTATAAGAATGTCATGGATCAGAAAATAATTATAGATTATAAAGGCATTTTATCCTTTTAAAAATAGTACCTTCTTGACAAAACAGAGGCTCCAGAGTCTGGATGAAATCAGTAATTGTTCAAGTTAAACTTCCTTGAAATATCATGCCATATCCGACGTTCGTTACAACGACTGTTGCACAACCGATAGAAGAAAGCTGCGGATGGACCGAAGGAATACACTGATCATGATACAAGCTAAACACACATGAGTTCTGTGAGACAAAATACAATCTCAGATTATTAAACTAGGGTTTCTTCCTTAAAAAGCACGGTTAAAATAGAACCATCTTTTGGGAAACAGCATTATCAACCAAAATGAGGTGGCTATAGATGTGAATATTAGCAAGGCTTTATTAAAAAAAATATCTCTCCTAGAAATGAGAATACATTCATGGGACTATAAGTAATACTTAGATGTGCAAAACTATATATATATACACACACATATATATACACACACACATATATATATATATACACACACATATATATACACACACACATATGTGTGTGTGTATATATATGTGTGTGTATATATATATATTAAATATATTTATTTAAAAATATACATATAGGATATATATGTATATTGTTCAGATATATATGTATATATCCTAACAATCTATCCTGGACATTCAGAAGGTGATTTCATGTTAACGATTTGTCTCTTCAACAGTGTTTTGCACATCTAAGTATTATTTATAGTCCCAGGAATGTATTCTTATTTTTAGGAGAGATTTTTTTTTTTTAAATAAAGCCTTATTTTTTTTTTTTCAGATAAGTGAAGTACACTGTAGAATCCAATTCATGGAATTTCCAATAAATCAAACTGCAACAGATCTAAATGTAACAATCAATAACTTTATCTGCGTCGTCTTACAGCTCCATAAATTACTCGAAAAGCTGATGCTGTGTGTTTGTTTGCTGTGTTTGTGTGGGTTTAGTGCAACGGATTCATTCAGCCAAGTCTGATAGACAAGATGCTTTAAAGAGAATGACATTAACAGTGTTCCAGGAAAGCTACTCTAAATCTTTCAAAGAAAGAAAAAAGAAACTTAGAAATGTAATTACTAGGAGAGAGGGATGCATATTCTGAGTCTTCTAGGCTACTAAAATAAACTTGTAATCTTCCCTCTAAAAAGTAATAGTATTGGCTTCAAAACCTGGAGCAGATCTAAACCTACAAGCAAGAGTTAAACTTACCCATTTCATAAAAATTCACACGGCAAGGTCAAGAGGATCATTAAGTAAGAAGAAGTTGACCTTAAAAAGTCACCTATACACTAAGGTTGATCTATTCCCATGTTGACCTTAAAAAAGTCACCTGTATAGTAAGGTTGATTGATTCCAAAGTTGACCTTCAAAAAGCCACGTATATCCTAAGGTTGATTGATTTCTTTGAATTGCTTGACCCATATTCTATTGTAGTAGGAGGATAAGTGGGTTTCCTGACACACCTCCTTTAGTGCAAACATTTTTGAGTATCTTCACATTCAACTAGGTCCCAACGGTTTATATCAATTGGATCATGCATTTCAAAATTTGGGTTAATTCTTCAAACTCAATAGATTGTGGGTAACGTTGGAAGTCATGGCACTAGTGACCTAGGACTTGTGTATCCTTGAAGGTACGTACACAAGACAGTGGGTCACTTTGTGGTATCAGCATTTTACTGTACAGATTCAATAACTAAAAACAACTGAGCTCCCTTAGCCATCTCCAGCATAGATCCTACGGACAGTTTACATATGGAAACTGAAAACTTCCAGGGAATTCTGCTTTTAGGTTTTATTAGAAATTGATTAAGAATAATAGAACCGAACTGAAAGAGAAGACACATATGTAGAAAAACTGGCAGAAAACACATCTTTAATGTGGCAGTAAAACCCATCCACACACACACAAAATAATTTAAAAAATAATGCTCTCTAATATTTTACAGGCATAGAAACCATGGACAATTGCTGACATTATATCTACCTCTTGGAATAATTTCATCTGGGTTACCTGTCATCCCACCTGAAAATCAAGTGACAAGAGAAGAGTAGTGACTATAAAGTCCTCGAAAACAACCAGACCCACAGGACTGAAGGGCTGCTCATCAAAACACAGTTGTGCCTACTGGTCATGTATGAGGAAGAGACAGCAGCAGGACACTCAACACACTGGAGTGTAGCGTTATGAAGTGTGATTTTTCCAAGCAGCGAGGGCACAGAAACGCTTTAAATTACTGCCGAAGCAGAGCCTAGAGCAATACGGAATTAACTGTGGATGACTACGACACTAGGTGACAGAGCAGCCTGGCATGCAGCTACAAGGGACAGAGTTGTTTTTGGTTTAAAAAAAAAATACACAGAAAACCACACACAAAAATGTCAGGCTGATCACTGCCTGGAAGGGTGGAGTTGCAAATAGGGACGAACCTTTCGGGTAGTAGCTACTGCCATAGAACATGACAATTTTCACATGAAAATGTCTGAGTGGAGAACATAGTAAAGAATTATAAATTCTCTACGGAATTATAAAACTGTGAGATTGGACAGAGCCACAGTCCACAGCTGTTCAATGCTCTATGGTCCTCCCTGCCAGTTAGAGAGTTAGCACCTGAATCCACGCCTCTGGATGCCTGGTCTAGCCACCCACCCCACTCCCAGTGCATTTTAGAAGCATCAGCTTTCAGATAGAGGTGAACCTCTTAAATGAGAAGAAAGCCTGTACCAATTCCTTTATATCTTCAAAAAAATTTGGGGAGGGAGCCATATGCAAGGTATGAAACGTGTACACTCAATTAAAACTTTCAAGGGATCTTTAAATGTAAGACCCTGATGATGTCTTTGAATTTCTAATCCAGTTTGGTGATTTTTAGTCCACCACAAACGCCTATTTTGATCGTGAAGGGACCTCACAGGTCACCTTGACCAACCCCTTTATTTCAAGAAGTAGGAGTTCTCTTCACTCATTTCCACCTAAGTAGCCCTTTCTACTCTTTCTATAAATGCATTTGGTGATACTCAGGGCAGGATGAATAATGTAGGCTACTAACTATTCTCCAGAATTCCTACTACTTTGCTGCTACCAGTTGAACTGTGCAGTTACAAATTATCAGTTGTTTTTATTCCAAACTTGAATATGCTATTATGTACTTTCAATTAAGTATTACATTATCCTATGGAATATGGATGTGAAACAAAGTAGAGTTGTTTCTATAAAACTTAAGTTGAATATTGTGGGTAGGCTTTACAAAAGTGAGCTGTTACTAAAAACATGTTGTCAGTGTTGGTGAGAATATAGAGAAATTGGAACTCTTTTTCACTGTTGGTGGGAATGTAAAATGGTGTAGCTGCTATGGAGAACTATATGAAGGTTCCTGAAAAAATTAAACACAGAAGTACCATATGATTCAGAAATCCCACTTTTGGGTATTTATCCAAAAGAACTGAAATCAGGATCTCAAACAGATACGTGCATTTTCATGTTCACTGCTGCATTGTTCACAGTCTCCAACAACAGGTGGAAACAACCTAAGTGTCCATTGAGAGACTGATGGTTCACAGTCTGCAACAACAGGTGGAAACAACCTAAGTGTCCATTGAGAGACTGATGGATAAAGAAAATGCGGTGTACACCTACAATGGAATATTATTCAGCCACAGAAAAGAAGGAAATCCAATCATGCATAAGAGACTCTTAATCATAGGAAACAAACTGAGGATTGCTGGAAGGGAGGGGAGCGGGGGTTTGGGGTAACTGGGTGATGGACATTGACAAGGGCACATGATGTGATGAGCACTGGGTATTATAGGAGACTGATGAATCACTGACCTCTACCTCTGAAACTATATGTTAATTATATGTTAATATGAAACTATATGTTAATTGAATTTAAATTTAAAAATAAAGAAAACAAAAGATTAAAAAACCACCACCACCACCATCAAAAAACCCCTTGAAGACAGCATGCAAAGTGAAATAAGCCAGTCACAGAGAAGCAAATACGGCATGATTCCACTTAAATGAGGTGTCTGAAGTAGTCCTAGAGGCAGAAAGTACAATGGTGGTTGCCAAGGGCTGGGGAGAGGCAGGAAGTGGGAAGCTGCTGTTCAATGGGTATAAAGTTTCAGTCATACAAGATGACAAAGTCCTAGAGACCTGACGTATAACATTGTGTTTATAGTTAACAATACTGCAACGTATCCTTAAACATTTGTTAAGAGAGTAGGTCTCCTGGTATGTGTGTGTATTTTTTAAAAACCACAATAAAAAAGCTATTAATTCAGGTGCAAAAGATTAGAAAAATTGTTAAATTCTAGAAATGTTTTTCACTCAGATTACTTCATAAGTATTTTTAATGTGTTGCTCCATTCTATAGAAAAAGAAAATAGAAATTGTAGGTACTGTATTATGAGTAGGATTTATGCAACAAATATCCAACACAAACAGGACATGCCAAGACAAGATTTAGGTCCTACACCAAAAGACTAGTGAATTAATGTACATTTATTTAATTTATTTAAATTAAAATATAAATGTTTTAGGGCACGCGTAGTTCATTTCTTAATGATTCTCTGATTTCAACAACTTATTCAATCAAATAGCTTAAGTATAGGTTCTGTGCCTAAGTTATTAGTTGAGACACCCCCCAATTTTCCCTTATAATGCATAAAAGATGATTTTGGCCTAAACTTTAAAGAATAGGTTTGATGATTTGGTCACTTCCACTATAATCATGCTATTTATTCCATTCAGTAACTATCTCTTGAGGGCCTGCTTTGTGCTAAGTACCATGTCTGGCATCTTACTATGTGGTATGGAAGGTGCATGAAGTCTGGACTAAAACTCAGGTTCAAAGCTTGGCTCTGTAATATCTACTTCATTAAGTTGCCTCGAAGATTAAATGCTTGGCAACCTGACGCATAGTAGGTGCTCAATAAATACCAGTTTCCCCAAATGTATCATTGCATTGAGTCACAATGACAACTGACAAGTAGTACTGTTATCCCCATTTTATAATTACACAGCTAATCATTTGGTGAGCCTGCCTAAAAACCCATCTGTCTACAGCCTGTGCTCTTTCCACCGCAGGATGCTGTTTCGTTATCGTCTAATTTTGAGTAGGATTCCATTCTGGATGATTTAGCCAGGTTGAGTTGCAAATGCACCGTCAAGAGCTGAATGAATTGATTTAAATGCTGAAAATGACATAGACAGAGTTGCTTAGTGGTACCCATTCATAAATTGGGGAATAGCTGCCTGATGCAGTGGTTTACATTTCATGAGTGTTTATGCCTAGCTCCTTGTTGTTGTTGGAGGGTGGGGGGCAATAATTACTCAGGTTGTCTGGATGCTTCTTGGGTCTGCTTCTTTTATTATATTTTTGATTTATCATATTTTATAATTTAAGAAGTAGTCTTACAAAGTAATTTAATTAGAAGTTTAAAAGAAGGGAATGGCAAGGGCACAGTCCTACTTTTCACCAGTTACAGTTCATGATTTCTGTGCACTCTGATTTCGGCAGGACTATTGCCCTGGGACGTGAAGAAGCATTAAAGGCCTGGTATCAGTAGTGAAGTACTATTGTTAGTGTTGTCAGTGTTTTGCCTTTCTCGTTGGAGGGGGATCATCCTGGCTGGACTGGACAGAAACGGAATAGAAAGACAACAGTGGTGCCTTTTTCTTTAAACTTGTAACTTTACAGTAGGCTTCCCAAGCAATGAGAAGATCACTTCTTTGCTCTAATTCTTAAAGTAGCATTTAAATGACTTGTCATGATTTGGTGTTTTAGCATTGTCACCAGCTTTACTTCATGCTACACTTCAGTTTTTCTATCACTCTTCTCATATTGGACCACAAAGGTACTGGCCTTGGTGTTCCTTTCTCCATTTTTCTCATATTCCTTTTGCTTCAGAGAGTGTGTTCCATAATTTAAGAGCTGGGCAAACCCCAACACTGGAATTATCTGCTGAACTTGGAATTATCTCTCCCTGTTTGACTTCTCCATTGTACTTGATATGGCATTGATTGTAATTTATAGTACATCTGCAAATCCCCTGAAGTCACTTTTGTAATTTTTTTTGCAAAAAATAGTTTGAAATTTTGGTGAATTTCAAGATGTATCATCAATCACTTTATAATGAAGCAAATAACAAGCAAAAATATAAATTCAGCATAATGGGCCATATTTCATTGCACATCAAAGGCATTTTACATCAAAGTGACCTTAGCTTGAGGTATAGACCCTTGTCATAAAATCAGCTAAGCTCTCCCTAGAGACAATGTTTTTCTTTTTCTGTTGTGTTCCAACAGCCAAGTCTCTCTTTAAGTAGCACACCCAGAAAGAAGAACGAAGCATTATTCTACGTAAATGGTGATTCAAGCAACAACCCCTTTCGAAGGCCTTCTCTGTTTCAGGCCTTGATTGTAGTTGTCATTTCGAAATTCTATGGCCATCCTCATTTTATAAATGATTAGGATCAGCATGAGTAAGTAACTTGTACAAGATCACCAAGAGGCAGAACAGGGATATGGTCCATCTCAAGTCCAGGTCTGTGCGCTTCCACTATGAAGACCCTCCCTGATACTCACTCTCCCCACTGCTGACATGGATCTGACTTCTGATAAGGCTGGTGAGAATAATTTGTGTCATGGATTTATGCCCTGCCTTATTTTAGAAAGGACTTAAGACGGGGTGAAATACAATCATGTTCTCTGCACAAAAGGGTTTGTATTGCACAGCCCCAGTTTAAAATCCTGGGACCCCTACTTGATAGCTGTGAGAAACTTGTTTCCTTGTTAGTAAAAGGGAAAAATACTGCCTAACTCCTCGTGCCGTTGTAAGAACTACGGGAAGCAACAGTAAAGCTCCTGGCATAGTGGCTGGTATGAGTAGAGATCATAAATCTCAGTTCCCTCTTCCTTCTAGCCTATCTTTTGACCATGAATTGCCTCTCTTTAGGTGGTAGTCCCATTTGAAAGCAAAGTAGGTCTATCCCCCCCCCAATTACTGTCAGGTTTAACCATTATTGCCCCCATGTGTGAACAACCATAGGTGCCACCCCAAGCTTTAGAAAAGGTTTTCAGTGACCACATCCATTTTGCTACAGAAGATGGAGTTATATAACCTTCTTGGGATGAAGCTTGAGTATTGATCTTTACAGGGTCCTTTGCTGCTTCTTGATGTATGTTAAGATACAGATAATTAACTGACATTATTTTATAAGACTACTGAATTTGTACACTTATAGCATAGTAATCCTACACAATTTGTGTGCATCTGTAACATCCATCTCATTCATTTATTTATCTACAGAGCATTTTAAAACACCCACTATTTGCCAGGCACCATGCCAAGAACCTATGTGTTGATAAGAAATGAACATAAGGCAGGCAAGGTTGTTGCTTTCTAGAAACTGACAATCTTGAAAGGGGGAAAGAGATAGAGGTGTAAGTTAATGCTTGTAACTCAAAATGATATGTGCTATATTGAATAATATTAAAAGATCTAATACATCAAAGAATATTTCACACATTTATAACACTAAATTCGTATCTTCCATCTCAAAAGTAATATTAGTAACAAGCTTAAATATAATGTATGTGTTAAGAAACTAAATTTATAATACCTATGATTAATATCTGAATAGAAAAATATTTTCATGAAATAGTATCATTGAAATAAGAAGTTTTTCTGAGCTTTCCCCTTTGTAAGAACAATGAAAGGACAGAGACATTGGGACAGTCACTAAATTGGCTTTGTTAAATGATCCCAACTTCATGAAAAAAGACTTTTTTCATTTAATATTAAAAAGGATTTTTTTCTTTAACAAAGAAAATCATATCAACAGACATGCAAACCAAAGATAAAGTACCAATATTTGGGTACAGTTTAACTTTTGCAGTTATTGTTTAATACCTTCTCATACATAAAATCAGCTGCACGTTTTTCTCTCCCTTTTATTCTTGGCTTTCACTTATTAATCTAGATGGTCATAGAAGTGTTCATGCGAAGTAACGAAGGTAGTTGCATGGAAAGAACAGGAGGAAAGTGTTTTAAATAAGACCCTTTCAAAAAATATAAGGAAAATGTATTTATCAAACCAAGAAATTTTAGAGTTACAATAATACAAGCAGTTTTGGTTTAGAAATCACAACTAGAGAATTCGGTGGGAGGTTTCGAAATGCACCTGAGGAATTTTTCCCCCCTCATGCATGATGAAGAAAACATCAAGAAAGGTTAAGTAATTAGTCAAGGCCAAACCAATAGGTAACTGGGACAACAACACCCACTTGTGAATAAAGACTTTCAAGAAGAAAAGTCAGAACACACAAAAAAGCGTATCGTGAATGTGAGAAAACACCAAGAGGGAAGAGGAAACAAATAGACGTGGCTCAAAGAAGTTCTCAGCAAATGGTGTGGCACGCCGCTTCCTTCACACTCCTATTTTGATGTTTAGTCTTCATCAGGAGAGCTGATTGTAACTGACATTTGCTCAGAGCACCTAAGATGACATGGTTCAAATGACTCTGATGCCAGTCAAAGAGGATGACAAGAAACCCTTGTTAAAAATACTCATTTACTTGTTAACAGAGTTTTTCTATACACTTTTTTTATGCTGCCCTCTAGGATTCATTTTTATTTATTTCCTCCTAAGATTCCATATCTTTTATGACAATCTTCTCATTCATGTTGCCCAGAGATGAAAGATCCTGGGGTTTCCTGACATTAGTGCTTTTAAGATATGCTCTATTACCTGGTTTTGAGCAGAAGTCAAAGGAAAAGATAATATATGAGTACAGGGAGACCTGAAGCTTGACAAAGGATCTCCCTCTGTCTGGAGAGCAAGAATACCTCTTCCTCATTAGGAATAAAAGCCCAGAAGCCACGAGCTGACATCAGCCCCTGCCACCCCAGCCTTCTTCAAGTTGTCAAAGTACACAATAGCCCTATAGTGTCTGAAAGCATGAACACTTCTCAAACCCAATAATGACCTACTTTTCTGGTCATCTTTTTGTTCTAACACAATGCCCAGTATGTGTTCATGTAGTAAAATGTACCAATCAGCTATACACCTGCATATACGACTATAAAATCTATTAACTGCAGATCCTGTGAAAAGGCGATGATGGCTAGTGCTATTCCAGGCATTGCACTAAGGGTTTCACCTGTATTATTTCATTTAAACTTCACAGTAGCCATATGTTGGAACACTAATAATGTAAACCATTAACAGAAGAGGAAACTAAGGCTTAGGAAGGAAGGAGGCAAAAGTTTGGGTAAGCAGATACCAAAAGTCTTGCAGGCACTGAACCCACATTCGAAGTAGAAGAAAGTTCTATTCAAGTATGGGAGACAAAGAAGCACTTAGACAGCAGGCTAAAAATGCCCTTTTATCCACACACAATTGCCTTAAGTCTGTAGATGCAGTTTCTTATGATGGGTTATTAAAAATAACACTCAGTATTTATAGGTAAGGCTCCACAGATTATTAAAATATTTGAAACGTCCCCCACAGGTTGGTAAAAGTGCCCTGGCCACACTGGCTTCTCACTCAGGATGCCCTTGGAATAGTGAGTAAAGAGTTCATGCTCTGCTTTGCAAAAACCTGCTCTCACTCTGACTAGTTGACGCCTGTGCCAGTCAATCTCTCAAAGCCTTCCCTCGTGGGCACGGCCAGTGGCTCCTACAGGGATGCCCACAGATTGGCTGGTCCTCATCTCTTCTGAAGCTATGGGAACTTCAGCCACCATGGGAATTTGGTTCCGAGGGAGCCCAGGAGAGACAAAAGAACCTGGAAGGGTGGGCTGGCTTGTGGGTCAAGAGCGGGTGCTACAGTAGATGTTAAATATTTTAAATATCCTCTCCGATTGGGAGTGTAGGATGGAAATGCAAGTATTGATAAGATGAGGTATTCCTTATTTAATAGAATAGGGTTCTCAATCACACTTATAATGGGATCCACAGGAAAAAGAAAAACTTGCTTCCAAATGCAAACATGAAATTTAAGGTAAAACAGTCTAAACAATTCTCAAAAAATATTAACAAGAATATTGTGCTATGCTGAAGAGATCACAAAATAAATTCACCACAAGTGAAAACAGACTATGGTGTCAGAAACTCTGCCACTTTGGGTGAAGATATAAAAGAGATAAAATGCTTTCACAATTTGTTATTTTTTTGGGGGGGAGGTCAATATTAATCATATTCCTAAGTGATAGGAGAATCCTTGGTAGAGATTTTAAGCTTAATAAAAAAAGGGTAAAGTTCTTAAATCCAGCAAAGTTCTGATTATTCATCAGCCAGAACAGCTTTCTATCACCCCTCCGTTTTTGGGGGAGTAGCTGTGTAGCAGGGTACTTATGCTGAAGAAGAAGAAATGACAATCAGTTGAGAGTAAGATATTAGCACAAACCTCCCAAATTCTGGGTAGCTGATCTATAGAATAAGCTTGTAACAATTTATGCATTTTTTGACTCTGAAACTCAGTGGTGGCTCTCTGCCATGTTTGAGCTTGCTTTATCAGGCACTTGACAATGTGTTGAAAAGAGGTTTGCTGAGTTATTTGTGTCCTTGCCTTTTTTTCCACACCAGCAAGTAAGTTCTTAAGGGTTGAGATAGCATTGGCACTTAAGTATCCATTGGATGGACTTGAATTTATAGCACCGTTTCTAAGAAAACTGCATTTTGAGCTCAGGCAACTAACTTATAAGCAAAGTTCTGGGCAAAAACTATATTCAGGTAAATTGGTTACTACTTGAAAGTATTATCATCTTCAACTGAGTAAGTCAACTTTATTTTTTATTTTTTTTTCTAAGTAAGTCAACTTTAAATCAAATACCTCTTGGGATTCTTGAATGGATTATCTACTGCTTTCGTACTTCTGAATTTTTTGAAATTATGTAATGAGCTCTTGACCCGGTTACCACTAAAGATTAAATTACATCGGAGTTCCCTCTTCAAAGGCCCAAACAAAGAATTCCTGGACTGTCACATGAATTCTTCTGAACACAGTCCTCTAAAATACAAGAAATGTTAATACTATAATTCACAGTAGAGCTCTGCAATCTTTAATGTAATAAAATGCAACCAAAAACTCATATGACTGGAAGAATATTGCTGTCTAGTGTTGAAATGGATCATTTAAAAAATTGGAACTAAGTGCTGAACAGGGAAATCCACAATAAAAATGGCAGCAGTAAAGGGAAAAAGCAGCTTTCATAAAGAATGTCAACATTTCCTTTCATATGGATGCTTCTGCTAAAATATGTTAATCTTATCATTTTGATTTACTGGTTTTGCTTAATATTTACAAAAGGCCAATCACGTTGAATTTTACATCCTGTAGGAGACATTCCGCGGATTTTTAGTATAATCTCCACCCCTCAAAAAAGAGGGAAAAAATTACTGATTAATGGTTGTGGCCAGGGATATGAGTACCAGAAAAATGAGACAAGATGGTAACACACTCCCTTTGTAAAGCACAACTAGAACTTTAAAAGGTGGCAATGAATCTTATTCTACACATGGAAAATATATACGTGCCTGAAGTGTGTGCAATCGATCTACCTCTGCTTCAGGATTTCTAGGTATTTTGGAGTAGTTTTTGAATTAAGACACATTATCCTATCAAGCAGTGGTGGTGTGTCGTCCCCCTAAAAGCAGTTGTCCTTGACCATTGACCTGAGAAATAGCTACATGAAGTTCTTTGCTGGTTACTGTCAAGACAGTGAAGAACCAAGGGACCTCCTAAAAATGCAAATGGAAGAAATCTTCTGCAGCTTTCAGTATCATTCATTCATTCTGGAAAGAGTTATTAAATCCCTAGAAGTAGCTGGGCTTCACCTGAACAGCCAGTCTGTTTTCATCTCATTGACATTACAGGTTCTTTCACTGATGGCATCCCCCTTTTTTGTATAGACTGCTAGAAAGCTCAGGCCAAGTCTGACAAGGACACAAAACTTTATGGCACATATTTTCATAAAAAACAAAACAAAACTAAACTAATCTCAACCCCTGCTGGTTTCATTTTACTGTAAGTTAACAGACATTTAGTGAGCATGAAAAATGAACCAGGTACTCTACTTGGGTTTTCTTTTTCTTTTTCCAATTTCTATATTTAATAAAGACAATTTTCATATTTTATATTCTTTTCTAAGCAATCAAATATAGAATACTAGGCTCCTAATTTTTAAGGGTACAGATTGCAGCCATAAGACCACACTTCTCCAAACTAGAGAATTAACTTGCCTCAATTCCTGGCAAGAAAGATGGTTTTCTATAAATTCCAATCACATCATATGGTTTGGTGCAAAATGAACTATCTATATGCATGAAGCTAATTGCTTAATAGCCCTTCTAACATATGCTTTCTGAAAAAAAATGTACACACACATACACATACAACAAATGTACTGGGTGGAATCCTTTGCTTAAAGGTCTCTGGAGTCTTAGCAGAAAGTTGTAAGCAAACCAAGAAACTTGCATACAAAATTATTCATTTATTCTATCCTTTGAGTCAAGTGTAAGTCAGGAAGAACTATTCATCTTGGAAAACTATCTATTCTTTCTTTTAAAAGCAGTTTCCTCAGGTAAGCAAACATGAAATGTGTCAAGTTTTTCTTGAAGGATACCAAAGATGCACCTTCCTATATTTTGAAATTAATGGCAAGCATAACAGGATCAGAAATCTTTATCTGAAAAGTCATCACGGAAGCAAGTTGCCTGCTCAAAATTCTTAAAAGTTGAATATAGGTAACATACTACCATAAGTACAACTGGGAAGTCATTATAAAAAAATATAAATGCATTATTTTAAAATAATACTCCAAATATGTCTAGATATAGAAACTATTTTTAAAATAATTTATTGTCCTTTTGATACAGTGATATTACAAAATTTAATGCTCTACTTTTAAAAGACCCTGCCTAGGAAGCTCCGTCAGAAGTCAAGATTCAACGTCTCTGTTATAGAAAAATCATCTCCCTCAAAGTTTCATGCAGAAAGCAAGGTAACTTGTATCATGGAGGTGAGAACTATCTCTTAATCATTTCTGTATCCTAACTGAATACCTGACACAGTGCTGGAAAAATCTGTAAGAATTTGATAAACAGCATTGGTTGAATAAATAAATGAATGAAATGGTCAAAGGCAATGTTAGAGATAGAAGGGAATATTATTTTTTCAGAAAACTGAGGTCATAGTTGAATTAACTGCCATTTATTTTAACTTGTGGCTGAGGAGAAAAACAGTAAGGACTAGAACCCAAATTTCTTGACTCCTCGATCAATTATTTTCCATGTCATTATTTTATTTTATTTTTCTAATGTAATTCAAGGATGACAGATTACCAAGCTTTTATCTGGATAGTCCTATGCCATAAAAAAGAATGGAGTAACTACAACACATTGGCTGAATATAATTCAGCAAATAGCTGAATATAAATGACCTTGGAGAAGAAGATCCTCTTTGAATAGAACAGGAAAATGCTGAGTGGGATGCAGGAGGAGAATGGGTATATGATAGAAGAAAGAGGAAAAAAACCCCACATCTCATAAAATGAGGGCAGGAGGGCTTGAAGAAGGGTAAGGGTCTGACAATGTGATGCTATTACAATATAGACTCCAGGCAGTTGGTTTAATGCAAAATGATTCCCTAAGAATTAAAGGTTGAGCTCTTCAAAGGGGAGATGCAGTAGAGTGGTTTCTCTTTCCCCCACTGGAGAAGTATTGGCCTCCTCAAAGGAAATAAGTTAGATTTCAAGCAATGGGGAATTTAAGCCAAATGCCCAGAGGTTCTCTAGAGAACAAAGAAAGAAAGGATAGAGGAGAGAGGTTTTGAATAACAGGTGTCATGGTGGTACAGTCTGAAGGGCGGTTAGGTTTCCAAAACCAGGAAGATGACAGTATTCTAGGGCTAGCATGGCAAAATGGAAGGCAGTAAGATGTTTTTTTGGTGTTCTTGCCTTGTGTACTAGCCAACATCTACCTAGGTTAAATTAAAAGAGGAAAAAATTTAATTAGTTCAAATTAGACACTAGATAATCAAAGATTTGACATTCCTTGATTAGATCTTACCCTTAAAAAATGACTAATGTGGAAAAAGATTATTCGAAAGTATCAATCCATTAAGATTTTTGCAAATAGATGAGTTTTGTATTGATTAATTAGGTATTTTTTTAGTCAAATATTTATTGCATGCCTACTATGTATCAAGTATTTTGCTGGGTCACTTGGCTGGCTCAGTCAGAAGAGCATGTGACACTTGATCTCAGGGTCCTGAATTCGAGCCCCACGTTGGGTGTAGAGATTACTTTAAAAAAAAAAAAGCATTATCTAAATGTTGGAAATATAATGGTGAGCATTGCTCTATGCAATATAGATAGTATTCTAATTGTACATTGTAAAAGGAAAAGAAAAATAACAACAAAACTATATCTTCTTAAAGCAAGTCAGTACTTATTTTATGCTGGGAAATGTATATTTGTTACATACTAGGATAACATGATGGCTGCTTTATTCATCCATTTAATTGAGTGAGAGAGAGAGAGAGCACACATACGAGTGAGTGGGGTGGAGGGCGAGGCGGGAGGAAGAGGGACAAGCAGACTCCAGCCACTTGGAGCCCAGCTCGGGCCTGGATCCCACCACCCTGCCAAGATCACAACTTCAGCTGCAATGAAGAGTCAGGTGCCCAACCACTGAGCAACCCAGGGACCCCATGACGGCTACTTCGAAATCCGAAGACAAAAACTCTTTTTTTCTGATTATATATTATAATTGAAGAAAGAAGCTGGAAATTACAAAAAGTATAAAGAAGGAAATTAAAATCATCTGCAATCATACCAACACCTCCCCTTTTAAAATTATTTATATCATTCTGGTGTAATTCCTACCAGTTTGTTTTGCAAATACACACTTGCATATGTATTTTACCAGACTAAACTCATATTGTATAAATATTTTCAATTTTTTCTTTGTTTTTTTAAGTGGGCTCCACTCTGGGGCTTGAACTCACAACCCTGATCTCAAGACCTGAGCCAAGATCAAGAGTTGGATGCTTACCCGCCCAGATGCCCCTAATTTTTTCTATTCTATGAGCATGAGTAATTAAAATTTCTTGAAAATTATATTTAATGTCTGAATTCTATTGTATCATTCTTTTTTCTTTCCAGATTCTAGCCAAATCTATCATTCACTGAATAATCCATCCTATCTACATTATTAGCAGCTTCTGTCATATCTGGTTCATAGAAATGTAGGGTTAATTTTGTTTATCTCTTTCATTTTACTAATCTGGCTGCAGCTGTACCATGTCATCTTAAACATTGTATTGCTGGAAAAATATTTTCATATTTAATAGGTCATATCACTTATCAATATTTTGAATACTGTCCTTTGCTATTTCGAATCCTAAACACTTTAGATTAATTTCCTCACGTTTCTAAGATAACCCCACTAGAATTCTGACTGATGTGCTAAAGTTATACCTGAACGTTAAATGCCATCTTTACAATATTCCCATTCAGAAGCTTTAGTCTTGTATGTTATACAGGAAAGTTTTGTAATTCCTTCCAGACAGGGGTCTTGTGCAATTTTTAAGAATATAACCAATTATCTTATAATTTTGATTATCATATGAACTCCCTCTTTCCTACCCCCAAATCAAGATATTATTGGTGGATGAAAAATTTAAAAATATATTATTTATATTGTATCCTGCAATTTTAGTTAATTCTCTTTTTAGTTCAAGTAGTTTGCCAGTTGATTCCCTTGGATTCTCCATTTGAGAATATACTCAACACAAATGTACACTGACTTAAGGCAAGAGTCTGCAAATGTATTAGAAAAAGTCATATTATATAAGGCCATTCCTATTATCCCAATTTACTATATCCTTCTGAAACAGGAAGAGTAAGCCCTGGGCAATTTTAGGTATATTTGACCTAAATTATATTGTATGTGATTACACATTTCATGTAAGCGATAATTGGCTCTTCTTTTTTCTAATAAATCTTAGCAGTTCAGTGCCTTACTGAATTGTCTAGAACTTCCAGAATAATCTTAAATTATAGTGCTATTGCTAGGCGTCTTTGACTCGTTGCAGGTGTTGATGTGGACTGTGTCTGCTATGTACGATATAGAGGCTGTTTCCTGGGCACATTTGAAAGGCCCTTATCAAGCATAACCAACGAATAGTAGCTGCAGTAACATATTAACGCCTAATGGTACTGGGAAGACACTTCTTTGTTTCCCGAAGTAATGTCTGGATTTATCAGGATGTTCAAACAAGCTTCCATGCTAGAAGTGCTCAACACAAATACATTTTCACTTAAGGCAAAAGCCTGTAACTCTTTTAGAAAATGTTGTATTATTTTAGCCTGTTACCTTGACCCAACTTATATTCTTTGGAGACAGTGTAGTCTAGCCTTAAGCAATCATTGGGTGTGTTTCAGCACTAAAACAGCTTCTGAATATCATTCAGAGCTCAATGAATTTTATCAGTATTTGCATTCTTTGGTAAAGAAACTTTCTCTAAGATCACATGACACAATTCAATCTAATAAAATTTTTACATGATTTTCAGTACCTGGTCATTCAGTGACAGGCCAAGTTTTGCTCACAGGCTGATCCAGTTCAGCACTCACAAATAACCAGCACAAAGAAATACTTTATTTCTTCTTGGCTTTAACCAAGTCAATGTCCTGAGAGAGCGCGCGGTGCTAACATACCTGAGCACTTCAGCGAGAAAGATGGAAAATCACTTACGGGCTCAAATAAAAAGACTGCTTTAGGGGAAAAAAGAGTCTGGAAAAATCTGTCGTGGGTACATAGCTCTGCTGAGCAATTCTTTTCCAAGTCTGTGGGCAAATGAAATACAATTTTCTTCCACTTTACATTATGGGAATAAAAAGGAAATATTAAGAGGTTTTTTTTTTTTAAATATACATATCTCCAAATTTCTGTAGGTAAAGATTGTTAGTAGTATCTCATGTGTTTCAAATGTATAATTATTTGATTCAGATGCCTTCTTATTTTCTAAAATTCATTTAAGCAATTTGTGCTCTTTTTCTGCCAAAGATTTCATTAGATTCACAAACAGAACAATATAACACGTTAAACAAGGCGTGGTAATCTTTTTCAATCCCACTGTGGAAAAATGTATAAAAAAGGCAAATTATTTCTAAGCACTTCCAGGGTGCCACTATTCTCCATTTGACCCACGTTAAATATTCTCATTACAATTACTTCAAATGAATACAAAATCTCAATTTAATCCCAACCCTAGGGAAATGAAACATACCGCTCGGAGATGAAAGGCCTAATGTTACCTAGTTATTTGAATGCACTGCATGTTCTTAACATGGATCATAAGCAAACTGTATTTTAATAACTCAAATCATTGCACATTCACAACAATATCTAGCTACCAAATAAATGTCATAAACCTGATAATGCAGAATAAATAAACAGAAACCTGCATATTTTAACTGTTGAATTCAGGATGGAGTCCCACATGGTTCATGTCGATAATTCTCAAAACTCTTAACTTTCTCTTAGTAACATAACCAATTATATTAATTACTCGGTAGGAGTTCATTGACAATGAAATCTAGGGCATAGCTTTTTGATTATCTAACAGCACAATTTTTGTTAATGTCAGCCATCTCCTTGTTATCTTTTAAAAATTCTACTTTTGCGTTAATTGTCAGACTCTTGTGTAGTCTTTTGGTGAAAATTTTACATTATGTTTTCAAAAAGGAGACCTGATTTCAATTAACATTTCCTTGACAAGGTATAACAATATTGTACATCTAAATTTTTATTTATTTTCCCTTTCATTGTTGGCAGTCCCCTAAGCTTGAAAACATTTTTCTTCTCTCTGATTTGACATTTGGCAAACATCAATCTTTCTTGTACTTAAATGCACCATGGTTGACAGGCTGCTTTGTTCAAAAACTTCAGCTTATATACTGCCTTAGTATGCCAAAATTTATTTCTTTATTCACAGCATGATCAGTTACTATCATCCCATCTTCAGAAATTAAGTAGGTAGCCTGAAAACAAATTTAATTTCCTGACAAATTTGATTAGATCAAAGTCCAACTGACTAGGGAAGAAATTTAGAAATTTATTATTAAGCACCTTTTTAGTGTTTCTTCTGTAAGAGTATTACGTCTTAAAAAGAAGATTCATTGGATAAATATTCCAGTGTTCTTAAAATATTATAAGGAAAATTTGCTTCCAAATAGGTCTTGCTTGTTTAAGACACAATTTTAATACTGTTTGTCTTTAAATAATTTGGGGCCATATGAAATTTTTAGGACACAAATTAAATTCTGAGGTTTAGACTTCATGTTTTATTTTTAGGAAGGTATGGTCTTTTCTGGGGGGGGCGGAGAGGATGGGTCATGCCCAAAACTATAGATAAGAACTTTTAAGAGAAAAACCTTACCAAAATACAGTGAAAAGAGTCATTCGTTTGCTGTATATGTGATCGAATATTTTTAGATATTTGCTCAGTTCTACACATTTTTTTCTTCTTTCCATCAGTGGGAAGATACAGCAAACCTTTTCCAAATATACAAAATTGAAAAGAAGAAAGGAAAAATAAAATCTTAAAACAACAACCACATAACAACGTAACTACATTGCAGTGTTGCTTGAGAAGAAGTTTCCTGTTTGATGATCCAAAGAAATAGCTGGTATGTCTTTCTGTTTTTGTTTCTGTCTCTCAGTGTGTGAAAGAGCACCAAAGGAGGAAGGAGAGAGCAGGAGAGACAAATATCAGTAATGCGAACATTAGAACGTATCGGGGAAGGGTAAAGGCTGCAAATGTAGATGCAAAGATCAGAGTAAAAATTATCCCCAAATTTTATTCAAAAGCACTCATGTATGTGACTTCATAAATGAAGGAAATAAAAGGCTTTAGTGACCAGAAACAAAACAAAACCCTGTGCCTTTTATACTACCGAGACTGATTTTTTTAAAGAAACAGTAAATATGTGTAGAATGTTTCAGACTCCACTTCACTTCAATTAGTGCTGGTCTTTTTCCTGGCTTACGATTGGTCCTAAGATTTCTATCAGAATATTATCTACGCCATTTTAATCAGTGTTTCTGAAACTGTCTCCTGTGTTGGAGAAATCTGGAATCGTCAGGGTGTATTTGGTTCATTTGTATTTGCCAGGGCATTAGGAAAACAAATAGTGCTGTTTTGCTCTCAGTCATAGGGCCGACAATCGATCTTGAACGGGATAGGTCTAAGTTACCATGTCCTCTTCTTGGCTCACTGAACGCTATTGCACAGTTGTTATTAAATAAAGCTTGGTCGGTTCCTTCTTTCAATATGATTACATAGTCTGTATCTATAAGAACTTTTTAAAAAGAGTGATCTTTTCAAAACTTTAGCTTAAAGCTTCTATTTGGTTCATGGGATCGCACTCTAACTTTGAACCGAACTCTAGGTTTCCAGACGTTTGTGGTGTACAGCATCTTCTCTTGTTTATCAACCAACAAACACTGAGCTCTCAATATGTGTAAGGCAGTTGGCTAGACACTGGGAATTTAGTGGCGTCAGTCAGTTATAAATTGACAAATTTATAACTAAATGTAAAAGCCTTTAAGTTTTTATGCTTTTGTAATTTTTTCACAGTAACAAATTCACAAATTCAAAAAAACCCCCAAAACCAACAAACAATGCTGTTAGATAATGTATCCTAAATTTTAGTTAGGAAAAAATGGTCACTACTTTTAAAGAATTTACAATACTTTCTAAATAAAATACAAAGTAACCTGGGGGTACTGTCAGACAGTTTTATACATAGTATTTAAATACATAGCAGGCTTTCAATAGTAGGGGTTGATATCATTTTAAAAATAAAACAATGGCAAGAGAAGTTGGGGAATGATTCAAACTATCATTTTTTACTTTGCAATTGCAAAAGCATTTAAACAATGCA
This sequence comes from Ursus americanus, assembly GCF_024610735.1. Lineage (NCBI taxonomy): Eukaryota > Metazoa > Chordata > Mammalia > Carnivora > Ursidae > Ursus > Ursus americanus. Next base: position 19,592,082 of record NC_142162.1, read on the forward strand.
AAAGTATACACAGTAAAAAGTGAAGACCTCTTTCCCACTGGATTTCATTTATTTCTACTAGTGTAAATGTGATTTTGGGATGGCGTCAAACATTTGTGAGGACAGTACATTAACTTTACTATACCGGCAGTAACCCTTCCTCAAATGACTCAATTTCAAATTGAGAAAATGAAATATAACTAGAACTTGAGTCATATCATTCTGTCCTTATGTTCACACTTATATTAGAACATAATTTTAAACAAATCTATTGGGGGTAGACATTTATGCAAGAGGCAAATCTATAGAGTCTTTAAGACTACCCCTTCCCTCTCTGCCTCCCACAGGAGGTGATACTGGTGAAGAACCGTTACTTCATTCACTTCTGGAATCCTATCTTTAACTTAATAACTGCTCCAAAAACTGTTCTCAGCTTTAAAATCCTCAAGATTGAACTGATGGCTTGGTCAGAAATCAGATAAGTAAACACAAAGACTTAGAAAGAAAAATGCCCATCATGTAAAATAAAGTATCAACTGAAAGGTAATTAATGCTATAATTCACACATTGATATAATTAAATGGATACATGGTAACTGAATAAATTACTTAATTTGCCAGTTACTGTAGAAATTAAAGTATTAAAATTCAGAAGTCAGAGTCCCTGTGATATCATTACACAATAAATATTTGGAATATTTCCATCTATCAATAATGCCATCTGTCCTATCCAATACAAATGGACTACAACCCATATGGACCCTTTCCCCATTGATTACTCTGATGAATGAGATAGCAAAACCACTCATGAAACCATCATATTATATGACACTGTCATTAAAAAGATATGGAGAAAGGAAAAACACAAGATGATACTTAATTTGAAACTGTCAAGTCAATTTAGTAAAGTTTTAACAACCAACATTATGATCCTAAAAAGTATCAGCATGTTGAATAATATTATGTCAGTCTGTACTCTCCTAGCACCTTCAAAGAAAACCAAAGAACCAAAAAATGTCTGGAAAGAGTATAATAGCTTATTATGATACGTTTGTATTAGTAATTACTCCAGGAAGAATATACTCAAACATCCTTTCAGGCATAAGTAATTAAATTAAAAACACTTTTCTTTCACTTTATAGAAAATTATAAAATCATCATTTAGCTTCTGATAGCAAGTCATTTTTAAAACAAAAACTAGATACATTCCTTATATCTTAGAATGCTGGCCATAAATTTCAGCTCTGCAAAATGATTTTTCCCAACCTTATTTTCTTCTTAGCTATAAATGCATTCTCTTATAACAGCAAAATAATTACATACAATGATTCTGTAGCAAATTACTGTAAGCAGTACCTAAACTGACATTAGCTAAGCAGGAAACTAAATACCACTAATACTCAAATTTTCAGCTTGATATGGTAATTTACATTACATTTAGTTGTAAAGTGGGTATGGTTGGCATGCTTTGAGATCACCTTTATTTTTCAAGATCTATAAAGATGACCAGTATTTATTTTGCCCCTTAGCCTCACTGAAAATATGGTACAATCTTCCCGTGGTGCATCTTTTTGAAAATTGGGACTTAACATCTGCGGATAAGTGAGAAGAAATACATGATGAATAAATATTTTTATTCTATATTAAAACTGAAGCTTAGCTTATATAATTAAAATTTTTATATCATCTTATTTTTAGTTCGCACTGAATACCAAACGAAGCCACTAGGGGCGTGGGGGAGGGGGAAATCTGTGAAATAGCTCAAATTCAAATGTGTCAGCCACAGCAAAAATAAAGCACAAATCCAGGAAATATTTTCCTTATCAGTTGGAAGCTCAGATATTAGAGCTGTAGAGCCTGTTAGATTCAGAGAAACTGCAAGTGTAATAATCAAGTAAGAGGGAGCTAGCACGGACTGCTGGCAAACTCCACCTTGTTATCAGGTGTGGCAGTGAGCAGACACCTTCATGGAGACAAGGCACCTTCAAAGCAAAGTTGGCCAAATCAGTAACAGCCAGCATCTAAGGAAATACATCCACTTCTACAAATATGAAAGCACATAAGTTTAAGACAGATTTCAAGTTCGGGATTATTATCTGTGACTGTACCAGTGTCACATGACTTTAATTGTATCTTTGCATTATAGTTTAGTATCTGGCAGTATGAGGCTTTCTTATTTATCCTCCTCTCCTTCCCTATATTCCTCCTTCTTCTCTAGTTTCTTCTTTTGGTAAAAATTTCCAGGCTATTTTTGCCTGCTTTCTTCTTCCGTATCTACTTCAGAATCGTTGTGTTAAGCTAATCGCTGTGTCTCAAGTCTTTGAGACTTGATTTTAATGAAATTAAGTTTATTTAAAAAATAAAAACTATTTAAAACCATGTATCTTTAAATCATTTCCATTCAGAAACATGCTGCATCTTTTCAATTTCTCAAATCTTCATCCCGCCATAAAGATTTACGGTTTTCTTTATAGAGGTCCTGAAATTTCTTACAGTTTTTTGATGCTACTGTGCGTATTGTCTTTTTTCCTCCATTCTCTTTTTAAATTGGTTACTGCTGATACTTAGAAAGTAAAAGATTTTTTCATAATTCCTTTTCAACTAGCAGCATGATGAAGCTCTAACTTTCTAAGACTCTTGCTAGTTTTACTGGTTGTTCATGTCTCATAGATTTACTAGGTAGATAATAATACCACTGCAAGTAATGACGGTATTTCCAGTGTAACTTTTAATATTAACAGAGACCAGATTCTTGTAAATTCCAATCATCAGCTTAATCTATTATTTATTTTAAAAATCCATCATTTTCTGATGATATAATAGTATAAATAATGGTACATTCTAAATTCAGTATATTTCAGAAATGGCTTTTGATGTCAATGGGGTAAGTAGGAGTTACAACCTCAAAGCAGGGTACAGATGTCATGCTGAAAAACATCATCTCTGTTAAATATTTTAGAAGAGTGGATAGAAAAGGCCTTTTTCAAATGTCTTTAGAGAAATAAGATAAAATGTACCCCAAGTGAACAAAATATCAGAAAGATAAACTCCCATTTCCAGAAAGTACAGTATACCAAATGGACAGAAATGTTTCTAATCAGAGTATTTTCCACATTTTCTAAGAGCTCTGATCTGCTCTTAAACGAGTCTTAACTTATTGCTTTGGAGAATTAAGATAAAGTTAGTGATGACTATAACTTTCTATTAAGCAATTTTCTTTCTCAATTGTGCACAGCCACTTACGCAGCAGAACATAACAGCTCAATCAAATCTTATTATGCCAGATTTAGTTCAAAGCGTTAAGAAATGCACAGAGAAAGACTTGATATTGTCTGAAGAAAACCTTTTCATAAATTGCTCTTTTGTAGACTAGAAAAAAAATAGATACTGTAGGTACCTTTTTATGTGTCGTTAAGTTCTTCGGCCAGAAATCCAGAGCAGTTGCAATGAACTTGCTGCCCGTGATGTAACAGTGAGCCATGAGAATGTGGTGAGGTCCAGTGCCTCTACGCGTGGCCTCCAGAATGTTCAGGGTGTGGTTTAAGGATACGGAAGCTTCTGCTTGTGTTCTACCACTCACAAGTTTCATTGTGCAAGGTGTTGGTTTAATTTCCCTCGCAAGGTACGAGACTTCTCCAACCTAAAACATGAGAAGGAAATAAAGGTCTGAAACAACAAAATATACTTCTCTCCTTATTCAAGCTATTCCCAAGTTTTTACTCAATGGGGAAAAAGAAGATAATAATAATAACGGTGAGTTAGAATTTGAGAATTAGAAGTAATGTATATAAAGTATTTGTTTTATAGAGTTTAGGCTCAGGGTGGCAATCGATATATGCTAGCCATCATTATTATTTCTAAATTAAGATTTCAAACCTAATAGGTGTAGCTCTCAGAAATTAACCACTGTATTTGTTTTACAGAGTGACAATAATATGAGGATGAGTAATCTTATACACGGAGCATTAAAAGAAAAAAAAAGCTCTTTGGGTATGTGTGATTAACACTTTTAAAATATTATATGTCTTAATGTCCTGGACACAGATATCACTAGGGTATTATTCATTCTTGAGAAACATCTGAAATTAGATTAGGAGAAAGACCTTGTTTTGATGCTGTGTGTCCCTCAAGGGTGGCACTGTGGTTCAATGGTATGAGGGGCTGTAGTGTTTGGGTCCTAAAAGAGGGTTTTTAATATGTCTCTGTAAAGTTGAAAATGGATTTGCACCTTTCTGTTTCAGAGACTAAAGGCACAGTATTTTTGGCTCCTAACAGTTGATAGATAACATTTTTTCTGTAGATCATTCTCTATAATTGGACATGAATTATATGAGACCTTTTTACAAAGCATCTGCTTCCTTTTTCTGTCGAGACATCTACGAGATCTTGCTCCAAAAGAGCAAGGAGGATAATAAAGGCTCTTAACTCTTTGATTTTCATAAAAATTCTGCGAATTTTTTTCACTACTGGAAAAAGTAAACATATGAACATATATACTGTTCAGTATATAGAGATGCCAAATACAGAGTGGTGTTGAGTAAAAACTTTTTTTTTCCTTCCCCATTCCTGGGGTGTGTAATTTCTTTAATAGAGACTTTGCTGAACTTCCATCGCAACTAAAAATTCCTCAGTATTAAAGCTCAGTGAAAAGAAATCTCAGTGCCTGGAAGACAAGGCAATCAAATCATGTGACAGTCCCATATGCAACTGCAAATCTGTCCTCATAACTGTCTGTAGAGCTCACAAAAGAGTCACACATGTAGCTATTGGAAGAATATCTTACACAATTTGGCACACAAGTTCTAAGATTAGCAGCTGAAGAGGGGGAGGAGGAAGAGAGGAACATAATAGATTAACTGACACCCATCCACTATCTTTCTAAATTGTTCGGAATTTAAAAATATTATTTTGATCAATCTATATATACACCCACAAATTTGAAAGAAAAATGCAAAGCATGTTGTGGTTGAAAGAACAAATGGTTTTTTAAAACACACACACACACACGCACACACGCACACACACACACTATGAAGTATATGTCACTGAACAAGGGAGTCCAGCCAGCTCCCAAGTGGCATGATAACATGATGAAAAGCAATCCAGGATGCTGTGAATCAAAAAGGCATGGGTCTATTTTTAAAGAGGTCTGTGTCTCCCTACCCTGTGTGCCAAGTGTAGTTTTTCTGGAGAAGTCCAGCCTCCAAAGTAGGTGAGCTTCTAGATGTTCCAGGAGATAACTACCCAACATTTGACCGCCTTCTCCCTTTGTAAGTCTTGGGCTCTCCATGCATCATCCATGTTAATCACTAGGCAAACAGAAGAGCTGTCCAACTAGTTCACTTCCCCTATTCTTGAACAGATTGTTTGAGACATAATATGAATACTAATTAATGATAAAATATCTGTGAGTGTTTTGAAATATGGACAAAGATAGCACTTTGAGACAGGCGCCCAGATAGATCTTATGCAACAAGCCCCACTGGTCATATAAAGGGTCAGGGTACAACTCAGAGATATGAGAGCAAAATTGGCAGAGTTCTTGGCTCCAATACAGTGAGAGACTGTGGACTACTTTTTCGTTTTGTTTTTTGAAGGGGTGTTTCATTTTCTTTTTAAACTTTTCCCTCTGTTAAATTGGAAGAGTATAAAATGAAAACTCCCTTCACAGACAAATGGAGAGAAAAGCAGTCAGAATTTTGTTAAAGGTCAACTGGAGTAGATAGAGGAACAAGACTCCAACATATCTGACCCAGGATTGTGGGTCTGGGCTCCGCAGCAAAAGAAGTACAAGCAGCTTGGGTCTGACCCAGTGCTCAGTGCCAGAGGCTGCCTCAGGCTCTCTGATGCAAGGGCTGAGGAAAGTCATTTAAAAGAATATGATCCCTCTTCAATTCTCATTTTACAAATAGTTCTCTTAGTCTCAGAGAAGTGTACCCACAGAGATATAGGAAATACTATTTTCTATTATAGAGAAAGCATATTATTAGATTCAATTATGAAGACGATTAAAATAATATCTTCTGTATTAAGAACCTAAGCTACTGCCAAAACATATTATCTCCCCTCCTTTCCTTCTAAAACTGAGTATTGTACTTTCTCCTTAAAACCTGTGTAAGTTGCCTCATCTGGTCTCAGAAACTTTATCCTTTAACACACTAGTCTTTGTATTCTTCCCTAATCTTGATAGCTAACATGAATGCTTAAGTAGTGCTTTATAATCTTGGGACTTCACCAATTGTAATTTGTTCTAATGCCAAAGAAAAGACAAGAGGATAATCCAAAATTAAATATAACAACAAAATAATTTATATTTGACCTTAGAGTTGTTTTGAATTGAATTTTACCAATGGATGTATAAAGTATTAGAGAAATTCATTTGTCTCACTCAAAGAAATGACAATGTTTCATGAAAATCTGATGTGGGAAAGAATTAAAGTTGACCACAGTCTGTATTTCATGTTCACTCAGTCCGTATCTGTCTGAGAATTAGATATGGATTCCTACACTTTTCTGGAAGTAGATGATACTTTCCAAGACATGTTCAAGGCTTGCCATGTTCCAAACCTTCTTGGAGACATGAGAAATGATCAATTATTTGCATTTTAAAGGTTTTCTTGGAGTTCAACTAAATCTAGAAAGAAGAGAGATGTCAACAAATTTGTCATTATCAAATGAGATGCTGTTAATAGTAGTTGCTTAAAATGACAGTAAAGTAAGTCCATAATAAAAAAAAAAAGAAGATGCATAATAAAGACAATTCATTGTGGACATGAATTTTTATGATACCACACATTTTTATGCTTGTTTACATTTATTCATGTTTCTCTTCATATGTATTCATCTTTCCCCCAACCTCCACAGTAGCCCTGTTGTTAGTGTGTGAAGGGTACAGCAAGAACTTTCTTAAATACTTAGGAAAAAAAGAGATACGAAAATGCCTTCTGAGTTAATTGGGAAAATATACACAGTGTTCTGGAGCAGGTCTTTTCCTCGTGATTGATTGTTAGGGTTGGCCTGACCCCTTGACTTGAGACTTAACATTTCATACCGGGTCTCAGTTCCCCAAAGCCATCTCACCTAGAACTTCTCACCTGGACCTCCCTTTATGTCACACAGAGGTCCAAGGCTAACTGAAACACCCGCCCCTATATCTAGGCCCTGTGCCTGAGATAAAAAACCAGGCTGACTTGGATCTCTGCTTACCTAGATGGAAAGACAAACAATAAGCTTAGAAAAGACAAAGACTGTGTCATCTAATTCTCTTGTGCATTCCAAGTATCCTCATGGTGACATTATGTTATCCAGTAAATACTAGAAAGGGTGTTATCCTCAGAAGTGACAGCTAGCATACCAATTTACATAGAGATACTCTGAATTTACCAAGAGTGCTATTAGAACTTTCGAGTTGGTTGGGTTTCTACCTTCTAAGTATATGAGAGTAAAATAGAAGTTAAATCAGTTTTATAAATAGAGTTGGCATATAGAATCATTAGGAGCAAGAAGTGTGTAGGAAAGGACTTTTACCTTCTCATGTTCTGTGGCTTAGGCCCTAAAACTTGTGATCTTCCTTGAGTCCTTTTTCCTTTTACTGCTCATTTTCTATCTCAGGAAATCCTGTCAGTTACACCTTCAAAATATATCCAGAATCCAACCACTTCTTACCAAGTTCCCTGTTACTGTCCTGATCCAAGTCACTATCATTTTTCATATGGATTATTGAGATAATTTCTTAATTGGTCCATCTGTTTCTACCCTGGGGAAAGTCCATGCTCAAGCCAGTGTCCAAGTGATACTCTTAACATACAAGTTACATCCAGTCAGTCCTCTGCTGAAAACCCTCTTGGCTTCCTATTTCACTCAGAGTAGAAGCCAAATTCCTTCCCCAGGTCTGTAAGACCTGGTACAATCCTTGGCCCTCTCCTTTTTACCTCTATGGCCTTGCCTTCTAGCATTCTCTTATAAATTGACTTTGCTTTGGTGACATTAATCTCCTTGCTACTTCTCAAACAAGCCTGAAACCTTGAACACTTCCACTTTATCATGTTCGTACTGGCTGTCTCCTTGGCCTAGATTGCCCTATGCTGGTGACCTCCTTTGCTAAATCCTTTAGTTCCTTCAGGTCTTTGCTCAACTGATGCCTTCTCAATGGGCCCATCTGTGAGCACCCTATTTAATGTAACATCCCCTTCCCCCCTATATCCTTACCTCCATTTGCCATCTCCCTTACCCAGTCTATTTCTTTGTCTCCTCCTATTAGCATCTAAGTTCCATGAGGGCAGCAACAGAGAACCCAGCACATAGTGAGGAGTGTTCGATGAATATTTGCTAAAAGAATCCATTTCAGAAGCAACACAATGAGGGGCACCTGGATGGCTCTGCCATTAAGCGTCTGCTTTCGGCTCAGGTCATGATCCTAGGGTCCTGGGATCGAGCCCCACAGTGGGCTCCCAGCTTGGCAGGAAGCCTGCTTCTCCCTCTCCCACTCCCCTTGCTTGTGTCCCCTCTCTCACTGTCTCTCTCTGTCAAATAAATAAAATCTCAAAAAAAAAAAAAAAAAAGAAGCAACACAATGAATGATAAGGGAGGATTTTTGCCAAGAACAAATATTGAAAATCATGAAATACTGTAAAAACAAAAATACTGTAAAAATTGAACAAAGAATAGGAATATCCCTCTACTTCCAGTGGATTTATACAATTCCTTCACTTAAAATAAACCAAAAATTAAGGAAAAAGGCAAACCATACTTTCATGCTTTATTTTAGATGAGCACAGAGCACAAAGAAAATAGGTAACAACTAGGCGAGGCACTAGTTGTTATAGAATAAGAAGTGTTTGATTGAAAAAAACATTAGAATAACTAACAGTCTGATACAATAAAGGACTGACCTACACATGCTAAAAACAGTAAAATATGAAAATTTAATTCAGGATTACATACCACATATTAAGTGTCAACTGTGATCATTCCAAGGATATCTGAATAAGAGTTTAACCTGATATTAATGGTTGAATTTTATTTAAAATTTCTAAACTTTATCTTAAGGAAGAGTATAAATCAGTGTTTCACTTCTACCTAGTTTGAGTACAAATGAGTTCTGTAGAATCTGGGACATTATCCCCAACACCTAGCACAGGATCTATGTTATAAACACATAACAGGGACTCAGTAAATGCTTATTAACTAACAGAGATTGCACAAGTCAACATACTTCTTCAGTGTGGTAAATTCGTCTTGTTCCTTCTCTGTGTTAACTGTAGAGCTTCCAATGGCATCTCAGTAAAGGGGGAAAGCCAATAAAATATCTGTTGTATCTGCCTGTCTCATATATAAGTAAAGGCAATAAAACAGTGAGAATTGGCCAGCTTGCTCTTCTAAAAACTTATTATTAAATGATATAAATATATTTTCCTTCAGCCAGTAGGGTAATGGGCCCAAGATCAAGTGGGAGATGAGGCAACCCCCCCCCCCAAACCACAGGCTTTCTAATCATGGAGGTACTAATGAAGCACAAGAGACAAATGGCTGATCCACACCAGAGGATTTTGTTTCAAGGTATCGCTTTGGTTCTGAGCGAAACTCCTCATAATTCTAATACGATGAAACTAAGAGTGACTCATGGAGCTTGGTGCTCAAACAGCCAAGTCCTGAGAATTTAATGTGTGACTTATTATAACACCAGTTCATGTGGTGAGTCACCAAAGAGGTGAATGTCTTTTACGCATGTTTGAGATGTAGCATGAGGGACTAGGAGTAGCTCTGCACAGGATGTTCTCTGTACCACTTGTCCACTTGGTAGAGATCATGAAAATCAAGAGAGTCCCTAACAAACTTAAATATTTGAATATCATATCTTTTTTTTTTTTTAAAGATTTTATTTATTTATTCGACAGAGATAGAGACAGCCAGCGAGAGAGGGAACACAAGCAGGGGGAGTGGGAGAGGAAGAAGCAGGCTCATAGCAGAAGAGCCTGATGTGGGGCTCGATCCCAGATCGCCGGGATCACGCCCTGAGCCGAAGGCAGATGCTCAACCGCTGTGCCACCCAGGCGCCCCTGAATATCATATCTTTAACTCAACCTATATCCAGATGATTAGCTGGGTGTCAGCCTAATATATGACTTTGGTGGATATTCTGCAATACCAGAGCACACAGATCCAACCAAGGATAAGCAGAGGCATACAACCCAAACCATTCATTTTGGCAGAAAATCTTTATGAACAGGAATAACTAACATTTACTGAGCTATTATGATGTGCCAGTTACTGTGCTAAGCATTTTTATCTGCATAATCTCATTTGATCTTCACACACCCCTTGGTAGTTATTATTACTATCTATTTTAAAGATTACTGCACTGAAACTTGGAGATCAAGGAACTCGGTCAAGGTTACACAGGCAGTGCACAACACACTGGGACTCAAGAGTGGGGCTGTATGATGTGGAAGCCATTGCAGTCTTAACTACTGAGTCACATTACCTTTAATTGCTACTGTCATTTTTCTCGCCTTTGGCTTTGCTGATTAGCCACCCCCAGCCAAGTATTGGATATGAAGCACCTCTAGACAGCACTTCATGAAGTTTCAGAACAATGTTAAATAGATTGCCCAAAGTTTGAAAGAAGGAGGCAAACTTACTAGAGTCAGATTCATGTGGTAGATAGAGCTTAGGCTTTGGAGACCTGGGTTATGTGTCTTTGGATAAGTTACCCTGGGAAACCGGTTTTCCTATCCATAAAATGACAATTATGATTATTTGTATGACATGGTTCTTGAGAGGATGGTAGAGGATCTATGTGGAATTCTCAGTACTTGATAGACAATATGTAAACAATAACTATTAATTTAATGTTGAATCATCAGAAAATCGTATGATCCTACAAAACAAATGTTTTGATCGTATATGCATTTGTTTTCTATATATACTTGGTAGTTAATTACTCAAGAATTACGGCAGTAATTTTTTTCCCTTGATTTGGACTCTCTGTCTTCATATTCAATGCTGTCGGTTTAGTCACATGGATGAATTACAACTCATTGCTTCTTATAACAGTCTGAGAGAGTATTAATTCATAATTTAATAGTAGTGAAAAATTTGATTTAATGAGTTCTTAAATCATAAGAAATTACTATTTTATCAAGGTTTACATTTATATGTAGCATAAAGTTAATTATGGCCATTTATTTATTTACTCAGTAAATTTTTACTGAATGCCTATATATATACCAAACACTAACTTTGCTGGGGATGCAATATAAAAATATATCACTCTACTCTGAAAGAATCACACTCGAGTGGGAAGATAGTTATGCCAACAGAGGGCCACTGAATCATTTAGAAGACCAGTAAAAAGGCATTACAACAGTTTAATCAAGAGACAAATTGCTGAACTGAGGCAGGGGCAATGAGTTGAAATGGAGAGTACTTATATTTATTGATGATATTCAGGAACTAGAATGGATGGAATGTGATGCTTCGTGGGATGCATATTTAGGGAGGGCAGGATGTAAAGGAAAAAAACCTAGGCTGATTTATGGGATCCAGTGAGATTTAGAGGCACAAGTTGTAAAAGTGATGCATTAAACAAAAGTTTCTCTTTAAAATGTAACTCATGGAATCATCAGTGATATTTGAATCAGTAATAGAAAATTGAAGCAATAACGCTGCTAAATTTAAGTCGAAGGGGATACATAGAAAAAAATTAAAATGTTAACAAATGCAACTAGTTACATGACCACCATATAAATTAGGCGTAATGATACATGATGATAAAAAACACTGGGACTCCAGGCAGAAATTTTAGATTCCTGGTTTCATGAATAACCTTGAAGTTTTGTTTCTCTTTTGTTCTACAGCAAATATCCAATATCCCATGTCAGCAGCAGTGTATTTAGGAAGCATACTAATCTCCTCACTAAGGTGAGACTCAGATGTGGTTCTAACCCTCCACTTGGAGACCGGTGCCCCAGCGGCAATTCAGCACGAGTGTGCCCAGCTAGCTCCAACTTGCTGTAATCACTGAGCAAGAGAAAAGTCTCTATTGCAAAAGGGATATAGTCATTGGATTGGTCTGCTCTTTAAAAAGCTATTTAGAGTTTGAAGTGCAAGCTGCTTGCTGAACAAAAATCCTCAGACACAATCAGCCACAGAATTTCACCCAGACCTCAAGTATTTCACAAAGAAATGATATATCATTTGTCCAAAGAGAATGAAACACCTGTTTCTAAGAGTGATTTAAGTCAATAAGTAATAAACCCAATCTTTGTTATGAATGCTTTCTGGTGTCTGAATGATTATTGCCCTTTCAGAGGGCAAAGTGCACAAAAGATTCGGTGACCTTGTGACTTGACAGTCAAATAACTACCATTATGTTCAGTCAATGTAAATAAGCATGGCTGACAATGTGCTAATTGGCTGCCTCTGGTCAGCCAAGTGTACTTTTGACCTTAATGAGAACCTAATCAATTAATACTGAAGGCAATAAAGACCTCTTGCTGATTAAATAAGACAGAAATCATCTTTTTTCAACAGGATTAGAGCTGCAAAATGGCAAACTTTTAATTTAATATATGATAATCCTCTCTTCTCAGGACCCCTCTCATTTAGCTAACACGGTGAGATTGAACTCTGAAACGTGAAATCTTTGATTCAACGATTTATGTGTAATAGCCTTCTTAAAAAATGAACAAAATGTAATTCAGATATTAAAGTGACAACTTCTGATATGCATTTAAATTATGTATTAATCAACTTATCATGGTCATAGAGTTGAAAAAACACGTTTTCTTAAAACTAAAAGAGTCTATATTAAAATTCTAGAGAAAATAATGAAACTTGATAGAACTGTTACTCAATTTGGGACTTTTCTGAGAACTCGTAAGATGATAGTAGCTAGCATTTCAGGGGCATAGAGTTTCCTTTTCAATTAAAAAGAAAAATGCTACTATTGGCTTTCAGAAGATATGGAAATGCTACCATAAGAAAAATTTCTTTACATTACAACAGAAATTGTCACTCTGAAGTCACAAAGTGGAGTGTTCTGTAACCTGATTGCTCTAAAGCAGCATCTCCTTAAATGCTCTGTACTAGGTAAACAGTCTCTCTGCTGAAATGAGGCCATAATTTGTAAGAGCATCCAGAATTACTTTCTGTTTACAATGTATAATATCTGAGTTGGCAAAGGAACACATTTATCATTTTAGGTTAAAAATTTATCATTTGGACACAATGACTAAAAATTTACAGTTCCTCTCCTTTAACATCATTCTTCTCTGAGAATCAGTTTTCCTGTTTAAAGCTTTGCAGCTCTTTTGGCTCAGATGATGCATTTGAAAATGCATGTAATTTATACAGGAGAGGAGATACAGTTCCTTTAAAAAAATGGTGAAAAAGCAACAGCTGTGTATCTGCAATAACTTGAGGCTTTTAATACAGATAAATATGCAAATATGTCACACTATTTTTAATGCACCATTTTTACACAGTGTAGTGACTGAAAACAGCAAACATTCTGTGTATTTAGATTCATCATGAGAAATATGCACCATTCAAAACTGCAGTTATTGTCATGTTGCAGCGAGTAATAAAAAATGTGGTTTTGGATGATAAAGAAAACAGTGCTAAGTCATTACAAGAGCACCGACAAAGTCCAGGGCCGTAGTTGTGTAGATTCCACGACCATTCATCAGCATTGTTGGAGAAACTACAAAGCACACTCACACTCCTCCACCGATGAGATAACACGCAGATTAGCTAGTCATATTTCTTCAATCATATTAACTAGTTGTACTTCTCAAATAATACTAACTGGTTAAATCTAGTTGTATTTCCCAAATAACAAGGCAATTTAATCTAGAGTCCGGGTTTTGAAGACAAGACCCATTGGGTTTCAAAATTTAGATGAGTAATTCAGGTCGTTAAATCAAATTATGTATTTTGTACAGAATCATTTGAGAAATCCATACTGGAGTTAGAATTAAGTCCCACAGGCTCATTTTGACCTTACTATACTAAGCTTTCTCCCAACATTACCCACAATGACTTTTCCCCCACATTTATTATGAAAAATGTCCAACAGAGAAAAGTAGCGTTATAGTGAATATCTATGCTTATCACTATTAACCTCTTACTACACTCGCTGTATCATATATCTTTCCATCTACCACCAATTTTTTTCTTTTAGACTTTGATTGCTTTTGTTTTTTTTTTTTTAAATACACCTTATTTTGGGGAGGCAGTTTAAAAATTGTATAGGTGCAGAGTGTTTCCACATACCCCTCAAGCCCTTCTTCCTCGTTTTTGCTATTAATATTGTGGATTAGTGTGGTACGCTTGTTACAATTGAAGAACCAATAATGACATACGATTATTAACTAAAGTCTATAGTTAACATTCGAGTTCACTCTTGCTGTGCATTCTATGGGGTTTGACAAGTGTATGACACCCACTGTTACAGTACCTTACAGAATAGTTTCACTGACCTAGAAATCCCCTGTGCTTCACCTCCACCTCATATTCATCCTTCCCTGAGGGATAAGGGTTAATGTCTTTTTTGAAGAATGTCCCAGAGGCGAAGTATCCTTCTCATTGTATCACATGACAGAGTACACGCAATGAACACAGCTTAGCAGTGGTGATGTTTCTTGATCATTTGAGTGAGGTAGTGGTTGCCAGATTTATTCATTGTAAGGTTACTCTTCCTCCCTGTCCCGCTCTATTTTTTGGAAGGGGGTCATTAAGACCAGTGTATACTTGAGGATAGGGAATTATTTATAGCAGTATGGACTCATGTATATTTATTTTATACTTGGGGTTTTGTTGCTGTAAATTTGTCCAGTTTTGGCTACTGGGGTCTTGTTCAGGATGGTTGCTCTGTCTGCTTGATAGGTCTCATCCTTTTGTTTTTTTGAACACCTCCTTACTTTCTGACAGTATGAGACACTCCAGGCTCACCTAGGATCCTCCTGCCTCAGCCAGAGAGTCAGCTATTTCTTCATGGAATCCTGGTTCTTTCTATTGGAGGATGGCATTTAGAAACTAAGATCTAGGTACCAGTGTCATCATTGCCACTGGGGTGTTAGCACAATGATTTTTTTTTTAAACTAAGAATATAACACAAGGATGCACAATTTGAAAATTCAACTCTCCTTAAATTGAAATACCTGAGAAAAGTTAAGGAAGACAAGCACCATTTAGTTGTTCTATTTTATCTAATGTCTTAGAAAAAAACAAACTACTCTCAATAATATTTTTATTTATGATTTTTCTCAGTCCTATTTGGACTTTTATGAAAACTGATTTATTTTAAAAAATGACAGAAACATCAGGAATAGTTATAAATACTCATGTATCTATTCAGTTTTATGCTGTCTGGGCAAGACATATGAGATGTCTTCGTGGAGTGTGGTAGTAGTTGCTTTGGCTTTTGGCTAAAACATGGTCCCTTGGTATTTCTCTGTACTTCTCTTCCCTATACTTCTGAATACCTTTCCTCAGTCTTTACATGCATAAGGTAACCGAAATGAATTCATTCACTAGTCACACCTGACATTTGGGAGTGGTAATGAAGGTTCCTATATACACTTAAAAAGGTAAAGAAAAGTGTAGTACAATTATAGTTTGGATAGCCCTATCAGCGCCAGTCAAAATGATAGACCAGCAAAATGGTCTTATGTTTAGTGAAAAGAAACTGTCCTGGGAATCAAAAAATGTAAGATATTCCTTATGTATATGTGTGGATGTATTTAATACGCTCCGTTAAGAAGAAAATAAAATCAAACATTGTAGAAATACATAGCAGGGAAAATCCCTGGAATCCCAATACTCAGAGACAACCACTTTCAATCTTTCAGACCATTCCATTGCCCTCTTTTTATTTATATGCACCACATCGGGCAATATAGTAAGACATCTTAAATATAAACAAATGTATATGTAACTTTACATAAATGGGACCATATGATATATGTTCTTCTGCTATAAGCTTTATTATTGGTAAGGATGGAGGTCTGTCCTTATCAATAAATGGGGATATATACATATATCAGGCATTTTAATTCTGTATAATATGCCAAGGTACTATTATGCTGACTTCTTTCTTTTTCTTTTTTTCAAAAAGATGTTATTTATTTATTTGAGAGAGAGGAGAGAGAGCGAGCAAGCATGAGCAGGGGGAGGAGCAGAGGGAGAGAAAGAGAGATGCAGACCCCCCACTGAGTGGGGAGCCCAGTGTGGGCTCAGGATCCTGAGATCATGACCTGAGCTGAAGTCGGATGCTTAACTGACTGAGCCACGCAGGCGGCCCTCAGTGCCTTATTTCTTCACTTTCCTGCTGCTGGATATTTAAATTGCATCCAAAGGTATTGTTGTTAAAAATTATATAGAGACCAACATCCTTGTTGTCAGATCATCACGTTAGGATAAACTCCTAGGAGTAGGATCAGAGAATAAAATAATATGGACATTTTAATCAAGGATAAATATTGCTAAACTGTCCTTCGGGAAGGTTGAACAACGCACAGTCTCGTCAGCAGACTATTCTCTTAAGATCTTCTTGTTATCTCTGTTTCTGAGTTAAAACACCCTATGTTTAAGTGAGGATTTCTTACTTGTCCTGCATGAGAAGGCTTCCCTCAGTTCTGGAACCTCCTCACTCATGATCTCCGAGTATCGGTCTTACGCCGTTCCCCGAGTATTCTCTTCTTCCAGAGCACAATTGGACACATCTTTCTATCTTTCACATTTTTTAACCAGTTTCATATTATCCATGACTGAGTGGAAAAAAAAACACATTCCCCTGGGAATTCAAACACACAGGTTTTCCCTCAAACAAATCTGGAGTTGAAACTGCATGACTGGTGTGGTCCTGGAAACCCTAAGCAGACTAATTTTATCTTTGTCTTGCTGGGCTGCATTCTGGAAAATCACTTTAGTTCTATATTCTGATTTACTCATTCTCTGAGTTGTGTCTAATCTTCTACTTAATCCATTCCCAGAATTTTTAATTTTAATAATCATAATTTTTCATGTCTTAAATGTTCATTTTTTTTCTTTTAACAATCTGCTTACTTTTAGTAGTCCCCTGTTTTTTCAGATACCTCATATTGTGTATACATAATTTGAACATAGAAAGTTCCTAGGGTTCTAACACTATTTTCTTTTTTTCTCTCTCTTTCTTAAAATTTATTTTTATTTATCTTTTAAAAAAATTAAATTCAATTAATTAACATACAATGTATTGTTTCAGGGGTACAGGTCTGTGATTCATCCATCTTATATAATATCCAGTGCTTATTATAACACATACTGTCCACAATGTCCATCACCCAGTTACCCTATCCCTTCACCCCCATCCCCTCAAGCAACCCTCAGTTTGTTTCCTATAATTAAGAGTATCTTATGGTTTGTCTCCCTCTCTGGGTTTATCTTGTTTCACTTTTCCTCTCTTCCCCTATGATCCTCTGCCTTGTTTTTTAAATTCCGCATATCAGTGAGATCATATGATAATTGTCCCTCTGACTGACTTATTTAGCTTAGCATAATACCCTCTAGTTCCATCCACATCCTTGCGAATGGCAAGATTTCATTTTTTGATGTCTGTGTAATATTCCATTGTGTGTGTGTGTGCATGTATGTGTATGTATGTATATATGTATATACGTGTGTGTGTATATCATCTATCTATCTATCTATCTATCTATCTATCTATCTATCTATCTATCTATCTATCTATCATCTTTCTATCTATATCTCACATCTTCTTTATCCATTCACCTGTTGATGGACATCTGGGCTCTTTCCATAGTTTGGCTATTATGGACATTGCTGCTATAAACATTGGGGTGCAGGTGTCCCTTCGGATCACTACATTTGTATCTTTGGGGTATATAGCCAGTAGCGCAGTTGCTGAGTCATAGGGTAGCTCTATTTTCAATTTTTTGAGGTTTTCCAGAGTGGCTGCACCAGCTTGCATTCCCACCAACAGTGTAGGAGGTTTCCCCTTTCTCCACATCCTCTGTTGTTTCCCAACTTGTTAATTTTAGTCATTCTGACTGGTGTGAGGTGGTACCTCATTGTGGTTTTGATTTGTATTTCCCTGATGCCGAGTGACGTTGAACACTTTTTCATGTGTCTATTGGCCATTTGGATGTCTTCTTTGGAGAAATGTCTGTTCATGTCTTCTACCCATTTCTTGATTGGATTATTTGTTCTTTGGGTATTGAGTTTTATAAATTCTTTATAGATTTTTGGATACTAGCCCTTTATCTGATGTCATTTGCAAATATCTTCTCCCATTCTGTTGCCTGTCTTTTGGTTTTGTCGACTGTTTCTTTGGCTGTGCAAAAGCTTTTTATCTCGATGAAGTCCCAATAGTTCATTTTTGTCTTTGTTTCCCTTGCCTTTGGAGACGTGTCTAGCAAAAAGTTGGGGCAGCCAAGGTTGAAGAGGTTGCTGCCTGTGTTCTCCTCTAGGATTTTGATGGATTCCTACCTATTTTGAGTCTATTTTTGTGTATGGTGTAAGGAAAAGGTCTAGTTTCATTCTTCTGCATTCGTTGTCCAATTTTCCCAACACCATTTGTTGAAGAGATCGTCTTTTTTCCATTGGCTATTCTTTCTTGCTTTGTCGAAGATTAGTTGCTATTTTCTTCTGTATTTATTTTTTGTTTGTTCATTTATTGTCCTAATGACTCTGATGACTCTTCTCTGTAGTGGTTTATTTCTTGATGTAATCTGTTATTTTGGGTGGTGGACTAATGTCTGGCATGACTTTATTTGTAGAGGTCCCATAAAGTCTGGGGTCAATGTGCATTTCTTCAGAGGAATTTGTGTTTAGTTCTGCCAGTTCATCCACATGACCAATTTACTAACCCAGGACTACCTAAAGTTCATTTATCTGCTGAGGGTTTCTAGGACCATACTGATCTTACAGTTTCTTTTTTTTTTTTTTTTAAGATTTTATTTATTTATTTGACAGAGAGAGACAGCCAGCGAGAGAGGGAACACAAGCAGGGGGAGTGGGAGAGGAAGAAGCAGGCTCATAGCGGAGGAGCCTGATGTGGGGCTCGATCCCAGAACGCCGGGATCACGCCCTGAGCCGAAGGCAGACGCTTAACCGCTGTGCCACCCAGGCGCCCCATGATCTTACAGTTTCAACACTAAATTTGTTTGAGGAAAAATCTATGTGTTTGCATTTCCAGGCGAATGTGTTTTGTTTTCTCCTCAGAGGCTAAGGCAAGACAGACAAGTTCCTTGCTGTCTCCTTTTGCTGGTGAGCATATTTTTTTAGTCTATCCTTTTCATGGAGATTATGGCCTTTTGAGAGTGTTGATTTATAGATAGCCTCAGTCTTTCTTTTTCTTTAAAGATTTATTTATTTGAGAGAGAGAGAGAGATGGAGAGCGGGCCTGCAGGGGGGAGGGGCAGAGGGAGAGAGAGTCTCAAGCAGATTGTTGCACACTGAGCATGGAGCCCGATGCAGGGCTCGATCTCAGGACTCAGAGATCACGAGCTGGGCTGAAACCAAGAGCCAGACGATTAACCAACTGCCAACAGCCCGGTGCCACTAGATAGGCCTCAGTCCTTATTCTCCACTTTAAGTAGCTCTGAAGCACTGTTTTCTGTCCCTAAATGGCCAAACAGAAGTGTTTTGGTCACTATAATTAGAGAATTATTCCCATTGTTTTGGCTTCAGCTCATCAATTTCCTTTCTACTTGTTATCCTAGAGATTTCTTTTACTTTCTTATGAGCTCAGTCACACAATGAAAAGGATATTTTTTTTCTTTCTTTCTTTCTTTCCTTCTTTCTTTCTTTCTTTCTTTCTTTCTTTCTTTCTTTCTTTCTTTCTTTCTTTCTTTCTTTCTTTATCTTTCTTCCTTCCTCCCTCCCTCCCTCCCTCCCTCCCTTCCTTCCTTCCTTCCTTCCTTCCTTCCTTCCTTCCTTCCTTCCTTCCTTCCTTCCTTCCTTTCAATATGGCATATCTAGTTGTATGTTTTGGGATTTTTTTCAGACTACCTAAGGTTGCAAGAAATTTAGGATGCATAGTTAAGTGTGGATTTCAGATAAAAAAGGAATACTCTGCTAGTCTACATTTATCCCAAACATTGGATGGACCACACTTATACTAAAGATTATTCATTGTTAATCTGAAATTTAAATTTGACTGGTCATTCTGTATTTTTATTTGCTATAGCTGACAACTCTAGAATCTAACTCATGATATTGTTGGAAATGGAAGTTTGAGTTATGTTTTAAGTAGTTTTGAGAAATTAAATGTGGGAGACATATATACATTTGAGAATATAATTTTCTCAAATGTATCAATTTGGCTGATACACACAGTTTTATCCTGAAAATTATAAAAACAATATTTCATTGTTTTACACCTGTAATTTGAAAAACCCTGAATCCCTAAGTATCCCCACTCCCCTGCACTTTTTAAGTGATCTTCTTTCCAAATGTTTTTTTTCATCCCTGAGGCTTAATAATTTAAAATATAGATCTTGATATTGCCCATTCTTAAAAGAATTTTCTAAAGCAAATTGAATCTTTTTGATCTATAGAGTTAGGATTTTTCTCCTTTTGGAGACTGGGTTTTTTTTTGAATTTTTGTGGGTTCTATTTATTCTGTACCCTACCCCCTCACCCCTGCCAGCATATAATAACCATATGTTAGCTTTCCATTTTCTTCACATCTACTTGGGTATTTTTAAGTGCTTAACTCTTCATGACTTCTTATTTTTGTGTGACTTTTCACAACCCTGTCCTCAATCCTGTCTGGGTTTTCTACGTTGCTGAGTCTCTTCTTTGCTGTTTTTAATACATGACTTTTTTTTTCTTGTAGTGTTATTTTCCTCTCAATTTCTTTACTTTGTTCCACTAGCTTCTCTTTCACCGCATTTCTCATATTATCCTCGTATTATCCCATATTTGCTCTATTATTTCATAAAATTCAATTTTCTTGAGTGTGCAAAGTAGTTGCAAAATTTTGATACTATTTTTGAAGTGCATTTTCTTCCAAAGTGTTCCCTCTATCTGAATTTTATATGTTCTATTTCATTGCTTCTTTTTCCCCTCATTTTAGTGGAAACAGAATTTATTTGATAGCTCTCATTTCTAAAGGGGGTCCTTCAATTCAAGCCTAGTTTATCCCAAAATGGTGTGGGTGTAGTCCCATTGCTTTTCCTTTCTTGAATGCCCGAGCACTCGGTAAGTTTTCTATTCAAACATATGCAGTGGACATATGTCAATGTTCAGTATTATTTGTTTTGTGTCTCAGATATCAGAGGGGATGGGAGGAAGAGTGAAGAAATTCTGTTTTTGACAGCAATTCATTCATTCTCTTCATACATCAGAATTCAGAGGTGGGTAAATACTCTGTGCTTTGCCTTGTGTTCCTATGTTAGCATAACCCAGATAGTTTCCTGTGTGGTTCATATGGTTTGACCACAGATTTTTTTTTTTCCCCTTGCCTCCCTGGCTCTGTTGACTGCTGCTTCCCAGTCTTGATCAAGAGCATTTATCCATAGTGATTATTTCCCTTTTCTGTCTTCTTTTCTCCTGGACCCAGAACAGAAATGACCAAGCTCAGTGGTTCTTCAAGCTAGGACTCCAGGTTATTGTATTGAAACAATAAGGGACAGGTACTCCTAAAGTAAACAGTCAGCATATTTTTATGTGCTTTATTTTTATCCCTAATTTCTATCCCTCCAAATTTAGGATAAAATTGGGAGAATATCAGTGAGGTTTTTTTAAAAAATAATTTTATTCACAGATATGTTTCCCCTCATTAAATTATTCTCTAGAAAAGGAGTTCTGTGTAGATTCCTACCATCTTATCCTAATTTGATTTAAATTACTTTGTATTTAGATAATGCATTTGATCCTTCCCTAGTTATAGCATATAGCATTCATTCATTCATTCATTCATTTCTTTATTTTTGTTTTTGCTTCATTTGTTAATTTTTGGTTAGTTCTACAGAAAAAAATTTTGTGCAACTTCCCTTATGTTGCCCGCCATTTTTCCCTCTAACTGCCCATTTAAAATACACACACACACGCATGCACATATCTTGGGAAGGTCATTTTACCTCTTTAGGTCTCAACTTGTTAAATGAGGGGACAGCTAAATGACTAACGGGGTCCTGTTCATTTCCATGATGACATAAATACAGTATGTTCACTATGATGTCAACACAAGAAAAAAAAAGAGCTGAATAACAAATTGTCACACTCTTACCTTGCCTAGTCCATATGCAAAGATTAATTTACTCCACAGGCAGTATCCTATTTATGACTTCAAGTTTCTTTGCCTTGAAATTGGCCTTAGATACGTACATAGACAGTTCATTTGCAGTCACAGGAGAAAGGCAAAATATTGAGTGTGGAGGGGGAGGTTGTAGAAATTTTGCTCTGATTGCTTCCATTATCTCGGGGAATTAAGGTCATCATCAGGGAGTCGAGAGGTAGGAGGAATTGTTGGGAGGTCTGGGATGAGAGGAGACATTGTGAACTAGTTATCAAGGACTGTCAGGGAGTGAGTGGATTAGGGAATATAGTAAGATTGCTGTGTTGGCATGAAGGGCTCAGTTAGGGTACATGCACACAGATTTAAAGCAGACTGTCAGCATAACAGTGTTTTTTCTTTAGACATGTTTAGGTGCCCAGGTGCAAGTAAAGAGTGTGCAGTGAACCTGACTGCACCGGGGTTGGGGTTTTGTCAGGTGAGAATAATGGAGGGAGGGGGAGAGAAAGGGGCAAGGAAGATGAGAGTGAAGGCATGGAGTGATCATAATGATGGGCCATTACATCTACCCAGGGAAATAAAGACAGGAAGGAAACAGGGAGCTAAGAAGGGAGGATAAGAAAGGACTAAGAAGCATTAAGAGATGGTAGATTAATGATTATAGGTCCTAGTGGAATCAGAGCACTACAGGGAATAAACTGGAATGATAGGAGGTGGCAAACAGAGTAAATTGCTGGAAATGAGAATATGGAGGGCTTGCTGTTACTGGTAAAATAACAAGGCTCATGTATGACTATGAGGCTTGGTGTCTGTGGATGAAGAGAAGGTAGGTATTAAAAGGACTGCCTTGTCTATCTTGAAAGGATAATGTAATCACCAAGAGCTGACAAAGAAGCTGAAGTTAAAACATGTAAGGAATGAGGGGAAATAATCAGAGGGTCTGTAGATGACTAAGAATTTCTGCAATATTTTTCTTCCATGTGTTTGCAAAGATGAAAAATATTGACAGGTTCCAGTGTTGGGCCCAGTGTGGGAAGAGCACGGCACATTTTCCTAGTCAGTCTGGCAATATTTATCTGTATTCTCATACTTTTGCTTAGCAATTTCATTATAGGGAATCTGTCCTACATAAATGGTTGCACAGGAATGCAAAGACATTTGTACAAGAATGTTCAACTGAAGAAATTTTTACAAGAGTAAATAACTAAATAATCTAAGTGTCTATAAATAATTGGTGAAATAAATTATCATACACTCATCAATGAAAAATCATACAACCATGAAAAAGAATGAAGAAGGTGGTACGTGTACAGACATGAAACCCTGTCCATGGTGCCTCATTAAGTGGCAGGGTGGGGAGGGGAAGGTATAAAATAGTATGCACAAAATAAGTCTTTTTTGTTGATAAAAGCAATTTAAAAATTCTTGGATTTTACAAGCTTGTATGGGTTCTAAAATAAAAAAGTAGAGTTATTCTAATACAAAATCAGTAAAAGGTAAAGACATTAGACTTCATCAGGGTTCTGTGGAATTGTCCAATGACTTAAGAAATTGAGTTGGAGAATGAAGACGGTAGGAATTTGAAGTTCATCTCCAGCTGAACACCAGGTGCCCTTAAAGACAGGCACAGAGGACTCATGTATGGGTCTGGCCCTAGGTCCACTCTGACTACACCCATCTCTCCCCTCAACCCTCACCATTCTCTAGCCACTGTTTTTTTTTTTTTCCTCCTCTATTTTCTAGTATGCTAAATTTACTCCTACCTTTTGCCTTTGTGCTTCCTAGTTCCACTGCCTTTAAGATTCTTAGAGATCTTGGCCTGGTAGACTTCTTCTTCTCAATCAAGTCTCAGCTCAAGCATCACCTCTTCAGATAAATGCTCCACTTATTTGACTCAAGTTCATTCCCTTTTATTTTCTTCATTGTATTTCTCATTCTCTAAAGATACCTTGTCTGTTTGCCTATTTGATAATGTCTACAACCCCCTCCTAACAGAAAGCACTCACTATGTTTTCTTCCTCACTGTACTTCTAGTATTCAGAAGGGTATCAAGTATATAGTAGGTGCTTAATATTTATTGAGTGCATTTGTGAAGTAACGGTTAGGAGATAGTCATATGTCTATGTGTCTAAGCTTCACTCTTCTGACTTGCTCCAGATTGGATCTATAGGAAATTTCTGGGACATCCAATCACAAAACTACATTAATGGCAAACCTCTGTTCCAACTGAGTAAGTAATGGTAGTAAGGCTTTTTTGTCTTTTTCTTTGTAGGGTGGGGTGAAGACATGATGTTAGTGGTGGTAGTGATGTCAGAGGTGGTATGCTTCACACTATGTCTTAAATTCTGAGAATTCCTTGTCTCCCCTTCTACTCACACCAATTCTGCTCATTCTAATTTGGTACATAACCTGGCTGAAACATTGCCAAGTCTATAGTTTGAAATTAGTTAGGTTCAGAACATAGCCAATCCAAATTTATAGTAAGAACAGGAGATTAGTAGCTAATTATTATTTTCTTTCCTAGCATGCACTTTCTTTTTCTTCCTAAACTTATTCTGAATGTCCAAACTGTGACAAATGAATAATATTGACTCCACTTATGGATTTAAGCCAAACTTAGTAATGGGCATGCAACACAGTCTTAAGCCAATGAACCCATTGCATTTCTATGGCCTTACCAACTGAAATAGGATTGAGCATCTGATCTAAACTGGATCAATGCAAATAATCCAGTAATTTTGCTGTGAGGATTGAGATATGGATTCCCTCATTTCTATTTGTGCCTGATGTATGGAGATAGAAAGCTTGGAACAGCAATAGGAATGAGGAAAGAGATTGGAGCTGGTAGGAGGCCATATCAGAATGGAGTAAACACAGAGGAAGTAGAGCTGAGAGATGGAACCTGATGATATCATGTGAATACCAGAGCAGACTACATCGGAAGTGATATCTACTCAATTTCTGCATCCTAAAATCAAAATATTCTTAATAGATACCAAGGAAAATGTAGTCTGAAGTCAGGCTCTCTTTCCATCTCTGGTATCTGGGGTACAACTGGTTGCAAACAATGTCAGTGCTCTGCCCAGAAGCCCTTTTACTCTTTCTGTTTCTATGCACTCACCTCCCTCTGGTGTGACAGCCACATCTTCCTGGGCCACTGGAACAGTTAGCCCACAAATAGCAGAGTGCCTGGGAGTTTCCACTGACTGTCTAGTCCAGGGGTTGGGAAGTCCAGTTCCCTTGCCTGGGTTGGGACAACCATATGGTATAATGTGTACTCCAGTGTCCCCATACTGGATATCTGCCCGAGGCTGCTCCAAGCCAGGCTTCCTTCATTTCCTGTCCTGCACGGCTCTCACAAATCACACACACACAGATCTTCATTCAGGGTCTGATTCTAAGACAGTGCCCCCTCAATGTATATGCAAGGGTCAATCGTTGGCAGAAAAGGTCCAAATATGAGAACTAGGAGAAGAGAAGTTTCTCTTTTGCCCAGTTTGTACTGGCTCCAGAGAGAACAGAGAAAGCCCATCTGCAGTGCAATTTACAGACACTTCAATCAAAGATGCAGTTTCAAGTGTGTGTGTTCCCCAGGATATACAATGTTTTAAAACTTCAAATTCATAAAAACCTGGTCTTCCAGGTTTTAGCTTTTTGGAATGGAGAATTATTTCTCAAATACTTGAATTCCTTGTACCAAGGTATCTGCTCACAACATTATTCTTTCCTATACTGTGCTATATCCACTGTGGGGGATTCGCTGTCTGGGCTGTTGGAAAATATACTGCTGTCGCAGGATATTCAGCTTAGAAACTGCTGATGGTGCCTTCAAAGTCTAATTTGTGGTATGAATATTTTCTTAGTTAAAAAAGAAACAACCAGAAAAACACTGTGACTAATAGTATACCGAAATAACACCACCACATACGCTTATTTTAATGTGTGATTAGAGGGAATCAGAGAACTAAGTGCTTTCTAATCTACTATTTATATAGAACCATACAGATTTCTGGCTTTAAGTTTTATGTTCTTAGTCTCGACATATATATATATGTCTCATCTGACATATTAAGTCAACATTTTACTATTCATGGAAAAATAATCATTTCATTTTATAAAGCAGACTTATAGTTCAATATAAGTGGACAAGAAGTAAGAGGTTTCACATTGGATTTTGGTGACATTTTTCAAATAGGAATAATTTTGGATAGTTAAAAACCAGTAATTATAGGCCATGTAATCTCTTAAAGGAATTTGCCTTATTATAATTGTATGTTAGGAAACCTTGAGTGTTGTTGATACCCAGGTATCTATAATTCTTACGTATTATAAGGGTTATCTACCCAGGATTTTGATGTCCTTTCTGTGGGCCATCACTACTTAGAAGCTGGTGTAATTTGATGAGTTCAGATAAAAATAGCCAGTAGTAAGAATTGTTGCTTTAATTAAAAAATATAATCTGGAAGTCATTTAGTTACTCAATAGCTTCCAGACCCGGATTTTTACATACTGCTTTCTGTGACACACTTAATGTATTCTGATAAACGCCATCTGTAGTTCATAGTGGACAAAATTGATGGGTAGGTAATAAGTGGCTTACACAAATTATATCATCTGGTGAGTTGTTGAGGGCACTGGGCCAGAGAATTCTGAAATTAATAGTTAAGTGGCTAAGAAAGTCTTATGGAGATTTAAATGAAATGCTATTTGTAAGTGGCATAAGTATTTTACTCACCTCTGAATTTCACTACTAGATATCATACTTCCAATTAGAAAAATACAATTAGGCAAGCTTTGCATTTAGGGCCCATAATGAATAATAAGAAAAAAAAAACACAGCAACAACATGGGCCTTTAGGGTTAGTCCTGAGTTAAAAATCCAGGTCTTTTTTTCTACCTTTAAGCTGTGTGATCTGGGTCTACCTAGATAACATCCTTCTAAGTCTTATTTTGATGTTCTTTTATTTTTTAGAAAGATTTATTTATTTATTTGACAGAGAGAGAGAGAGAGAAAATTCAAGCACGGGGAGGAGCAGAGGGTGAGGGAGAGAGAATCTTCAAGCGGACTTGCCACTGAGCCCAGAGCCCAATGTGGGGCTCAATTGCAGGACCCCAATGTGGGGCTCAATTGCTGAGCCGAAATCAAGAGTCAGAGGCTTAACCGACTGAGCCCCCCCAGGTGCCCCTATTTTGATGTTATTTTTAAAATGGGAGTTAAAATACCTCTTGTGGAGGCTGATTGTGAGGACTGTGTGAGTTATTGCATGGAAAATACCAGATTTATAATTAGCTCTCAATAAATGATAGCTATTCTTGTTGTTAGTGGTAGAAAACTCCTGAGATCAGAAAATTACTTATGGGTTGAATGTTACTTCCAATCCATAGTAATACTAATCAAACTGGGATGGTTGGTAAGGATTTATGGATTGACCACAGGGCCTTCAATGCAGTTGGCTTCTTTGTCATCATCCATAACATTCAAATCTATAGTAATTTTCAATGCCTGTTACATGTGTGGTATTGTTCAGGCACTAACAGGATTCAAGAGATTCTTGTCTTCAAATAGTTTACAAGCACGTGGGGCAACAATGTGCCTATGGCACATTGTAAGACAAAGTATGATAAGAGCTCAGGTTTTTAAAGAAAGGATTGTTACCTATTTTAAGAGTGACAGAGGAGGAAAATGGAGGAAAGTTGCAACCACTACCATCTTTTATTATAACGTTAATACATATGAGAAAGGGAGATTTTTGGTCATGTAGCTAACAAATGGCAAAGGCAGAATTCAAACCCTATCTGTCCAGTCCCCACACTGATGCTTTCAAATTCTCGCTAACCACCACACCCTGTCTGGGAGGCTGCAGTTTTCATATTGTACATCATGACTGATACTGGTTTCTTAGGGTGGAATGGGTACACTCAGTTGTTGTTTGGCTGCTGGGGTTTTCCTATATAATTCCACTTTGATGGTAATCCTAATCTAGAATTTCTCCATTTCTTGACTTGAAAAGCCAGCATAGAAAGAGTGACCATTAGCAGTAAATGAAGTCCTGCTGTCAGGAGTGTGTGGCAAGAACGACTTCCCGCTTACAAAATCATTTCACTGTCAGTAGCTGCCTTTCCTCACTACTGGGCAACACTTTATTAAGACATTTCAATAATTAGCTATGCAAATGAGACACCACCTTCAGGAGCAGATATTACTGAGGGAACAAATTCCCAGATCTGCAACTCAGTAATGAGATTATTTTGGGCAAACTTACTCCTATTTCTGTGGTTCTCTTTATCTCCTTGGATATTCGGGAATAGACAATGTTGCCTATACAGTTCTGTCATTTAATTCCTTTCTATTTTGCACCATGATTATTTACATAATAATTTTATTTGCCTTACCAATGTATAAGGCAGCAGCTAGAGTAGTATCTTGGACATGACCGATAATTATTGGATGAATGATTCATAAAACTGAAACATTTCCAGTGAATGTTTGTATGTTTAATGCTCAAAAAAACCTAGCAGTATTGGATTATAATTCAGCACAGTGATGAAAGCTTTAAAGAGTAAACAGTTTTTAGCTTTTAAGCTCCTTGAGGGCAGAAACTATAAACAAATGTCAAATATTTTTATGATCAGGTAAGAGTGGGATATAGCAAATGATGTTTAATTAATGATTTTGAATCAATATAAAATGAGAATGATTCATAGTGCAATCAGCATTTTTTAAGAATTCCAAACTATCTGCTTTCTATGGCATTTTGCCCCCTTTCCACTTTTCCCTCCCCTCTGGGAACTAGAAGAACCCCTGGAATGACCTCTTTAAATGCTAAGCTTTCTCTATTGCACTTCAGTGTGAAATCTTTTTCTCCTTCTGAAAGCTGGAGGGAGCTTCCTGAATGATTGATTGGTGAGGTGTCCCCTGGACACACTGGTGCAAACACCATGCAACCACTGATTGATGTGCTCGCTCTTTCACGAACACATTCATTTTCTCTTCTCTAACTCACACAATTTATTCATCCCATGATGCATTTATGCATCCATTATCACTGTCTTTCCATTTTTAAGCAGGTGAAGAGATGAGAAGTTAACACTTATAAGGCTTATAAAGCAGGCCTGTCTTAAGTAAAATATCTGATCTTTCCATACATCCAGAAGAATATTTTCTGAAGGGTTTCTTTGGTTAGTTAAAAATTTAGAACGACTTTGGGAAGGGGGGTAAAGCTATCGACTTCTACTCTGTACTTGGGTTGAGTCTGCTACTAACACCAGGGCTAAAAGAGGGATCAGAAGAGCAAAATTCCAGTTGGGGGCCTGTCATTGCTTGTGAGCTTGGCAAACTCAATTACACTTCTTGGAGTTCACCTTCCTTATCTGTACAATGTGAAGAAGGAACTAAAGCTTTGAAGCTTTGAAGGCTCCTTCTAGTTACAAGGTGCAATGATTCTGTAACTGCCACTGATAGGTAGTGACATCATAAAGAAATCTGACACTCATTAGAAATTTAAACCAAAGTCATTACACTTTTCAAGGGAGGCTAATCATGGTACGTACTGTTAATATGATTTAAATAGGAACAACATGCCCACTCTGGAGAAATACGAAAAATTTATAAAAGAATCTGTCATGATTCTTAAAACCAGATTCTATAAAACCAGAAAAAATTCTCCAATCCACATATAGTTTAGTAGTGAACATTAATCTTGTAAACATTTCTGGGTAACTGTTTTTACACTGGGGTAAAGAAGAAGCATTATGAGGGAAAGTAGAAACTGCATTTAAAAATTGGTTAGCCTTTGGGTTTACAAAAGAGAGAAAGCCTTATCTGATACCAGAGAAGGTTGCTTTTATTTTCCAAGAAGACTTACTTCCATATGGCTTATCACTTCAGTGAACTGCAAAACAGCCCTTTCAAATCAACCAAATCAATACATTTTAACTTTCACGAAATTAAGCATTTTTGAAATGTCTTAACCCAGGAGTCTCTCACAATAACATAATTTACAGTGTTATCTGTAAGAAATTATAATCACAGAAGATTTAAGGAATATAATGCAGGACATTCAGCAAATGCTAAAGAGTCTGAGAGAGGAGTTTCATTAGCAGGTCAAAACACACTGGTGAACTTTTATTCATTCATGAATTCAGATAATTCTGGTTGAGCAGTTAATTGTCAGGTGCAATCTTTTGTTTATTTTGTTCATCTATATATCCTTACCAAAGATGACACATAGATGATAATTTGTATTTTGTGATATCAGCTACCATACCCCACCCGTTTCCCTGTCAGTGTCTCCCTTTTGAATAGTATTTTTCTTCAAAGCTCTGCCTGCCTTTTACTGAGCAATGGGATTAGTGCCAGACCGCAATAAGCAATTTGTTCATCCTTGGAGAGCACATTTGCACTACCCCATGATACAGGCATTTAAACGATTTTATTCGTTCACCTGTGTTGAACATTAAGGGGGTAAATTTTCAGTCCAGGGATTTGGCTTTAAAACTCCAATTGATGTTAATGAGAATTTGTAATGAGCCCCTTCTTCTTAATTAGTGGCACCATACCTGTGACTGTAGGAGGCATGGCTTAGACGTGGGGAGCTTAACGAGGTGATAACAAGGAGAAAATGTTTAAGCCTGGATTTTGGCCTGGTCCATACTTTACTATGCAAACATACTTTAGGAGCTGATGCTTTAAAGTAAATTTATTACCTGGCTTTTATGGCTGTGTAGACCTTCCCTAAGAACAATCTGTCTTTTCTATAAAAATACTCTTGTTCCATAGAAAAAGAGTGACATGGAAGAAGCTAAATCAAAGGAGCAAGAATAGGATCAGATTTCTCCTCCTTGTTCATGTCGAAACCACTATCTCTTGCTGTTTCGTTTGCCTCGATTAAGGAATACCATCGTTTATAAAACTCTTTCCACACTGAGGGGCAAAATTTTGTTCTTTAGGTAAACTAACCCTCCACATATCATTCAGGATATTACAGGGATGATTTAAGGAAATAAGAATCTGATTTTTATAGCATCGTACCTCGACTATTATCTGATCACTATAGTATGTGGGTAAAAACACAAGTTTTGATCTTGCAAATTCTATCCACTCGAGCTGCTTCTTACTGCTACAGCACATGACCTAATCCAGGAAGAATAAAATAATCGCACAATAATAAAATTTTCACTGTACCTAGCAAAGGACATAAAAGTTGGATTATTGATTTTGTTTGAATGATGTGCTGTAATTTCATACGCCAACAGAGTGGAGCACAAATCCTGGCCTGCCAGCTTTCATTACTGGAATTCACTCTCTTGCCACCAAGTAACTTCTACCAAGTCACAAAATAAATCTGGATTTCTCAACTTACTGAAAATGAATCTCTTTAGCCCCGGGTAATTAATAGGAATTTGAGGACTACAGATCTGCTTCATTTGGGAAAGGAGGGGAAATACCTGAATGTGGGTATATTACTATTTCTCTAGTTTACAATTATTCCCATGTCAAAGATAAAGTAACATGCATACAATTTCTAAATCTTGACCGTATCTCTCTGCCTCCTAAACATGCTGTTTTAGTTCTTTCCACTGGTTTCACTGTGCTAGTTTAAAAAATAGTAATGGTAAAAGTAAAAAAACGGTGCATCAAAACAAGAAATAAAACCAGTTAGAGGTCAAAGTGGCTGGGTTTGATCACTGTATACACCGTTTTGCTTTAGCTGTCATACATTCATAGAGCTAAACCTGTCTGAGAGTTAAATTATACTGATTTTTAAGGGGAAAGTTGTGGATGACGGTATAAGATCGATGGCAAAGAGTGCAAAGGGCCTGATAACATGTCAGTTTGTCCATGATGCAATCCTTATGTACAAAAAAAATTAGAAATCCATGTGTAACTAAAGGTATACACCATACAAAAGGCAAACTATCTCTAATTTATTTAAATGGCAAGAGTTTCGTAACACAGACGATATATACCAACGAAATTAGAATTTTACCCAATCAAGAGGAGCTATGGCTTTAATTCCGAAGAATGGTTATATAATTAAAGGGCAAGTAATGCTCAAAGCTTTATGCATTATGGTTTTTCTTCTATACTCTAAAAATATCAAATGAAAACATGTCTAAAGTATCAGAGTTAACAATGAATAAAGATGGCAGGCTTACAGAACTAGAGGAAACTGTAGAATTATATTACAAAATTCCAGACCTTTGGGATATTTTATAATTATCTGAGAAGAAGTGGTCCATGTCAAGACAAAGGCTAATATAATGGCTGAACAAATGAGGATCTTATTGAAAAATGAGATGGCCTATGTATTTCAGGGACTATACTCCCTTAACTTGTTCCTCGAGAAAACAGGCTTTTATGAACCATATTTATTTCTGTGGATGAAATTAATCTGCAACTTGGAGAAAACTTGGCATATTACAGGAATTAGGGGAAACTGGTGATGAGAGAAAAAAAAATTCGTTCAGAAAAAAAATATCTAGATTGAAAAAGTTGGGTATTTAGATTAGAACAAGTTTAGGAATGAGAGAGTGTTCATGGTCACCTTCCCTTCTGAAAGCATAAATTCCTTTCCTAAAAATAAAAATGAAATCTTAGAAATACTTTTAAAAATGCACAGTATAAATCCACATTCCTGGGGGTAACA
This sequence comes from Ursus americanus, assembly GCF_024610735.1. Lineage (NCBI taxonomy): Eukaryota > Metazoa > Chordata > Mammalia > Carnivora > Ursidae > Ursus > Ursus americanus. The sequence goes on from NC_142162.1 coordinate 19,624,955, forward strand.
AAGGCATGGATAAATTATTTTATGTAAAATTCTTTATGGTGGAATGAATAATTATTAAAACTTTTAAGACCTTCCACAGTCTTTATATTGGTTATTTTTTACTTCTTGTCTCTTTGCAAGACAGATTTATAATCGAGGTATTGCTTAAATAGAGTACAGAGTAGAAAGTAATGTGCTGCTCCAATTTGGGAGTTAAGAACAACTTTAAAAATAGCATATTAGCTCTGAATTTGGAGGTGATAATGTCCTTTCTGCCATCATTTAAGTTTGTGTGATATGCTAGGGAATGGGGAAAACTGGCACAACATAAAATTCGATTAAAATACTTATAAGCAGAGCATGAGGTAATAGGAAGAACAGTCACCCAATGTCCGATGAAACTGTGTAAGATGTAATCTAATGGCTTAAGATTGTTAGAAGGCTAGACCTTCCTGGGTCTTGAAACAGAAGGCCAGGCCAACAAGGAGTTCCATAACAGGGAAGAGAGGCTTAGGGTTAAAATACGAGACCTAAAATGTCCTCGCCACAGGGTGAGGTGTTGTAAATATCAGAGAAAGTGACATTTGATAATCATCTAACTAAAACTTTGGGCTTATTTTTCCACTAAGTTTCATATAATGTGACAGTTCAAATTTATGTGGGAGGCCAATATAATCTCAGTGTTTTAAAGGTACAAGGAATGTATTGTGCAAAAGTTCTTATGTGGCATTTTATAACTAATACTGCTGAATATTGTTTGAATTTCTATTTTCAGAACGAAGTTAGAGTAACGGTGCCTCACGTATTATGCACCTTCACCATTCACTAGGCACCTACTATGCATCGTAAGTCTGGAAGGGTCTGAGAATGCAAAGACAGGCAAGCTCCAGGATCCAAAAAACTCAGAATGAGAAAGGAGAAGAGGACAGAGGAGGAAAGCATTGCAATAATAAACACAATAAAATATGAGGAGTGTTTTGGCAGAGCCACTTGTAAAACTGCGTGAGCATGCAGTTAAGGAGGCGATTTCTCACTACAATTGTTAACTCTTTATACGGCATTTTACATTGAATTTTTAGATGTATATTCCCAAATACTTTCAGTAACTTAGTGAGTTAGTCACTTCTGAGTTGTGCTACCAGTAGTTGTCATGAGTTGTATTAAGCAATCTACATAGGTGTTCAGTTAGTCTTCCTTGAGAAGGTTAGAGCTCTGAAACTGACGGAAGTCTGTGGCAAATGGAAGTTTCTTTTTGAAAAACAGTCTCTCTTTATACAATAAAATTGAATCATGATTTTCACAACCTCCCAAACTAGATACACCAATCTTATCCTTTCTTCCTCTATTTTTCTATTCTCCTCTCCCAATGAATTGGTTGTAGATTTTCACCAGTTTTGCCTCAGAAATGCCTCTTCAATCTACGTATGCCCTCTCCATCCCCATTGTCACTGCCTCAGTCCAGACTTGCACAATGTCTTCCTTCCTCCCTTCTCTGTCAAGTTTTCTTTCTAAAAAGCAAGGCTGATCATGTCATTCTCATACATAAAAATTCTCTATTCGCTTTGTTGTCGGTAGGATACAACTCAAACTTCTGAGCGTGGTTACAAAATCCTTCATACTTGGGCTCCAATCTACCTTGTCAGCGTGCGCCATACACTCGCCACAACCAAGATCTTATACTTATCCTCATTCCCCAGATACACTAGTCTCCTTCACAGAAGGTAAAACTGGTGTCTCTCTCTCTCTGGAATTTCCCTTCCTCTCTGGCAGTTTCCAAGACATCCGGAAGCTTGTCAGCTACCAACTAAAACCTTTGGGGTTTCCTAGAACTGGCAAGAGACTCTCTGTCATCAGTACTCCGTAGAGCCACAGTTCTTATCTTTGTAACTGTCCTTCCCATTTTGTTCCATAATTTACCAGCTTCATTGTCTCCTTATTTCTACCTTATCCTATTGACTCATAACATCTCTAGTTCCAACCCTGTGCCCTACATAAAAAGTTTACTACATGTATACATCCAGGAAACCAAAGCCAATAAAACTATGGCACTGTCTCTATAATAATGCTAACAATATTACTTTTAATATGTAATGACAATAGCAAATAGTTACATAACACAATGTGCCAGGCACTATTCTAAGTGTTTCGCATATATTAGCTCACTTCATTCTCATGCCAATGGTACTATTATTATCTCCATTTATAGACGAGGAAATTAAACCACAGAGAAATTGAACAGTTTGCCCAAAGGTGTTTAAGCATCCCCCAATTTCCATGAAAGACATTCACTGGCTTTAAAAGAAACAAACATATAAACAAATAAAAAAAAAAGGGCTTGTGTTCAAAGTATTTTTGGAAATCCTGAGTTAAATAGAGATAAACAAGTTTCTTTATGGCAGGACTCTGGAGTCTTCACTCTGCCAACAAGCACTGTGACAATGTGAGTGGATTAAGGGCGTATTTGCCCTGATTCTCTAGACACAGCCTCCTGGTGGCCAAGTGTCTTGTGGAACTAGTGACCCATGAAATACACCTTGAAAAACACTGCTGGAAGGTGATAGAAGGTGACACAATAAAATCTGTTCTCAATTAATACTTGCGTGTCTTTCTTTCTTCCCCTCCTTCCCTGATCCCAAGATAGGTCTTAAGTTCTGTGGTCCTGCCTAAGGTCAGAGGTGAACAAATAAACTGTCAGACGGTAGTTAATTTCCTTTCTGCCTTCTCTCCTTCCGATTTACAGATACTGTAATTACATATTGGGAAACACACTCTCTCTCTATTTTTTTAATGGTGTCAAGTGTAATTCTTAAACTACAGTACAAAGCTTTTTATGCTATAGCTGGAAAACTTCAGCCACTTTCTGTGTCAACCTTCCGGGGAGCTTCTGTGTGTTTCTAAAGGCAGCAAGCAGGATGTGTACAGGGTGGAAATAAAGAGACCTGGCTCTGCACCGACTAGCTATGACGTCTTACTCTATGCCTCAGTTTCTTTATCTGTATATGAAGGATATTTGAGTAGCAATCTCTCAAGAACTGTTTAATTCTAAAAGTCAAACACATGCAAATTGCTCCTCCGAATTCACTGAAGCATAGAACAGAAAAATATTAACTAAATAGCTAAACTATATCAGTGGGAGTTTTTTCCCCATATTATAAAGATACTTCTGTCGATGAAATTAAATATAAATAGTAGGTCGTGGAAAGCATCATCAGGAGAAGTGACGAACAGGAGGTAAAAGGAATAAAATTTTTACTGCTTCCTTGGTAGAGACAGTTTTTTAGGCTAGAGAAATGGCAGATTCTTATATTCTGGTGTACAGGAACTATATGAATAAAACATGGCTGTGCAAATGAACTCGCAACCTTATTCCAAAGCACCATTCGGGAATAATACGTTTAATGTCTCATCAACTTCCCCAGAAAAGTGAGAGTAAACGTGCGCACACAGACAAAACAACCATAACAAAAACCAAGGTAGAAATAAATCTGCTACGGGGAACAGATTTGATCGACATGTGAAGGTTTTCAAAACTCGAAGTAATATGCTAGTCACTTAAAAATATTCCCACATTTCTGCTTTCTCCCATCATTCTATGCCTTAAGATTCATCTGTCAACTTTGATGCATCTTTTTAAGTACCCCTCCAAGCCTAAAAATCCAGACCACAGAAGAGCCCTCTGCTTTGAAACTAGCTGATCAATCCATGGATCATTTACCTGCAAGGATTACTTGGTGAAGCTAACGCGGCAATCAACCAGCAGCATCTGAGGGCTAAGGCGGCAGAACATCAACAACAAATTGTCATTGGCATTCCATTTATGAACCTTCAAACGGCATCAGATCTTTTCCATGGGAAACCAGATCAGGTCAGACTAGAGCTGAATATTTCTTAACAAGCTAACCATCAAAAGAATTTACGTTTTGAATAAAAAGGCTATCATTTGTTGATTTGAATATCAAAGGGATCCACTGCAAACTCCCAGTCTAGAAAAACCTCCCTAAGCTACACTAGACAGGTGTTTAATAATCTATTATTAAGGCACTATTTTAGGTTACTCAGAATTATAAAAAATAGCTGTAACTGTGAAGCTGCAAATGGGACTGCACAAAGAAATGAATGCTATTAACATACTATTAACAATTCAAAAGAATGAGTTGACATACCAATCAAACTTGTTAATTGACTGTCAATGGCCTGTCCCTGAATATACAACATGACTGCATTATAGATTTCAAATGCTGACAGGAAGACAGTTCCATTTGCATTAACTTCATAAACTGATCAACAACCAAACTGCCACATACATTTATAATGGGAAGCTGAATCGTTTCAATATTCATGGAGCTCTGTAATTGTAAATTAGGTACTGGCAAACAATACAATACTGTACATATTCTAAAATATCCTAAATTTCATTGACCTACTTTCATTCTGATTTTAAAAGACAGAAAAAAAAGTTTCATCTTGAAGTGATCATTACTTTAATTTATGGTTTGTGCCTTAGGCAACATTTGTTTGCAACCCAATTTGCAACTGTGCTTTACAGTTGCACGCTAGAAGCATCGGCGGTCTAGAAAATACAAGGTATAAAAGGTGACGCACAGTGTTCTTGCCTCACTGGGGGGCTCTGAATACAGAAATCGGCAACAAGATGGTATCAATTCCTTCGGTGACAACCAAATGATCCATTATGACAAGACGTTTAGCAAATAAACATTAACATAATGAAAAGAAGGTTATGTATTAGTCCTGCACTGGCGCGTCCTCAAATCTACTTAAATAGACCTGCTGTTCTGAAACCATACTTCAAAATCTTCAATCATCCATCAGTTGGGGAATCAATAGAGTAACAGTGAAGATAAATGAGTGCTAAAGATTATGGCTAACAGAGGCTTCATGAGAAATGATCTGAAATTCAATAGTTATCAGCATGGAAATATTCCTTTCAAATGCTTCCATGATCTCTTGAAGAATTAATACTGATTTCTTTGAAAAGCCATTGCCCCCTGAGGTAAATACTACTTTTGTCTCTAATATTTTTCTCTGATCATCATCTGTGCATGACTTCTCCAGCCACTGGAGGTTGCTCAAAGTTTGTAGAGCAATCCTGAAGAATTTGAATGTGTCTTCACAATTTTGGATGGGCCAATGTACTCTCATTAGCTTCAGGAAAAATTGTACTAAAATTTTTTGTTGACTTTCCCAGTCATTGCCTATGGCTAAATAATGAACCAAATGAGTTTATCAGTTGAATGGGTGTACTCCTAAATCATGCGAATGTTTCCTTAGAGGATTCCTCATCCTATCAGTTAAGACTTTTAAAAATTTTTTTGTGAGTAAGCTATAATATATATTACATAAAAGTAAATGATATACACACACTATGTGTTTGCGTGCGTATAAAGTATATAAATTTATATAAATGTTTATATATTGTTTGTAATACACAATATATATGCTTACTTGTATTTATACCTATATATGTATATAATGCAAATACATGTATTTATTGTAATACATACACAAAATATATTTAATAAACTTTCTATTTTACAGTAGTTTTAGATTTACAGAAAAGATGCGTAAGATAGTACAGTGTATCTAAACTGCATCCTGTTTCCCTTATTACATTATCATGGTACATTTGTCACAACTGGTGTACCAATACGGACACATTCTTATTAAGTAAACTCCATATTTTATTTGGATCTCCTTGGTTTTTAGCTGATGTTCTTTTTCTGCTGCAGGATCTCATCCACGATACCGCATGTAGTCATCAGGTCTCCTTTGGCTCCTTTGACTGTGACAGTTTCTCAAACTTTCCTTGTTTTTAATGAACCTGACAGTTTTGAATAGTACTTGTCAGGTGTTTTATAAATTATTTTTCGATTTGGGTTTATCTGATGTTTTCCTCATCGTTAGACTGGGGTTATAGGTTTGGGGGAGGAAGACCATAGAAGTAAAGTGCCATTCTCATAAGTGATATATTTTTCTCTTTGAACATTCTCAGGATACTAACTGTACTTAAAATATAATATTTTGTTTATTTAGAAATAAAAGGCAAGTTATTTAAATCATCAGTAATAATATACAAAAGAGGTTGTGTGGCTATAACTGAAAGACGTTCCACTACTAATTAGTAGCATAGCAGATGTCAAGCTATGGGTTCACTGTAGGTTTTGGCCATGTCTGGGCATGTCTGCAGTAGTGGTAGTTTGGACGCATCAGGGGTGTATTCACAAGAGAGGGAGTCAGGAGGGTAGAGACAGGAGTGGAAGAAGACACATTCTGACCAAAGGGAAAAGAGAAAACTTTACAAGTTTGGTTTGGGTCAATGGACAAGCTTTGTCTGTGTGGGGCAGGGGGGAACAGGAGTAGTGGTGATCTTGACTATATCATTTCCAATTTGAGGGCAAGAAATGTACATCAAGAGCATAAGAAATATTAAAAAGAGTCAGTTTATCGACATTAGAGGCAGCGGTGCCAGCTACCTCAGCACTGATAGAGTATCAGTGGTTTGGTAGTGATCCGGGGGAGTGTTGGTGACTTGGGAAAAGATTGGGTGACATGAGAATAAACTTCAGTGCCCTCATTTAGTGTCAGTAATGACATGGGCAGGTATCACCCCCTAAAGATGACATCAATATGGCAAACCAGGAAAGGAAGAGAAACACAGGAGAAGCTCTGTAAATAGCCAAAGGTATTAGTTTTTCATGTTTATGTAAGCTTTCTTCTTAGGAATGTGTAACATCTTTCAGAAAAATCATAGGGCTGGATTTTTCTCAGACAGGATAAAGCATCTAGTCAGAGATATGCCAGATTAGAGAGTTGTTTACCTATGGGCCTGGTTTACAGTCCTTTACATTCTCTTTGAGTTTCCATAACCATGAGAAGGGATCCAATCTACTTCAAAAAGTTGTTCTGAGACTTTGTAGGCATGAGAGTGATTTGCAAAGTGTAACGGTTTCTTTAAGCAGGCTCCTTGGGTTATATGCAACTGAGGTTTAAAAAGTGGGGATTTATGTAGGGATCCAAGGACATGATAGGAAACAAAACCGCAGAAAAAGGCCTCGTGAGCACTGGAACTAAAGTCTTGTTGTGGTTGGAGGGTGGTTCTTAAGAACCACAGGAGCAGGTGCTTGGGAGTCTCTAGTCTAACAGTCAAGTGAAATTATAGTTATCTTCTAGGTGTCAGCTTGTCCTGTGTGTGTGTTTTCTCACTTGTTCTATAATAACACGTCTGCTGATTGACTTACGGCACTCCTCAACAATTTCAATGTGTTAGCCTTAGATCACAAAGGCAAGCAATGAAGAGAACTCTACAAATGGCTACCTAGTCCACCACTCCGCACAGCTTCCCTACCTGTTAGGTTCTGGTTTCTTATGGGTACAACTTTAGCTCTTCTATGGAAGGAACATCACGTCCCTCCTGTTGTATGACATCTTTCTCTGCATTCTTTTTACCTCAGCAGCGTGATATTAGCCCAACCCATATCTTTTGGGGTAGGATGTTTTTCTTTTTGCTTTTTAGTTTATGCCAAGCCATTTGATAAGGTCATTGCATGACCGATGGAAGGCTTAGTCCTTGAGCCTTTCTTGGACAAAAGAACCACTGGTGGTGTGAAAGGTGGGAGTGGTAGAATTATGCCCTACACAAAGAGAAGCCTGGAACTGTTTTCCTCTATAAAGGAGATTGTCAGGACAGTTTCTCTTAGAAGGGAACAATGGACCTGGCAGCCTCCAGGACTGCCAAGACAAGTATAAGACAAGAGAAGAGACACTTCAATTGTGATATTAGTCGGCTGTACAAAATCTAAACCAATACTCCAAAATTCGCTCTTCAGAAAACCATAGAATTTGGGAGTTGGAAAGGATATTAGAAATCATCTGGTCTAAAAGTTTCATTTAATAATTTTTATATTAAGATATGATGAAGTGTATAATTATATAATATGTAATTTTTCATTATATAAACCTTTTATCTCATAATTTTGGGAGCAAAAGCTCAAGTCTGGATTAAGTGTCTGCTAAAGGCCAGAAGGCTCTTTATTTGTATTTTGATTTTTTTAAAGATTTTATTTATTTATTTGACAGAGAGAGAGACAGCCAGAGGGAGAGGGAACACAAGCAGGGGGAGTGGGGGAGGAAGAAGCAGCCTCTCAGCGGAGGAGCCTGATGGGCTCGATCCCAGACTCCGGTATCACGCCCTGAGCCGAAGGCAGATGCTTAACGACTGAGCCACCCAGGCGCCCCCAGAAGGCTCTTTAGAACAGTACTAGGCCCAGAGCTTAATGTCCTTTTTTCTATCCCAATCTGTCTCAGGAAGCTTAGATATATGTCAATGTGGCAATAAGCCTTTATCAGGATAGGAATTCAATATTCTTTGATTTTTTTTTAAAGCTTTTATTTGTTTATTTGATGGACAGCGAAAGTGAGAGATCACAGAAGGAGAGGGAGAAACAGACTCACCACTGAGCGGAGAGCCCAATACAAGGCCCAACCCCAGGATCTTGAGATCATGACCTGAGACGAAGATGACACTTAACCGACTGAGCCACCCAGGCGCCCCTTCAATTTTCTTTGAAACATGCTCACTCTTTCTTTCTTCTTCTTTTTTTGGCCAATACTTGGACATCTATCTTTTACATGGTTTCATAAGGACACCTTTGTTTTCACTAATTGGTGATACATACACTTACATTTTCTTTAGCTTCCAAATCCTTTCTCCTTCCCTTATATATTTACTACTCTTCATACTCCACATTTGTCTTCTCCTTAAGATTCATCTTACATCATCATCTCTCCCTCCCTGTCTCCTCCTGACTTTTATCAGATGTGCTCTAACTTCTAGCACGTCTTTGTAGAGGCAAGCTTAAACCAACACTTTTTGCCCCACCTCTCAAAATCTAATGGGGCAACTGAAAGAAGAGAATTATTGGCTGCTTGTGATTTATTCAAAGCAGAGATTTTGCTACAAATACAACTATGGCTGTGTGTGTATACACTACTTTCCAGGAGAAGTTGCTTTTGACACATAACCTATCATAGAAAGAAAGGGTCCATTCCTGTAATTAATGACAGTATTTATTCAAAAGTAATATAAAATAGGTAATAAGATTTCAATTATGAAGCACAGCTTCACAGGAATGGGTTCTGGAACATGCTCGACAGCTCCCTTTTCTATTTGCATCGTAAAGACACTGACAATTTCAAAAAGGTTAACTGATACACAGAAATAAGTAATGTCATGATGTTTACTACCCAGAATGCAGTCAAGAGCCTTGAGGTAAGCTCCTTCCCACATTCTTCTGCAGAATTAAGCCAATCTCAGCCCTGAAAGAGCCACGTGCTTCAGCTCACACAATTTCTGTGCAGTTTCTCAGATATCTCCTCAAAAGTCACTTTACTTTAGTTATGGTTATACCAAGCTTCTTGTCTGTTTTTTCTGCCTATAATAAGTTAGATACAACAAATTGGAAGGTGTCAGGGAAGGGGTCATGAGACTTAAGCATATGGATGATACCAAGAAACGACAGCTGGTCAACTAGTAGCCAGGGAGGAGACATAAGGACTACATGAAACAAGTCCAGATACTCAGAAATCCAAATGGGGGTAAATAGTCTTATTAACCTCAATAAACTTTGGGAGAATTACTAATTTAGAGTAAAATAATTGTTCATAATGTGACTGTAAATCTTTAAGAACACATAAAATTCTTCTTCAGTATATTCTTTTTAACATGAAGGGTGAAGTGAAAAAATTTTATCATGTTTCTTATTCAAAATATTGAGATAACGTAAGTAATCTGATTACTTCACGTATACAGATATTTTTTCCTCTATGAATTTAGGATAAATGAAGTAGTTTTGTACAACAGTTGCTCAACTCACTTTAGCCCTGATAAAAATTCAAATACTAATTTTCATGGATTTTACCTCATCCCTTTTTGTCCTCCTTCCGTATCTCAAGAGCAGAGTTCCTTTATAACAACTGTATTATCTGCTGGCTCTTATTTTTTTGCCTCTGACCTCAGGCAATCCATTTAAGAAAGCCTCTCAATTCCTTCAGAGTACCTTTTTCTTTACATCCAGATGCGCTGGGCCTAAGGACAGCAATACGATCTGCAGAGGATTCTGGCACAGTTGTTACTTAGCGATAGTCATTAATTTTTCTGGAACTCTAAGTCATTCCTTTCACCTTATATATTTTCTACGTAACATTTTAACAACTACCGATAGTTATAGTTATTCATGTCTTGACTATTGATTTATGAAAAGAAATTCCCAGAAGTCAAACCCCCAATCTATTAAATCATTTCTTCTTAGAAGTCATTTCTGCAAACCTCGGTCCTTCTTGCCTCATCTCCTTGCAGGACTTAGTTTTTTTCTTTAATGGGTTGTCCCAAATACATTTCTTATGCAGTTTCACTTGGCTTTTGTAGAGAGATTTTATCCTTCCTGACGCAGCACAGCGATAAAGTGTGCCTCGAGCACGGTACCCATAATCACACCACTCTCTTTGCTGTCATGCAGAACTGGAAACATTCAGCTAATCTGAAATCCAGTATTATCTAGAGGTCTTCATTGGCTTTAAGGGTTCCCCCCCCACTGCCTCCTCTTGAAGATCTTTTTTTGCTCCGTCTTTTCGCTCAAGTTGAACTTAATTCTCTTCATGATGATAATTTAACAGTTCCACCTTGATCATTAATATAGTCACAAACATAGATTTGATTTCTCCAAATTATTAGACATGCACTTTACATAGATAATAGAAGTGCTCAGGTGAACTGATGTCTCAGGATGGAGTAGGAATATAAATCAGGAAGGTTAGTGAAAAAAGAAAACTCCTCCTTGGAATTACAGACTGGAATGGGAATTTTAAGTTAAGGTGACCCAAAGCATGGATGAAAACAGTTTTAACTGAATTGATAGTGGTGAAGGAGAGGTGAATACCATTCATATCTAAAAGGTGATAGGGCGGAGACATACAAAAAAGGGGGGGGGATCTGCTTGAGAACTGCTGTATATGGCCCTTGCACTTTTCTCTGTGTTCACTATCTTGGCAGTTTTGCATAATACAGCAAATGAATATACTAGAAAGACTGCTTATAACTCAAGATTCTATAGTAGTCAATAAGTTCATATACATTTGTATCATTTTTTTCCATTTCATCAAAGATTTAAATTAGATTTGTTACTAGAGTCCCCTAAAATTGCCTATTTGAAAAGTGATATAAAATTTTTTCATGTAATCTCCAAAGTGCTTCCAAAATAAGAGAAACACATTTTATAAAATATTTTAATTCTAATAATGAGTCAGAATACATTTAATCTACATTAACTAATTTTTCCTAAGTCTTTAAAAAGTATTTTTAAAGTGATTTTTCAGAAATTTGAATGAATAGCCATTCATGGAAGATTTTCTTTACTTCCTCATTGTATAACTATCTCTTTGTTTTCTTGCCAGACTCTGTGGAGAGATCTTTACCTTGATACTCATAGGAGTCTGCCACTAGATCATTCTCACACTTACATGTCTTAAAGTGGGAAACTAAAATGGGAGAACCATGCAAAATTTGGCCCTTATAAATCATTACCAAATTAAAATTTTACCCTCAAAAAAGGAATATGCCTTCCAAATAATTGAGGGGCACCTGGGTGGCTCAGTCCGTTAAGTGTCTGCCTTCAGCTCAGGTCATGATCTCAGGGTCGTAGGATGGAGCCTGGATTTGGGTTCCCTGCTCAGCAGCGAGTCGCTTCTCCCTCTCCCTTTTCCCCTCCCCCCACCCATGTGTGCTCTCTGTCAAATAAATAAACAAAATCTTTGAAAAAAATAAAATATTTGAGTCTTGGGAGATTTTAGCTCGATACAGATAATTAAGTGCCAAAAGGAAGACATCTGTTTGACATGACAAGAGAAAAAGACCTAGAAAATTTCTAACGAAGAGAGACATCTCAATAAATTTGAACTCATTACGTTTGATAACTAAGGAGGATATTTTGTTCACTAGTTTATCACACCAACTAATAATAATACTCTTAATTATATATATTGCATTTCACCCAGAGATCTAAGACAAACATCTCATTAATCTTCTCAAGCCCCCAGTGAGACTATGGTACTTGGGAATATTATAGATATAAATTAGCTCCAGAAACATCCTTCCATATTATCTCTAAATTCGTAAGAGGATATCGCCAAGAAAATATTTTAAATGGAACATAACAGTCTATTTTTTTTAGTGACCTTTTTTTCTAGCCCATGCCGACTTTTCACTTATATAAATCAAGTCTCATTTTAAAATTCAGGATAAAAGGAAGGATACAAATATTAAAATAGGTATCTCTTAAATGTCACAGGTTCTCTTTTCTCTTTGAGAGCAAGGGCAAAATCTATTTCAAGAATTTATGCAGTGTGTTTTTCAAATGCTTTATGAAAATCAGGAATAAAGTTTTGTTTGTTTTCTTCAGGACTATCTGCTCAATAGAAATTAGATCCTATTTGACATTCATTTCACCTGAATTTTTCTTTTTTCTACTTTGGCAATGCCATTCTTCACCTTCAACATTTTCAAAACTTTGCTCAAAATAACATTTAAAGTTTCTACTCTCAGCTGACCCAATACTTTAATATCTCTTCCATATTATCCTGTGGCCATGCATAAACCATAATGGACTCTCTTTGATTCTTAGATCTCTCTTCTGGAACTACCGGTCTATAAGTATTGTTTGAAAAACGAAAAGGGCTTACTGTTTTTAATTTTAATTGTGGTGAATAAAGAAATGCCTGAAGTAGTTTCTGCATTTCCCAATCATGCTGCTGAACCTACCCTCAGACTCAGTGGATGGCAACTGAGCAGTGGTCATGTGGCATGGCCTTGAAATAAGCTATCAGTTTAATAAAACAAAGCACAACATGCATATTCATTTATTCATGCATTCATTCAACAAAACACTTGCGGAGCTAGGTACTGAGCACACAGAGATCAAGACTGTAATGGAATCCCTGATACAATGTCAATATGAAAGGTGTTCGGGGAGTAGAAAGGCAAAATATCTAACTCTGTTGGGGGTCAGGGAAGACCTCCTTGATGAGATATTTGGCCTCTATTGGCTGATTAGGAATATAACATGAAAAGCAGGATTTGGAGAATCCTCCTGGACCTTCAGAAATGATTAAATGGAAGTATATTATACTCCAGTGTTCATAATTATTATTGAGAGAACTAGTTATGCCCTTCCAGACTGGGCCACGCTGTCTGTAGTCCACACAATGAAAACAAATCCATCATGTCTACTAGAAAAATAACCAAATATAAGTTCCAGGTTCTAGTGGTCAGCAAACACAAAATAACAGTACTGTTTTTGACTGTAAACATAGTAAAATAAATTAAATGTGGACTCTAATGAGAATCAAGAGAGATATTTAATCCTAAAATGCTTTGAAAAGGAAAAAAGCACAATACAAATGTAAGAAGCCATTATAATGAAAAAAGAGTAAACTTTCTACTTAGTCAGTCATAGAAAGCCAAAAAACTTCCTTTTGATAATCCTTAAATTAAATTCCATTTTTCAGAATGTGTCTCTTTTTCTTGAAGGCATCCACAGTCTTCCACATGATGCCTAAGTGTAGCCAGACTGAAGTGACATTCTTTAGGCATTTCTTCAAAGAAAGGAATAAGATCTGACAGATTCCTTTGCACGAGGGGAAAAGGCATAGAAGGACAAGGTCTGGTGGGAATCTTAACATTACTCTCTCCATCTGCAAGATAGTCCTTCTCTGCTACACTATGATAATAGTTTCTGAAGGTGTTAGCACCCAGCAAGACACTGCTGTTTTTTTTTTTTTTTAATTACATAGCTTTTACTTTTGGTTGAGACTAATCTATTGTCTTTAAATGCACACACACTTATCCCCATAATCTGTTAGAGTTCGGTTTAGAAACACTAATTTTCACCCTTGACAGGTAAAATATGGAATCAATTCAGAAAACAAATGCCCCCCCTGACAAAAAAAGTAAATTGACAAATAAAAACAACAACATGGTCTCTCTTTCATATTGCTGTCACATGACAGTTGTGGCATTATCAGTAGTTTGAAGCAACACTGAAGTGTGACTGACTCGATGTAGCATTCTATCTCAGCTGCCTTGTTAATGATGAAGAGTAGAGATGGCTACTTCTGCTGTCAAACAATTTTGTTTATAGTTTTCAACGGCTGCCTCTGAATACAAGTACTTCAGGACACACGTAAAGAATATATTTTTGTAAAAGTATGTGTAATATAAAAACATCTAGGCTCAAAGTAATTTCTCCACCAGTAGCTTGAAAGAACTTCATTATATCATGAAAGGCATGGGCTGCTATTTGGTGGGGCTTGCTCTTGCCCCAACTGCATAGTTATGGGTGTAGCCAAAGGAGATGCTTATTATATACTGTGGACCATGACATTCCCAATATGATGCTTATAGGTCCACAGAAGTTTGAAATAGTGCATGGAATAGGCAATCACACTCTAGTTGTTATACACAAGAGAGCTATGGTAGCAGGAGGCGGAGAAGGAAGCATGATCAGATTAAGTATTAAAATAGCTTCATTGGCTTTTATTGGTTTTATAGATAGATCTAATAAAAATCAGTTAAGATATATAAGATATGGCTACACACCAACTGTTAATCTCTGGCAAAGCAGGAATTCAACTTCTAGTTTATTTTAGTTCTGAACTAGTTGGAGTTCCCACTTTCAATCCCTTAATATAAATCTGGTACTGTGCCAGTCAGCATCCATTCTGATTGGTTAGCGCCTGTTCAATAATGACTGCTACGTAGTTTGAATATTATTACTTATTGATGTCAAATATCTAAAGCAGGGTAGTTACTTTCATTATAATTGCATTTAACAGTATCATACACACATGACTTGAAAATCAAAAAGATAATGTTGAATCAGCTGATAATCCTTTTTAATTGTTCTCCATTGTCCTTCCTGGCTCTATTTTCTATAATGGAATAGCTACTATAGTCGGAGCTTTGCCTGAAAGAAAGGAAAGACATTGCTCATGCACTCAAGGAGTTTACTAAGATAGATACAATGATTAGAGAACAGTTAAGGGCCAAACTGTGTAGAAATCATTATAAAAACCACAGATATTCAGAGGAAGTTATAATCACTGTAGGGAGCAATAAAAGATGATTTCAATGAAGAGATCAGTCATAAACTGGTCTTGAAAGAATGTGAGGATTCAAATAAATGAAAGATGAGATGAAGGAAATGTTATAACTGCGGAAATGGAAATGTGCATGGACAGTATAAAGTGCAGTGAAAAACGAAACAAAACAAAACAAAACAGAAAAATAAGGCTGCCAGGACCGCTGCTCGCTTCCCAAGAGCCTTGTAAGCTGTGGTGGATGGGCAGAGAGGAGCCTTGACTCGGACTGGGCCGCTTTTACTGTGGGGGCCAAAATGTCACACACAAGTGTTGATGCTTTTTCTTGCTTTTCTTCTGCTCTGGAAACTAGATCAGTAAAAGGACTAAGGCCTTCTTCTTGGGTCAACTAGCTCTCGCTCTGCTGCTGCTGCTACTTCTCACCCATCAGGCTAAAGGATAAGCCCTTCTCAAGGCAGATACTTATTCTTACCTACTTACTGCCTGCCTCTCAGTCTGTCTGTCTGTCTCTGTCTTCCCCACTCCTACCAGCACTTAGTTTCCCAGGAGTTCTTATTATCTCAGGCGTGGTGATTTGTTTATGGCATGATCTGATCTTTGCAGGATGAGGGGGTTGTGTTTAGGCCTAAACCTCCAATTGCTCATCAGTTTTCTAGATTAATCTGAAGGTTTCAGATACTCTGCTGATATTACGTGTAATTCATATTCTCATTTGCCATTGCTCTTGGTGTATTTATTTTCCTTGAGAACCTCATTAGAACAAGGGCTGCATGGAAGGACAGAATATGAGAACTCCTGGGTCCCTTTGCCCAAGGCTCTAATGGGATCCTCACGCTACCAGTATGGTCTAATGGAAAGCAGGGAAAATAATTTGAACTTGACATAGTATACTAAAGGAACCCAAAGGATTTTGAAGAGTCAAGTAACAATAATAAAAAAGAGTGCTGTGGCCATGTCTGCAGGAAGAATTAGGAAGGAGGGGGATGGAGATAGGTAGACTAGACCGACAACAATTGCAGTTGTCCAGATGTAAGGCGGCGGGATGTCAGTCGTAGGAAAGATGATGAAAGACAGATCTGAGAGGCATTATGAAGGAAACAATGACAGGACTTGGTGACAAATTCAATGCACAGCGATGATGAAATATTCAGAGGTGACTTGAGGGCTCCTATTTTGGAAGCCTGGAAGACTAGTGATTTTATAGCACTAACGAGAAAGAGCAGGATAGAGAGTCTTTTTTCTTTTTTTTTTTCATTTTCTTATTAAAGGGGGATGTAGAAAAAACTTAGTGAAGGTAAGGTGACTATCGGATATCTTCTAATACCATATATTTTTTTGAAACATGAGATTAGAAGGCAGGGGTCATAGGTGAAGTCATGCTACAGAACCACAAGGACAGATAGCCTAATTAATAGAAGGCATAAAAGAAAGAATAAATAGTCTAAAAAAGAGCAAAGGACCAGGAATCGGGATTTGTGAAAGTAACCTTGGCTAGGGCACATAAGGAGGAAAATATAGAAAAAGTGAGGCTGGCAAGGTAGGAGGGGAGCTGGGGAAGGCCACTAGGTAATACAGATGATTAAATGAGGAAAATGAAATAGGTTACATGTAAAACAATGGGAAGATGGGGCACCTGGTGGGTTTGGTCAGTAGAGCATGTGACTCTTGATCTCAGGGCTATGAGTTCAAGCCCCAGACTGGGTGTAGAGATTACTTAAAAATAAAAGTCCTTAAAAAAAATGTCAAGATGTATGTGATCAACACAAAAACTACCTTTTTGATTATGTAAACCTCTGAGCAAACAATTACATTGACGGAGAATTTGAAGTAACTCCTCAGTTTTAATCCCCAATTTCTTTGCTGCTGTTCAGACTCATTCTGAGTTACCTGTAAAAGTAGAGAGCACCTTATGAGGACCATCCATACAAATTCCTTTCATATGCTTGAAGACAATGCATTGTTTTTGAAGCCATGTTTTCTGAGTTAAATGATTTTATTCCTTATGACCTATAGCCTTTTCCCCCATTGCTATCTTATGAACTCTCTCAATTATTAGGTATGAATTCTTCCTAAAATAAAAAATCTGATTATAGGGTCTGCCTAAAACTATAGAAATAGAGAGAACTTAGCAATTCCTAAAATCTTTGGACACAATGAGATGTTTAAACTTCTTAGTAGTTTTGGTCAGTAAGAATAAACTTATTTCAGTAAATTTCAGGACCTCGTTTTCTGTATTTTTGCTTCTTACATTATTAAAGCTAAGCTTCTAAACTCTTTAGAATGTTGAAAGACAAGATGCAATCCACAGCATTAGAACTGCTGTCTGTTAGCAACCAAAAGAACAATATTCATTGGCACCAACAAGGAAAATAAGAGACGCAAAATAAAAAGAAAAAATGGAAATGCACTTGCTATGATCCTCAGTTTGCTATGTTGCAGTGGGAAGTCATTTTCAGAGGAACAATACTGTGAACAGAATGCATCCAGTTCTGCTAATCTTGTTAGCTATTTTGCTATTTGTATAGGAAGTTAAAGGTAAGAACATCTCAAAGATGAACAGAGACATCAGGGCTTTGGTTCCCAAATATCAGACAGAAGTATGCTGGGTTGAGTGTTAGAAATTTTTTCCAGACTTCCCAAAGTATGTTAGTATGCTGATAATACAGTTACAACTATGTTTAACAGCTACTTCTATATAAGGCTTTGGGCTTAATTAATGCATTTGATCTACAATAGATTTTGTCTATTTTATTTTTTTTAAGGCCATCCAGGAAAAGTCTAAGCTATTTTTCCAATACCCTTTGATATCCTGAAGTATGAAATGTTCCTTCAATCTGCTCTTGCAAATCCAGGGACTGGCAACTACCTAGGAGAATCCAGCCCACCACATATTTTTATTACAGTCATATTTTCTAATAAAGAGACTGGGAAACAAAGACAATATTGTTGAGCTTCTAACACAGACAAGACACCTAGATACATTCTCACTTAATTTTCATAGCAATTTTACGACATAAAGATCATTTCCACTGTATATCTGAGTAAACAGACTCAGAGAAGTTAGTAACATGCCAAAGGTCACATTACTTGTAAAATGGCAGAAGTGGGATTTGAAGCCAAGATTATCTACCTAAAAATACCTTGTTCTTTAGTTTTTGATCTAATCAGATGGAGAGGAGTTTAAGTTAAGACAGGGTATGAAGATGGCTATGAAACCACTGGCAGCCAAGCATAAGGCTTTTTTTTTTTTTTTTAAGATTTTATTTGAGACAGAGACGGAGCATGAGCAAGGGGGAGGGGAGGAGAAAGAGGGAGAAGCACACTCTCCGCTGAGCAGGGAGCCCAACTCTGGGCTGGATCCCAGGACCCTGAGATCATGACCTGAGCCGAAGGCAGATGCTTAACCAACTGAGCCACCTAAGCACCGGCCAAACATAAGGCTTTTGTACAAAAGGGTTAGTGCAACCAAACTTCTTCACATTGTGAAACTAACCCTATTACCCACAGAGCTGCCATGCTGCCAAAAGTGCAGACACTTCCTTTAGGAATAGAGGGATCCAAATGGGGGTCCACTGAGTTAAACAAACAAACAAACAAACAGGCATTACTCATCCTTCCTGGTTTTTGGTTTTCCAATTGGATAGCTTTCTTTTCAAAACTTGAAGTAAAGCTGAAAGAAAACATATCCTTTGCAAGTATTTCCTTAGGCAAGAAGATAAAACAAGCATTTGACAAAAACACTCTCAACAATTAAACTGGCTTCATGGAAAAGCATCTGGATCAAGGTGCCGTTTCAGGAGAGAACAACAGTGAAACAAGATACATGAACGCAGAGTGTATGATTTATTCGTTTCGGCCGTTCATCGTAATACATGGATTATAAGCAATTAGAGTAATACGTAGTGACTATTTTTCCACTCCTTTAATCAATACTGTTAGGTACTACGCAGGGCAAAGCTGATCCACATTGGTCGGAGAATTCTCTTGCTTGGGCATATGGGATGGGGACTGAAAGAATTGTAACATGGAAACTCTGGAGCTGGGGGCTGACCATATTCCTCTATTTGGACCAAAGAAGCAGAGAAAGCTATGCAGCAAGATAGACCGAACACTGAGACACAAGCAGAGGTGACGGAGGGAGAGTACTGCTGGCTTCCAGAAGGGCAATTTAGCTCAGTGTTCAAGGCCATGGATTCTGTAGCCAGAAAACTGTGTTTAAACTTGGCATCATTTATAAACTATGTGACCTTGTGCATGTTAACCCTTAACCTTTTTCTGCTTTCTTTTCCTCATCTATGAAGTGGTGATACAATCACACTTACTTCATAGGATCGTTGTATGTGTTAAATTACTTAATATATGTAAAAGTGCTTGTACTGAGGCCTAGTATCTAGGAAGTATGACACTATAGACTGACTTGTATTCTCCCCAAATTCATATGTTGAAGCCTCAACCCCCATTGGACTGTGTTTAGAATGAAGGCTTTTAGCAGGTAAGTAAGATTAAATGAGACCATAAGTGTGGAGTCCTTGTCTGATAGGATTTATGGCCTTGCAAAGAAAGGAAGAGAGAGAGAGATCGCTCTTTCAAGTACATGCACTGAGGAAAGGCCATGTCAGGACACAGGGAGAAGGCAGCTGTCTGCAAGGCAGGAAAGGAGACCTCACCAGAAACCAAAAGAGCTGACACCAAGATCCTGACTTCCCAGCCTCCAGAACTGAGAGAAATGAATTTATGTTGTTTAAGCCACCCAATCCCTGGTATTTTGTTACGGTGGCTTGGGCAGAGAACATGAACATAACATAGACCTTTGCTGTCATTATTGTTCTGATTTTAGTTCCTGGTTCCAGTTCTAGTAAATTCCTGAGGGCTAGACAATTCCTACCTTGAGGTTCTGAGGTAGTGCAACATCATCATCATCAGCTTCCTGCCATTTGCTTACGTAGGTTTCTGTAATCGAGAACCGAAAAGTCTTACCAATAAATGATACTGGCTGTTACTGCAGGTAGAAGTCACTGGTAGCTCATGGCTGGGATGAAAGTTTCATGGAAGAGATGGGATTTAAGATGGAACTTAAAAATGGCAAGACTTTGAGAAGGTGGAGAGAGAGAATGCCGTGATAACTAGGACCATAGCATAGAGTGAGTTGCGTGTGATTGCGCGTCACAGTAGTGACGTCAGGCTCAGGAGTGATAATCCACATGTGAAACTTGGATCATTCTGTATTAGATTTTCATAGTTACAGAGAACTGTTTGCCAATGTATCTTGAACATATTAAAGGTACAAATTTCAAATTTAAATATCTGGATGATTTAATAAATCTAAAGCATTGTTAAATAGGCAAGGTAAAAAAATTATTTTTCTATTATGTTCTGTGAGGACGTAAATCCTATGAATTCCCTCAGTGTTATCCATAATTATCATTGCACTGGATCAGTTTTTAAAAGTCCAAATTAGGGGCGCCTGGGTGGCACAGCGGTTAAGCGTCTGCCTTCAGCTCAGGGCGTGATCCTGGCGTTCTGGGATCGAGCCCCACATCAGGCTCCTCCGCTATGAGCCTGCTTCTTCCTCTCCCACTCCCCCTGCTTATGTTCCCTCTCTCGCTGGCTGTCTCTATCTCTGTCGAATAAATAAATAAAATCTTAAAAAAAAAAAAGTCCAAATTAATTCGGATATTACAGCAAATTTGTTGGCTCTTCTACGTCTGCTAGACAGATGATTCTGTGCCTTCCACTGATGAAAGCTTCTTCAAATGTAATATTAAAACAGACAGATTATGGCCTATTTGTCCTTTAGCACCACTTCATTTATAATTCTGAGTGACCTGTCCTGTAAAAACCAAAAAGGTATCTCAAGTCTTGCTCCCTCAAGCACACTCTTGTTTATAGGAGATCTCAAGGGTGAACTTCATCACTACCTCCTTTTAAAACTTTAATCAACCCATTCTAAAACAAAATTATTAGGTATATTTCCCCAAATAGCTCATAAAACTAAAGACCCAAGAAAGACATTGCCTGAAAACTATTATTTAAATGTTGCCATTTAAATAGGCACCGAGACATATTTTGACCCCAAATAATTGTTTTTAATTGAGGAAGCAAGTGCCAATAATACATTTTTCAGTGCCACTTAAAACGACCAAGAGGAGACATGCCTTTTGACCTGAGCAGGCGGCTGGAAGGCAGGGAACTCATTTTCTTTTCTATGGCTTTTAACAAAGTCATGACCTCTCCATACCCATTCTTCTTTCCAAAAAATTGGCCCACTGTTCAGGTGTCATCTTTTTTAGGGAGGCATTCATGAATTCCCAGGCTGGTTAAGAAAAGTACTCATTCATTCAGTTATTTGTTCATTCCTAAAACATTTATTGATTATTTTGTATGTGTCAGGGAAACATTCTAAGCGAAGAATCACATAGAGCCAATACGGCTTAAGGAAAAATGTGCCGCAGAGACATCTATTGTAGATATCTCAGGTAGCCCATGTCAGCCTTTCAATACCCAAGATATTCTCACATGCAACAAATTGGTTTTCCATTGTGTGCTAGTTTGCTTGTTTTCACTTAAATTCATTCCCTTGTATACTGTCTTCAGTTAATAATATTCTCATGAAGATGCTTGATTTAGACAACATAACAATATTCAAGAGTACAATAATATTCAACTCATCCTATTAGTCCTTGCTTCTCTAAGACACTCCTTGAATCTTCTGTTTTCTCATTAAAAAAAAAAACACAAAAAAACCACAAAACACAATAAACTAATATTCCAGATCTTTACTTGCTTTTCTTACTCCTAAGGCATGATTCGGTGTCTGCATATAGGTTCGAAAGGAGCTTAGTCTTTACTTTTTTCCTAGGCTCCTCCTTTCCCAAACTTGAAAAACAATGTATGAAAAGAACACAGTTTAAAGTCAGGTAGAATTAAGGTTCATATCCTAGTCTACCAGGTACTAGCTGGGTGCTTCTGGACAAGTCAGATAACCTCTCTGAAGCTCGGTTTCCACACTTGAACGTGGGGATAATAATATTCATCTAAAAGGATGGCTGTGAGATTAAATAAGGAATGCATAGTTTAGCATAAGAATATACAATCTCTATGGCTTTGACCCTGGCCTATGACCAGTTTTTTTTTATTAGGTCTGAACTAACTAGTATTTAAGAAGGGTCTCGCTATTCTGTGGAGCCAGGCTTCCTCATCTTCACTTTTTGTTCTCATTTACATTTTGGGTGTTGTTGCATAGTAATCACATGGCCTTGGAAGGAAATGCCATCTTTTCCTGGACCTTGACTCTATTACATTAGGTCTTCTTCCGGCCAGAAGCAAGCTTTTTTTTTTTTTTTTTTTTTAAAGATTTATTTATTTATTTTAGAGAGAGGGGAAAGGGCAGAGGAAGAGAACTTCAAGCAGACTCCCAGCTGAACACAGAGCCTGACACGGGGCCCAATCTCACGACCCATGAGATCATGACCTGAGCTGAAACCAAAGTCAGATGCTTAACCAACTGAGCCATCCAGGTGCCCCAGAAGCAATATGTCTTCCTATTACCAATTCTCCCCACTTGTCTTGGTGCTCCTAATGACTCATTACTTGTATGGTCCTTCCATCCCCTCTAACTCTGGGAGAGATCCCATAGAATCCCATCATCAACACCAAAACACTTTTAACCTCAAGTAAAAACAATGGCCACCATTTCTAGCAAGAAAGATGGTTTACCTCTATTCATTCGGCAGATAGTGCACACATGGTTTTAGACAACTTCCGAATGCCCTGGAAAGGAGTTAAGACATCCCATATATGAGATATACGCCATAACAATATAAATTGATGGTGGGGAGAACTGGTTCTCTAAGAGTTACATTAGGTTCTTTTGGCTCCCTATCTCTCTGCTGTGGTAATTTCAGATGTTTTATTCTTTCAGCAAGCATGGATTTTAGAATCCATTAGTTTTAATCCAGTTGCAAGGAGCCAACATGACATGGAAACACCATTTCTTTTCTGGACACAGTTCTCGAATTCTGTCAACAGGAAAGTTTTCCATTTTAAGTGTGATCTGATCATCTTCCACAGACTAGTGGCCTTTTCTCTTTCGTTACCTATTCTCATTCATTAACACACACTTCCAGAAACTTTGAAAGTTTGATGACATCCCACTCTAATAAGTGCACAGTGTGATCATACCTCATATTTACAACTAATATGTTTCCCATATAATATATGCAAGAAAAAAATCCTCTGAATCATCTGTGAGGAATAAAATTATCATGTGTATAAAGGAAATGAAGTGATACGTTTTTTTGGCTAAGTTAAAATGACTATCATTTGGCTAAATTCTTATCCCGAAATTTTCCAAGGAGCCTTATCTACATCACAGACTAATAGACTGCAAAAATTTTCCGGGTAATAAAAATGGTGGTTTAAAAATTAATGAAGAGGAAAAAAAATGAGAGAACTCATTGTTTTATTTATTTTATCACTTTACAACTGTTTTCTAATATAAATTATACATATAGTATATAAATTATTTTATAATAGCCAATGGACCCCTACCTTTTTGGGGGGGAGGGAATAGTGGGGTTAGAAAAGCATGGATGAGGGAGGGACACCTTCTTTCCCCCACAGTCCTGGTAAAAGGGCATCAGGGCTTATATGGCAAGTTTGAGCCAGAAACAAGTACAGTGACTTTTGTATTAAAAGAAGCAAACCTATGAAAGTTATAAAAGGAAAATTCATGAGTGAACTTCCAAAATTTATGTACATTGAGGTGTATTAGAGACATCTACCCTGGTGGGGGAAAAGAAAACTGTGTTTGAAAAAAGTATATTCTACTCTTTGCCTTGATTTCTTTTTAGTTATTTTCCACTACCAACAACTTTTCAAAGAATTTATTAGTAACTGAATATTTTACTTTAAAATAATAACTTTTTAATTAAAATTAATTAAAACATTAATTACTTAATTTGTTTCCTTCATATTTAGAAATAAATATTTAGCATTAAATTCTGTGGTTAGTGGTTTAGCTAACACTCTCATTTACTCAGGGAAGTTACCTGTCTACCTTGAAATATCTACAAAAAATATCTTTATGGTACATTCTTTCTTTTTTTTTAAAATCAAAACGATTTATTCATTTACTTTGAAAAAGAAGGGGTGGAGCAGAGGGAGAGAGAGTATTTTTTAAAAAAATCTCATTTATTTATTTGACAGAGAGAGAGAGCACGCACAAGGAGGGGGAGCGGGCAGAGGGAGAAACAGGCTCCCCGCCGAGCAGAGAGTCCGACACGGGGCTTGATCCCCAGGACTTGGGATCATGACCTGAGCCAAAGGCAAACACTTAACGACTGAGCCACCCAGGCAACCCTGAGAGAGAGAGAGAGTCTTAAACAGAGTCTGTGCTGAACATAGAGCCCATCTCAGGGCTTGATCTCACAACCCTGAAATCCTGACCTGACTGAGCTGACAACCAAGAGTCCGCGCTTAATGGACTGAGCCACCCAGGCACCCCTATAGTACATTCTTCCCTAAGGTACACTGGCTCCATGACAATCTTGGCTGATTCAGTAAACATTTTCTTTGATTTTCTTTCTTGAGATTATGTGCCCACTATAGAGAATCTTAAGGAATAACTCTAAAATGATAGAGTTAATAGAGACAGCTATTAAAGTTTGGGCAAAACAAAACAAAATCCCAAACGCCATTAATAATCTTTGAGACATTAAGTTTATTAAAGAAGACAGATTAGTGAAAGCAGAAAGGAAAACAAGTATAGTCTGCTTCCTCAAGTCACCTGTACTGGGCAAAAAATATCATTTTATTTTCAAATAACTGGTGATTTGGGTTGCATCACAAACTAGGTGGACAAAGAACCACAGATCAGATATCCTTCTGTTAACATGAAGATTACCAGGTACTTTGATAATGTAATGAGTTTTCCAGGCAAGCACCGAGAACTGAATCCAGTCCAGATGTGATGATAGCACGTTAATAAGCTAATTCCTTTAGCTACCTCTTCATTTTCTGAGGCTCATTCACAGAGTGGCAATGCCATTAACTCTGGATGAGGTGCTTTGCCCAATAAATACCTCTTGATTAAATTCGCTGATTGGGCCTTCTCTGCTCACTTCACTTTCTATCCCTCTGGGAAATAAACTCTCACACGGTATACCTCAAAGGACACAGAAGAGGCACCATAAACAGTTAGGAGCATATACTGATTGAGTGAACAAATGACTGAATAAACAGTTCATAAGACATCAAGAGTTAAACTAGCATTGCTAGGTTAGTGGTCACTAGATAGAGTAAAAGAACGATAAAGTTTAAAGACACTGCAAAATTGATCTATCTACTGCATTACTCTTTTTATTTCATTTAGAAAACTTTGCATGAAAAATACAATTAAACTCTCATTTCATTAAAATATTTGCGAGGTGGGTGGTGAGATGTATACTTATCTGAAAAAGCTTTCATCATTCATCATCATTTTCTACAAGGAAAGCTAACGAAGGGTTGTGGGTTGGTTTCTCCTCTAAAGATCATCTGTGAGTACTGTGGCTGTGCCATTTAGGGGAAAATGCTGAAAAGATTCTAACCAAGACAAACTATCTGGCACCGCAGGCACATTTCCTGCAAGGAAAAGAAATTTCACAGAAGCAACAGGTGCCTTTTTTTTTTCCCCCACAGTAGTATCCATCAAAAATAAGACAATGGAAAAAAAATAGTTAAAATGTGGCATAGACAATAAAAATGGAGTCTGCAATCCCAACTCTTTATGCAACAAATACTGTACAGGATATCCACTCAATAACCATGGCGGTGAAATCTGGCCGAAGTGTTACAACCCAGCAAACAGGGTTCATTAAAACAATCTTTTTTTGAGTCAAGAGATGATATATTAGGGAAATAATGTTCATAAAAAACCTAGCTTTTGACAATTGGCACCATAAAGCAGTTATTATCTCTGATTAGTAAAACAGTTTGTTTGAAAGCAATCAGCTCTGAAGAATACAGACAGGAGGGCAAGTTATAAAACATATGAGGTTTATATAGAGGGCTATTATTTTACCAACAACAAATGATTTAAAATGCTCTGAACTAACAATTATTTGGAGTCACTTTCATGTTATAGAACTCAATAAATAATACTTTTTAAAAAACTTCACACAGTTCTTCTTCATCTTCTTGTAATTGTAGGGCATTATTAGTTTCATGTGTATCATGTTTCCAGATACTCGGTGTTGAAAGATTTATTCATGTTGAGCTGTGCCCTAAGGTAATTTTAGTTTTCACAAAACCTAATTCTACAATTATAACCATCTGAGAAAATGGGTATTCTTCCTATCTAACGCTGTAGGAAGAAGAAACATTCTTATAATAATCCTGATCCTCACAAGTGATTTTTTTTCATTTTCCTTAAATTCCTTAATTTTTTTTTTCTTATTAGACCCTCAACCCACAAATGTTCAACTGTCATAAAAGATCAATGTTACTGAACTGCCAGCATTAATCTTTTGTTTGAAATGTATAAAGAAAGACAAATAAAGGAGACATTGCAAAATGTCTTTGTGAAGTAGAAGCAGATATTGAAATGATAAATAACATAACCTGCAAACACTAGTTATAATGTTCTGGGGGAGAAGAAATTTCTAGATATCAAAGACAGCAGCATGACTGTCAGGTTCTCCATAAATAAACCATGGACGATTCCTGACATTGGACCTTTCCTTCTTGCAATGCTATGCTAAATAAGCATGTTCCCCTTGCCTGTCTGAATTCTACATGCCCATTCCCAGAAATGCTGCTGCAGATAAGTAACACTGTCATGTTTGTTTTGTCAACTACACGCTGATTATCCTTTCCTATCTGCAGTTTGGGAACATTATCAAGGTCAGAAGCAATCTCTCAGAAAACCTATCCTAATGCGGCTGTATTTGATCATTTCTGTAAGGGGCTTCCCTAAACAAACTTTGCAGAAACACACACATATTTTCCAAGATTTGACTTTTAGACCATGATAAAAGGAAAGACTTACCATTTAGGCTTTGGGAATTTAAGACCAATAGGAGAATGAAGTCATTCATTCTATGTATTTTCATTTACTCACTGAAAATGTGATAACTGGAGGATGGCATATCCAATTCTTTGAGATGCTTGTGCAATGACCCCACTTTCTCTACCTTCCTACCCTCTTCCAATTTATTTTATTTCATTCTATTTTGACAAATTGTTTATGAAGCATTTGCAACTGATGCACATATCACAAAATTATTTCTGCCAAGCTTCCTCTGTGACCTGCCCGTGGGACATGACATGCGCCAAGATGCGTCGCTCTATCAACCCACATTTTTCCAGGACAATGCAAATTATGACAAATTCCATCATCCTGCATTATGTGCTTCATGCTAATCTCACTAATTCTGAAGAATCAGGAGGGCTCGCTGTTCTGCTGAAGGGCATCCTGTCTGATTGAATGATAGGGAAGCAACATTTGCCATCCCCTTCTCACAATCCCAGCTGTGGCCACCACTGCCCCACTTCTGCCAGGCAACTGCTCTTGTAACTTCCATACCAGAATTAGCTATACATCGGCTGAGCTGAGTGACAGGAAACTACACATCACCGATCAAGGTGGTTCTCAAGTCCAGAAAATAAAAAGGCATTTGGTGGTAAAATGAAAAGAGGAAACTGTATTTCTACTGACTGTTGCATATCCACATTCATTTTTCGCTGTCTGAAATGAAGAGCGGAGATCAAATTGATCTTTTAGGTGACAACGACCAGACCGACTTGAGTGCGTTTGGCTGGAAGTCTTTTGCTAGCGGATCACTGCAAATGGCCACCTGAGAAGTCTGAAGAGGGAGCGAGCTAACCTTGAGGATAATCCCTCTGTGCTTCAGAAGGTGGCAGTATTACTACATGAAAGAAGCCCAAAGTCTACGTGCTATTCCATGGCCACATTGCTGAAATAAACATGTTTAATTCCCAAAGAAACATATATTTTATCCGGTGGCATAATTTACTTATAACATTAAAACTCAAACATGGAGCAATTTGTAGCAATAACCATGATTATGCTGTTAGTGGCCCAAATGTCACTGTCTAGATTAGGCTAAATGATACCTAGCACCGAAGAGCTACTATGATTTATTTTTTATGATCACGGGTAGAACTTGCATGCTTAAGAGGCTCACCAGAAAACTGCCTTCAATAAATAAAAAAGGATGAAAAGATTGAAAGAATCTTGTATTATTGTTCGGAGATGTGCTTGTAAAAAATTGTCACAGGAATGAGGTAAATTTTAAATCTCAGAGACACTTCTGAAAGGAAAAAAAAAGAGGTAAATATCTTGAGCATGTCTAATGTTATGTTTTAGATTTTAAAATGTTTTGTTGTAAACAAATCGCTCTTCTTATAGAATAGTAGATTAAAACATATCTAAAGTGTTTTCTCCTTTATGAGTGTCTTCTGAAGTATCAGGACAAAATCAAGATTTTTAAATACATGTAATGCACCAAAATTGATTATTTTAACTACTTGTAGAAAATGCAGTAAATATAAATCTGTTGGTAAGTGTTAGGAATAAAACAGCTTGTTCAAACCTCGAAGAATTTACTTTTGGGGAATTCTGGCCTGATGTGTCCTTCTCCCTGGAAACTACATAATATCATAGATCAAATTGAAACTGTTACTCAGAATCAAGGAAAAAGGAACATAACCTGTACTATCTAAAGTTGAAAAAGGATTTTACAGTAGACATACATTTTACTAGTTACTAAAATTTCAGTCAGCATCTATATCCATGCTTGAATGGAATACTGCATAATTGGTTTACTATTTCTAGGGAGTCCTTGTATAAGCTTCATAAGTACAAGCACGAATCGACATTAAAGTATTACTAAGGAGAGACAGGAAGAGCTGTAGCTTTCCCCGTTACTCCCAGCGAGACCCAAGCCCCCCAGAGGAACACGACAACGTGAGCGCGGCTTCGGCGAAGGCACTGGGCACCCTGTGCACGCTGTGGCTTGTTGACATGAACCGGGGCAGGCAGACACCAATAATACATGAAGTGCGGTTCAGAGGCAATTAGGATCAGTTGTCAAGGCCAGGCCATTAATGAAAGAACATGTCAGAGGAGCTGGAGACTTCAATGGTTGAGGGCAAGAAGGCGATTTAGTGTGACAGATCGAGTCCTTCCAATGTCCTCAGTGGTATATGCTAATACCAGCCTTAACAACCTTTTGTGGCAGTGTATAATGCGACTAACATGGACTTTGATTCAGCAAAATGACTGCTGCCACTGTTAGTCTGTCTCATTCAAACAACAGTAAAAGCATTGCTACAAATAATTATCCACTTCCGTCCCTCCCTCCGCCACTTAATGCATCTGCCCTTTGTGCAAGCCATAGTGTTTGTTACTAGAAGGTTAGGGTGTTTTTCACTTTTGGTTTATGTGATACAATTTTTTTTCTTTTGGTGGTGCATATAATCCCAATTAATTAATTATAATTAATTAATTACACTAGGACGCAAAATAAATAAACTTATTACATTCTCACGTAGTTAACATTAAAAGTTCCTAACACAAGTCAAATTTGTCTAAGAGATACAATGTCCATCCTGTAAGTTACTCACAGGCAATAAGGGAAGTTACTTACCTAGGCTCCAAAACCCATCAGCAGAAAATTAACCTAATCGTCAAAGAAGTGAAAGCAGGAGCATTACAGAAAATCACTTCCCTGCCACTTTTCTGGTCTTTACAATGTGATGGTAATTTAAGATAAAAACCTACAAGCCTATAACCTGATAACCACCGATGAGTAGGAAGATGTGTTAATTGCTGGTTAGCAATCCAGGTAAACAATGACAAGGGAAATATGATATTATAATATAGCTCAGCCTATAGATTTTTATGTTACTATAAAACTCCACAGTATCAAACTCTTAGATTGGTTTTGTGTATAAACCTTGTAATTTGTTAATTTTTGGTTCTTTTTTTTTTCTTATTTTCTGCTTATTTGGATAAGATATTCTTACGAAGGGAAAATTGACTTAATAGAAGATAAATGGCGTATGTTTTCTTAAAATTTATTTATGTTTCCACCCCCTCCCATTTTTCCGAGATTTACTTCCAGCATTTCAGCTACACAAGCTGACGTTGCGATAGCTTAGGGCTTATAGCAGATAGCTCAGCCTTGTCTGCTTACCAATGACCAGGGAGACACGAAGAAAGGTGTTTGGGTAGAGATTAATGGGAATCATGTTGTCAGGGTGGTAACTTTGTACAGTATATACATTATTTTTCTGTGTCTGATTTTTCCTTCACTTCTGAGATAGTTTACACTTCTTTATTTCCTATCTCACATACCATTGTTGTCTTTCTTGCAATTTTGTTCAATTTTCTTTGCTCACCTTTTTTTTTTTTTTTTGCCTTAGCCATAGCTACTCTTTCCCCTAACACTTGATTAATTACCAGTTTTCTTGCTTCTTCACATAAGCAGTTTCTTCCTTTCTCAGGAAAGTTTTCAGAACTGAGCCCTAAAAGAACTACTAGTGTTAAAGGAATTACCAGTACAAACATCTAAATGTTCATGCAATCTCAAAACACATTTTCATAAATAAATACTTTTTTGATAACAAATATATTTAGGAAAAAAAAGGTTACTGTGCTAAAAATTATACTCCTTATAGTTATATCCAAAGTAAACACACTTTATAAACACCTGGCAGTGTTAAGCTATTATTACATTAAAAATATACTAATGTAAATTGTCTACTTGGTCCTAACCAATAATAAATATATACCCTTCTAGAGAGGAGTTCAATAGACCAATGATCAGCTCTTGGTCAGTCTGTAAGACAACTAGCTTAGATAGCCCTCCAAGGCTGGGTCTCCGTTGTGAGACCCGAAATTTCTGCAACTTGATATAAGATCAGCTGACATCTATTTTTCCCCCTGACATTTTAGGACTAGTATGATAATGTAACTGGTTCAGCTGGTAACAGGGACTAGTTTTATCTTTTCAGGGTCCTAGACTTCATGACACAGAAACAGATCTACTGGGCTAGAAGTTAATAGCATAAAGTTAGCCATAATACTACCCATTAGTAGGACTTCAGAGTTTGCTGACATAAAAATGATTTTATCTTTATTCATT
Organism: Ursus americanus; assembly: GCF_024610735.1. Classification (NCBI taxonomy): domain Eukaryota; kingdom Metazoa; phylum Chordata; class Mammalia; order Carnivora; family Ursidae; genus Ursus; species Ursus americanus. The sequence continues at coordinate 19,656,250 of NC_142162.1, forward strand.
TGATTAATAAAAAAATTCCAAATCTATCAAAAGGAAATTCCCACACACTTCCTATTAAAAAAAAAGTACAGTTTGAAGTGAGCAACATTTTTTAAGATGGCCTTTGATACTATATTTAGTCTCTCTACCTCTTTGTTTGAAAACCTGGCATTTGTCATGTCATAATGTGTTTACTTTGAGTATAACACTTTAAAGGTATTATTTTGTCTTCTAAAAACTCCTAGAAGGTTTGTTTCTCTTTATAAGCATAATTATATCTAGTTTCTTCAATCAGTGTCTCATATTTTAATAATATGTTGCCATTTGGGTACAGCTATAACCATAATAATGAACAGGGGGTTCAAAGATCACTAATATATAGATGGCATGAACCATTAGTAAGAAATATTCTACACCATAGAGATCACACATTAGAAAACCCTGAAATTCACTATAGAATTTGCTGTTCTGACTAAGGCATCCTTCTGTGTAATTAACATAAATCTCTTTACAAAACATGCTAGTTTTAATAACAAATAGGGACATTTTACAGGAAAAATAAAGAATAGAATACAAATAAAATTATGATATGAATAATTTAGTCATCTCCTTCTCATACCTCATAATGACATTTGTGTAGCTATAATGGACCTAAACCGAAACTATTTCCCTTGAAAAATAGGCTTATCTCCTTTTCTTATATGCCATTGAAATTCATATCACTTCCACACAAATACACATAATTAATCCTAATTGTTTTCAACAATCTGAAGAAGAGAAATGGAATCTGGGTTTCTCTCTATTATATACGTTAAGCTTTTTTGGCCACAAGGGCACCATTTAGTAAGTTACTTCCTCCAAAACACTGGCCAGTGGCCTCTTGGCCTGAAGGAGTTAATGCAGTTGCAAGAGGTGAGTCACTGAATTCCTCTGTGACAGAAAGATGAAACTCGGTGATTGCTCAGAGGTGTCCTCCTCTGCTATTGAATGATGATCCAGTAGGAGAAAAAATCACTTCTCACAAGCAGATTTTAACAAGACAAATGACAAGTATGCACCGTAAATGCACAGAGGGGGTGGGTGTGAAAGGAATGTAAGGTCTGACTGGCACAAAATTACAATGGAGACAGAATGAACTCTTCCCTAGAAGTGATTCTTCAATTTTGTTAGGACTTTTGTCCAAGATGACCTGACTCCGTATTGCTGTCTTATGATATTTGTTTTGGGTGACACTTGGTAGCACATGGGAAGAGCACAGTTCCCATAAAACCTTTGGCATTCCAACCTCTAGACTCCAAGTCCTATTCAACTGGAAGAGAGCCCTCACATCCCAGCTAGTGAAGTCATCTGCTCCAACTGTGACTAACTCTGCTTTTCCCAAATAACTGTCTGAGGCATGGTTACGCTCCCCCAAATGCCCCAGTACCTGAATCTCAACTATGGTCAAGAGCTTCTCTGCTTCGGAATGTCGCAATGCTATTTTCTACCCTTTCTCTCATCCTCCCACCGCACTCTACCCTCAAAGCACCTCTTCTTTCCTGGGTGCGCTCTGCTTCCTCAGACACTTAACAGAACTGTAATGGCTGTATTTCCTTAGTCAGGACTAGGTTTTTGCAGGAGCTGTCTTTGAAGTGGTCTCCAGATTTTTGTTGTCCCCCAAGATTTCCATCTTATACTCCTCTGGTAATTACTGTTGCAACTAACATAGTCTTCAAGTAGTTCTTGGCTTTCAATGGGTTCAAAGTGTTGCCTCCTCAAGATTAGCTAGGTCATGTCCATGAGGATTGAGCTGTAGGCCTTTAAAAGGAGCCTAATTGCAGCAAGATGTCCTCCTTGCAAATCCAACAGTATCTCCTATTGGTTCTCTTTAGCTCCCCTTGCACCCTTTCTTTTGGGTATTAATACCTGCCAGTTCTGGTTTTGTTAATTCATTACATTTATCATTGCTGGGCACCTACTATATGCCATGCACCATGCTTGAGGTACAGTAATGAACAAAAGCAGGTATAGATAGCCCTTTTGTATGAAGCTTAGTCTAGTAAAGGAGTCAAATTCAATAAAATGGTCTTAGGTATAAAATGCAACTCAGATGTATTCATAACAGATTTGAAGGTGAAGCACAAGGTGCTGTAAGAGCCTGGTCTGGGATGCAGGGAGTTGGGAAAGGTTTTCCTGAGCATACAAGGCTCATGCAGAGGTCTGAGAGGATGAACAATTAGTTAGTTTCCAGGCACAGGGTGAGGTATGTGCAAAGGTCCTGTTGCAGGAAGGAGCATGGTAAGTTTAAGGGCTCAGTGAAACTCCTCTCCTCACAGCCCCAACTCTCCTTCTATTGCTACATCAGCTACCTCAAGATTGAAGGGAAGTCCCTGGAATAGCTTTGCTCCCAGTGAGGTTGCTCTTCCTCAGTTGAAAAATCATCTCACTTCTACACACTATTTAAAAAACCTAACTGTGAAGAAGGCTCATATGGACTGACCACCCACCTTTCCTTATTACCATCATGACTAATCAGATCCATGCTAATCTTAGTCTAATCCTCCCCATTTATTTTTATTTGACCCTATCTTCTACCTTTTCTGACCTCCCAAAGTCTTTCCCTGGGCCCTGTTGAAGACCCAAACTTAATAAAACAATCCCGCAGCAACAATATTCCCTATATGCATAAGCCCTTTTCTCAACTTTCTCTTCACGTTTTTTTGCTCACAGTGAAATCAGGCTGTGTTCCAAGTCTACATCTTTCCCTGAGGTCATCAGAACCAGGCTCTTTTTTTCTTTCCCACTCCATGTTCTAGGACCTGGGGCTGGTGCATCCTCCCTAGTTCCTTCAAACCCATGGCCTCTTAGAAACACAAATCACCACCAGACTGTACCACTACTTCTCCTACTTGATATCGTTGAGCACCTGTCACCTTGGCACGTTACTCATTCATGGATGAAGTTAGCATCTATTTCTCTATCTTCCACTGTGCCATTACTCCTGTCACCCTTGGCCACTTCCACATCGAGACAGATAATCCATCTGACCCTGTGGACTCTGAGGTGTCTCAGTCTCCCTTTCCAACAACCCTTTTCCCAATCCCATAGTTTTTAGAGCTGTGTTTTCAAGCTGCAATATGGGTTCATTTTTGATCATAAAAATCACTGAGTTTTGATTTGATTTAATGAGTCACAACCAGGTTTTTTTCTTTTAAGTAACACAGAAGAGATTTTTAAATATCAGCTTATTACGCTAAGTAAGGTAAACATTGTTTTATGAAAGTTTCCTTCAGTCACACATCGTATATGTACAGACTTACAAAGTTGTTTTGAAAGTTGTATTATTTACTATGTCCAGTCCAAAAAGTGTGAGAAATACTGATCAGCCAATAACTACATTGGCTGTAGTTATAACTCACCAATAACTACATTGCTTCTAAAATCTTGATTTTAAACATCCCACTTGCTAGGTACTACCTTCTACCTTTAGAGTCCACTCGTTCCAGTCTCTTCTCTCTAAAAAGTTTTAACCTCATTCAGAGTTCCAAATCACTGACTCCACCACTTTCTTCTACTCCCTGCTCCCCTGTCATATGCTCACATCTCTCCTTGTCTGGCTCAGATTCCGGGCTCTAATTTTAATCATTCCCTTAACTCCTTTGCACCTTGCTACTCTTTTTTTTTTTTTTTTGTCAAAAACCCAAAAACTACCCCAAACTCTCCAACTACTTTGTGCTACAATCCAAGCTGCTCAGTGTCACCAGAGGAAACAGAACTGTACAGATATCACATTGAATTTCTGATCACAAATTCCAAGCAGGCTTTTAATGCTGCCCAATCCTACCACATTTCCCTAGTAATTTAACTTTCCCATTCTCCTGAAAACCACTTTATACTTCATCTTCTCTAAATTGATGAGCTGGTTTATTTCATTTTTCTAATATCAAATCTATAAACAGTTGAGCCTGTATACTGCACCTCCCCTTAGATCACAATAGAATCATTCCTGTTCCTACTTAAGGTTAAACCACCCCACATCCATCCTGCCAACACAAAGACTTGTATTTTAACAGTATGGTTCTGCTCTCCTACGGGTTCAGTTTTATCCTATCATTCAGATTATACCCATTAACATAAAAATATGCTGTAGTAACTTCCATTTTTTTTTAAAAGATTTTATTTATTTGAGAGAGAGGGAGAGGGAGCACAAGCAGGGGGAGTGGCAGGCAGAGTGAGAGGGAGAAGTAGACTCCCCACTGAGCATGGAGCCCCATGCGGGGCTCCATCTCAGGACCCTGAGATCATGACCTGAGCTGGATGGAGAAACTTAACCGACTGAGCCACCCAGGGCCCCATTACTTTCCATTTTAAAAACAATAATCTCTTGATGCCAGTTTGCAACTGCCCTATTTCTGTTCCCCTATATAGCAAAACCTCAAGTGTGGTCTATATCCACTGTCTCTTTTTCCCACTTGCACTTTCACCATAGCTATCAGGCGTCTATCTCTACGCTTCTGTTGAATCCAGTTGTCTAAGTTCTCAACAAGTCCCACTTTGCCAAATCCAGAGGTCAGTTCCCTGTCCTCCTCTTATTCTATTAAGTGCGGCATTTATATCACTACCTAAGTCTTCATTATATTTTTCCCATTCCTCATTCTTTAACTTTATTTGCTTCTGAGCTACCATGCTTTCTTAGTTTTCTTTCTATCTCTAACACATAGAGATCCACAAAGATCAACTGATCTTATTAAGAGTGCTACAGGACTTGGTCCCTCCTCTCTTCACTTCTCTAACTTTTCTCTATAGGTAACTTTATTTGGTTCTTAGATTTTAATCTCCATTGATACGTTATGGTTTCAATTTTGTATCTACAGCCCTGACCTCTCCCTTGAGCTCCAGACTCATATATTCATGTATCTACTTGATAGAGCCACTTGGATGTCTTACAGATACCATAAACTTAACCTGCCCCAGCCAGAAGGAAAACTGGATTTTCTCCCATGCCCATTAGACTGGCTTCTTCTCTACTCTTCCCCATCTTAATTTAAAGGACTACCATCCATTTGATAGTCACGCCAAATGTCTAGACACCATCCTTTCCCCCTTCATTTGAGTGTAGTTGATACAGAATGTTACCTTAGTTTCAGGTGTACAACATAGTGATTCGACAAGTTTATACATGATGCTGTGCTCGCCACAGGTGTAGCTGCCATCTGTCCCATTACATGGCTATTACAATATCACTGACTGTATTCTTTATCCTGTTCCTTTTATTCTTGTGACATATTCATTCCATCTACCTATCCCCTTCCCCTCTGACAACCATCGGTTTGTTCTCTGTATTTGTAAGTCTGATTGATCTTTTTGTTTATTCATCTGTGGGTTGCTTTTTTTTTTTTTTTAATTCTACTTATGAGTGGAATCATTGTATGGGTCTTTCTTTTTTTTTTTTTTTTTTAATGATTTTTTATTATATTATGTTAGTCACCATACAGTTCATCCCCGGTTTCCGATGTAAGGCTCGATGATTCATTAGCTGTGTATAACACCCAGTGCACCATGCAATACGTGCCCTCCTTACTACCCATCACCGGTCTATCCCATTCCCCGACCCCCCTCCCCTCTGAAGTCCTCAGTTTGTTTCTCATAGTCCATAGTCTCTCATGTTTCATTCCCCCTTCTGATTACCCCCCCTTTCTTTATCTGTATGGGTCTTTCTTAGCCTGACTTATTCAGTTAGCATAATACCCCCTAGGTCCATCCATGTTGTCTCAAATGTCACAATCTCATTCTTTTTTATGGCTATGTAATATTCTCGTGTGTGTGTGTGTGTGTGTGTGTGTGTGTGTGTGTACCACCTTTTTGCTTATCCATTCTTCTATTGATAGACACTTAGGTTGCTCCCCTGTCTTGGCTATTGTAAATAATGCTGCAATAAACATAGGGGGGCATATATCTTTTTGACTTATTGTTTTCCTTTTCTTTGGTTAAATACCCAAGAGTGTAATCATTGGATCATATGGTATTTCTGTTTTTGATCTTTTGAGGAACCTCCAAACTGCTTTCCACAGTGGCTGTACCAATTTACATTCCCAATAACAGTGCACAAGGGTTCCTTTTTCTCCACATCCTTGCCAACGGTTGTTATTTCTTGTCATTTTGATTGTAGTCACTCTAACTGGTATAAGTTGCTATCTTGTTGTGGTTTTGATTGGCATTTCCCTGATGATGAGTGAGGTTGAGCATCTTTTCATGTGTCTTTTGTCTAGTCATCATCCTTAATTCCTACCTTTCTTTCACCAACCATTAGCAAATTCTGTTAGCTCTACCTCCAGAATGTGCCAAATCATTCCCTCTTCTTTATCTGCTATCATCATTTCCTACCTCTCCAACCTTATCTCTGATTATTTTCTTCCTCACTCACTATACTGCCCCTTACCCTAGCTCATTCCTGCCTCTTTCTGCAGATCTTCACAAGCTAATCCTTGGGGGAAAGCGTTCTCTGACTCTCTAATCTAAAACTGAATACCTGTCCTAATTATTTTCCATGACTGTGTCCTAATTTATTTTTCTCCTGGTACTTAGTGGAATCTGAAATTATTCCATTAGTTTGTATATTTAGTGTCTGCTTCTACAATAAAACAAAAACTCTATAAGGTCAGAGCCACATGTTCAGTTATTAGAATGTAGTTGAATGAATCAATGGGAGCTGAAAGTGTAATAGAGGTGGAAAGAGTAGTGATGGAAAAGGAATAAAGAGGTCAACATGATCAAATATGCACTTTTAAGAAATACCACTCTGGCTAGAGAGCCAGAGTTGATACCAAGACCAGGGAAGAAACTGCTAGAACAGGCTGGGTGAGTGATGATGGGAGCTTGTACTAAGATAGCGGGGGCAGAGATGGTGAGAAGAGAATGGATTCCAGAGATGCTTAGGAAGAAGATCACTTGATGTCCTATGACACTTTGATATGAAAAAATGAGGGTCCGGGAAAGGGATATTTGGAGGATGTCATCAAGATTTTGTGCTTAGGTGTTACTACTGACTTAGGGACATTGGGAGAGGCCAACATTTAGGGACAAGTCATGATTTGTTGTTAGGGCATGCTAACTTTGATTTCTCTTGACAAATTTATGAAGAGATGACAAAATGGCAACTAGATATAAAATTCTGGAGCTCTGAGAAATAATTTTGACTAATGATATAAATGTGTGAGTCATTTGTATATACATAGATGGTGATTGAGGTCATATGTATGGAAAAATGGAAATCTCTAGGTTTTTGCCTTCAGAAACTGGTTGAATATTTATGATGTCTCCTCAGATGGGAAAGACTGAAGGAGAAATGAGATGGGGAGATGGGTGGAAGTTCGGTCGGTTAATAAACTATTATCATGCTTTACTGTCTTTCACCACACATGGTAAGTCTGTATACTACTCAATAATTCTGGTGACTGTTTCCTTAGGTTAGTACTTCATAGAGTACCATCAGTACAATTCAATAGCCTATTCTATCACCACTTTCAAGGTAGGAGAAAAATCATCCATTCGCCAAGTATTAAACTTGAATGATCACAATGGAGTTATTCAAGATTATTTCTTGACCTGAACAACAAGAAAATGAACTTGTTTCCAAGTTAAAAAAAAAAATAATAGGAATCAAGAACCAAGAACTTTTCTGAATTTAAAACTAAATCACACTAATTATTATTTCAAATAGTACCATGTAGGTTTCAAGAAACTTACAATTAAATGTGTTACTAAAACATCCCTTCCAATATTCATTCGACCATATAGGTAACCACATACTTTATCAACCACGCCAATACATTTCTGGGAATGAAAGGAGTTACTGATTGTTACAGGTAAACACCAGGACTGCCCAGGCATATTGGGACCTATGGTCACTCATTTTATACAGCCTAATATCTTAACAATGAAACGCCAGAGCAGTATCTGGTTTCATTTAGCTAAATCAGGTGGGAAAATATGAAGCATAAAATGAAAGTCAGGAATTCTACATCTATTTGATGTTCTTGTTCTTCTTTGTTTTTCATCTGGTTGATTTAAATACATAATAACTGATTAAGTTTAGAAAATTCAATTTGTTTACATACCTGTGAATTAAATTTGTGGTACAAATCCAGATAAGATTCTCATTTCATTATATCAACCTAGGTCACATATTAGTGCTTTAAAAACTGAAAGGGGGTGCTAGAGACATATCACTTATACATTAAAGGAAAAATTAAACTGATTTCAAAAGCCCGAACTGTAAAATTATAAAGATTAAAAACACCAATTCCAACATTTGTTGTAGTCAGTACATAAAATGCATGTATTAATAGGTTTGTTAAATATATGCATGCAAAGGAAATACGGTTTACATACAGAATAAAACTATCATGCCTAAGTTAAAACAAGCTGAATACCACATCTTTAGAAACCAAAGGAAAAAGGTTCCCCATAATGTAAATATATACTTGGGGATGTTTATTTTATCATTTCAGTTTCATTTTCAAAATACGCTGTATTTTCTGTGTAACCCATTTTTCATCTGCCCAATTACTAGCAATCTTTTTTCTACTATCAAAAATGATCATTTGTTTCTTTATTGTCGTAGATAAAACATCCTTTCATTGTTTCAGCTCACAAGCTGTGCAGATCCTACCCACTGTTCTTGCCTCCAGCACTTCACATTATTGGTGTATTATTTCATGCATGCCCTACTCTTTTATCAATTGCTTTTGAAGTAATGTTAATAGACTAGAAAATTGAGACATTTATGAAGTATAGGTAGTGTTTATGAAAAAATCCATAAAATATGACACAGGCAAGACAAGATAAAAGCAGCATTTTAATAGATTATGGCAAAGAGATCCTGTCAGAGTTGACAACTGACTCCTTCGAGATCACTAATTTTTATGGGATTAATTCTGTGGTATAAAAAATGAAGTTAAATGTCCTAATTAATCTGTAAATAGCACACCCACAATTAAACCTTGTGGCCCCTTCTTGGATTGGGGCTGCAATGATTTTTGAAAAGTAATTATCTCATATTCATAATGAAGAAGGTTTTTCTTTTTTCATTTTTTTTTTTTCTCATGGCCTTTCAGCTAAAAATCCACCTGGATGCAAACTGGAATAGCAGCCTCCTTCTGAAACACAAATCAGTTCACAGCTTGGTGTGCAGCCACAGCCACTAGACTTGTGAGCCAAATATTTATCCACGGTTTATGTATTAAGAAAATAAAAATTGGGGAAATGGTACAGGAGTGAGGTGGTGGAGGAAAATCTAGAGTTTCTCCATATTTGAGTAACTCTTCTTTGTTCCACAATTTATGGGACCCAGAAAGGTATAGAGTTCCTTTCTCTTATGGTGGGGATAACATGGCGAACCCCTGTCTCTTACAGGAGTTAGAAAGTGCATTATGTAGAAGGTAGAAAATAAAGCGATTGTCTGGTTTTTCCCGATGCTGTGGCGGGATACTCAAGAAATGTTGGTTCCATTCCCCTTCCTACTTTCCACCTTTAATACTTCAGTTTTAGAGTACTTTCTGTAGATATATGATGTTATCTGTACATAATCAAATGGAAATAATACAATTTATTAAATATAAAATATTTTAGAATATTTTTGTGAGAGTTAATGTTAATACTAGCCTTTACGATTCACATTCATTATTTCATTCATCCAGACAACAGCTCCAAGACAAGGCTTATTGCTACTACCTTGTTAAAAATAAGGAAACTGAGGCTTAGAGATGTTAAAGGAATTATCCTAATCATATCTACGTAACAGGTGATAGAACAGATTCTTGAAGCCAGATCGCCTGAGTTAAAGTGCTATGCTTTTTTTTTATTATAAGTAAACTGTGAGGTTGTATGTTTACAAAGAAATACTCTGTTGATATAGTAAAATATTCTGTTTGTAAAGAAAAACATTATTCAAATTCATGAGCTCTCAAGTTGAAAATGGTTAAACGACTACTTATTTTTCATTTGGATATTCTGCTTCTTGGAGGAATGGGGAATATAGTTGTCTTTTTTAAAGGACAGTTATTTTCTTCCTTGAGTCCCATGAGAAAGTAGGATTGTGAAAGTTAATTTTTTTTAATTTTTAAAATTTTTCTTAATTTTTTAAATCTTTTATAGCCTATGGCCCTGGGCAATAGGTAAGTTATGGTTATAGTCCAGAAGATAATATGGCAGCAAAATCGTATACTACTACTGTATTTGAGAGGAAGATCTTTTAAATTGCCGTTACTTGGTAAAATAGTACCGATACTAAGAAAACCAATATTGATGTTTTCAAGATATAACAATGTAGCTTTCTTTTTTGTTTTTTAAAGATTTATTTATTTGTTTTTAGAGAGAGAGAGCAAGCGAGAGTAGGGGGAGAGGCAGAAGGAGAGGGAGAGAAGCAGACTCCTCATTAAGCTCAGAGCCCAACGTGGGACCTGATCCCACAACCCTGAGATCATGACCTGACCAAAATCAAGAGTCAGAGGCTTACCTAACTGAGCCACCCAGGTGCCCTGACAATGTAGTTTTCTGACTGTTCATAGTCTTACTATAAATGCCTTAAATATTTTGGCTGATCAGTTGCTGTGGTTAACATGATTAACTGACTTATTTATTTGATGCTTAACTGACGGAATGTATTTTGCACTGGAGGAATCTACAGCCTGGCTGAAACCTCTCACATTTCACATGAGTAAATGGAGAATCAAGAGACACTAAGTGATTTGTTCAAGATCATATACGAATTATCTTGCAGATTCCCGATTAGAACTCACTACTTCTGATTCTAAGTCTGAGGTTCTCTTCCAATAAATTACCTTATCTGATTGTATCAGACTGTTATTCAGTCAAAACCTTGGGTACATACAATCTAAGATTTTCGCACATCCTCTGATGGAACATTCTTCAACAGGTAAAACATTTAAGAACAGATAGGCCCAGTATTATAAACATGATCGCAAAGAGAAGTCCTAAACTGACAGAAAGAGAAAATAATAAATGGCACCTTTCTCATCTCTAAACTCTCTAATACCAAGAAAACACCTTAAAGCCCTTGCCTTGGGTAAAAAATATTTGAAATGCCAAATCCAGTTATCAATTCATCTCTATGTGTGTCGGGAAGGATTACTATAGTTAAGTATATTCTAAGCCTGTTTATACCCAGCATTACTTCTAAAGTTCCAATAAGAGTGCCTATTTTTATTTTTATTTTTGAAGTGACACTAACTTGAGAAGAAAGAAAAAAGGGAGTAAGTTTAAGCTATTCTTCAAAGTTCATCGCCATGAAGCTATTGTGATGGTTTAAAAAAAGAGGAAGCAGGCTGCAGCCCAATTAGATGGTCTCGCTCTCACATTCTCTGAACACAAATAGCAAACGAGGATGTACTCACACAGTTTGATAAGCAGATTTGAAATTCTGCTTATTTATACAGTGACTATGTCCTAGAATTGAAAATAGAGACCACTAGTTAGAGGAACACTTTCAATATTACTGTTTCCACATCTTCATGTAAGAGTGAATGGGGAAGTTTCCTTGTAGGGTGTGGTGCATGCAACGAGGGATTTTTACATGGCCAACCTGTGCGCTCAGGAATGCTGGGGTGGGGAGCAAGGCTTTCACTGAGTACTTAATCATACTTGTTGAATACATAAACTTGGGGACCTCTGAGTCAGGCTGTATGCTGTTGATTCGACTATCTGTGGTGGGTGCTTCATTGTAAATATCTTTAAAGGGTATGCATGACTCTTTTCTAGGGTATGTAATAATGATCAGTGACTGACATTCCTTACATTCACAAAGTGGTCAATATTATTGAATAGAAAACGACGACCACGGTCTTAAAGACTGTAGAACGATTTTTCATGACTTTAGACTGTAACACACTCAGCAACAACAAAACTAATTTTCCAAACCACTGTTGTTTCCAGTTCCTGATTACTCCCGTGATTCAAACCACTTTGGCTCTGAGTTTTAGATTACTCCCCTTTACATTCAATTACCACATCAGAAGGCGTATCATCCGCTTGAGAGCTACCATCTCTCTACTTGCCGCAGAACCACCTATGTTAGAGTTTGAGGAATTCTGAGGCAGGCATGGAGAAAATTATAGATTCTCGGATACTGTGCTTAGATGCATTTAAAAAACCTACTCAAGATCTCACATCAACAGAATTCTATACCTATTTCTAAGAAAGATTCATTACATTTTATTTTTCAAGAATACACACATAAAAATAACATTAAAATAGAAATAGAAAATTAGCATGATGGAAAAGAAACACACATTAGTCAGACCTCAAGGGTCAACATGGTAAATCAAGTTTCATAATTTTTTAAATGGTTACTCTGTTATTCTTGTGTTAGGTAATGGTACTGTTGGAACAGCAAGCCCTTAACATCTGTGCACTTTGGATCACCTTAAGCCAGCTGGTTCCTCTCAAAAGTGCTCATCTTTTGTTCTTACTATGTCTTGACCTGGGCCTCTAGCCTTAAGACAGCTATGTGCTTTCTGCAGCCAGGATATCCTCTTCAAGACTGTCAGGCAATTTCAAATGATTGATGTGCTAGTCTGGTGCTCTGGTATTTTTCCCTTAGTAAGTCTCCGGTAAATCTACAGCTCATTCTGTAAGAATGCTAATTAGATCTCCTCTTATTTAACCTCATGCACATTTTTCTTATTTTCCTGTATTTTTGGAGGTGAGCTTAAAGTTTATAATGCGGTGTGTTTCTAAAATATTTTTTTTACAATATTACATATAAATAAAACACATTTCCCACCAAGGGAAGCAATTCAAGCAGTGAACTCAGTTGACTCTCTTCTTTCCAGAACTGTGCCATGCATCCAATATGCCAACCTGAAGCATAATTCCTAGGCCTACTCTAAAAATTAGTAGTCATTTACCCACTTTTATTCCCCTTTTCCTACTACTCCTTACTATACTAACTCTTATCTGAATGCTGCTCTACTCCTTCCCTCATGATCAGAGGCAACCAGTATAGGAGGTCCTGGACTCATATCTCTGAAACCCATTTTACGTTCTACTCCAAAGGATCACTGATGGAAACTCACAGCTCACATAGGCCACGCCCCTAACTCAGACACAGTCTTCTATCAGTCAAAGCCCAAGCAAGGAAGAATATAGCTGGAAGATTAGAAAAGCATATCAATTTAAAATTTACCTGTATGCAAGACAGTATTCTTATTCTTAGAAAAAATTATACCCTGAAGGATGTAAAAGGTCATGCAACTAACTTTTAAAAGGCTCAGAACAACACGTGTGTGCACAAACCTACACACATATATAAATACACACATAATAAATATGTTTTGTATATATACACATATACATAAACAAATAGAGGGAGAAAGAGCAAGTGAGCATACTCATTTGATTAAGGAAATGGGGCAAAATGTCAACAACAGGTGGAATGTGGGTAGAAGATATAGGAGTATTCCATGACCATTCTTATTCTTGTCATTTTCTGTAAGTTTGAAATAATTGCAAAATAAAGCCATAAAGAAACAAAAATTGTGCTTTAGAATGTTAATAGCTTCTACCATATTAAGGTATGGTCAGCTATGGTTAAAGGGTAGGGAAAGTCTGAGAAAGGCAGGAGAATGTGTGTAGTAGGCAGAAATCTCTTAATTTAAGTGCCTGGTGGTCAGAGAGAGAAGGAAAATACTTGGATAATCCATAATTGGAAAGGCGATTCCTGTATAGATGAGAATATATACAGAAGCCCAGAGTTCTTTATTTTTTTACATACCACAAACATTTAGGAGTTGAAATATTTGTATTTTATGAAGACATAAAAAACGACTTTGTATATCAATGTCTATGTTATTTGTACTTCCTATACACTAAATGTAATAAATGCAACTTGAATGTAACAATAAGAGGATCGATACTATGGACAGAGTTAATATGTGCTTATCTGAAGCTTAGCAGATAAAGAGATACTGCCAAAATAAACAAGCCAAAAGTGAGAACGGACATTCGAAGTACATTACTGTGTTACTGGAACATCTGGTACTAACACTGTCAAGTTTACATATGTTCTCAAATACTTATTTATGTAACAATCAAATGCTGAGCATTCCAGCTGCACTTGTAAACTTTTTATGAACTGAAGTCATATGCACAAGCTCAGCTAAATATACTTGACAGAGGGAGGAGCGTGAGGAAACTGTTAACTCTCAGAACTGAAGTCTGATTGCAGTGAGGCCTTTGGCAGTGTTAAGGACCAGTGTTTGGTAGGAGAGCTGAGCTGCTTGGCTCACGTGAGATTCACTTCATCCCAGCAGGTAGACTCACAAATATTTAGTCAATGTTCAAAATCATGATTTGACAGCTAACTTTTCTGGATATAACTTACTCAGGGGGGGGAATTGTATACAGATTTAAATAAAAGTCATTAAGAAAAAAGAGTATTAGATTCTAAGGTGGAAAAATATCTTCCTCAACACATTCTGGAGTCAGACACACAGTATGACTGTAGCAACGCATAAATTAGAAAAGATACCATAAAAAGAGAAGGCACTTTTGCATGATGATTGTCTAATATTACTCCTAATGAAAATTAGTTGTGTGAAACTTGCCTCCTTCGAGACAGAATAAACAGTAACTACCTTAAACCCCTTTGAAAGGGTAAAAAAGCAAGAACAAGGGAAACAAGTATTTCTATGCCTTGTTTTCCTCTTCTACAAATAAAAGGAAGAAGACAGACATGAATTTCCCCAAAGCTTGCCTAATCATTGCTTTGATCCAATTTCTAGAGTAGGCAATACTGCAGAAACTTACCAAGTTCTTTATTTTATGAACAGAAGATCTTAAAGTGATTTCTGTCCGGTTGAGGTTAAAAGCATATATTTTTTGGGGGGGTGGAATTAAGAATCACCTCCACCCTCAATCTACTGGCAGGATTCTGAAAATCTCCTTTAGAAGTAACCAGATGTTTCAGTGTGATTCCTTGATGTGGAGGTGTGAAGATCTGCAATCTATGTGTTCCTTTTACCGGAACTTTACTTATGCCAGAACTTGAAATCACAGATCTTGGGCCAGGAAAAATACCATTCATCCCCTTACCACGTGTAACCTTAGGAACCCTAGAAATATATTTAATTTCCTGGGGAACTTCTAAAAATCTCAAACCCAGGCTCCATCTCAAACCAATTAAATCAAAGTGAAACTCGGGCATCAGCCCCACTTGATTGTGCAGCCAAGGCTGAGAAGGGGGATGGGCTTAGAATGAGGATAGGCATTCTTTAGGGATCATGCGATTAGTTTCATAAAAAGGGAATTATTTTTTGCAAAATAACTTGGAAGCAGTAGGCACTTCCCTGCTCTCTTTTAATTAGGTCTGAAAATACAGGAGTTATAAACACAAGGGCTCTGACTCCTCAAACCCACCTCTTCTCACATCTTGAAAACAACTTAAGGGCCGATAAGGGACTGCCTGAGGATAGGTGGTGTAGCCTTCCAAGCTCTACCGCTTCCTTCATTTTAGCTAAAGAAGGGTTGAATACGGACAGTGGATTTTTTTTTCATTTTTGACAAGTTATGAAAAAAGTAGCAAATTTTGCCTATAAAATGACATTGTGCAGTCATGAATTGTGAAGGAGAGAGTGGGATTTAAGTGGGAGCTTAAATTATGAGGACAGAACACACTAACCTTTGAAAAATGCCTTTCAGAGTTATTTGCAACAATGAGGCATATATACATATACATATAAATTTCAGACCAAGAGAATAACTTGGAATTTAGCTGTAAGAAGAGTGACTGTAAATCCTGCTCTGCCTTAATAGTTCCCGCTTATACCCATTGTCTCTGTGTATTACTAATAGTACCTTCTTTGACTCAAAGTGTCCTTTTTGAATTGTAAATTACGCTATGAGGGATTAGTTTACATTGAGCAGAGAACTCCGTTTAAAGGTAGAGACAAGATACATGAATTATACATTGATAATACACAATGAATATTAGTTATTGTAAGATTACTGTCATTATTAATTCACAAACAACAGGTTTTAAAGGCTGTTCTACCCATATAAAAAGAAAACAAAAATGCACACCACCAGATTTCAACCAGATCTCTACAACTGAAGATTGGTTTTCTCTATGTTCCCACAAGTGGTAATGCAGTGTCATCTTTGAAAATAGATGGAGGTTTTCTTACTCCCTTTTCTATAAAAAAATATTATTCAAGGTAATTTAAAAAGGATTTTTATCTTCAAAATATCAGAGGGATTTGTATAATGTAAAGATAGTTTTTAATCATTACTAAGTAGATGGCCTTACTTCTGATTATTATCTAAGCTTAGCAATTTATGTTCAATGGTTTGGGACAAGAAAACAAAAAAAAAAATTAATTAAAAATAAAAAAGACAGGAATGGCATTTAGATCTGCTTTAAGCACTATCTAAAATGTTCTCTTGTTTTGACTTACTCCAGAAGGAAAACTTGAAACAATGAGTAAATGAGTATAAGTTACAAAGAGGCATATTTTAGCTCAACATAAGGATTTTTAAAATAGAGTTGTCCAACAGAATGGATTGTTTCAGGAAATGATGAGCTCCTTTGCTGAAGATATCCAAACTGAGACCGGATGAGCATATGCCAAGGATGCTGCAGGAAGCATTTCTGCACTGTGTGGGAGGTTAGCCAACAGAAGATGACGTCTTAGGTTCCTTCCAGTGCTAAATTCTATCATCTTATGACTATTCCAAACACGAATAACTATCTTAATGATACAAACTCTGAGGCCTGGTTAAGAAAATGAAAAAGAAGAAAAACACACAAACAAACAAACTTTACTCGGGTTCCAGGGAAAACCAGCTATGTGAAGAAGCTTCTTTTTAAATGCTGAGATAAGGAAGTTGCCACATTCTAAAAGTCTATGTTTTATGATACATGCAATTATTTTATAAAATTTAAGGCAAACAAAGCATGCATTTTCAAAAGATAAATGAACTGAAGAATAAAAAATGATTTGTTGAATTACCAAATTTTACAAAACAGGAGGATAAGAAGCTAGGCAGAAAGCCACTGAAGGACTAAGCAAGGTTTTCCACAGTCGCACAGTCCCATGAAGAAAAAAAAATAGAGTTCAGAAACTTCTAAGGGGGAGAGATCTTAATTAAAAACCCCAGGATCTCCAGGCATCTGGATGGCTCAGTCGGTTAAGTATCCAACTCTTGATTTTGGCTCAGGTCATGAACTCAGGATCATGATCTCTGGTCATGAGACTGAGCCCTGCCTCCTGCTCCACACTCAGAGTGGAGTCTGCTCGCGCCTCTCCCTTCCCCTCTGCCCCTCCCCCTGCACACAGGCATGTGCGCACTCTCTCTCTCTCTCAAATAAAATAAATAAATAAATAAATAAAGTCTTTTTTTTTTTTGAAGATTTTATTTATTTATTTGACAGAGCGAGAGGCAGCAAGAGAGGGAACACAAGCAGGGGGAGTGGGAGAGGGAGAAGCAGGCTTCCCGCTGAGCAGGGAGCCCCGTGCGGGGCTTGATCCCAGAACGCCGGGATCATGACCTGAGCTGAAGGCAGATGCTTAAGGACTGAGCCACCCAGGCACCAAAATAAATAAAGTCTTAAAAAAAACAAAAACAAAACAAAATAACCCAGGATCTCAATAAGAAATCCAGATGTTCACAGTAGCAAAGCAGAGATAAAGAAGAGGTAGATTGAGCAATTACCAATTGAATCCCAGCATTAGAGTTATCTGTCAACACGCTATTGTCCAGCCAAATCCACAGAGAAAGAGGACATTATCCAGAGTCACTACAGTTTAGCAAACATAGTATTTGGCATTAATAACACACACACAAAACACAAAACAGGACGGGAAGAAAAAACCAGATCAATAGATGAGACATTTATTGGAATTATCGGTTTGGAAAAAAAGCTATGATTAATAGGTTTGAAAAGAAAAAACGACATGAAGAATTTATAGATTCTAGAATGGCAGAATTTATTTAGAAAAATCAAATAGAATTTCTAGGGCTAATAAAATGTAATAACTGGAATTAAGAATAAGATTTATGGGTTAAACAGAATATTGGAAGCTGAAGAGAGGAAAAGTGATCTGGAAGAAATACCAGAAAGTATTTGGGTTGAAATGTGGGTAATAAAAGGCATGAAAATACTAAAAAGTTTGTAGCTACAATATGAGAATGGTAAAAAAGTATATTTAATTGGTGTCCCAGACTGGGGAGTAAAAAAATAATAAGGCAAGAAACAACTGAAGTAATAAGGGCAAAGAATTTCCAAAGTGAAAGACATCAAGGCAAAGAAAGACACATCATAGTAAAACCGCTAAAAACTATAGACAAAGAAAAAAACAAAACAAAACCTTGAGAATAGCCAAACGGAAAAAACATACCTTACTTTCAAAGGTGCAGAAATAAGAATGGTAGTCGACTTGTCAATGGAAATAACAAAAGACAGATAATGGAATGACATTTTCAAGTTGCTGAAAGACAACTGTCTTCCTGGATTTTATACCCACCAAAAATACTCTTCAAAAGTGAATGTAAAATAAAGACATTAGCGGACAGACAAAAAGCAAGTGAAATTATCACCAGCATATCCTCACTAAAATGCATATAAAGGTTAGTTCTGCTGGCAAATGGAAAATGATTCCAAATGGAAGCATAGAAATTCAAAAGAAAGAGTAAAACTGTGCATAAATATAAATGCATACTGACTGTACAAAGCAGTAATTACAATGCCTTCTGGGGAATAAAAACAAATGCAGTAGCACGATGACAGATAACAACACAAAGGATGGTGACACACGAACACAAAATATTCTAAGTTCCTCGTGTTGGTCAAGAAGTTTTAAATGTATGGAATTATATGAGTTTGTAATAAGTCCAGACCAGAGAGTGTATTCTTTAGGATATGTACTCAGCATAGTAAAAGAATGTGTAATTAACAAACCAAAAAGGGGGGGGGGTGTAAAATAATGAAGGAAGTCTTCTTAACCTTAAATAATGTAAAAAAGGAACAAGAGGAACATGAAATAAGTGAAAAGAGCAAAAAACAGATCATTATAGACATGAATACATGAGTAATTACTTAAAAAAGGTTACTCTAGTTATAAGCAAATGTTTTCAAACTAGATTAAAAAATACAATCAGATGCTATTTATAATTGATTTTCTTTAAATATAAAGATAGAGAAAGGCTGGAAGTAAAAGGATGGAATAATATATACCACTGTAACTCTAACTAGAAAAACTGGTGCCGTTATTCTACTTTTAAAATGAATATATGATAAAAGGTAATCCATCAGAAAGATAAAACAATTCTAAATGTGCTTTCACATACCTTCAAACATCTAAAGCAAAAATTGACAAAACTTAAAGGAGAAGACAGATCCATACAACCACCTCTCTCAATTATTGGTAAAGAAAAAGAAAGGAAAAAAAATCAGCAAAGATATAGAAGATCTAAAGAATACTTTTAAAAAACCTCCCTTAATCCACATATATACAACACTGCACCCAACAATAACAGAATACACATTCTTTATAAAGGCATATGGATCATATACCAAAATTGGTCATGTGGGCCATTGAGCAAGTCTCAACAAATTGCAAGACACTAAATCATTTAGAGTACATTCTTTGACCACTTAATTAAGCTAGAAATCAAAAACCAAAAAATAACAAATATCTTTGTTTCACATCCTAAACTAAGACTACAACAAATAAGAACCACCAGCAGTTTTCCACTGCAGAAACTGATCCAGGAATCATTTTTAAACATTAAAATTGTGCTGTAAAATAAATTTACATTTATTTTCAGTTAATTACCAAAAAATCCACATAGCATATCTTTTGGTTAACTTTTTACAGATGAAATAATATATAAAATTGCTTTTCTTAATTGTGTTTGCCTACACATCAGGTTCCCCTCTTAAAGATGTCACTCTATATATCTGGGATCACTAATATGGTAAAGGTTATAGTTGAGTTGAAAACTTTGTTATTAAAAAAGAGCCAATGGGTCAACTTATTTCACATTAGTCAATTGCCACAAAAATAAGAAAACCTTAAGCATGTCACTAACCTTGACAGACTGGCCATATGGTCAATTGCTAGCAGGTGCCCAATAAGAAGTACTCTGAACATGTAGGATTTCTTTGGGATGAGAGAGACCATCACCAATCTTTATGTCCTTATGATGGGCAAGGCAATCTATTGAGAAAAGTATTTCTTCTGGCAACATAGTTTCTACACATACTCTGAAAAGTAAACCAAATTTGTTGAGTTCGTTGCCTCTTTCTGTTTGTATTAGTTATTCTTGAATTTTAGTTCTTAGTTATCTATTCGTATTTACAGGCAAAGATCTTGATTACTGAATATTGTTACCTGGAGTGTATTTCAAGTGACAGTGTTCACCTGGCTCTGACAGCAAAGATGATGACATGGTGCTGGCCAACTGCCAGGCTGCTTGTGTATACAGCATGCCTTTTGGGTGGACACATTTCCTTATTTTGGGGGGCCCATGAATCAGAGGAGATGCTATCTCATTAAAATCTTTGGGACTCTCCCATATCATATTTAGAATTCCAAATTTGTGTCTTTATCCTGTACCAAGTAGAGTCAGATACTTTGAAAGCAGGGTGCTGGTACGGTTGTTCTACCCCCCTGAAATTAACTGGCCAGCCAGACATAGCCTATTCTTCTCAGTTCCTTATAGCCTTTAATCTTGGGCTTATTTAAGGTTCCTTTTGTTTTGGAAGATCTTTTCCATCTCTATGGAGCTGTAGGTTCAGCTTTGTTGGGATATGCCATCAGTCTTATCCTATTTGCTTAATACCTCCCAGAAATTTGCACTTCGGATAGCACCCTTCCCTGCTTTCTGTAGTTGCTATGGGTTTATTATTGTTTTACATTTCTTCTGTCAGTTCAATAGAATTCTGGTAGTGAGGAAAGACAAAAGCTGTCAAAATGTTCAGTTACCTCTCTTGAACCAGTATATAAATTTCTATGTCAACTCAGTTGGATTATATGAGCAATTAAACAAATGTAATCTGAAAACACTTCCTAGTTTACTGAAATGGGAGCCATCTGTCTTAATTCCAACTCCCCATTAATGTCTTAGTAGATTCATTCAGAATCTGCTTTTCCAACCTTGTTTCAGTATAAGAAGTGCACCATCCCATTCCCCAACTCCCTCTTTTGTATATCCAATCTTTCTTCTGTGGGTTCTTCTTTTCTCCTAAAACAGATGATAAATCTTCCCTATCACAAAAATATCTCCTCAGTTTTACCTCCCTCCTATCCTTCACAGCCCTCTCATTAATTCCTAAGCCCTACAGTGATGAACATTGCCAATGCCAAACACTCACTCGAGGAAGGCTTCCTTGGAGCTCCATGATCCTATCTCTTTAGGCTTATCTGAAGGTAGTAGGATAGTGGGGATTCTCTCACTGGGGAGTGGAAAGAGCTCTAATTGTGTTTGTCTGAAGATAGTGGGATAGTGGGGATACTCTCACTGGAGGGTGGAAAGTGCACTAATGCCAAAGACAGAGAAGAATCATGAAAATTCATCAGAAATGGGGAAAGGATGGAAAACAATGCTGAAAGCCTTCATAAGTCAAAGCCTATGTTCTTTCTTTTCTTAGTCTTCATGTGCAGCATTGAACTCTCTCCGAGGGTACCTTCCCTAGAATTCCATGGTACCACTTGCACTTGGTCTTCTTCCTACCTTTTTGGCAATTCCTTCCTAGTATGAAGGGAGTCATATAATGGGGGAGGTTTCTACAGTATAGAGCGTAATCTGTAAAAGTGCCAAAGATTAAAAAAAAAAATTCCTCGAAATTCAAGGAAAAGATGTAAAACAGGACAAATAGGAAAACAGACTGGAAGTAAGATAAAGTAAAAGGTGGACCTAGCCAGTCAGTTGGGGAAGCAAGCAGAAGTAACCCTAGGTTTCAGACCCACTGAGGTCTGTGTAAGAAGCTGTAACCTTAGTGTTGCCTATAGAGTGGAATGGCTGGCAGATGTCAGGTGCGTGAACCCTTAA
Organism: Ursus americanus; assembly: GCF_024610735.1. Classification (NCBI taxonomy): domain Eukaryota; kingdom Metazoa; phylum Chordata; class Mammalia; order Carnivora; family Ursidae; genus Ursus; species Ursus americanus. Next base: position 19,678,279 of record NC_142162.1, read on the forward strand.
CTGTAAAGCACTACAAGAGCATTTCTTCTCTCATCTGCCTAATGATAAAAGAGCTTCTCATATTCTGGGTCACAGTTCACTGGTTCTGGGGGCAAATGGTAGCCTGCCTATGGCTGAATGCTGCTCACTGTGCCACCTGAAATAGGCCCAGAGCAAAGCAGATGTTCCTAGAGAAAGTACCACTTTCCCTAGTTAATGCTACAGTACTCTGATCATTCCTTTATCTCATGCCTACTATGTATTAGAACATTTTCTCAGTGGTAAATCATTTTCTGCTTATTAACTTGTGATGGGCTTTGGGTTGTTTTTTAAAATTATATTATCTAATTCTTAAAGAGTTAGATTCTCTAAACCGCTCAAGAAAAATCTTTTTGCTTTCTTTCTTTTAAACAATGTATCTCCCTAGTATAGTGTTTTGCATAAAAATTAAATCAATATCAATTTCTAGAAAACTTCCTATAACATCAACTTTTCATTTAAACTACTTTAAGCATTTTCTATTATACAATCAAAATCATTTTCTTTTTCTTCCTTTATTTAATTTACAGATTAAGCGTTTCAAAATAATTGCAAAAGATAATTAAATATTAGTAAATTTCCTCAGTTAGTCTTATGCAGGCAAAACAAGAAGGAAACATCTGGTCTTCAGTTATTTAAAATTATGTCTTAAACCATTTATTTTAAGGATAAGGAAAATAGGCCAAATTAGACCATTTGAAAATGAACATAGATTGGAAGTAGAGAGATGAGATGAGAGAGTAAGAGGAAGGGTGTACTAGCTCCACAACGATTCCTTCTTGACCTCACTGCCAATACCACTCTCTTGTATTAATTTTCCTCTGCTTATACTCCAGAATCCCTTTACTTCTCAAGCCTTACCATGAATGCATGTCTCTGTGTGCTGATTACTGACAATAGTTGTTAAAGAATAGTAAGAATAGCTGCATAAGATAGGGATATAAAAGAAATGTGCGATAACAATCCATGTTAGGAAATATGAAAGACATATCATTTGGAAAACAACACAACCACTCTACCAATGGCAGAGAACATGATAAAAAGCAGGCTTCAGAGCCAGGGATTGCTATATAGCAAAGCATGAACCTGGAATGAGGATTTAAACAGATAACCAGGAAGGTGCCTGGTATCAGGCATTCAGGCAACTTTCTCTTCACATGACAGTAATAGTTACCTACCTTACAGGCAGGAAGAGTTTGAATGCAGTCACATATGCTGAGTTAACAGCTCAGAAATTTTTCATGCTTTTCAGGTAGATGGACCAAAATGATACCTTTTCAATTCCATTCTCCTAGATTTAATGGTAGCTGCAGAAGAAAAGATAGAGTCATAAGTTTAGGACAATTATAATTAAATTAAAATTCTTCTGCTAAGAAAATTATTAGTGACATCTTGAGTCAACTTCATACAAAATATATGCCATATATGTTGTATATATTTCTGATCATGGATTAGTGTGATTGTAGCATTTGGTGATGAAATAATGTAGAGGTTGGCAAACTTCTCCCGTAAAGGACTAGACAGTAAATATTTCAAAGCTTTGCAGGACAAGAGGCAAAAATTAAGACATTATATAGAACATAACAAATTATAGAAAATCTAACAAAATGTAGGCAACAAATTGCTTGATTAACAAAATTTGAAATACATTAATAATTGAAACATTAAAAAATATATATCTACTAATGAGAAGAATGGAGTTCTCTCTCTCTTTTTATGATAATATTTCACTTAACAAGGGTTCAAATTTACTCTTCCTGATATCAAAATGGTTGCAAAAGGTCATTTGTTTTTTTTAAAGATTTATTTATTTATTTGAGAGACAGAGAGAAAGAGAGAGAGCAAAGGGGAGGACAGGGGCAGAGGGAGAGGGAGAGAGAATCTTAAGCATGTTCCACTCCCACTGCAGAGTCTGATGTGGGGTTCTGTCTTACGACCCATGAGATCATGACCTGAGCCAAAACCAAGAGTTGGATGCTTAACTGACTAAGTCACCCAGGTGCCCCACAAAAGGTCATTTGTAAAAATCATTTTTAGCTTGTGGGTGGTATCAAAACAGCAGGAAGCTGGCTTTGGTCTAAAAGCTTTAATTTATTGACTTTGGCAGTATTGAGCTTTAAAGCTATCATGATTTGGCCTTTTATAAAAATTGAAGTGTGACTTTAAACTTTTTTTTTTTTTTAAAGATTTTATTTATTTATTTAACAGACATAGAGACAGCCAGCGAGAGAGGGAACACAGCAGGGGGAGTGGGAGAGGAAGAAGCAGGCTCATAGTGGAGGAGCCTGATGTGGGGCTCGATCCCATAACGCCAGGATCGCGCCCTGAGCTGAAGGCAGACGCTTAACCACTATGCCACCCAGGTGCCCCGATGACTTTAAACTTTTTGTTTTAGAAAATCAATTGACTCCAATTTGCCAAATTTTTCCTTGTAGAATTTATATTAATAAGAGTAAATGAATGAATTCACATTTTGGATGTTACATTGTGGAAAAAATACTGGTTTTTATTTTAACATACTTTTTTTTTTTTTACAAAAGATTTTATTTATTTATTTATTTATTTAAGAGAGAGAACGCATGCACTTATTTATTTATTTAAGAGAGAGAGAATCTCAAACAGACTTGCACTGAGCGAGGAGCCCATGTGGGGCTCAATCTCACTATCCCGAGATCATGGCCTAAACCAAAAATCAAGAGTTGGATGCCTAACGGACTGAGCCACCCAGGCGCCCCTATTTTAGCATACTTTTAATGAGTAATGTCAATGATTTTAATACCTCATCCCTTAGCAAACAAGAGCCAGAATAAGGAAAGAAACCATTACCACATTTCTTTTAAAGCAAGTCAAGCTTTATTTTGAGCTCTGAAATTGCTTGTAATGCCCTCTACACTAGATCTGAGATTTGAACACTTTGCAGTTAGATCCGCCTTAGATGGTAGGTTGTAAATACTAGAAAATTAAGAGAAATACCATTCTCTTAGATTGTTAATTGTTTACATACATTGTTATCCCTACTTTCTCCAAAGCTCTAGATAATAATGAGATGAATCTTCACAGAAGCAAAAAACCAAAAGGACTTAATGTGATAAAGAAGCAAGAAACCAGAACCACATCTGATGAGATTGAACATTACTAATAAAACAGAAAAGGGAAATAATATTCTTGGGATGAACTTAATCCTGGGACGATATTTGACTTTATGGAACTCAGTTGTTAAGGAACTTGAGAGACAATACCTCTCCTTCAGGGTGTCCCAGTTAGAACTGAGAATTACAGGCAAAGGATGCCAAGAAGATAACTGAGCACCATAATCATCAATACAGCAGATAAGAGAAATAGAATTTAAAATATATTACATGCTGAATAAAAGAAAATAGCTACAAAATGAGGTAATAACTTATAAAGAGTTCTGTTTGAGGATCTTAAGCTGTTTTCTAAACTAGTATTATTTCATTCTTACACACTGGAAAATTAAGTCAAAATAACAATCAATCAACTTCTTGTGCCAGAAAACAGCCATTCTTTTCTGGTTGGACCCATTTCTTTGGGGGGGGGGGCACTAAATTCTCTTATTCAACATTCATTGGTGATAGTCTTTCTTAAAGTACTAAGAAAATGAATTAAAACTATTCTAAAGTTTTATAGTTTGACATGAAAGTTAATGTTTAAAAGTGAACCAAAGATAAAAGGTTAAAGGGGAAATCCCTAAGCAAGGATTAAATATTTAGCCAAACATTTAAAAAAATCCCATTTATACAAACTTCTTGTTGCAGGAATTATGAAATATTTGACTACTGGAAAGATTTTTGAGTTTCATGCTTCATATTTTTCAAAGACTGCCTACTATTTTTCCAAGTTCAAGTATAATTCTGCCCAAGAGTAGAGATTTGGCCCAGATGAGCTCTTGCCATTCCTTTCTGTTTGGTGATCCTTTTTTAAATATGAAATTCAACAGCATTTACACCTCAGAGACAGAGGATATGAGTATAAGGCAAAGGATCTGAAGCTCCCATGTCAGAATCCTTCTCCAACTTCTCCTAGACTAGAAGTAACAAAGAGAATTTGAAACTTTCCTCACTCATATCTGTGTTTCCAATAGTGTCTGACAGCTGGAGATCTTGAATTTAAATTCATGTTATACAAAATGTGTCTACTTTAAGGATTTGGAGTTCCCAATCCAAAGTTATTCCCCGAGGAAGATGAACATGTGATAAAAGTTTCCTGAAGTTTCCTGATCCATTTGCTGGCATCACCTGGCTGGTTTGTTTGCCTAATGATAACACTTGGGATGGAGGTGCTTCTATTCCTGATGGTCTAGAGATACTGATGTTCTTGCACTACCATGCTGAGAATACTAGGTGTCCTGATAACATGCAGTTCCCCCGACAAACAGTAGTAGATAAGAGATGGGCTGAAAGGTCCACTATTATCCATAGCTTCCCAGAAGATGAAGCCTATCTGTTACTGTGGCAATCTCCTTTATCTCAAAAATTTGAATAACAATAGAAAGTTATACCTTACTTATCATATTAAAAAGATATTAATAATAGTTTGTGTAATTTTTGGCAAGTGTGTGAAAAAGTTGGAACTCTCATGCACATTTTAGTAGGCATATAAATTGGTTCAACATTTTAAACAGTAATTTAATGTTCATAGTCCGTATTTGGAATATGGAAGATAAAACAATACAGCTTTTGGAAATTTACATGGCCTTCATGATCTTGCGATAGGGAACAATTTTTCTTAAATGAGACACAAAAAGCATTAACCTTAAAAGACCCCCCCCCAAAAGTAATAAATTGTTCATCAAAGATCATCGAGTGAAAAGGGAAGCCACAGTATAGAAGATGATGGTATTGCAACACACATATCTAATAAAGGGCTTACATCTAAAATAGTAAAACAAACAAACAAAAACAACTCTTACTGATATATTAAAAAGTATGACAGATAATCCTGTAAAAGAATGTACAAGAGACTAAACAAACACTTTACAAAAGAGGATTTCCAAATGGCTAAAAAGCAAGTTATAAGTGAACTACCAAGTAAGAATTCAAGGCAATTCCACCATAAACTCACTAAGATGGAAATATTAAAAAGACTGACAATATAAAGTGTTGGTGAGGCTAATAAACTGCTGGTAGGAATGCAAATTATTTAAAGCATTTCAGAAAGCCCAGCAATTCTTTTTTTTTTTTTTTTTTTAAGATTTTATTTATTTATTCGACAGAGATAGAGACAGCCAGCGAGAGAGGGAACACAAGCAGGGGGGAGCGGGAGAGGAAGAAGCAGGCTCATAGCGGAGGAGCCTGATGTGGGGCTCGATCCCATAACGCCGGGATCACGCCCTGAGCCGAAGGCAGGCGCCCAACCACTGTGCCACCCAGGCGCCCCAGAAAGCCCAGCAATTCTATTCAATGCAAATGCAAACACATTTGAACAAAAGTTCTGTAGAAGAATGTTCATAGCACAATTATTTGTAAAGCCATAAAATGCCTAAATGTCCATCCTTGAATGGATAAAGTATAGTATACCCATACAATGGAATACTCTTCAAAAAAAAAAGGTTAAAAGAAAACAAAAACCCAAGCTATCTTTATGACGGCATGGATGAATTTCATAACCATATTGATGAGAGAAACTAAATGAAAGAAGTCAGGTGCAACAGAATACACAAGAATAAGCAAAATATTTTCATTTATGTAGAGTTCAAAAACAAAAAAATCCCAAGTACCTGTGGTATTAATTGTGAGAATGGTGGTTACTGTCAGGAGAGGGGAAGAACAGTGATGGGGAAAGTCATGAAGCTGAGAGGAGGATTTCTGTATTCTTGGGAATGTCTTATTTCCTAACCCGCATAACAATGACAAAGGTATGAGCACTTTGTGAAAATTCACTCATCTTCATATTTGATTCTTGCTCTTTTCTGTGTGTTAATACTTTAACAAAAAGGTAAGAAAAAAAAAAAAAGCAATCGTAAGGATTTCCCTAAAGTGATCCTTCCAAAATCATTTCATTTATGCACGGTGACCCTGGATAGACATATTTCTTCCTGCTTCTCACTATGCATGGCCACTATCTTCTAATAAGGTTTGGTCATGTCATCTGTATTTGTAAACATTTTCTCTCACCGTCCTTTCTATACTACCTCATTTCTCTTTTTCCTTGGAGTAGTAAACTATAACCCTGATAGCATCCAAGAGTAGTTTTGGGTAGGAATTTTAGTCTGAACGATCATGCCTTTTTAAACTAAGGACAGTTTTCTTCTATTTTATAACGTGATCTCTCCTCCACCACCTATTTCTGTCTTGTTTATTTGAAAGTGGGCCCCCCCAATTTTTCTTCCATATCTCTCAATTTTTCTCCCATATATTCCAGTTTGTTATATTATATTCTGGGCCATTACCTTGACTGGTAGGAAATTATTAGATTATAAACTTGTTCTTGTGTTTTGAACTAAATTTTATGTTTCTGAACATCATGGTAATCTCAGGTTACATATACCTGATTATAGGAATCCAAGTAGCTTTCTGAATGAATTTATCAATGTTTTTGGAAAAAAATTGGATTTTTTGAATTTTTAAATTTTTCACTCAAATATGTTATTTAAACATGAAAGAATAAAGGAAAAAATAATAAACATATTGCTCATGGATGAGTTTGAGAAAGATCTTTAACTCTCTTTTCTCAAATGTTATATAGTGCAGATATAAAGTAATTAAATTGGATTTTTAAAAAGTTAAGGTCCAATTCTGATTATGGCATTTAAAAAGCATTCTATTTAAGGACTAATGCTATTAAGATATAACGTGCTTTAGACATGTATTTTTCCACTGAATGTCTTTGAATCATCTTCCTTATAGAGAATTTTGGTGCTATGTCTGGCTTTGAACATTTTTTTGGTTTTGTTTCAATGAACATATTTGTGGGACAACAGCCAAGAAAAGGTGCCATTTGGGGAAGGAAGGGGAAAACATTTTGTTTCTTTTTTTCCTTGGGATATTTTTGTTTACAGAGTGAACACAGGTTGCCATCAAACTTTAAAATCCGGAGGTGACTTTGTCAGCATCAATTCATTCCTAAAGTCAGTAGCTTTCCAAAACAGTGAAGCTGCCAGCTGACCTCTTTAGTTACTGCCACATTTAGACACTTTAACAAAAGCCTATTGTTTACCTTAAGTGCTATCATTTCATTTTTATGTATTGCTTGCTCAAGGTGAATTTATTTATAAGTAGGATTAATGTTCTGAAGTTATTCCATTATTAAATTGCATTAACAACATTGAGAAATTATTTTCAGCCACTAATTAAAAACTAAATGCAGCACCAGAATCCATCCAGTAATTTGCTTTGCTTTAGCACTGAGAAAACAGTCACTAGGATTCCACTGGAAGTAATTTATTTGACAACATATGACAAATTTATACACTTAAATTTCTCACTTAAAATTTCATAGCTAAGTAGCTTGAGAAAAGTACCTGCATTTTTTTTTTTTACATAATCCTTCAATAACAGGCTTATAGGGTAGGTATATCATGAACCTATGGAGAGTCCATCTAGCATAGAAGTTCAAAGCAGAAGCATAAGAGCCAGTGTACTTATGCCTATCCCACCAACTGATTACTTGTGTGAACTTGGCCTAATTAACTTTTAGACACCTCAGTTTCATCATCTGTAAAACGGGGATGACAACAGTACCTAACTCATAGGGTTATTTTGAGGATAAATGAGTTAACACAGTGTCCGGCACATAGTAAATATTAAATAAAATTTAGCTAAGTTCCTCACTCTATTTAGGGAGGAGTCAATAGAGAGTGCCTGGAGATATAAATGTACTGTATAAAGTTATGTCTTCTTCCAAAAGACCTAAAAATAGAAACTGCTAACTGTAGAAGGGGAATGGGAAGTAAAGATAGACACCTACTTTTCCTTAAACCCAATAAAAATAGGATGAAAACACCATAAAAATAAGTGCATATGTTAGTTAAATATAAAACAACTCCTTCCTCTCACTGTGCCTTCTCACTTTGTCATTTCTGTTATTCCCAATGTGTTTTAGCATTCCCTTTATGATTTCAAGCATTTCCTGTCTCCCGAAGGCTGAGCATGGACACACGGTCCCACAAAGCTGGGGAACCTGCAAACCTCAAGAAGAGAAATGAAGGGGCGCCTGGGTGGCACAGCGGTTAGGCGTCTGCCTTCGGCTCAGGGCGTGATCCCAGCGTCATGGGATCGAGCCCCACACATCAGGCTCCTCCGCTGTGAGCTTGCTTCTTCCTCTCCCACTCCCCCTGCTTGTGTTCCCTCTCTCGCTGGCTGTCTCTATCTGTGTCAAATAAATAAATAAAATCTTTAAAAAAAAAAAAAAGAAGAGAAATGAAGATTACCACGTACAAGTTCCTGTACTTTTCCATCTCTGCAATTTTGCACCGGGTTGTGTAAAAATTCCTGGGCTTAACCTTCTAGCTCCTTAAACTGATGTTTAGATCAGTTCTTTCTACCATTCATCCCAGTACCAAGGTTTGGAATTTTTTAAGTTTATAACTGATTCACTGTTACAACAGCAGCCCTTTTTGTTAAGTCAGCTCTATCTTCTCTAATTTATCAGATGCTAATGGTAATAATTAGTTTTCTTCTGCTTCTCATAATAACTCATCTTCCCAAACAGGTAAATTACTTCTGGGTGTTGAAAATGATGCCTGTCTTCTGTGCCTGTATTGGTTTTCTGCAAATTTTTGGTGGTTCTTGGTTATCCGTTCATGTTTATGGATAAGCATCTATATTCCTGATTATTACTAGCTGCAGTATAAGTCCTCATGCCAAGTGATAATCTTTTCTCTTCTGGCTCTGAGTATACTGATTATATGGGCTCTGGCCATGCATCCAGGCCTGTTCATGTAAGCCACTTATCTGGATGCAAGTCCTCCTGGTCTTGGGGGGCCACCCCTAACCTATATCTCAGGCACGAAAGCCCCCTCTGAGAATCTCTCCATGAGAGTTAGATTCACATACCTGTGACTTTGGTCTAGCTTTAGATGGCAGATTTGGCTGCTTTGAGAGGAAGCTACTGATGGAATTGTTTTACCACCTGTAATTATACTACTGGCCAGTCAGCCAGAGCTGCTTCTTCCCGGTTTACCACTGACTCTAATATTTGGTTTACAAATGTCATGCTATATATGCTTTATAGATTGATGAAACCCCCAGATTAATTACACATTTTAAGAAATGTTAATATTAGATATATACCACATTCATAAATCAGAGGTCTCAGTATTGCAGAAATCTCAATTCTCTCCTACCTAGTTTATGTATTTAATGAGGTCCTGATCTAAATTCCAGCATTATTTTTGGTTGAAAATGACACATTGATTCTAACATTTTCATGGACATGGTAAGGGCTAAGAATTGCCAAGTTAATTTTGAAGAACAAAACTGGAGAATTTATTTTACTGGCTATCAAGACATACTTAAAAGCTGCTTATAATTCAGATAGAGTGGTACTAGGGCAAAGAGACAAATCAACCAACAAAACGCAGCAAACAATTTGGGACACAGTTATATAAATAGTTAATTTATGAAAAAAGGTAACGTTGTAGACCACTGGAGAAATAATTGTCTTTTCAGTCAATGGTGATGGTTCAATTGTATATGCTTGGGAAAATACAAAATCTGAACCCTACTCACTCCATACACAGAAATCAATATTAGGGGAACCGTAGATCTAAATGTAAGAGGTAAATGATAAAGCTTCTAGTAGATAACATAACATTTCTTCAGAGCCTTGGGCTTGAAAATGTGCTCTTGAATAGGATATTGAAAGCATTAACCATAAAGGAGAAAGTGATAAACTGCCCTACACTAAATGAACAAATTCGGCTCATGGGGCGCCTGGGTGGCACAGCGGTTAAGCGTCTGCCTTCGGCTCAGGGCATGATCCCAGCGTCATGGGATCGAGCCCCACATCAGGCTCCTCTGCTATGAGTCTGCTTCTTCCTCTCCCACTCCCCCTGCTTGTGTTCCCTCTCTCGCTGGCTGTCTCTATCTCTGTCAAATAAATAAATAAAAAATCTTAAAAAAAAAATTCGGCTCAAAAAAAGATACCATTAAGAGAGCATAAAGGCAAGCTATGGAATGGGAGAAGATATATGCAACAGACATATTTGACAAAGGTTTCATATCTAGAATATATAAAGAACTCTTATAAATCAATAAAAAGGATAGCTAGCCAAGTAGAAAAACAGACAAGACACTTAAACGTGCATTTTATAAAAGAGATGACCAAGATAGCCAGTAAATATAAAAAAAGGTATTCAATCTCATTAGTAATAAGAGAAATGCAAATTAAACCCCCACTGAGATAACACAACATACCTATCAGAATAGACAAAATAGAGAAACCCAACAATACGAAGTGTTGGCCAGGATGTGAAGTGAAGACAATACATTCCTGGTGGAAGTGGACACTGGCACTTGTACTTTGCACGTGGTCAGCGTTGTTTAAGACTGGACATGTGTAAACCTACGGTACCTTAATTTTTTATTGTGTACCCTTCTCTAACATTGGATTTTTTTCATACGTATGCTTAAAAGTTTGATAAACATTAAGTTTTAGGCATTTAATTCAGATATTTAATAGCTTAAACATTTCATCCATATTACTGAGAGCAGGAACAATAAACACCTATTCCTATTTGCCAACTACAAGATAGAATCACCTATCAAATCTAACTGGTCTTTGGAAATAATGTATATGGAAACATTAAATTACATACATAATTTCTTACTTTTAATTACTTTTAAAATGAGCACAGTGATCTTATAAGTGAAGATATATTTGTGTTTTATGTAGTACTCAATTTATTGCGTACCTTTGGTGTGTTTACCACTCCCTCCCCACCCTACTCCACGGCTGAGGAACAGAGTATAAGCAAAGTGGAAGAAGTAAAATATATCCCATGTTAGATAAGGATGAGTGTTAATGAGACATTTGTAACAATGAAGCAGTAGACAAAGTGTTGCAGTGGGTATGTGGCATTCACATAACAAGAACCATCCACTCACTGGGATAAAGTTAGGGAAAGATTGTGAAACTCTGATAATGAGCTTCTTATTTCCTGATTATGAAAAGGTAGAGGCTGTCATATCTGGGCAGAAACATACCCAGGACAGTTTTCAAGTAGCTGCCTTTTACGTAGCTAAGGCAGGTAGGTGGCTGGAAGAATCTTCATGGAATCAAAGCATAATTCTTTGAACGCTCTACAAAGCTTATTTTCCTGGGGGGGAGAAAACAACCCTTCATCTTAATCCTTTAATACAAATTGAATACACGTTGCCAGGAGACTGTAAGCTCTTTGAAGACAGGACCTATTCCCTGGTTGTCTTTGCATCTCAATGGCATAACATAGTAGTACCGCACAAAATACACACTCAGCACATGCTTGTAGGCTGACTCATGTTCATTATTTTCTGCCTCCCTTTTCTGCCACTATTTTCTGCCCCCCTGTGGCATCACACTGTCTCTTGCTTCTAGATCTCACAAGGCTATGTACTGCCTTTGACAGGCAGCATTTTTCTCCTTCTTTCTCCTGTCTTTACCTGGTAACTCCCAAGACAGTGGAATTCCCCACCCCCCCAATCTCTCTCTGCCTCTCATCTCTATTTGTATAATTATGGGCACTATCCTCACTAGCCTCTAAATCCTGTGAGCGCAGACAATAAGTCTGCTTCATTCTCCGGGGTACAGCCAACATCTAGCACAGGACGTGGCACAAGATAGGTGTAGAGGCCACTTTTAGGCAAACGGGCTTGAGGGATGGAATGTGGAAAGGGCCACAGCAAGCACCTGGCTGAATACAGACAGGCTCATCAGGTGACCTACCAGGAAATACCCAAAGGTCCTAACTGACAAATGGGCTACTTACAACTAGTCATGGTTAACAAAAAGGGAGAATTCCATATGTCTCCGTGTACGTCCTGATGTTCCCCCTTTAAAAACAGCCCCCCCCACACTGCCTCCTTGTAGACAGCCTCTCCTCCTGCCTGCTCCCTTGTGGAGTATTCAGTAAACTTCTATGTCCTTTGTTCTGCTTCAGGTGAATTCTTTCACCTCCCAGACCACCAGCTTCCACCCGATCGGTGCCCCACATTTGGGGCCCCCATCCAATTGGACGGACACCCCTTTTAGGAACCACAATAGGTACTAAAAATATTTGCTAAGTGAATGTTATGAAAAGAAGGAGTCCTAGGATGTAGCTGGCCAAAAGAAGAAAAGGTGATGGAAGAAACAGGTGATGGGAGGAAAAGAAAAAACTATTTTATCAAGGAAGGTAAATCAAAGTTAAGTCCTGAAAAATTATTTGAAACTAGTGCTACAAAATGATGGGTAAAAAATTAAGCTGAAGACTCCTCATAGATCATAATCCTTAATATTAAGGTGTATTCCAAATAGGTTAGAACATAATGCCATTAGTGCGAGCAAAATTACTTCCTTAGGGGTCAGTAAAAGATATTAGAAAAGTACAAATTAATGGCTACCGAGGAGCACTTCAGCATGAAAAACTACAGTATCGGAGGATTACAGTGTATACTAGCGAGTATTCACATCCAGAATGTACTGACTGCTAAGATTATAACACACAAATCCTACGTGGTGATATTTGTTATCCTATAAAATATAGGGAAACAGAGTTGTGAAGGATGGGAGGAGTGTCAGCTTTCAAGAAAGTAATAAACATTAAGAAACAACTCAGTCTTAATTTTAATATTACTTAAGCCCGGTCGTGAAATTCTAAATTCTTAAATTTGGATTTCTAAATTCCTCTGCAAAATTTATCTTCTTTAGGGGTCATTAGATCAATTAGCTTTGGAAAGGGAAGGTTAAAAGGACTTCTGTGGGCTACATTCTCACAGCATGAAAGAGAACAGGCAGAAGCCTGAGTGAACTGCTGGTAGGGTTCAAGGAAAGGTTTACACTAGCAGATGATCAGCTGTGTTCTTGCTAAAATTTGGCAAAGAAATACACTGTGGTTTCTTCAGATGACAGCATCATAATTCATTTAGCTCTCCCCTACCTTTTCACAAAAAGGCCAAAACCCCACAGGAAATGTGAGCACTGACATTTTCTACCCAGGATCAAAAACTGACTATTTTGCCAGAAATTGAAAACAATATAGCTAAAACAGTAAATACACAGTAATGTGTTGAAAGAAATAGGCTGCTGGACTGGCCAGTGACACAATCCATCATTTCTATTTTAACTTCTGATGGATAGAAAGGTAAAAAAAGAAAAAAAAAAGAAAAAAAAATATGTTTGGATTGGCAGACTTCCATGCAAATATAACGAAAACCAAATAAATGTTAAAGTATCCCTTTGCGTTAATTTACAGATTATGCCTCACAGATTTACACTAAACACTGTACCTTTAATGGCAAGTTTGATTATACATTTCTAGCTGATTTCCAGGCAGTTAAAAGCTAGCTTAAGGGCCATCTAGAAGGCATGATTTCTTTTCTTTCCACAAAATGCTACAGCTTCTTTATCATTCTGTATTCAGCCATGAACTCAGCTGCACAAGCCAAATGTAAAGATTTTATGGGCCAATCTATCATGCGAATTCGTGAACAAGAATACCAGCCCACTCATGCAGACACTAAGGGTGATTTCCATTTTTATGAATGAAAAAGAACCCTGCATAAACATTCTTTATTTAAAGTTTTAAATGAAGAAAGATGCAAAACAAAACGGGAGCATTTTGTTTTATATGTCAATATCTTGTAAGAGGGGCAAAGTAAGGGATCTGGCTCACATGATTCCCAAGACAGCAGTATCTCCTTTGCATTAAGTACATAAATGAGATTTACGGCCACTGACCTAATCTTAGATGCCAAAATATACAGCAGGAACAGCTTTCTGAAAAACTTAATTTAAAATTATGGTGTTAACAAAAGCTTTTTAGGAAGCAGACAACACTGCCGGCGTGCATGCACACATGCAGCTAGGAGACCTGGCTCTAGAAAGGAGCCGTGGTTATTTGCATAAAGCTTAACAATATATTTCAGAGATCATTCAAATCCACAGGTTTTGCTTTTTCTCCCTCCCACCCTGATGTTTATGAATTTCCAAATAAACGCATACCACCAGACGGCTGATTTTCATCACTAAAGGTCATTGAATATACCAGACATTCATAGGTTCAGGTTTTGAGGAGGCTTAGAATAAAGAAAAAAAAAAATAAACCTGTTTATTCCTTTTCTGAATTTTAAAAGCAGTTTCCTTACTCACGAAGTACTTAACTAGATTAGCACCTTGGAGAAAAGAAAAGGCTGGAGCAGCTGCACTTGTAACACTTTATTCAGTGAATGAGACAAAGGGGGCTGTGATCCTGCTAATCCACAGGTAAGGCTTGGAGATTTTCCTGAACACACTGGTTTTTGACCTGAAAAAGAAAGACAGGAAAAAAAAAAAAAAAAAAAAAAAAAAAAAGGGAAAGCAAGCAAGCCAGCAAGAAAATAGTAAATGAAACCTATACTGACAGATGTCAAGTCAACACTTCCTTAATATAGTCCCCTAAAACAGAATTCCTGGAAAAAATAACAACCTGTAGAATAAAATGTCACGTTGAAGAAACACATCCCTTCCCTTATCATTGGATTGTAACAAGCGAACTATGCTTAGTTAGAGGGGGTAAACATATAGGAAAAAATGTTTCTCAGATGACTTCAAAAAGTTTTCCTTTTAAATACAGATTGGAAGCACTGAAGTGTACATTTCGGGTTTACTTAAATATATCATCTCCCTGAAACAGATAAATCATGCCACCATGTAACACGTACACAGGGCTAAAAAGATTTTCAAACGGTATCCCTGAAATTTTGAAATGAAAACGCAGGGTTCAAAAGAACATTGGATTATGTAAATTATCTGAACATTTAGTTCTAAATTCCTGTCTTAATTTAGGTTGTTCCAGAAAAGAGTCTAAAACATGAACTTGGCTGTAGGTAATTTTTTGGGGAGGTGAATCCCAGGAAGCAGAGTGGGGAGGCATGGGGAGTGAGACAGGGAAAGAAAAGCCAATAACAATATTGAGTTCATTAATGATCCGGGCAACCAAGGATCAATTCTACTGAGGATTCTCTGAGGAACTCTGTAGAATGTGCCTCAAAATTGCTCATCTGAAGGATGTCAGGCTGGTGCCTTTATTCACAATATCCTGTTTCCCGTTAGTTGAGGGCACTGCAGGTGGCAGTAACTCCCTCACCCTTCCAGGCTTCCCTGGCATAAGGGCTGAGTAAGGTCCCTTTGGCTTCAGAGAAAGCCCCAGGGCAGAATGGAGAAATGCACAGCTCGAGCTTCTGGTAGAACACTGTTGGTGTGCCTAGAATTGTTCAGTACTGCTGTAGCTGGGGTCAGAGGTGAGGGGACAGCAGATGACAAGGGCATCAAACACCTGTACCACAGATGCTAGATCACCTACAAAAGCTCTAACTACACTGAGTCAGCTCACGAACGCACATTAGTAAGACTCTTCAAAAATCCAAAGTTTTGCTTTCATTATTATTCCTAAATTTTAAAAAGCTGAAAATAATCTAATTTATAAAAATAATTTATGTCTTCATGTAACCACTCCAATTTCCTTTTTTTAATAATTTTTATTTTGTTATATTAGTCACCATACGGTACATCCCCAGTTTTTGATGCAATGTTCCATGATTCATCACTTGCGTATAACACCCAGTGCACCATGCAATACGTGTCCTCCTTAATACCCATCACCAGCCTATCCCAATCCCCCGCCCCCTCCCCTCTGAAGCCCTCAGTTTGTTTCCCAGAGTCCACAGTCTCTCATGGTTCATTCCCCCTTCATTTACCCCTCCTTCATTCTTCCCTTCCTTCTCATACCGATCTTCCTATTTCTTATGTTCCATAAATGAGTGAAACCATATGATAATTGTCTTTCTCTGCTTGACTTATTTCACTTAGCATAATCTCCTCCAGGCCCGTCCATGTTGCTGCAAATGTTGTGTAATCGTTCTTTCTGATGGCTGAGTAATATTCCATTGTATATATGGACCACGTCTTCTTAATGAAGGGTCCCTTAAAAAGTTAAAAATTGAGCTACCCTATGATCCAGCAATTGCACTACTGCATATTTACCCCAAAGATACAGACATAGTGAAGAGAAGGGCCATATGCACCCCAATGTTCATAGAAGCATTATCCACAATAGCTAAATTGTGGAAGGAGCCGAGATACCCTCCAATTTCCTTTCTGATTAACATTTATGTGTGTGTACTTTCAAAGAAACTAATGTTTAAACTAGGCAAAAGGACGGGGCGCCTGGGTGACTCAATCAGTTAAACATCTGACTCTTGGTTCTGGTTCAGGTCATGATCTCAGGGATGTGAGATCGAGCCCCGTGCTGGGCTCTGCACTCAGTGTGCAGTCGGCTTGAGATTCTCTCCCCTGCTCCTCCCCCAGCTTGCACACTCTCTCTCTCTCAAATAAATGAATAAATCTTTAAACTAGGCAAAAGGATAAATTAGAAATTAAAAGAAAAAGAGGAAAGAGAAGGAGCCAATGATACTAAAGGAGAGAAAGAAAAAGTATTTACGACAGGCATATGACAACTGATTTTCACATTGTATCAGCCCTACAAAATTATTTAAATGGAAAACAATATAATTTGATCAGTTTTATTCTTCTTTATCTCAGTAAAGAACAATCTGGTTTGGATTAATTTTACATTTTTCAAATGGTTGTGTCAGCATCACAAACACATTGTCTTAATTGTACTTTTTTTAAAAGGCCATATATCATGGTGGTTAAAATTGCTCAGGCTTTGAGGTCAGATACTTATGTTTGAATTCTCACTCTACAACTTACCAGCTGTGCAAAATGGTGACAGTGACATATTCAGTAACAGATTCAGTAATTGGTACTTTAGAGTTAAATTATATTAGATTATATAATATATATGAAGCCTTCAGAAAAGTGTCCAAGTCATAATAACTGCTCAGTAACACTTGTTATTATTATTACTATTATTGTATATAGTCTGCAAAAATTAGGTGGTAAAAAGTTATAATGGCAAGTTTGTAATTATGTTTGTATTCATATCCTATAACAATACAAAGCAATAAAGGAGAAAAGGAGCTTCTGAGTAAAAAAACAGACTCACTCTTTTGTAGGTGAGTCAATGACTTCCAAGGGGAGGTGGAGTTTCACTTTGGTCCTCTTCCTCTGTTAGAGCGAGGATGTTATCCTCATTACAGTTCACCTCACATGAGCAGTTGCCCATAAACAGCTTGTCTGAGGATGCCGAATGCTAAGAAAAAAGATTAGTGAGCAGAATAAGAAATGATGAACCAGGAAGCTTTAAAAAAAAGCTGAAATTGGATAGGTAAGTATAATTTACATTTACTCAAGATAACACTAAGAGGATAAGCAAAAAGGTTAGGAAAATGCAATATATGGGAATGGCAAACAAGTTGATATTGGTGACACTATGTGGTCAGTGACTAGTGGAAAATAATAGAAATGCTCTACAGTCACGCAGATACTTGGTGTAGCACAATCATACAGAGCAGCAAAAGCATTATACGACGACAGTGTAGAATTGTGAATGGCTTAAGGGAAAGGGAAAAATATATAGCTGTTAAAAGCAGAAGAGACAAAGTAAGAGTGCATCAGTTAAAAAATCTTTAAAAATTAAAAAATTCCAGTAGGAGAAAATGCTGCTCATGCAGTATCAGGCCAGCATTAGAAACTTGTATGTTCAATGCAATATTACTCAGCCATCAGAAAGGATGAATGCCCACCATTTGCATCCACATGGACGGAACTGGTCGGGATTATGCTAAGTGAAAAAAGTCAAGCAGAGAAAGACAATTATCATATGGCTTCATTCATATGTGGAACATAAGGAATAGCACAGAGGACCATAGGGGAAGGGAGGGAAAACTGAAGGGGGGGAAATCAGAGAGGGAGACAAACCATGAGAGATTCTGGACTCTGGGAACCAAACTGAGGGTTTTGGGGCGGGGGAAGGGGGGATGCAGTAGCCGGGTGATGGGTATTAAGGGGGGCATGTGTTGTGATGAGCATTGGGTGTTATGGGAAACTAATGAATCATTGAACACTACATCAAAAACTAATGATGTACTATATGGTGGCTAACTGAACATAAAAAAATAGCAAAAAAAAAAGAAAACAAACTTTTATGTTAGTACCTGTTAATAAACGAGTTCAATTAAATAAGTACATAAACGTGTAAAATAGGACAAAGTAGTATAAATGAACACAAAATACTGGGCATACCTGTAAGAAACTAAATTTGCATTCAATCTGGGTTAAATTTGCTATTGCACACCGCCATAATGGGTCTAAGTTACCATAGGGATCTAACGTGCACCAAATAGACAGCAGGTATCCATTTTTAATTCTTCAAAGTCCTCTAATTTTATTTTATTTTTTTTCAAGATTTTATTTATTTAATTTATTTACTGGGATGAATGGTAGAAAGAACTGATCTAAACATCAGTTTAAGGAGCTAGAACGTTAAGCCCAGGAATTTTTACACAACCCGGTGCAAAATTGCAGAGATGGAAAAGTACAGGAACTTGTACGTGGTAATCTTCATTTCTCTTCTTCTTTTTTTTTTTTTTAAGATTTTATTTATTTATTTGACACAGATAGAGACAGCCAGCGAGAGAGGGAACACAAGCAGGGGGAGTGGGAGAGGAAGAAGCAGGCTCACAGCGGAGGAGCCTGATGTGGGGCTCGATCCCAGAACGCCAGATCACGCCCTGAGCCGAAGGCAGACGCCCAACCGCTGTGCCACCCAGGCGCCCCCAAAGTCCTCTAATTTTAAAAGTGGAATATGAAGGATACTTGAGAATCTGTAATTTCAGCTTTAAAAGAAACATCAGTTTTTAAAAGATGAAAACTAAGTTTGTTTTATTTGTTTTTTCCTGCAAGATTTTATTTAAATTCAAATTAGCTAATATATAGTGTAGCATTAGTATCAGGAGTAGAATCTAGTGATTCGTCACTTATAACACCCAGGGCTCATCACAAGTGCCTCTTTAACGCCCATCACCCTTTTAGCCCTTGCCCTCTGCCCACCTCCCCTCCAGCAACCCTCAGTTTGTTCTCTATAGTTCAGTTTATTTTAAATAACAACTTTCATCAATTAATCCCAACAGATGATTGGATTTATAATAAAGTTTGGTTTAAAATAGACACACAAAGTATATGTGAAAGGTAAATTTGTGTATCACAATAGAAAATAAAGGACATTTTCCCCCAGTTTTTCAAATTGGTTTCCAAGTGGTTTTTTAAACTGGGCTTTCATATCAAAACATAATGTTTTTATTACATGAGTTTTCATAATATGAACTTGAGAAAAAGTTAAATGTTTTCCTGTAAAACTAACCAATACATTTCAGAGAAGTCAAAGATGATTAATTCATGCTCATCTGGTCTGTTTTTCTCAATAACATTAAATGGAGTTTCAGTAATTCACGGGTTATCTGATTTCCTTCCTTTGGATACAGTCAAATGAGAATGCTACTCAGCCGAGTACTCCTGCTGTTCAGCTTTAACATTTACCAGTTCAAGGCTAATCTTTTTCATCTATACTTTCAACCACTTCTCTTTATTCTCACTGTAATGATCTTGAAGGGAATCCCAGATATCATAGCATTTCACCTGTACATATTTCAGTAAGTTGATAGAGAAATCATTTTTTCTTTTTCAATACAACCGTAATATAATTATCACACCTAAAAAAGTAATTCCTTAATATCAACTATCTTGTCTATGTTCACATCAAAATTCGATGAACTATAATAATAGGTAAGATATCTTAGCAAATAGTACAATAAATGGCCAAAGCAAAATCCACACAACTAATCTGAATATGTGCCTTGGTTTTTAAAACACATCTTGTAATTAATTGCATGTTGTTCTCAGATGCATTATTAACAGGTAAAGTTCTTATGTATCCAATATTATTTAATTTAAAATCTCCATTAAGCAATGTAGAAGGATTTTGACTTTAAGATTCAGGACTCACCAGTCAGTAAAAGCGTGTCCACTTTTTTCTATGAACAGTCATGCTAACTTGTATTAACACATGCACACAAACTAAGAAGAGATGATGTACTTCCATGCCTGTAACACAAACGTGCCTGAGGTCTTTTTAGTTATACTGCTACCTTATTTTCTATTACATACTACTTCATGTCCTAATAACTATTTTATCCACGGTGACAATGAATAGGTAGGGCTCTAGACTACTGTAAAAGATGGCTTTTAAATCACTCACCCTTTGACAAATTTATAGAGTTGGTGATTATTTCACTATATATGTGATTGAAAACTTCATGATGGCTGTACACCTTAAACTTATACTGTGATGTACATAAAATCTTTCTCAATAAAAAGTTTTTATTATGTTTGAGTTGGATCAACAATCCATGAACTTACACATGTATATAAAAGGATCAACAGAGACTGTCAAACATGTAGCTACAAAGTATCATATTGGTGTTTGCTCAATAAGGATAGAATTCTTGATGTAATGTGGTACCCAAAATACTGCTAACATTCATTGTGAAAATACTATCACTTAAATAACGTAACAATTTAAACATTTTCTATGATTACAGTAGCCACTTTCTAATTAATAGATATTAAATATTAATGTTATTTAATAATATTAGTATTATTAATTATAATATTTGAGACTGATCTGTTTTGGTGAGGTGTTACATTAATTATCACTTCTTGTTGAGACTTTTTTTTAAAATTTTGTCTACAACTATTTCACTGCTTCCAAGAGCTTCCTTTTTTTTTTTTTTAAAGATTTTATTTATTTATTTGACAGAAAGAGAGACAGCCAGCAGCGCAAGAGGGAACACAAGCAGGTGGAGTGGGAGAGGAAGAAGCAGGCTCCCAGCGGAGGAGCCTGATGTGGGGCTCGATCCCCAAATGCTGGGATCACTCCCTGAGCTGAAGGCAGACGCTTAACGACTGAGCCACCCAGGTGCCCCAAGAGCTTCAATTCCTAATCCCACTTTTAATATATTGGAAAGGCCAAATATAACAATAAAAGCATTACACTGAAAAAAGTATTCTTGTTCTCTCACAGGAACTCTATATTTGCAACAAACTGGGAAGTTCCCCCCTAATTTAAATAATGTAAGTGTAGATTGTGTCCTTAGATTATAAACAACTGATTATAAAAAGGTTATTGCCTAATTTTAGTACAAATGAGAGAAATTTGGAAGCAAAAATCCTAACAAATCATTCTCTGTGTTTCTTCCTTGTTCTTTTTTCAGATGCATAAATTTTACCCAATTATAATCATACCCTAGGCACAACTGTGCCTTTCACTTAAAGGTATGTACTATGCAATTATCAATGTTGTATAATAAATATTTTCAGTGGATATATTCCACTGAGTTGGTGTGCTGTAATTTAACTATTGCCATTAAAAAGAAAAAGGCAAGGGTGTCCATATTTAAAATGCTTAGAAGAGTATGTGGTATATATACAGTTAAGTTCTGCATTAGTGTTGGCTTTCATTATTGTCATTATTGTTATCATTGAAATTGTTTTTAAAGTACTGAAAAAATAAAACTTAAAAAGAATAAATGAGATATAAAAATGTTCAACTGGGGCGCCTGGGTGGCTCAGTCGTTAAGCGTCTACCTTTGGCTCAGGGCGTGATCTCGGGGTCCTGGGATTGAGCCCCACATCAGGCTCCCTACTCCCTGCTCCGCTGGGAGAGCCTGCTCCTTCCTCTCCCACTCCTCCCTGCTTGCGTTCCCTCTCTCGCTGGCTGTCTTTTTGTCAAAGAAATAAATAAAATCTTAAAAAAAAAAGTTCAACTGAACTGATACATATACAGTTGACCCCTGAACAATGAGGAGGTTGCAGATGGGTCAGCATCCCTTGTGCAGTTGAAAATCTGCATATAACTTTTTTTATCTTTCTCCAAATTTTTTTTTAATTCCAATTAGTTAATATACAGTATAGTAGTAGTTTCCGGTATAGAATTTAGTGATTCATCACTTCACACAACACCCAGTGCTCATCATAGTAAGTGCCCTCCTTAATTTTTTTTTTTTTAAGTTAAGTAAGCTCCCGAAAGTGGGCCTTGAACTCATGACCCTGAGATCAAGGGTCATATGCTCTACCGACTGAGCCAGGCAGGAACCCTAAGTGCCCTCCTTAATCCCCATTTCACCCATCCACGTGCCCACCTCCCCTCTGGTAACCCTCAGTTTGTTCTCTATAGTTAAGAGTTTATTCCTTGGTTTGCCTCTTCCGCCCCCACCATGTTCATTTGTTTTGTTTCTTAAATTCCACATGAGTGAAATCATATGGTATTTGTCTTTCTCTGACTGACTTACTTCATCTATAACTTTTGACTTCTTAAAAACTTAATTACTCATAGCCCACTGTTGACTGAAAGCCTAACTGATAACATAGTCAATTAATGCATATTTTATATGTTATATTTATTATATACTAAATTATTACAATAAAGCAAGCTGGAGCAAAGAAAATGTTCTAAGAAAATCATAAGGAAGAGTAAATACATTCACAGTACTGTACTATATTTTTAAAAAATCTGCATACAAAAGATCTGTGCAGTTCAAACCCGTATTGTTTAAAGGTCACCTATATATTTTTGTGAAATCCAAGAGAATCACCAAAAAAGAGACCAGAAATAAAAAAAACACTTTTGTAAGTTAGTGCTATAAAAAATCAGAACTTTTATGCAAACGATAACTTGTTAGAAAACATAATGTAAGAAAATTATAAATTATGGCTAATATTTAGTGAACATTTGTTAAATGGCAGGCACTTTTCAAATACCTTAAATTTATTGTATTTATTAATTTCATCTTCAAAACAACCTTTTTCATCAAATCTAAGACAACATCTGTAGGACCCACAATTTCAAAGATGTTAAAATATGGAAAATGTGTCTTATGATCAGTAAAATTCAGTATTATCACCCTTGTTTTTATTTTTTTAAGAATTTTATTTATTTTAGAGGGAGAGAGAGAATCTCAAGCAGACTCCCCACTGAGTGTGGAGCCTGACAGGGGGCTTGATCACACCTGAGATCATGATTTGAGCTGAAATCAAGAGTCAGATGCTCAACTGACTGAGCCACCCAGGAGCCCCATATCATCCCTATTTTAAAGAAGGAGAAACTGGGACAAGAGAGGTTAGAAAATTTGTTCAAGGATGGTCAACATGAAGGTGGAAGGCAGCCTGGTTCACTTTCTATTTCTGGGTATATAGAAATCAAACTTTTTTCTAAATTAATCCTGTATCCACAAACTTTACAAAACTTAGTATTAATTCTAAGAAGTTCATAGATCTGCTTTACATTTTCTATTTATACAGTTACAATCTGCAAATAATAGTTTTATTTCTTTCTTTCCCTAGCATACATTTATTTTTCTTGCCTTCTCCACTGGTTGAACACAAGTTATTATTTCAGGCATCCTCATTGTATCTTTAAACTCAAATGAAAAGATTTCATCACAGTGAAGTATGATGTTTGCTGCATCTTTTGCAATGGTCATATGCTTTTGTCTTTGTTGTTCTGTTAATATGGTGAATTCATTGACTGATTTTCAGTTGTTAAATCAGCCTTGCATCCCTAGAATAACCCAACTTGGCCATGATACAGTATTCATTTTATATCTCACAGGTTCAATTTGATAATGTTTTATGAGGAATTTATAAATCTGTGTTCATGAGTAAGATAGCTTTACTATTTTTTTAAATTTCTTAATGCATTTCTTAATTATCAGATTTTATTATTTCCAAGTATATTTAAAAAAATAGGATCATGAGTCTAACGTAAATATAGATTGAACATATATCAAATATCAGTAAAAACTAACTTTACCCACTAAGTAAAGATAATCCAAGGGAATCTTAGAGAAGATACACTGATGAAAGAACTCTGGAATAAGATGGGGATAGATATACAAAAATGGCTAATGTCCTACAGGGCAACAAAATTGTAACTTTCAGAATTATCCGTTCTATCTCACAGAAATCATTTGCATCCCTACTAGACAAAAATCTACGTCTCCATTAGTAACTTCGCAGAGTCTAGGCCTTAACCAGTAAATTTTAAGTGAAATAAAAGTTTATCACCTAGAAAATTAAATATTCCTTGAGTGGCCTTGTTCAACAATACTCCAGAATAACACTAAAAGGACACATGTCATCTTTTCCAAAACATTTTCACAGAAATCTCAGTTATACTTAACAGAAATCTACACTGTAATAACCTCCTAAAATGAATATCTTATATTGTTTTTTTGGAAAAGTTTCTATAAAATTGGCAATATTTCCCTTACATTTTTGGCAAAATTTACAAATGAAGCCATTTAGACTTGGAAGTGTGTGGGTTCTAGTAATACGTTTATCTAATATAAAGGACTATTCAGATTTGGTATATTTTTCTGGTGTCAAAATTTTTTTTAGGAATTTTTCCAATTCATCTAAGTTTTCAGGTGTACCAGCATAAAGTGATTGGCAATATCCTCTTTTTTCCTTTCAACACCTGAAAGAACCATAATGTTGTCTTCCTTTTAAGATTTCTGGTACTGTTTACAGTTGACCCTTGAACAACATGGGGGGTGGGTTAGAGGCATCGACTCCTTGTGCAGTTGAAAATCCACATATAACTTTTGATTCCCCAAAAACTTAACTACCAATAGCCCACTGTTGCCTGGAAGCCTTACAGATAACAAACAGTCGATTAACACATGTTTTGTATGTTATAGGTATTATATACTGTATTCTTAAAGTAAAATACAGCAAAGGAAATGTTACTAAGAAAATCATAAGAAAAAGAAAATACATTTACAGTACTGCACTATATTTATGGGAAAAAAATTCATGTTCAAGTGGACTTGTGCAGTTCAAACCTGTGTTGTTCAAGGGTCAGCTATACTGGTGCCTTTGCTTTTATCTCAGTGTTGCCAGGGATTAATCAAATTTAGTCATTTCCAAGAATGAACCGTTGGCTTTGGTGACCTCTTTATTATATGTTTATGTTCTACTTAATTTCTTTTTAAAACTTCATTATTTTTGTTTCTTTGGGTTAAATTGCTATTTTTTATCTAACTTCTTATGATGATTGCTTAGCTCATTGATTTTCAGCCATCTTTCTTATCATATATATATATATATATGTATATATATATATACACACACACAGAGTATATATTTGAAGGTATAAACTTCATAAAAATTACTGCTTTAATGTTATTTCACAATTTTGATATGTCAAATTTTTCATTAGTAATTTGTTAAAGAAATTATTAAGTTCCCTCAGGATTTTTTCTTTGTGTCATGGATTACTTAGAAATTTATTGTTAATTTCCACATACATGAAGATTTTCAATCTCTCATTTTTTTATTGTGGTTAAAAACATGCAACATAAAATTTACTATTGTAATCATTTTTAAATGCACAGTATAGCCCTGTAACTATATGCATATTGTTGTGCAATAGATCTCTAGAACTTTTTCATCTTGCAAAACTGATAATATATACTCACTGAACAAATACTCATTTCCCTCTCCTCCCAACCCCTGGCAACTAATATTATACTTATTATTTCTAAGAGTTTGAGTACTTTAGAAACCTCAATAAGTGGAATCATGAAGCAATTGTCTTTTTGTGATTGGCTTATTTCACAGGGCATAATAACCTAAAGGTTCACCCATGTTGTTGCATACAACAGGACTTCCTTCTTTTTTAAGGCTGAATAATATTCCGATGTATGTATATATCACTTTTTGTTATCTATTCACCTGTCAATGAACATTTAGATTGTTGCCATATCTCAACTATTATGAATAATGCTACAATGAGTGGGAAAGTACAAATTTCTCTTTAAGTCCCTAATTTCAATTCTTTTGGATAAATATCCAGAAGTAGGATTGCTCGGTCATGTGGTAGTTCTACTTTTAATTTTTTGAGGAATGTCTGTACTGTTTTAATTATATAATGGCTGCACCATTTTACATTGCTACCAAAAGTGCACAAGTGCTCCAATTTCTCCACATCCTCACCATCATTTGGTATTTCTTCTTCTTCTGCTTTTTTTTTTTTTTTGATTGTTGTGATCCTAATGAATGAGGAGATATCTTATTGTGGTTTTAATTTGCATATCCTTAATGATTAGTGATGCTGAACATATTTTTATACAGCTGTTGGGCATTTGTATACCTTCTTTGGAGAGATGCATGTCCTTTGCCTATTTTTAATTGGATTATTTTTTTTTTTGTTGGGTTGCAGGGGTTCTTTATTATGTCCCAGATACTTAATATAGCTTGCAAATATTTTCTCCCATTCTGGAGGTTGTTTTTTCACTCTTTTGTTGATTTCTTTGCTGTGCATAAATTTTTAAGTTGGATATAGTCCATTTGTCTATTCTTGACTTTGTAGTCTGTGCTTTTGGGCGTCATATCTAAGAAATCACTGCCAAATCTAATGTCATGGAGATCTTTCCCTATGTTTTGTTTAAGGAGTTTTACAGTTTCAGGATTTATGCTTAGGTCATTAACCCACTTTGAATTAATTTTGGGGAAGGGCCCAAATTTATTCCTTTGCATGTGGATATACAGTTTTCTCAACACCATTTGTTGAAAATAGTATGCTTTCCCTATTGTGTAACCTCGGTACTCTTGTTGAGGACATTTGACCATATACATGAAGGTTTATTTCTGGGCTTTCTATTCTGTTCTATTGGTCTACATGTCTGTTTTTATGTTGGTACCATACTGTTTTAATACTGTAGGTTTGCAATATTTTTTAAAATTAGTAAATGTAAACTACTATTTTTTTTTCCAGATTATCTGGGCTACTTGGGATACTTTGAGATTGCATATGAATTTTAGACTGTTCTTTTCTATTTTTGCAAAATAATAATTAAAAAAGCAGTTGGGATTTTAATAGGGATTGCATTAAATCTGTGGATTGCTCTGGGTAGTGTAGATAATTTGACAATATTACGTCTTCCAATCTATGAACATGGACTGTCTTACCATTCGTTTGTGTCCTCTTTAATTTTTTCTCAGTGTTTTTTGTGGTTTTTAGTGTATAAGCAATTCACCTCCTTGGTTAAATTTATTCCTAAGTATTTTATTATCTTTGAGGCAATTGTAAATAGGACTGTTTTCTTAATTTCCTTTTCAGATTATTGTTAGTGTTTAGATATGCAACTGGCTTTTGTGTGTTGCAACTGGTTTTGTATCTTGAAACTCTGCTGAATTCATTTATTAGTTCTAACATTTTTTTTGAGCGAAATCCTCAAGGTTTTCTACATATAAGACCATGTCATCTGCCAACAGAGAAAATTTTACTTCTTCCTTGTTGATTTGGATGACTGTTTCCTTTCTTATTTTATTGCTCTGTCTAGAACTTCTAGTACTATGTTGAATAGAAACGGTGAGAGAGGACCTTGCCTTGTTCCTCATCATAGGGGAAAGTGTTCAGTTTTTCACCATTGAGAATAATGATAGCTCACGGGCTTTCATTTATGGTTTTTATTATGTTGAAGTAATTTCCTTTTAATTTTAGTTTGTTGAGTGTTTTCATCATGAAAAGGTGTTGAGTTTTGTCAAATGCTTTTTCTGTATCAATTAAGTCATGTAGTTACTGTCCTTTAATGTGATATATTGTTTGATTTTCATATGCTCAACTGTCTTTGCATTACATGAATAAATCTCACTTGGTCATAGTGTATAACTCTTTTAATGTATCACGGAGTTCAGTTTGCTTATATTTTGTTTAGGATTTTTGTATCACTATTCATCAGAGATACAAGACTATAGTTTTCTTTTCTTAGTATCTTTGCCTGATTTTATGCCAGCTTCATAAAATGAGTTTGAAAGTGTTCCCTCCTCTTCACTTTTTTGGAAGAGTTTAAGAAATCATGTTAATTCTTTAAATATTTGGTAGAATTTTTAGTGAAGCCGTCTCGTTCAGGGCTTTTCTTTGTGGGGAAGTTTTGATTCCTGATTTAATCTCTGTACCAGATACAGTTCTGCTCACACTTAAAATTTCTTCATGATTTAGTCTTGATAGGTTGTATATTTCTTGAGTTTTATCCATTTCTTGTAGGTTATTCAATTTGTTGGCATATAATTGTTTATAGTAGTCTCTTATGAACCTTTTTATTTCTGCTACAGTAGTTGGATTATTTTCTCCATTATTTTTTTATTTTTGTTGAGTCTTCTACTTTTCTTAGTCTAGCTAAAGGTTTGTCAATTTTATTGATCTTTAAAAAAAAACACACCTTAGTTTCATGGCTTTTTTCTATTTTTTCCTAGTCTTTCTTTTGTTTAGTTTTTTTTTTTTCTTTCCCTGCTTTATTCTTTATTATTTCCTTTCCTCTGCTAGCTTTTGGTTTAGTGTGTTCTTTTTCTAGTTCCTTGAAGTATAAAGTTAGGGTGTTGATTTGAGATCTTTTGTTTTCAATGTATCTGTTCACTTTATAAATTTCCCTTTTGGCACTGCTTTTGCTGTATCCTATAAGTTTTGGTATGGTTTTGTTCTTTGTCTTAAGATATTTTCTAATTTCTTGTGATTTTTTTCTTTGACCTATTGATTGTTCAAGAGTGTAATTTTTGACAGATTTATAAATTTTCTAGTTTGCTATTGATTTCTAGTTTCATTTCATTGTCATTGGAAAAGATACTTGATATGATTTCAATCTTCTTAAATTTATTAAGATTTGTTTTGTGGCCTAACAGGTGATCTATCCTGGAGAATGTTTCTTGTGTGCTTGAGAAGAATGCGTACTCTGATGTTATTGGGTAGAGTGCTATTTTTATGTCTATTAGGTCCAATTGGTCTATAGTATTGTCCAAGTCCTCTGTTTCTTTATTGATCTTTGAACTGGTTTATCTATACATTATTGAAAGAGAGGTACCAAAATCTCTACCATTATGGTGTTACTGTCTATTTCTCACATCAGTTCTCTCAGTGTTTGCTATATATATTTGGGTACTCCGCTACTAGGTGCATATTTATTTATTATTGTACCTTCCTTGTTAATTGACTTTTTTATCATATTATGTTCTTCTTTGTCTCTTGTGACAATTTTTGACTTAAAGTCTATTTATCTGATATATATGGCAACTCCTGATCTCTTCTGGTTACCATTTTCATGGAATATCTTTTTCCATCCTTTCATCCAGTTTATGTATGTCCTTATATCTAAAATGTGTCTCTTGTATACAGCATATAGTTATACTTTATTTTTTTTTTATCCATTCAGGGACTCTATGTCTTTGATTGAAGAGTTCAATCTATTTACATTTAAAGTAATTACTGATAGAGCAGAATTTGCTACTGTCATTTTGTTAATTGTTTTATGTCCTGTAGTTATTTTGTCATTCCCGTCTTGCAGCTGTCATTGGTGTGTTTTGTTAATTTTGGGGGGCTGGGGGACATGCTTTGATTGCTTTTTTACTTTTATGCATCTTCTATAGGTATTTTCTGTGCAGTTACTATGGAAATTACAT
Source organism: Ursus americanus (assembly GCF_024610735.1). Taxonomy (NCBI): domain Eukaryota; kingdom Metazoa; phylum Chordata; class Mammalia; order Carnivora; family Ursidae; genus Ursus; species Ursus americanus. The sequence continues at coordinate 19,707,886 of NC_142162.1, forward strand.
GAAACATCTTACAGTTATTATAATCTATTTAAACTGATAACATCAGTCACATATAAAACTCTACTCTTTTACAATTTTCCCCTTCCATTTTTATATTACCAATGTCACAAATTACACCTTTGTATATTTTGTATTCTTTAACAAAGTGTTATAGTAATTTTTTACTTTTATTTGTAAAATTCCACATCAGAATTAAAAGTAGTTTATACACCACCATTACAGTTATTATAGGATTCTGTATGTCTATATATTTACATTTATCAGAAGGCTCTACATTTTCATATGCTTTAGTGTTGCTGTCTAGTGTCCTTTCTTCTTCTTTTTTTCTCTTTTCAACTTAAAGAACTTCCTTTAGCAATATTTTTAAGGAAGGCTTGTCTAGTGGTAATGGACTCCCTCAGCTTTTGTTTGTCTGGGAAGGTCTTTATTTCTCCTTCCTTTCAACTCTTCTGTATGTTTAAAATTTTCCTTAGTAAAATGTTGGGATAAAGCAAAAATGAAATTAAGAAAGTTCCAAATAAAAACTAAGAAAATTTATTACTAGCAGACCCACACCAAAGGACATTAAAGACCTTAACATGAATGTTATTAGCTAGAATTAAATATTTGCTTATTTCTTGAGGAAACAAATTATAGTGAAATGGACAAACCATAAACATACCATCAATGAATTTTGATGAATCCATTACCGTCATCCTAAAAGTATCCTCACTTTTATGTCTGAGGAATATTTTTGCTGGGTACAGAATTCTAGGATGACAGTTATTTTCATTTAGTATTACATAATATATGATTCCATTGTTTGGTTTCTTTTCTTTTTTTTTTTCCTGTTTAAAAGTTAGGTTTTATTCTAACAGTTGGTTCTTTGAAAGTAGCCTGTTTTTAACATATTTTAACTGTTACCAATTTTTTTACCTTTCGTTTCTAGCAGTTTCATCATCATATGCCTAAATATGGATTTTTAAATTTAGCTTAGGGTTCATTAAATCTCTTGAATCTGTACCTTGGTGTGTTTCATCAACTTTGGAAAGTTCTCAGCCATTATCTTTTGAAATAGTGCACCTTTCCCATTATCCCTCTCCTTTCGTTCTGACACTAATTACATGCATTCTAGACCACTTCATTGTTTCTACTTCTCTTAATCTCTAATGTATACTTCCTTTGTTTTTCTCCATATTTCATTCTTAATATTTTCTTTGGAACTTTTATCCAATTTACTGAATCACTCTTTGGCTGTATCTACAGGCTTCTCACAAGCTCACTACCACTATCTCTCATATGAACAAAAAGTTTGGTCTTATTACTCTCAATCTGGGTTTAAATCTGTCACCATGGAAACCCAGGATTCTCAGGCTATGCTTACTCCATAAAATCTAATCCCCATTTCTATGGACAGTGAGGCAACTTTCTCACTGTCCCCTTTATTTTATACATTTATTTGTTTGTCTCATTCCATAAGATAAAAGGTTCATAAAGGAAATGATTTTTGGATATTTAGTTCACTATTGCATCCCTCGTGCTAGGCATATCGATGTAAGCACTCAATAAATATGTGTTAAATAAATGAACAGTATTCCACTTTTCTTTTATAAGAAATCACCAAAGCGAAACTTTATAAAAACATCAATTGGAAACTTTATTTTTAAAACAACAATGACAATAACAATAACAAGTTGCATACAAGAGCTTAACAACTAAATAAATAGTAGGACAAAATATATAGACAACTAGAATTTGAAAGCAGAGAAGAAAATCAATTGATTGGTTATTTTTATTATCCTCCCCCAAATTGATAGGTCCACAACAGATTTTTGGATTAAAAAACACTTTCCCACTGTTCAGTATGATCCTCTTGACAGAGTCATATGTTGTCGCTACTACTGAAATCCATGCATTAGCGACAGAAATGAGTCAAGTAGCTCTCTAAGTGTGAGTGAATGTGATGCTTGATTTATTACTCTGCTCCAATGACCACGTGCAGCAGCAGTGACTTAGTAGTACCCAAGGCTGAAATCTCTCTGAATCTCAAGTTGTATCACTGAGGTTTGTAGAATTAGGATTTAAAGCTTGTGAAATGCTTTGTTCCTTCTTACCAAATCATTTTTCTGCTCTTCAGCTTGAGGACAAAGGTGGGGGAGAGGGTGGGGTAGAAAAGCTGTACTCAACTCGAATGTTGGTAAGTCATCATTCATCTTCCTTCTTCCTTTGTCCCTTCTGTAAGGAAATATTTTTGAAGTAGCAAAAAGACAATGGCAGCATATCTCTCTGGATGGATCTTCAAGTTTATACATGTTGCTGTGAGTGGTGAGAGCAGATTCCCATGCATAACAAACTCAAGAGTCATGCTTTCGGTCCTCTTTTATTTATATACATATAAATATATCCTTCCCCCAGCATTCTCTGCGCAGACTTTACCATAGGATCAACTAGATTTCAATCCACATTGTAGGTACTGTTTTCACTTGAGTTCTATGGAAAATTTTAAAAGGCCCTTTTATGTCTCTTTCTACCTAGACTACAAAAGTGTTGCAGAATAACATTTACATATTTATTTAGCACTGGAACTCACTACACCCATCTTCACCCCCTGTAGTTAATTTTCTTAATCAAATATTTTAAAATTTGCATGTATATGCTCATTTTAAGAAATCACAAATTATAGATATGTAAATATTAAGGTTTTCTGTTTTTCCTCTTCAGGCCCCTTGCCCCCAAGATACCTAGCCAATATTATCACTCTGGTTATTATGTGCCCACCCTTACCATCCTCATTCAAATATAAATGAATAGATAAGCTCCTTGAATCCATCAATATTTTTCAGAAAAACAGGATCATATCCTACACATCACTCTAGATAGACTAGATATCTGTCACTGTAATCATCATGCTGGGAATAATGATTACCTGTAATAACTTTGACTTGAACTTAGATTTAAAATTACTCTGTAATTTATCCTTATTTATAGTGAATTTCACGGGGGGCTAATAGTTTTTTTTAACAGAGTAGGTGGTCATAGGTATTTGTTAGACTGAAGTAAAAGATAAAACCACAGAGATAGCTTAATGCTGTAAAGTTTTTCAAGGTATTTGATGGTATTTCTGAAATAAAGCCAAATAAAATGAAAAGAGCCAAGAATGGGCTATGAGACTATGATAGCCTTAAAAGTTACAACTTCTAGGAATGTGGACTTTTACAATTCTGTAAAATATATAATTGTCCCATGAGGTTATTTCAACAAAAATCGAAATTAAGTACTAAGCAATAGTAGTCCATTAATAAAACTGGGGCTAAATTTCTGTGAACCTGTTTCTTTAAAAATGCAGTGGCTTTGTCAACAATTAATTTGAAATATTATTCCTCATAAAGCTGTTTGGAAAATCTAAAACAACTATATAAGGAAGAAAAAGCTTGTGAATGGTGAAAAGTAAAAGTCTTGATTCTTCTGTTAAAGGTTATGCATTTTAATATGATCTTTTGGCTGATTTATGTAAAGCTTTGTATTTTTCATTTTCTCAAGCCTGTCACTGCAGTGATGAATGGTACATTTTAGCATCAAGTTTGCCATAAGCAATAAAGTCAAGGCCCCAAAGAAATTTTAATATATTTCCCCATTTTAAACCTGGAGCTTTCCATTATTCAGTTATTTTGTTTGGGATCCCCTGTTTAGTTGATACAATTTTATACTCACATAAATAGCTACAATTTTAACTTAAAGATAAAATTTAAATAGATTAAATATTAGACAGATATGTTTAAGGATCATCATATGTAAAGTGAAAATCTTAGTGATAACTTAAATTTTACACTAACAACCTGTCTAGAGGTTGTATTTTACATTCTAGTTTGCTTTAGGAGCATTTTTCTCTAACAACAAGAGAAAAGAAAAAGGAACAAGAAAGTGACTTTTGTTAAATGGTATGCAACATGAAAGGAAGCACATGTCTATAAAATTCTGTAAGAAGAAAAAAATGAAATAAGAAAATAACAACCAATTATAAATTCAAAAATCTTATTCCAGAACTAAGAGCTGTTACAGAGAGTATAAAAATGAAAAAGGAACGGTCCTCAAGAATTTTACAACTTAGTGGAAATAAGTCCTTAAACATAAAGCTGATTAAGTTATTTGTCACAAGAAAGGAAAAACAAAGCATTAGGACAGTATATCTGGTGTGGCTAAATGTATGAGTATTTGATTTCAAGCTTGCATCATGGGAAGGATGTAACAGTTAAAGAAAATGAAGAAGAAAGGAAGACATATAAAATCGAATAAGCAAAGGCAAGGGAGGAGAGCAAGGCAGAGTAAGGGAATATCCATCCATCCAATGGTTCTGTACTACTGAAGCAAAAGATACATGTAGGGGGTTTCTGAGAGCAAGACTGAGAAAGGATGTTATGGTACCATGTTAGACAGTCTTCAATTAATGGCTAAACATCCTGTTTATTTAGAAAACAATGTAGCTGTATTATGGTTTTTTGTGCAGAGACACAAAAACTAGGAAGAAAAATCAATATGGAAGTGGAATAGAATATGGGGATAATGAAAGCAAGGTGTTCACCTAAAGAAGTTGTATGTTGTCCAAGAGTTTGGGCAAGACATGACTTTAACTAGAGAGATGGGCATGGAGATGGAATGGTGTAAAACACATATTAGAGAATTAGCATGTAAAGAATTAGATAACCAACTGAATGTCATGGTAAAGGAGAGATAGCTGTAAGAGATTATGCCAATATTCTGTTCCTGAGTTACTAGGGGGACAACAGTTGTGTTAAGGAACAAAAACAGGCAGAAAGTACACTTGGAGAAGAAAATGAGTTAAAGGCTTGTACACAATGAACTTGATACATATTGGCAGTGATGTCCAGCAGCCAGTCAGAAATAAGGATCTAGAGATAAGGAGAAAGTGTAGATATCAGCAGGAAGACCAGAAAGAGAGTGACTTTAGAATCATCTGCATAGAGCTGAAAAGTAGATTGTGGGAGAAGACAAAATCCCAGAGACAGAAAATGGAAAAAGAAAAAGAAAAAAATGGAACCTTAAAAAGAATGTTGGGGTATATCACTTGTTGAAGGTAAGAAGCAGAGAAACTACTGATGGAGACAGAAGAAATCTTGAGCGAGCAGAAGAAGTCAGAATGGTACAGTGACATATAACCATTACAGGGGAATTTTTCAAGGAGATGGTGGTCAATATTATCAAGGAAAAGGATTAATTATGGATTATGAACATTGAGAAAAGATCAACAGCAGTTTATCAAAGTAACTGAGGTCAAGCTAGATTGCAAATGTGTTATAGAGTGAATTGAAATTAAAGGAATTTAGGGAACAGATACATATTTTCAGAGCAATATTCAAAGTCCTACATTCTACATCTCATTATTATTTGGGGTGGAATGTTAATTAATTTACTATGAATTTGCAATAGCAATGTAATTTTGATAAAACATGTAAAAAGTATCTGTAATTTTGTCCTCCAGCATTTATTTATCTTTCTTTTGGAAATTACACTTTGTTTTCCCACTAGAGCATACCCTTCTCTATTACCTGGGTGAGGTCAAGAGTAAAGATGGTGACTTAGCCCAATCTTTGCCCAAGCCACTGAGACACAACGGGATTTCTGGGAAAGACATTCTCACTGTTTCCCTCTGGTTCCACACTAAGAATGCCATATCAAAGCTTGCCATTTGCAAAATAAAATAAAATAAAATCCTAAATAAGGCAACATTTAACAAAAGTTATAATAATGAAGACAAGTAAAATGTCTTAGCAAAACTAATGAAAGAAATCACAGAACTAAATAAATAAATGGAGAGATATTCCAGGATCATGGGTAGAAAGACAATATTGTCAAGATGCGTTTTTTCTAATTTGATCTATGCAATACCAATCAAAATGTCAGCAAGTTACAAACTGATTCTAATGTTTATATGGAAAGACTTAGAATAGTCTAAAGACTTAGGATAGTCAACAAAATATTGAAGGAGAAGAACAGTCAGAAGGCTGACATTACTGACTTCAAGACAAACTATAAAGCTACAGTAATTAAGACATTGTGGTATTGGTAAAAGAACAGACAAACAGCAAAAGAACAGAATAGAGGGTTCAGAAATAGATACACACCAATACAGTTAACTGATCTTTGGCAAAGGAGCAAGGCAAATAATGGAGAAAAGATGGTCTTTTCAACAAATGGTGCCAGAAACAGCTATACTTCTACGTACAAAAAAATGAATCCAGACACAGTCCTTATACTTCTTTATAAAAATTAACTCAAAATGGAACACAGACCCAAATGTAAAATGTAAAACTATAAAACTCCTAGAAGATAACATAAAAGAAAATCTAGATGACCTTTGGTTTGGTGATGACTTTTTAGATACACTATCAATGGCACGATACATGAAAGAAAGAATTAATAATTCATGAAAATTAAAACTTCTGCTCTATAAAGGACAATGCCAAGAGAATGAGAAGACAGCCATAGACTGGAAGAAAATATTTGCAAAAGATATGGCTGATGAAGAACTACTATCCAATATACAACGAGCTCTTAAAACTCAATAATAAGAAAACAAATAATTAAAAAATGAGCAAAGATCTAAACAGACACTTCACCAAAGAAGATACAGGAATGGGCAAATAAGCATATGAAAAGACAGCCAACGTCAAATGTCATCAGGAAAATGCAAATTAAAACAACTATGAGATAACACTGCACACCTACTGGAATTGCAAAAGTCCAAAATATTGACAATATTGAAAGCTGGTGGGGATGTAGAGCAATAGGAATTCTCATTCATTGCTGGTGGGAATATAAAATTGTACAGCCATTCTGCAGGACGGTTTGGTGGTTTCTTATAAAGCTAAACATAGCCTTAACCATACGATCTGGCAATCACACTGCTCAGTATTTACACAAGGGAGCTGAGGACAAAAACCTGAACATGGGCAGCTTTACTTGTGATTGCCAAAACGTAGAAGCAACCAAGATGTTCTCTGGTAGGTGAATGAGAAGTAAACTGTGGTACATCCAGACAATGGAATATTACTCAACACTTGAAACTAATGAAGACATGGAGGATGTTAAATGCATAGTCCTAGGCGAAAAAAGCCAGTGTGAAAAGGCTACATATTGTATGACTGCAATTATATGACATTCTGGAAAAGGTAAAACTATAGAGACAGTAACAAGATCAGTGGTTACCAGGCGTAAAAGGGAAAGAAAGGATGAATAGGCAGAGCACTGAGGATTTCTAGGGTAGTGAAACTATTTGGTATGATGCCATATGGTGGCTATATGTCACTATGCATTTGCCCAAACCCATAGAATGTGCACTATTAAGACTAAACCATAATGTAAACTATGTACTTTGAGTGGTGAAGATGTATCAATGTGGGTTCATTGATTGTAATAAGTGTTCCACGCTGGTGCCAGATGTTGACAGTGGGGAAGGCTGTGCATGTGTGAGGGCAGGGGGCATACAGGAACTCTCTGCTCCTTCTGCTCAATTTTTCTGTGAATCCAAAATTGTTTTAAAAATATTAAGTCTACTCAAAATAAAGTTGTCTAAGATCAGCAGAGATACCAAAAAATTGTGTTTTTTTATAACTTGGCTATTGTAGATAATGCTGTTATAAACATTGGGGTGCATGTATCCCACTGAATTAGTATTTTTGTATTCTTTGGGTAAATACCTAGTAGTGCAACTGCTGGATTGTAGGGTAATTCTACTTTTAACTTTTTGGGGAATCTCCACACTGTTTTCTAGAGTGGCTGTAGCAGTTTGCATTCCCACCAACACTGCAAGATGGTTCCCCTTTCTCCACATCCTCACCAACACCTGCTGTTTCTTGTGTTGTTGATTTTAGTCATTCTGACAGGTGATATCTCATTGTAGTTTTGACATGCATTTCCCTGCTGACGAGTGATGTTGAGCATTTTTTCATGTGTCTGATGACCATCCGTATGTCTTCTTTGGAGAAATGTCTGTTCATGTGTTCTGCCCATTTTTTAATTGGATTATTTGTTTTTTGGGTGTTGACTTTGATAAATTCTTTATATATTTCAGATACTAACCCTTTATCAGATATGTCATTTGCACATATCTTCTCCCATTCCTTAGGTTGCCTTTTAGTTTTGTTCATTGTTCCTTTTGCTATGTAGAAGCTTTTTATTTTGATGAAGTCCCAGTAGTTTTCTTTTCCTCTTATTTCCCTTGCCTCAGGAGATATACCTAGAAAGAAGTTGCTACAGCCGATGTCAAAGAGGTTACTGCTTATGTTCTCATCTAGTATTCCTATGGTTTCAGGTCCCACATTTAGGTCTTTAATCTCTTTTGAATTCATTTTTGTGTATGGTGTAAGAAAGTGGTCCAGTTTCATTCTTTTGCATGTTGCTATCCAGTTTCCCAAACACCATTTGTTGAAAAGACTCTTTTTCCCATTGGATACAAAAATTGGATTTTTCAATGTTATAAAATAACCACTAAGATTTAATGATATTCTTCCTGATTGTCCAATACTATTGATAAAATGAATACTATATCAAAACAGAAATGACAAGTCACATCAGTAACATCTAGTAGAATAAACTTGATTGGCTAAGTAAGGTGATTGCCTTTTCATCCCGGTTTTCAAATGCTCTCTGCATCATTATATAATTAGCAGAGATGAGAGCATGAAAGAGAGAAGGAGGAAAATAAAACAGTGTGATGAAAGCAAAGGAATGTTACAGAAATGAGAACTGGAGATGAAGTAGAAGGGGGAAAAAGGGCACATATCATGTACAGGTCATGGATAGGACATGGTAACAAAAGTCAGAGAATCCTCAGAAGTCACCAATAATAATGACTGAGGCTTTCACATTTTCCCAATTAATCAATGTTTCTATTAACTTCTTCTGATAAAGATCTATATTTCTAAGAATAAAAATAATCCGGAGAAAGAACTGGATATAATAGTTGAGAAAATGCTATGTAGTTTTTTTCAGATAGAAATGGCAGCTTAGTAAACAAAGTCCAAAAATGTTCTTCAAGAATTATGTATATAATTAGATGTTCTGTAGTTGCCAGTCACTGGGGACACCTAAAAAAAAAAAAAAAAAAAAAAAAAGAGAAGAAAGAAAAAAAGAAGGAGGAGGAAAACACACCGTATTTATTCAGTGTCAGTGAATATTCCACCTTAAAAAAATAACATTCTTTTCTTAGAGAGGGCAAATGGGCTGTGAAAATAAATGAAATACTAAAACAACAAGGTGAACAATGACCTATTTGGGTAAAGCTGAACATAAAATGGCTGATGTGTCTAAACAAAAATTCAATGTTTTTTACTTTGCGTGTGTGCACATGGCAGCACTAGTAGCAGAGAACTAGAAAGTAAGAGGTTCCTTTCATTAGATATGAAGGATGTTTGAAGAGTAGAGCTTCATTTTCTCAAGGATTACCAACTTTTTGGGAAAAGGTCACCAATGTCATCTTCTAGCTTAATTCAGTGACCTACTTTCAATCCTGTCTATCCTAATTTTTCTAGACACTGATAATTATTTTCTTCCTTTGGAAACTCTTTCATCCTGATTTCTGGAGTTACTATTCTTTTCCTTCCTTTGCCAGTCTTCATTAAACCCTCTGGGTTCTACAGATCTCCTATCATAGATATAGACACAACTTGGGTATGCTCAAGACTTGTTGATGGCGCACCAAAGATGCAGAAAACTTCTTCTATCCTTTATACTTCAAGTAGCAGACTTTTAGAAAGTTTTTTGTATAATTCTAGTTAGTTAACGTACAGTGCAATATTAGTTTCAGGAGTAGAATTCAGTGATTCAACACTTACATACAACACCCAGCAGACCCTTTAATCAAAGGGTCTAATCCAGATCTTTACAAGACATCCTTAAATTGGCATTCTGTTATATCTTGACAATTAATGTATTTAAAATTCTGTATCACACTTTTGCTTCACTTTCCATCTTTCACTTGTACTTCTGTTCTCTTGGATGTTTTTGGAAAAGCTTTTATTTCTCCTTTTCCTCCACTCTTAAACTTTGTATAATGAAGCTCCAACTCATTCTCAAACCTTTCCCTTCGTGCTTATGTACAATGAACTAATTCTTATTTTACTAGGTGATTTAATATTTGTTATATACTCTCTTGTCTTCTCATTGCTTAATGTATATATGATTCCCTTTTTAACTGAATTGCAAACTCTTCAGAAATGTAATTTCTTAGGCATCATATAGAGTTCTCAAAACCATAAACATCTGCAAAATTCTTACTGACTGAAGATCTGGAAAAAAAATCACTAATGATAAAATGACTTTTTTTTTAACCCTTTTTATCTGTTATAGAATTATAGATACAGAGCCAATGCATATATCCCAATTTTCTCTTGAAATCACTGAAAGTGAATCTTAGATTTACTTGCCTTGTCCTCCAAGTGCAATTCCAAAAAGCGTAGATAAGCAACAGGTGCAAATGCATCAGCTGAATGTGTGACCACCTCTGATGAATCCCTAAAACACAAAAATTTTATAATGCGCTTATTTACTACATAAATTGTGGCAGACTGCTCTCTGCTAGTGACTAGAAGAGACCAAAAATCCTCCTTTTGTATTTATTTCCACTTAAAACAATATGTAGTGGTTAATATCTGTTTTTAATAATCCAATATTTAGTTGGGAAAAGGATCGAGAATGCTAAATTTACAAGAAAAAGTAAGGAAGCTTTTGTCTTTATAATGACACAGTTCAACTTTCAGGTTCACTAAAGCTCTCTGAACAGTTTTGAGACTTAAATTCCTATTCAATTTCATTTTCACAAATTTGCTTGGTAGGGGCTAACCATTAAACAATAGCGCTTTATCTTCATTATTCCTTTCATTTTCAAAAGGTAATTCATTCAGTGTTTCACACAAAATCTCAATTATCCTTCACAAAAGCAGTACTGGTGACGGTTTTAAGCTCTAGGTGAACTCTTCACACTGCAATATCATTGCTATTAAAATTGATTGTCTGACATAGTAATTACCACATTCAGGTAAAACGGTATGAACTGCTTGCTGGCACCATATGGATATATGTAAATTAACTCAACTTTTATCAAAGATACCCTGTAAAGCACATATGAATAACTAAGATTATGTGTGAAGTTCTAATAACTAATTATTTTTTATTGTTGTTTATTAAGAAAGCAATAGTGTTTTGCATTTCAACGGAAATTTTAAAAATAGAATTTCCCCATATCTCTTTAATGCCTTAGGAACTAGTTCTATTGTTTATATTAATACATTGTTAGCATTTTAACCTTTGTAGAATAGCAAAACAAACTGTTACTTTATTTGACTTTGCCATAATCTAAGGTATTTTTCAGTCAACTTTTGTAATGTAAAGTTATTTAGTGGCAATAAAAGGAACCTCAAAATACTTGGCTCCAAAATATTAAATTTTCATGGACAAATTCTGTTTATTTTCCCCTTTGAAAGATCAGAGATAGAGAAAAAAATGTTTGATGATTAAAAAAGTCAACTACCATTCATGAACCTTTAATATCAAATATGCCTCTGGTTAATGCTTAGGAAAAAATAACATTAAGAAGGGCTTCTGTGACATTACAAGGGAAGCAACTTATGTTATAAAAGAAACAGAATTATTAAAGAGTCAGGATCCTGACAGAAAAATATAACCTGCCTTCACAGACTACATCAACCAAAAGATATCTTTGGTATAATGAGGAGGAGGAGAAAGACAAAGTAAAGAGCCCTTGCTTTCTCACACCTGCCCCTCTGGCTTGCTAGCCCTAGTCTTGTTTTTTCTACTCACTCCAAAATTGCTTGTTCTGGTTGTATCTTGGCTAATCGATCAGATTCAAATTCCAATTCCTATGTACAACCTAACTCTTACATTAAATTTCAATCTCCCTGTTCCTGATCTCAGCCTTGGAAACTGTCCTTGAACCTTAATTATGCCTAATCTAGGCAGCCTGGTTTTGATATCCTTGACAATGGAGTGCACCAAAACTATAATTAACCTGGAACCAATGCTATGTCATTAGAAAGGGTTTCAGGCCCTCCCTTCTCATGCCAGTTATCTGCACTAGGAACAGAAGGTTGACAGCAAATAGCTCTTTTAATTAATGTAATTATTGCATTCTGAGTAAAGATTGTTATCCAGAGAAAATATAGAATATTCTAAGCACTAAATAAAGAAGAATATGATTTTTATGGATCCTATTAAACCCATAATCTCTAATTGACTAACACCATTTCATTCATTTATACAAAGCCAGACAACTGGAAGAGACTAGATCTCAAATGAACAGTTTTTTGTTTCAAAAAGAATAATGCCACTTTTGCTCTTCTTCTCCCTTTCAGAAACTCAACTGAAACTCAACTTTCAAGGATCTTCGGCTTCTGTCTGCTTCATGGATTTCTCTGAAACCTAGAGTAGGCTCTGTTGGAGTATCCTCAGAGTGACCCAGAAAATTAAGACAAATTGTGCCACGGCAAAAAAGCTTTTCAGCTGGCTACTCTCCTCCCCTTTCCCTGTTAATGCAAATAGTCAGTCGGGGCACTACCTCTTATTTAACCGAGGCTTCTCTGTAGCCAAGGGGGTTAGCCCATGTTCCCTTTCACTGCTGCATTAAGCTTACCCCTAGATACAACTTCAAAAGGACAGTTGAGTCAGGTCAGGGTCCCAAGGTGTGAGGTCAGGCCCTATCCCCCTCACTTAAAAACAAAAAAACCCTGATATTATCTCTTGAGACAGCCATGGTGTTTGTTTCTACCTTTCCTCTAAGAAGACACCTGTATACAGATATTCCCTGTGACTCACACTCATCCTCATAGACATCCCCAGTATCATTTCTGTGAAGCCTTCCTTGACATTTTCCAACAGTCCTAGTTTTCTCCTTTTATGTGCTTTCATAATGTGTTCACAGCCTTTTCATTGCACATCCACTACATTATAATTATGTGTTTGTAGGCTTGTCTTTCTTCTTAGAGAGGGACCAAGTTTTGATCACCTTTGTCTGACCCTCCCCCACCTCACCCCTCTCGGCTCAGTACAGAGTACATTGCCTGGTATTCATCAGACATTTGTTGAATAAATGGCTGTACAGTGAAACTTTGTTAAGTATCTTCATATTACACACTAACTATTGAACTCTCACAAAGCCACACTGATTTTTTAATTACCTATCTTCTCATGAATACATACTTCCTCATATGTGTACACTGCATGTATACATGTACATATACACATATAGACATGCTCACACACACCAAGAATACCATATGCTATCGCCAGCATAATAAAGATAACATTTAATAGGTCTAAAAATTTAAATATAAGGAAAATAGTTCATAAATTTCAATAAACCCCAGGTAATACAGGATAGATGTCAGAAGATAGATAAGCACTTGATTCATCCCCACTGCTAAATGCCACATTGTGATGCCCTGCACTGAGTTATGCCTTGAGTGGGTAGAAAACAGGAGTAGGTGGGAAAAATGAATACAAAGTGTTTAACCATAGAATTTAGTACTTCCTTCCTTCCCTCCCTCCTTCCATCCATCCCATGTATAAAAACTTTACATTAGTAGTATAGTAATATTGATAACTCAAATGGAAAGATAGGGATGTATCAAATACTGACATTTTGAAAATATGTTCATTAATAGAAATCACTTTCATTAATACATTAAGAGTTCAGTTCTTGTGTCTGATAAACACACATATGTATTTTAAAGTAAGAAGTAATAAGAAAGTAGGCTCTTTATTTGAGGACCTACAATTGTCCCACAATTATCCTCCTTTCATAAAGCCTAAGCTGTAATTCTTCTCAAGTCCTCTCAGAAAAAAATAAAATAAAACCCCAAAAACCTTTACTTTCTGATCTAAAAAATCTCTATCTAGAAGTGAGTAATCACACACTAATTGACATGAAAAGTGAATTGTAAAATGCTCTAGTTAGAAAATTTTTAAATTTACTTCCAGACAAAGACTGCTATATCAGTCTTCCCTACAAGATTTTAAAAATGTTAATTGGGGCAAAATGTGTCTTGTAATAAACTTCCAGAACCACCCCGATTTCTCTAAATTACTTCATTATACAAGTAGTATTCAATCTGTGTTTTTGGGGAAAAAAAGCCCTAATAATAATCAAGTCATTTTGCAAGTCAAAGTTTATTTTGTCTCCCCTTAGAGGTCATCTTCTTTTCATCCAAAAAATTTGAATCAGGGGCGCCTGGGTGGCTCAGTTGTTAAGCGTCTGCCTTCGGCTCAGGTCATGATCCCAGAGTCCTGGGATCGAGCCCCGCATGGGGCTCCCTGCTCAGTGGGAAGCCTGCTTCTCCCTCTCCTGCTTCCCATGCTTGTGTTCTCTCTCTCACTGTCTCTCTCTCTGTCAAATAAATAAATAAAACCTTTTAAAAAAATTTGAATCAGACATTTGAAATTGGATTCCTCGTAATCAATTAGTTTTATGCCAATTGTGGCAGACCATAGAACAGGAGAAATTTTAATTTGTCCAAAGAATGAATTCAAAGTTACAGGATCCAGCATTATTAATGGTCAATTATTAACAAACAGTTACAAGAACTAAACTTATCTTTTAATTGTTTCATCTCTAAATAAAATAACTTTCATTTATATACAGTTTTAGAATGTACAATATATATTGCTCTCGGTATCACATTTAGTGCTTATTAGGTAGCTATGATAAGGACATTTTCTATTTAAAAGAGGAGAAAAGATTTTATATGTAATAGGTGACATGCTTTCTCCACTAAACTAGGATATGTCCCACCTATAACCTCCAATTATAACCTAAAAAGGAACACATACAAGTAAGTGAAAATGGGATAAGTAAAAACAACTAATAAATGACAAATTAATTCAAAAATATTTAACAAATATTTATTAGTGACAACTATGTGTTCTAAGAGTTCAAGAATGAGAACATGCACTAGAGGGAATGGCAGCAAAAACCTTTAAAAATGGAGGGATTTTTCCAGCATAGGAAATACAGCCAGTAGTCCTGCAGTAGCACTGTACGGTGACAGACGGTGGCCACACTTGTGAGCAGAGCATAACCTATACACTTGTCCAATCACTATGTTGTAGACCTGAAAGCAGTGTAATGTAACATTGTGTGTCAGCTATAGTTCAATTAAAAAGAAAAGAAAAAAAAGGGAAGACTTAGCGAAGAGCAGAAAAACAGGAAGGCAAGCTAGAGAAAAGGCATCAGGTAAGAAAGTTATGAAGATAAGCTGAGGCATAGCCCATGAAGAAAAAAGCACAGAATATGCTTAAGCATCAAATTAGATGAGCGATGAACTGATAAATGAGTACGAATGAAAAGACAGTGCCTCCTCTGTGTTCTCAAGATACACACCTGTATGTTGGCACTTATTTAGTTGATTCTCCTGTCTCTCCTGTTACAGGAAGAACTTCTACACAGCAGAGCAGTAGCTTACAGAGTTCCATCCACATAACTCACCTCAATGAATGATTATTCAATTGAACCGAACAGCTCATTTCAGCACTAGAGGGTTCTAACATACCTCCCCCGACATCCTTCTCTATAATAGCATGACTAATTTCTCTCATGCCATTGTCTCGGCCAAACTTAGGTTTCCCTGCCTACAAATGATGTCTACAAAAGTTTTTGTTTTCAGATCTAAAGCACTACAATAAACAGACCTTCTGCTTATGTACTGTAGAGCAGTATAACTCTTATAATTCTAGGTTGGTCATAAAGACTTCTAGGACCTCAAGTTGTCAAGTAAATGGGAAAAGTTGTGTTCTTTGGCATTTTTCTCTTACCATGCCTTTTTTTTTTAAAACAACCAATTTAGTTAGTCCCACATTAATAAGTAAATATACTGCAAGTTCCCCATTATACTGTAATTTCACCCTTGCATGGAAACACTCTTCTTGAATAATGAAAACAGTATTTTCTTATAGAAGTAAGACCTAATGTACACTTTATTCATTCATTATTTTGTGATCACAGTAGCCAGAAGAAATATCTCCCACATATGAACTTATAACTTTTATCCCTTACCATCTTCTGTCTTCCACTCAACCTCTGAAGGCAGGAGCTATTTTTGAACATCAATGGTGCCCAGTAGAATGCTTTAGACACAATAGGTACTTGATAAATATTTGCCAAATAAATTATTCTGTCAATGATTATTAATGGAAAAGAAGTTAGAAGAACATGAAAGAAGTATGAGTGGATGAATATTACATATTTGATAATGAAAATGTCTTGGCCATGTTTCAGTATATAAATGTATTTTTTAGAAAATTCACCTAGAGTTGTCTTAATTTTTTTTTCTTTTTTTAAAAAAGATTTTATTTTTTTGTCAGAGAGAGAGTGAGAGAGCAAGAGAACACAAGCAGAGGGAGGGGCAGAGGGAGAAGCAGGCTCCCCACTGAGCAAGGAACCGGATGTGGGACTCAATCCCAGGATCCTGGGACCATGACCTGAGCTGAAGGCAGACACTTAACCGACTGAGCCACCCAGGTATCCCATTTTAATTTTCTTAGATCACTCCTCCTCTCATTATTAATAAGTACAAAGAAATCGCCCCTTAGTGGTGAACATGTTGAAAGTGTCCCCTCGATACAGGATGCCAATCTTTCATTACATGGAGTTCCTGAAGTCAAGCATATTTCTGCCAATTTTTCCCAAGAATAAGAGTTTAGGAAAAGTAGATAAAGTGCTCTCCTAGCATAGGAAAAGAGCAACACAAATTAGAGTACAGATAACAATGTTAACAGACTGAAAAAAGTACGTCTTGTTTTTCACTACACTAATTTTAACAATCTATGGCAAAGAAATCACAGTGCTTGCCATAAACTGAATTCACTCAAAAACAAAGTTTATATGTAAAAATAACCCCAAATAATAAAAGAGAAATGTTTAGCATTACTATTCCAAGTTTAAAAGCCAAGAAAAAGGAAAAAGAGGATGGAGTTAATGGAACCCACAGGCTACTGATGTGGCAGTTTATCAAATGTAGCTGTAATGAAAGATAAATAATACAGGCAATTCACGCTTCATGAAAGGATGAAAGTGTCAGTGTGTAGGTACCAGGTTTACTGCAGGGCATAATCAGCAAGTAAACGAAAGTGCAATGTCTAAAAAGTTTATAGCCTTCTATGAAGGCCTCGTCTTGTCAGGTATTGATTTAGGTATTCAGACGACTTCACTGGTATTAAACAAATTGAGTGTTTGTGAACTTAGAGGACACGTTCTATTTCTCCCAACAAAAGTTGCCTCAAGCTTAATGTTAAAGTTGTTTCCATCACTTAAATTTAAGGAAAGGGAAGAAAATGCCGAAATGATATCTTACACAATTATTTTCTTCTTAAATAGAGGGCAATCCAAAGTGAATGTTTCATACTCTCCACCTTCTCCACAAACATGGACTCCGTACTTCTTAGAAAGCTGGAAATAAGAGAACAACAACAACAAGAACAACAAAAACAGGAAACTTAAAATTAGACAGCAGAAATTCTCAATATTATTTTTTCCTAAAAAAAAAAAAATCCATGCAACAAACTTTAATTCCAAAGTAGATCACGAGCTACAGGAAAATAACTTTATATTTCTACTTAAAACATGTGTTTAAAGCCATTTGAAAAATGTTATCATTAAAGCACAGGAGTTTTAGTAATCCCCAAATCCTTATAAAAAGATGTAAAGGGCCAACATTTTATGTATAACGAGAAAATTTAGAGATTACCATAAATTTTAGGAATGACACTAGCTTTAGATTCAAAGAAGACTAAGGAGAGTCATTGGGTAGTAAATGAGGCTGTATGCAGCCAACTGTGCTTCCCACTGCCCTCTGACCTACATGTGAATGGGGGAAAATAGCTGTGTTAAGAGCATTTCTTGGAGACACAGAGAAAGCAATCTAAGGACTTTCCTTCGGCCTGTGAACAAAAGGGAGTCACAAATATGGTAATTACGTTTGAGGTTATTATTAGTGAAGTTCCAAAGGTACTGAGAACTAATGAAGTTCCAAAGCTGTAGATAAGCCTTAGGAAGGTCTAACTCTAAGAAAGGTTGGGCTAGCTTATCATGTTGTCTAATTAAACCTGAAATTAAAAAACAAGCAAGCAAGCAAAGAAACAACAAACAACCTGTAATCTGCATTAAATATAAGCTATATTATTTAAATAATCCTGAGACTGAGAGTAAAATAATTTCTCATTTGGCTGGTATACGGCTGGAATCAGTGCCGGGGAACACTCTCACTGACTGTGTCAGAGAATCTTCCTGTTCTTGTGTTGAGGCTTTATTACTATGTTCCATCTCCTTCATTCTGAATTTCATAGCTTCCCAGCTTACAGCCTTTCCTAGCCCAAAGTCCTCATTGCCCAAAGGAAGAGTGACTCCATTGATGTTCACTATTACTGCCAGTGCTGGCACTATGGCCTAAGTCTTCAGTTTTATTTGAATAGTTATGCATTTATTTCTCTGGTTATTTTTGTGGTTGTCCTATAATTCTGAATCCATTACATTTAAACTCTTGACTATGTGCCCTTAGGGACTTAAAGGATGGATCTGTGAGAATTCTACTGCTCTTTTCAACGATCAGCAGTAATATGAACGACACTGTAAAGCCAAACGGTAAGAAAAGTGAGGGAAAGAAAGCTGGGTGGCATTTTCTATATGAGTTCACAAGAGCAAAGCAGAAATTTTCACCATCTTGAGTCATGAAGTAGAGAAGCAACAAGACAGAATTATGGCAGTTGGTCCTTATGGGAGCAGATAACAGGAACAGATTACTTTACCATATTAAATCAAATTAAATTAATATCTGCTCTGCAATAAAAATGTAGAAATAACAGGATATGGGTTTCAGGGATGTTTCCTTGTTCTGCTAACTGGAGTTTGTCCTCTCTTTTGCTGATATCCCTTTCACTGGTCTTCCCATTCCAGCAACTTCCACCAAATGAACCTTCTGATCTCACCTTTATGGTTAGTCTTTTTATGAGGGAGTATACCTTGTCAATTATTAGCTTCCTTTTACTGGAAAATTCTTTACTTAAGCTTTGCATAATTTCTATAATCTACCACCAAAGAATAACTGGATATTTAAATTAAAGTTGGCATGGCTGTTATCCTACTGAAGTAGTTCTATTAGTCTCTAGTAAAAATAATATAAGCTGCTATGTTAAACCAACATATTATCATTATAAAAAGACTTCCAGTACTCAAAATCTAAAATTTGTACATATCCAGTGATATTTTCAGTTCACACAAAATATTTCCATAATATTAATTCATATCACTTCTTCAACCAGTATTTACTGAACAATAATCATTAGGCAGGTCGTGTGAGATGAGGAAGATCTGAAGGTAAGCAAGACAACCTCCCTGGTCTTTTGAAGCTTATCAAATATACTACACCCTATATTTCAACACCACGTGATAATGAAACAGTGATGTAGCTTCTATAATAACACAATCTCTTCTCCCTTTCTGTTTCGGATCAGCAAGAACACAGATTCTAGGTCAAGAAATCTGAATAAAAAGCTCAGTGGTTTCTATTGCTGATGAACCAAGAAGTATTCTGACTATGTATCCTTAGAATGTCTTTTGCAGCCACTCTAAACTCTACTAGCTTCAAGCTCTAATGGACGTAAGTCTTCAGAGAAAAATCCATCTTTACTGGCTTACTTTCAGCCAGCTTCAAGACCACCTGATGTTCTGCGAAAAGCTTCTGAAGAAGTGAAGCCCATGCTAGTCAACCACTTGCTGTAATGCATCTTCTGCTAAGACATAGCACTCTCTTAGAAATCAACATCCTTGTAGCACAAAAGCATGATATATGCCCGTTATAGAGAGGGTCCGTTTAGGGAAGTAGAGAATCAGATGTGCATATTCCAGAAACATGTTTGTGGTACAAAATATTCAATTTAGTTTTCTAAAGCCTATTAAGTCTGTGTTCCTAATACTTAACACTGTTCACAGAAAGTTGCAACTTTAGTCCTAACATGTCTCAGGTCTGTGTCTGGTTTCAACTCAAAATTGCCCTTATTGCATGCTAACACTTAATCATTACAAATACAGTTTTGCAATTCCCTTTGATAAGTTTCTCTATCAGTCTTAACTGTTATTGAAAATGCTAAATAGGTAAAAAAAAAAAAGAAAATGCTAAATAGGTAACAGTTTTTCTAAAGTTTAGTTTCTCACTGAATTGTCATGATTTTTTCCATAATTTAAATACACAAAATAGCAATCTATATTTTAAAGTAAGACACAAATATTTTTCATATTGTCTATTTCTTCACCAAGGTCTAATATTCATTAATGATTAAAATATACTTAAGTTTCAGTTAGTATGTAAAAAGTAGAAGTAGACAGTTATTCTCACTGTAACAAGCAAAAGTACGCCAGACAGGTTACAAAATAATGCTTTTTTCTTTTACATATGGAGAGCTGAGAATGCAAAGAAGTCTGAATGAACTGAACTCCAGATCAGGGTGAGGCTTTCCTAGGTGAGTTAAGATCAGTAGCCACCTTCCTAACGGGCAAACAGCATACTTCCACAGATGAGGGATTTCTATCAGTGTGTGTAGAAAGCAGCCAAACACATGACCATCTGTGGACTTCTGTGATGGCTTATTAGAGTCCTGAGGAGACCCGGAGAGTCTCTATAGCCTGCCAGTTCTTTCCCAAAGGCCTTAATCCAGTGCACATAGCGGCTACATGCAGAAAGCTGGGGCCAGGACAGAAGAGGAGAGAGAGATTCCTTTGGAAACATCTGCTCCTTGAGTCTTTTCTACTGAGCTTTCACGTGTCAAAGGCTGGAGACAGGGAAGAAGAGTAAGATCTTTTTCCAAGGCTTGGAAGGTCAGGAAGAAGGCAAGGAAAGGCTCAGAGCAATAAACCTGTGAAAAGGCACAAAACACTGGTGGCAGGATAGTAAAGCAGGGGGAGAGGGAGGGAGGAAAAAAGGAGAGAGGGAAAGGAAAGAGACGGGAGAAGAAGGGAGGGAAGGAAAAGGAGAGAGACAGACAGACAGAGACAGGGACAGAGATATCTAGACTCACTGAAGCATAGATCACAAGCCCTGATGAATGAAGAGACCTGGTTACTACTCTTAAAGCATCTGAAACAGTAGTAACCTGAAACAAAATACAACTCAGATCAGACCCAGTTCAACTGGAGATTAAACAGAATAGACACCCCCGAATAGCTGTCAGACAGAGGTAGGAATGTCGCTTTTAAGGGGTAAATGTTATTTACTTTAGTCTCTACTATTCTTTTTTATTCAGTATCTACCATAAAATACGTTAAAAAAAATAAGAGATGTCAAAGAGTGAAAACTGTGACGTATAACCAATAGAAAAACAGAAAAATAGAAACAGACCCAACATTAATCAAATACTGGACTCAGGAGGCAAGGACTATAAACAACTATTGTAAATATGTTAAAGGATTTAGCCAAAAAGATGGATGAAATTCATGAACAGAGAGTAGTTTCAGCAAAGATGGAAACCAGGGATAGACAGATCTAAGTTCATATCCTGGCTCCAACACTTATTAGGCATAGGACCTGGGATAAGTTACCTAACTTGTCTGAATTTCCATTTTCCTAGGTAATACCTACCCTTATGGGCATGTTGTGACTGTTAAAACAGATAAATGATACACGCAAAGCTTTTAACTCAATCCCTAGTGCAAAAGAAACACTCAATACATGGTATTTTTTCTCTCTTAGGTTAATTTGCCCTTCCCTTGGGCCTTCTGCTTTTTTATCTATGTACACCCCTCTTTGAGGATTATGACCACTACTGTATCTATTACTTCTGTGCAAACGGTTCTCAAAGCAAAAATCCTAGCCACTGATGTCTCTCCTATATATTAGTCCCCACTCAAAATTCTTGTCGAGTATTTTACTTGGGAGCCTTGTTGTTTTAAATTTAACATGAATAAAACAAAGATCTTGATTTTTTTTTTCTCATAACCATTTCTCCCTGATCAATTCTCTATTTCTATAATGGTTCAATCACACTAAGAGCTTGAAATACTGAAGCATTTAACTCCTTTCTTTCCTTCTGTCATTCCTTCTGCCACAGAGCCTACATTTTAAAATTTTTCATTAATTCATTTATTGAATCAACAAATCTTTACTCAGTACTTACTAAGTGCCAGATCCTATTCTATATACTAGTGACATGGCAGTAATTAAGATGGATAAAGTGAGCGGCTTCTAACATCCTTCATGATCACTTCACACTTGATCTATTTACAGTCATCTCTTGTCTTCCTGCTTAGTTTTCACACCTCCCAATCTATCCTACATATCATCACCACACTAACTTTCCTTAACTATAAATGACCATGGCACTCATCTTCTTAAAACTTTTTGGTGACTATTACCTATTCAATAAAAATCAAACTCTGTAGACTGACAGTCAAACACTTCAGCCATTTGGTCCCATCCTTTGCATGGCTATAAAGATATAAAGCCAATACAATAGATAAAATAAAATAAAAATTCAAAAGCATCTTGACTGGCTGAAAAAAATACTAAATCTTATAATATGAAATATAAAGTGACAAACCCCAACATTTAGTTTCCTTTTCTTCAACTTAAAAGGAATTGTCCTTGTTACTGTCTGTGGGACTATCCTGTGCTGCCTTGTGATATATTTCTGCACTGTATCACTATGTACCTCCTGAACTTGAAATTTTTCATGTATGACTTTTTCTCATAAAACTATTTTCTAGATCCCTTAGACGCTCCCCTAGTTCCTTCCTAGCAGTGTGTAGCACACAATACTTAGTGACCAACTGGGGGCCCTGCTTACGGTCCAGATACCCATCCATGCTCCCAGAAAAGGGCCTGATAGACATAAACTGATAGTTCTAATCTGAACCAGAAATAAAGCCACTCCTAATCAGAATTACCAAGTAAAAGGGCAGAGAAAGTTACTGACTTCTTTTTCTCCACCCTTAGAAATTGCATTTTTATCCTCTGGTGTTGGAAATCTGAAAGAGTAAATAAAATTCACACGTGATAGTCAGTATTTTCCTTATCTCATCAGCCACTGAACCTGTGATGTCACATTCTACCCCTCCCCCATTTTTAGCCATCTGGGGAATGTTATATAGAAAAAGATCTGGATCAGCTGACCGCTGGGTAAGATTAGCACACATACTATTTTGTCTGACATCCACCATTTGGTCCCAACCTTTGTATGAATACAAAGATATTAAGCTAGTACAATAGATAAAAGTTCTAAAGGATCTTAAACAGTTGAAAAGAAATATGTTGTTGTTTTCTAACCAGTTGGATTATTAATAAAACAAGATCATTTTTTTACTTATTACACAATATAATTTTCATTGCATAAAAGCATGTTCATTGCTTCACATATATCTAAATTGTGCTATGTTCCCTTTTAGATAAAGCTTTTAGGGAAAGTGAACATTGGTTTGCCATCTAACTGTTGTTAAGATAAGCATTTTAAAAAGCATTTTGAACAGATGTGGCTGACTTGGGTCATTTCATGAATTATAAGAATGCCTTGGAGTCTGAACATTTAAAAAGTGAATTCCTAGTAAATAAAAGGAAATTACTTATATGATTCTATTTTTTCTGGCATACTTATTTATATAGATGGATATTCATACTCATAATAATTCCGTTTGAATGCTACTGATTATTGAACTGAAAAAGTTAAGGGCATCTGGTTTCCGTTTAATTTTTATCCTTTTAAAAGATTATAATAAACCCAATTGTGAAAATTTCTTATTAAATCAAGATTTTTCTTCTTTTAAACCTGCTTCATTTATCTGTTAGTCATCTTAAAATTAGAATGAAAAAAAAAAGTCAAATTAAATCACACTTCATCCTTCTCACCACCTATAGAAAACCATGAGGTTTATAATAACTGCTAAAATTTCATTTTATAAATGATATGCTTAACATACAAAATAATTCATGCTGCATATAATAATTCATAGCACTTATTCACAAATATTTATTGAGTATCTACTATAGGTTTGGCATTGTTTTAGGTGCTGGGGATAATGATGGGAGCAGACATATAAATTCTGCACAGAATAGCTTATTGTCTGGAGGTACAGATAGAAAGTTAAATAAGAAATTACAATAATGGGTAGTGATTGCTTTGGTGGATGCATGAGATGCTGTGGGATTGTAAACTACAGTACCTAACCAGAAGGAACCCAAAGGCTTCTCAAAGTAAAACTTAAGCTGCTATCTGAACAATGAGTTAACCAGAAAAGGCTAAAAGAGAGAGGGAGAGGCGAGGGAGAGAGAGAAGGCAGGAGAGAAGGAAAGACTTTTCTAGAGGGAAGAGCATATGTTAAGTCCCAGAGCACATGATGGGTACTAGAAACCGAAGGAAGTATGGCATAGCTGGATCATAACTAGATGAATGGTGAGATGAGGCTGACTAGAAAGAGAACAGATCTTATGGGGCTACATAAGTCATGCTAAGTCATTATCCTAAGGTCAGTGAGAACCCATGATAGGTTTTAAACACAAAGCTGAACTGATCACATTTATCTTTTAGAAACAGTCTGGTTGCACAGTGGAGAATGGGCTGGAGGGGAGTAAATCAAGAAGCACGAAGAACTGAGAAGTTGCTGGAGTAATCTAGGCAGGATGTGAAGACTTCCTGAACTGGGCAAGTAGCAGTGAGGACAGAGAAGAGAGGGAAGATATTTTGAGAGATATTGTTAGGAGGCTGAATAAGTGATTAATTGAACGGAAGAGTGAGGAAAGTTAAAAAAGACTTAAGGAAAATTCCCAGCTTTCTGTGCTGGGAATCTGGATGGATGGTGGTTGTATTTATTGGTACCTCAGTATGAATAGCAATTTGCTGGGAGAGTCCAATGACCTTATCCTTTTCAAATTTTATGTGGCATGATACTATGATATATATACTATACATGCTTCTAAGCTATTGTTAAGCTACTCTGACTCCTTCCTGCTGCTCCTAAATTATAAATACCTCTCATGATTCTCTGTAATATATTCTTCTTAATCAATTTTTTCCCTTGGATATAGCCCATGCACTCCGTGGCTTCAACCATCACCTTTATGCTATTCAGCTCCTGCTAAAACCAACAGTATCACTACTATTTAAGACCATTTATTTTATGCCTTGAAGTTAAGAAAATGATATAATTATTTAATCCTCAAAACAACTTTTAAGAATACAAGAAAGTATAGGTTCTGAAATCAGATGGTTTAAGCACGTGTTCAACATCTGCTATGTCCCAGCTGCGTGACTGTGGGAAAGTAACCCACCCTCCGCATGATCCCTCATCTGCAAAATATAAGTATCAATGGTCACAACCTCTTAGCTTAGTTGATCAAATAAAATAATGCGTAAAAAGCACTCAGCACAGAGTATGGCACTTAGTAAGCGCTTACAAAATGCACAGCTTTACTATAAAAGCAGGCAAAGCACATATTTGTGGAAGACCGATTTAAGAGCAGGAACTTTAACAAACATTGTAAAATATCACAAAAATAAGAATACTCAACAAACATTTAAGGAACAGTTCTAAACCTTTAAAATTTGATGCAACTCTTATATTAAAACTCATCTACTTTTTTGAACAATGAAAAAATGGCCCTGGGGGGAAAACCCACAAAGGATAAAATACTTTTAGAATCCATTTGTTCACATATCAGATGATAATTTTAGGAAACTGCATAAGTGTAAGAAGCAATAACTATGATTATTCCATAGTTAATTTAGAGTAATAAATGCACAATCCTTAAAGTTGTATTTTTTGACCCAGAAATTACATTCCTAGGAATTTATCTAACGCAAGTAATAATCAGAAATGTATAGGAAGATTTATTAGGAAAGATCATAATCATAACATTGTTCATAACAACTTAAAAATAAGTAACACTGTTTATAATAATTTAGAAATAAGAAATATTTCCAACAAGAGGTAACTCACTGAATTTTTCATAATACATTCATATGTAGGATACAAATATGATGGAATCCACACAACCATTAATTAATGTATTTTCTAAGTATATTCAGTTATGTAGGAAAATAAATATGACATAATGCTAGGAGAACAAAGGACACATTGTATGTATAATCAAACCTAATGAAGTAAATAAAGTATGTACAACTATTTAACTATGTGAACTTGTGTGAAAAACAAACTCTGGGGAAATAAACCAACATGTTAGCCATGTGCATTACAGGACAGAAAAAACTATGCTTTTTATACTTTTCTATACTTCCTTATATCTCAAATTTTCAGCAATATGTAGGTATTTTATGTTGTTTTTTGTAATTATGATTTATTTGTATACTTTATCCCCCTTTTTTTCCCTTATCACAGGCAAACATTTTAAAGTATTTAATGTGTATCTTTTGTCTGTGTCTTTGCAAATGTATTATTATTTTGTGTGCCTGTATTTTAAATCATTTCAATGTTACTTTTATGCATTCAACACTTTGCTGCTATATGCACACTGAATATACTTTTCTAACTGCAGCCTTGTATCTCATAATGTGCACTCACTACATTTTAAGTATCTTTCAGGAATGGACATTCATATTGCCTCCAACAACCCCAACACCATCAAAAATAACCCTGCAAAGACTATTTTCACTAATGTCCCCTTATGGAATGATAGGATGGGGATATTTAATTTAGGAACTGCAATAATGCCCTTCAGAATGGTAGCACCAATCTACATTCCTAAGGTTCTCTAAATCCTCATTTATCAACAATTGGCATTATCCAGTTTTCTCATTTTTGCCAAAATGGTATAAGGTAACATCTCACTGTTGCTTTAATTTGTACTTCTCTTTTTTTTTTTTTTTAAAGATGTTATTTATTTATTCAACAGAGATAGAGACAGCCAGCGAGAGAGGTAACACAAGCAGGGGGAGTGGGAGAGGAAGAAGCAGGCTCATAGCAGAGGAGCCTGATGTGGGGCTCGATCCCATAACGCCAGGATCACGCCCTGAGCCGAAGGCAGACGCTTAACCGCTGTGCCACCCAGGCGCCCCTAATTTGTACTTCTCTGATTACTAAATCCATTTGAGCATTGCCTCATATCTGTATTTGCTTTTGAGTATTTCCTGTATAGTGGTTCTCCATAGATTTTGCCATTTTTCTGTTAGGACCGTTACCTACGTGCCAGATACTAAGCTAAGCACCTATTGTTATTACTTCCATTATATACATGGGAACCTAACTAAATCAACATTTGAAGTAAGCAGTAGCATCAGGATTCACACCTGGCCTCCTGAGTACAGAGTTAACTTGCTGATTGCTGTCCTGCCTCTTACCCCATGCAATCCGAATGAACTATGAAGGTATCATCTTTCCTACACCACCTCTTTCACCAACCTGTCTGTCATTCTCACAAATAATATTAATTTATTCAAGGGAAATCATTGTAATACACAAAAATTCCCTTAACCAAAAAAATATTAACTCTTGCATATAATAATATACTAAACGATTAATATATTAGCTGAAATAACTTACAATGTGTCCACCCACATTATACAAGGGGTACCTAACAGGTGGTTCAGGATATCTGAGGTAGGTGAACAAAATGGGTTCCTCTACTTAACCCCTTCTTTTCCTAACCCTACAAGTTCAAAGGTTTTGTTTTCTCTCTTTTTGAATTTCTTGACTATTCAGGAGAGTTTTGTCAACAAGTTGAAAAATGAATATGTGACTGATTTTTTTATCTCACTTAATGAGGTTAATGACATTATTCATAAAGATAAGGACATATATACAGTTCTTAAAATCTGATTTGTCTTAGGCAATGATGGAGAAGACAGAGTCCTAGAAAATAAGTTTTTAAATAATAAAAAACAGCCATACCCTCTAAATGCTGAAAGAAGAGGAGAGTTTGACAAAAGACTCATTTGCTTTTATATTAGAATCATTGTGCTCTGAGTACATCAGGCAATTGATTGAGTCTCCTTTATGAGCATATATAAAAATGAAAGGAAAAAGAGAAAGCAAAACCTGGGTTAAAATCTGGGATGTGTCAGATAACTGCTGTACATGTAGTGAGAAACAAATTGGTAATAAATTAGTGTAAAAATTTATTGGGCACTCACTTGATAGAAAGCTCATGTACACACAGACTAGACTATGCAGAACCAGAGAAAAAGACACTAGATTGTTTTGCATAATCTTCTATAGCCACAAGGAAAAGTAATTCCTGTTCAAAATGTGCAATTAGCCATTAATATTCAATCTTTCCCTTTTGAGTAATTTTTACCATTCTGAGAAGCTACTTGTCAAAAGCGACAAAAATAACTACAGCTAAATCCTATAGTAAAATCTCTTCAAACATTGCTTCTGTTCTTCTCTCTCCTTTACTCCTTCAACTCCAGGTACAGCTCTGACAAACTTCTCTCCCTCACATCTCTTACAGTCTTCTCTTTAGTTTCCGTCCTGTTTTCTTTGTGCTTTAGCCTGGATGCTTTATATCACCCTATCTTCCAGGTCTTTAATTGTCTATACAACTGTTTCAAATCTACTGGTAAACCCATGAATTGCGTATTGTGTTCTTAATTTCAGGTTTTGTATTTTAAGTTTCAGAATTCTATTTGATTCTTTTACATAGATTCCAAATTACCCCTAAAATAGTTCATCTTCTCATCCAATGCCACAGTCATTTTAATGTCTAAATCTGACAATCTGATCATATGGATCTTCTGACACTGTTTCTAGCGTGTGTTTCTCTCTCGCTTTCAGTTATCTCATCAGATCTCCTGATATGCTTGGTCATTTCTGATTGCTGAAAATTGTATGTGAAATATTTTAGAGATAATCTGAGGCTCTGAATCATGTTATCTTTTTAAAGAGAGAAATAGGCAATCTGAGGAGCACAGGATCACTTTAATCCAGTCTAGGACTGATACGATTCAAAGCTGGATATAAGTATTTGCAAGGGCTGGACTATTTCTGGTTTGCCTCTACCCCTAAGGTATAACCCATTCAGGAGTCTGGCTGAATACCTGAAGGGTTAATCAGGTCTACTCCACTTTGGTTTGCCTTGAAGTTCAATTTTTGTCTCTTAGCACTATGAAGCTGCTGAAAGCCCATTCAGAATCTCAGCTGGAGTTTTCTCCTCAGCTTCTTGGTATCCCTGTACCATTTTTTGAATTAGAAAATGTCTTAAGGGGATTAGAGGCTTCGTTCTCACTGAAATTCTGGCCCCTCAAATTTTCTCATTTTTTGTAATTCTCTAATGCCTTCCAACATTATTTTTGTTTTAATTCCATGCAACTATTCTAAGTGTTCTAATTGGGAGAATTGGTCTGATATAAGTTATTCCACCATAGCTGAAAATGGATGTCTTCAATGTCTATTGCAATTAAAAACATACACACATTCTGACCCTGTATTTCCATTCTAGGATTTTATCCTACGGATAAATTCATACATGCCCTAAAATATACGTACAGTAATGTTTATTCTAGCATTATTTGAAATAGCAAAAGACATGAAAGAAATCAGTAAAGGATAAAGCCCACCAATAAAGCAGCAGCTCAGCATTTTATCCACATAGGCTGGTCATGGAAACAAATGCCCTGGATCCTTACATGTTAAGATGGAAGGTGGGGAATAATATGCACAGTATGCTCCAATTCTGGTAAAAATGAAAAAAACACATGCATATATTTACATATGCAAAAAAAGGTTTTGAAGAGATACCTCAGCATAGAGAAGAGTGGTTGGGAAAGAAAATTGGGGGGTATTGGAGCCAGTGGAAGATTTTCCATTACTTGATAGTGTTTGAATTTATTTTTTACACATTATACACTTTAATGCTATCATAAACATTAGAAAAAATGTATAGCATGAGAAGTGCTATATACAGGGAGTCAAAGAAGAAAATGGCAGCTCAAAGAAGGCATATTTAAGCAAGAGTTTAAAGCTTAGACTTTAAGGACAGATTGGATTTAGTTGAGTGAAGGAAAGAGAAAGTCTGCAGAGAAGGGGAGGAGAACATGGAGATACGAGGGAGTACTCACTGTAGGGAAACCATTAATAGTTCCAAACTCATGAAGGATAGGGCGGATGTAGGGGACTGCCTATCTTACAAGCCTCTTTTTCCCCAAGGACAGATTGTGTTGTGTTAAGGAGTTTAAATTTTATTTTGAGGGAATGAGGAACAACAACATGATCAGATTTGCCCTTCACATATATGATGATGACAGTCCTGTGGATTGACGAGGGGTAAATTGGGGAGGAGACAGACTTGAGCTAGAAGACTGTAATAACCTAGGGGAAATCCTAATGTAGTGACAATGAGCATTAAATGGAACAGATTATAAGATATTAAGAAGGCAGAATTAAAAGGAGCTGGGGCCTTACTTATGAATAATGGAACGTATGAAATAATTTATTAGAATTCACTTTTTATTGGTCTTGGACAACTGAGTAGACAATGGAACCCTTCATGTCAGGGAACATAAAAATGGCATAGATATGTCAGGAAAGAAATGGTCAGTTCTGCACAGCTGAGGTTGAAGTGATTGAGTACATCTAAGAGAGGAAGGTGTCCAGCTGAATACAGATTTCTGGAGCATAAAAAGATGGTGGAGGAAGAGACTTAATTGTCATAAGAAGTCATGGGGGGTATTTAATATCACCACCGAAGGAAGGCTACGGATGGAACAACTTATAAGGGCTGGAATATATATGGTAAGCCCCAAAACGAAGCTAAGAAAATACTCAGAAAGCTTTCAGAAGTAGTGGAAGCCAATGGATGACAATGGTTTCAAGAAGGCTTACATTCTTTCAGAGAAACCTAGAAATACAGAGCCTAAAATGCGTTACTGGTATTGAAGAACTAGGGGATGATATATTTGATCACTGTGTTAGAATCATCTAGTGCTTGTTTAAAGATTAGATTCCTGGTCCTTCTGAACTGAGATTTCTTAGGGTGGGAAAAGAGTGTATATTTTAACAAGGTCCCCAATAAACTTCACCCTCAGGTCTGAGAGTAACTATGGTAGACTTTAAACTCCTTTAGAACAAGGATCTTATTTAATTCATCATATATACTTCGTGCTTGCCACAGCATTTGCCATATAACAGGTCCTCAATAAATATGTAGTAACTTAAGGATGAGAGCAGTGAATGGACACACAGACAGATGAACACACAACTGAATGAAAGAACTAGTGTCTTTGCCAAAATCTTGGTCGGGTTATTGGAGCTTACGTTCTGGTGGGGTGGGTGAAGGCGTGACAGATAATATACACATAAGCAGATAGATGTAGAGATATCTGTAGAGATCTGTGTTAGCTAGAGTAGTCAGGGAAAGCTTGTCTGAGGAGGTAGCATTTGAGCTGTCACTTAAATTACAAAAAAAGCATTAACCATGTGGTGGTCTGAGTGAAAAGACATTTGCGGCAGTACAAGGTCCTAAGGAGAAAAAGGGTGAATAAAGTGTGTTTAAGTAATAAGGCGGTATCTGTGACTCTGGCTCAGCGAGTGAGATAGAGGCTGGGGGAAAATGAGAATGCTGATCATACACGGCTTCATCAGTTGTGATCTCATAGGAATACGGTTGTTACTCTAACTGCAATGAGAAACTATTTAAATTTTAAACAAAGCAGCGATGTGATTTGATTTACACTTGAAAAAAATTACTCTGGCATCTGTATGAATAATGGATCTTAGCAGGGCAATGGTGGAAGTAAGCAGACCAGTTAGGGGTTGATGAAATATTCCAGACAAGAGATGATTCTACTGTGGTGGTAGTGACAGAGACAGTGAGAAGTGCTTGGGCTTAGAATATATTCTGGAGATAGAGAAGACAAGACCATGCTAATAGGTTAGCCAGAATAAGTAAGGGAAAGAGGAATCTAAAGAATTTGGATTTTAGCTAGTAAGCAATGGGAACTCAAAGTTTTGAAGTGAATGAGTGACACAATTACAGTAGAATATATTAGAACAGTTATCTTGAAGCAGCAAGCAAAATGAATTCCTTGGGAAATAAAATGGAAGGTAAAGACAAAATTGGGAGTTATTAATACTACTCTAGGTCTGAAGTGACAGGCACTGAACTACGGTGATGACAAAAGGAATGGCAAAAAGTGACATATATAAAGGCCACAATCAAGTTTATGGAGATTTAATTTGCAGTGCCTCTGGACACTAGGGCTTAGAAGACAAATTTGGGCTACAAATATTTGAGAGTCATGAGAATATAGCTAGTTTTTAAAGCCATGTGAGTGACTGAGATCATCCAGAAAAAGTGATAGAGTGAAAATGGAGCCTAGACTAGGAATTGGCAAAAGAGACGAAGACTGACCAGAACAAAAGGAGAAAAACTAGGAGAATGTGGCATCATGGATGCTGATGGAAGCATTTTAAGGAGGAGTGTTTATAACATTCAAATAAGGGCTAAGAAGTGTTGGTTGGGTTTGGTAAAATGGAGATCATGAGTGATCTTGATCAGAACTGTATCCATTTAGAGGTAGAAGGAGAAGCCAGACTCCAGGTACATGAGGCGTCTGAGACGTGAAGAAACACTGACCATCAGTACAGATAACACTTCTGAAATTTTTGGTTTTGAGGCAAAGAAGAGAAGTAGCTAGAGGAATAACTAGAGTGCAGTGAGGGAATAGTTAGAATGGGAGAGACAGTGGCATGTTTCAGTATAACATGAAGGAGACCGTAAAGAGAAACAGGAAGAAGCTACTGGAGGGGGTAAGTGATTTCAAGGTGAGTGACTGCTGCTAATGGGATCCAGGGCACAGTGAGGGGGTTAGCCATATGCAGGAGGAAGTCACTTCTCCCAGTTACAGGAAGCAAAAATATGCCTGGGTGCAGGTAAGTTAGCAGGGGTGGTACTCAGAGACAGAGGGATTTCCAGTATGATAGCTTCTATTTTCTTTGTGAAGAAACAAACCATCTACTCAAAAATGAGGGGAAAGGTGAAGGGGATTAATTTTGAGGAGAGTAGAGAAGGAATGCAATAGCCATTATGGAGAATGGACAGATAATTTTCCCAGAGAAATATGAGATTGCCTGGCCATGTTGAAGATAGAACAAAATGATGTCTGCAATTTTGTGTTGAAATATTCTATGATATCCAGGTTAACTCATAATCGACATCATGGCAATCCCAAGCCTCATATGCCTGTTCTACAAAGAACCTCTACATGCCGGACACCTGCATTCACGACTTTAAATTTATGGAGCAGCTTACAAAAAGCTCTTTTGCCAAAGCCCCAGTCTCTCATTTCTGAGGTTCTCTTTCTTTTACACCTGTAAATTTACTTTCGTTATTTATCTACATTGTTTTTTTCAGAAGAAAAATTTAATCTGACAATAGCGAATAGATGTGAACATAGATGCAATGTTGGCCACAGCATGAACTGCTGTGAGAAAAGTCCTGTCAGAGCAGCATAAAAAGCAACCACATCCGTTAGATCAACTTAAATAAGTGACATCAAATTATCTAGAAATCAAATATAATTTGTGACAATTATATGCTCATTTCATTTTTATTTTTATCTTTACTATTTGCCTCGCATATATTAGATGCTTACTGAAGCTTAGTGAAAAAAGGAATGAACATTTCAAAGATGTCTAAGCATTTGGTACATATTGATAAACCATAAAATAATCAAGTGCAAATAACTGAAAGAAAAATCCGAAAACCATAAAGTTAGTAAAGAAGGTAACTGCTAGCACATCTACAGCAACGGTATTAACAATGTCCAGAGACGGTGTTGATAAATTAAGAGAGGGGGAGGGGAACATGATAACCTATTAGAGGAGTTCTGTTCTTTCATAGAAGCAGGGTGATTTTCTTTTTCCATCATAATTGTGAAATGAAATACTCTCATCATTATACTCCTTTAGTTGTCATTGCCATGTGAATAACATTTGCCCCAAACTCTCATAAAATATAATAGTAATAGTTAATAGAAAGGCATGAAAAGAACTACATCTTTCTTTAAAGTTTAGAACACATTTAGGATTTGACAATGATATGGGTTAAATGGCTGTTACTTGAAACCTTAAAATAATTTTTTTTTTTGCTACTCTGCAAGTTAATTTCCTAATTGGTAAAAAAGAAGAGGTTAGATTAGATATCTCTGAAGGAAGTTCCTACTCGCATTTCTGACTGAAAAACATCTGATCACAGAGACTATCAGCTACTTTAGGAGTATAGTACTTCTTATAATAGCATACAATGTCCGTGGTAATAAAAGAAACCTGACAGGACGGTTTCGCTTTAGGTATAGCTTACTTCTTTATTCAGACCAACAAGCTGGTAATGATTTTCATAATTAATTTTAGATATTTTCTTATCCATTAGTTTAATTTTTTTCACAAAACTATGTCATGAATGTTATCAGAGTTTTTCTAAAATAAAATTAATTTTATAATCATCATATCATGGCCTTATTTTTTTCTTCCTTCAGATGCCTATATTTTGAGAAATAGTATAAATTCTTACCTCTAAGAGATAAGGTTCCATTTGATCCAGGGTTTTTCCAAGATGCTTATCTGGATCTAAACCTGCCAAGAAAGATTCAATTTTTTTTTTTTTTTTTTTAGATAACTATCAGATTGGCAGTCTAAAGATACATTCCCCTTCCCTTTGCCTCTCCTTGCCTAGGAAACCAGTATGTGTATATTTCAAATTACTTTGATCCTAAAGTAAAATGCATTTGGCTAGTATTTACTTTCCTATTCCCCTTAGGTAACTGGTCTTCTTGCTCCTGAAAAATAAGTTCCATACCGAATCATTTCATTGCACTGTGTTAACTTCCAGATGCATTATTTTAATTCATTTTTGTGCAACTGTAATTTGGATGGAAAAACAGGTATCACTTCAAAGATAGGACATTTATGTCCTCAGTATTTTAACTATTATGGTTATTTTACTCATGGACAATAGTGAGAATTTTCTTACGTATCCCTGTTTTACCTAAACTTTAAAATTCTTACTTAGAAAATGAGAGTAGAAAATAGAAGAGTGGTAGACCCTTATGCCTATATAATTAATTCACTTTATAGAAGGATGCAGATATGGACACAAATAACTGTATTATCAAATTAAATGACATTTCATTTCAATAACCACTTGTGTGATAATGTATTTTCTAAGCAAAAATAGAGACAACTCTGAAAAATCATTATTGTACCAACAGCATGTGCACAATCTTAGATAAAGATGTTCAACTATAAAGTAGAGTTTATGTAGGTAATAAGGTATAGGCAGACAACTACGGCAATACTCTTCCTACATACCAAAACTAACTTGCCAGAGAAGAAAAAGTCACATGCCACAAGTTTTCTATGCAGTGAAAGAATTCATTTTAGATATTACATTCATAATATATTTAGATATTTACATATGTAATACATGTATTGACTTAGCCTCATTTAAATAAGTTATTTTTTTATTGGCTTAAATTATTTAGCTTACTAACTACAAAAACTGATTAATAATTTTCTGCTTCTAGTTGGATTCCTTTTTTGGTAACATATTTCTTGTATCACATACCAGAAGAAGGGAAGTCAGACAAAGATTGAAAACTCTTCTGCCACTGAGTATTCTTAGGTGAAACAGACTTCTCATGTCAACTCCCTTCACAGCAATCTTATTCTCACGGTGTATTCATTAAAATTAAAATTTCAAGGAGATGGGTGAACATGTAGATGAACCAATCACTGACTTTGTCCAGTTCCTCTACTTCTACCACCATTTATCAATTCAGTATTTAGAATGAATAAGTAAATGAAATACTTTGAAACACCATGTAATCACCACGCAGATTTAACAAGCATTAACATCATGCCATATTTCCTCTACAACTTTTTTTAAAGAAACAAACACCACCAACACAATAGAATATCACGGTATATCTACTCTTAGTCTACATCCCCTATACTTCTACATGGTAACCACTATTTAGAAGTTGGTGAGTTACTAATTATGCTTTTATAATTTTACTACAAATGTATGTATCCAAACACTATTTAGAATTGTTCATGTATATTGAATTTTTACATGAATAGATATAATCTTTAATTTGATTTTTTCAATTCACATTATTAATGAGATTTACTTATATTGATTACCATGTCTCTGGTCTATTCATTTTTATTATTGTATCCTATTCCATTATATGGATATACCAGAATTTAATTCTACATTTTCCAGCAGATGGGTATTTGGGCACTGGGTTGTTTCTAATTCCTGTTTTGCCACAAGTATTTTTTATGCTGCAGTGAATATGCTTTTATGTGGAATTACTATGATAGAGGAAAATATATACATATAATTGTGTGTGTATAATCTTCAAGTCTATTAGATATTGCCAAATTGCTCTCCAAAGCAGTATTACCAATTTGTACTCCCACTATGAGGACACAGAATTCCTATTTCACATAATGTAAAAATAATTTAGTGGTGTCAGAATTTTAAATCTTTGCTAAGCTGATATATATTGTTTTAGATACTTGTTTTAATTTTCATTTTCTGATTATTATCAAAAGTAAGCACCATACCCAACACAGATGGTTTCCGAGGTGAATTCTACTAAATATTTAAGGAAGAGTTAATACTTACTCTTCTTGAACTATTCCAAAAAGTAGAAGAGGAAGGAAAACTTCCAAATTCATTCTATAAGGCCCACATTACCCTGATAATGAAAATCAGATAAAGAAACTACAGAAAAAGAAAACTACAGGCCAATATCTGATGAACATAGATAAACATCCACAGTAAGATATTACCAAACTGCATCCAACAATACAGTAAAAAAAAAAAAAAAAAATCATTCACCATGATCATGTGGGATTTATTCCAGGGATACTAGGGTGGTTCAATATTTGCAAACCAATAAACAGGATACACCAAATCAGCAAAAGAAAGGGTAACAGTTATATGATCATGTCAATAGATGCAGAAAAAGCACCTGACAAAGTACAACCTTCATTCATGATAAAAACTCTCAACAAAGTAGGTTTAGAAGGAACACAGCTCAACATTATAAAGGCCATATATAAAAAACCCACAGCTAACTTCATTCTAAACGCTGAAAAACAAAGCTTTTCCTCTAACATCAGGAAAAAGACAAGGATGTCCACTCTCCTTCCTTTTATTCAACATAGTACTAGAAGTCCTAGACACGGCAATCAGACAAGGAAAAGAAGTAAAAGGCATCCAAACTGGTAAAGAATAAGTACAACTTTCATATTTGCAGATGACATGATACTATATAGAAAACTCTACAGACTCCACTAAAAAACCTGCTAAAACTGATATACAGATTAAATAAAGTTGTAAGATACAAAATTCACACACAAGTAATCGGCTGCGTTCCTATACTCTAATAAGGAGATAGCAGAAAGAGAAATTAAGAAAATAATCCCATTTAAAATAGCACCAAAAAGAACAAAATACCTATGGATAAACTTAAGAAAGGAAGTGAAAGACCTATACTTCAAAAGATATAAATCAATGATGAAAGAAATTGAACATGACACAAACAAATGGAAAGATATTCCATGATCACTGATTGGAAGAACCTATACTGTTGAAATGTCCATACCATCTGAAGCAATCTACAGATTGAATGTAATCCCTATCAAAATACCAATAACATTTTCCACGGAACTAGAACAAATAATCCCAAAATTATATGGAACCACAAAAGACCCCAAATAGCCAAAGCAATCTTGAGAGAGAAGAACAAAGATGGAGGTATCACAATTCCAGATTTCAAGATCTACTACAAAGCTTTAGTGATAAAAACAGTATAGTATTGGTACAAAATAGGATTATATAGACCAATGGAACATAGATCTATAGTTACATAAATCAATGGAACAGAATGGAGAGCACAGAAATAAACCAACACATTTATGGTCAATTAATCTATGACAAGGGAAGGAAGAATAAAGAATCTACAACGGGGAAAAGACAGTCTCCAACAAATGGTGCTGGGAAAACCAAACATGCAAAAGAATGAAACCGGACCACTTTCTTATACCATATACAAAAATAAAATGGATTAAAGACCTAAATGTGAGACCTAAATTCATAAAATTCCTAGCAGAAAACAGGTAGTAATTTCTTTGACATCAGCCATGGAAACATCTTTCTAGATATGCCTCCTAAGGCAAGGGAAACAAAAGCAAAATCCAACTACTGGGACTACACCAAAATAAAAAGCTTTTGCATGGTGAAGGAAACCATCAACAAAACAAAAAGCAACTACTGAATAGGGTATCTGCAAACAATATATCCAGTAAGGGGTTAATATCCAAAATATACAAAGAATTTTCACAACTCAACACCAAAAAAACCCCCAAAATAACCTGATTTAAAAATCAGCTAGAACTTGAACAGACATTTTTTTTTTAAAGACATACATATGCCCAACAGACACATGAAAAAAATGCTCAACATCACTCATCATCAGGGAAATGCAAATTAAAACCATAATGAGGTATCAATTTACACCTGTTGGAATGGCTAAACACACACACACACACACACACACAAAGTAAGTATTTGTGAGCATGTGAGCACAAAGGAACCCTTGTGCATTGCTGGTGGGACTGCAAACTGGTGCAGCCAATGTGGAAAACAGTATGGAGGTTCCTGAAAAAATTATGCTTTACATATTTGAGAGCTGTGTTGTTATGTGCATACACACTCACAATTTCTAAAACTTTTCGATAAGATTATTCTTTTTATCAACAAGTAATGACCTATTCATCTCCATATATCTTCATATGTGATTTTTATCTTATACTCTATTTACCAGCATTTCAACGCCAGCTTTATTTTGTTAATATTTCACCGGCATATATTTTTCCATCATTTATTCTCAAATTTTCTGTGTGCTTTCATTTTAGATGCCACTTACAAATTACATATAACTGGATTTAAAAATTTTTTATCCTATCTTATAAATACAACTCTAAAGAATGGAGTTTAACCATTTTACATTTTTAATATTTTATGTTATATGTCTGGATCTGTTTCTATCATCTTATTACAGATTTCCTGTTTTATTAAGCTTTATACTTATTTGTTCTTTTGCTATTTTCTGCCTCACGCTGTACTGAAAGGATTTTTGTCTGTCTGTTTTCTCTGCTGATTAGGAAGCTGTAGACTGAATTTCTACTCTTTCAGTAATCACTTGTAATTTTTAACATACATTCAAAACCATACTTTTAAAGTCTAAAAGGTATTATCTAAGGGGGGGTAATCAGAAGGCGGAATGAAGCATGAGAGACTATGGACTCTGAGAAACAAACTGAGGGCTTCAGAGGGGAGGTGGGTGGGGGAATGGGATAGGCTGGTGATGGGTAGTACGGAGGGCACGTATTGCATGGTGCACTGGGTGTTAGACGCAACTAATGAATCATCGAACTTTACATCAAAAACCAGGGATGTACTGTATGGTGAGTAACATAATATAATAAAAATAGTATTATAATAAAAAAAAGAAATCAATAAGGAAATGGAAGACTTGTCTCTAGAATACTCATCCCCAAACAGAAAAATGCACATTCTTCTCATGTGCACATGGAGCATTCCCCAGGAAAAACCACATCCTAGGCCAGAAAACAAGACTCCATAAATTTAAAAGGATTAAAATCATGCAATGTATCATCTTTACCAACAGTGGAACTGAATTAGAAATCAATAATTTTATACATAAAACATCCAATAAAGTCTATTTTTAAAAGTAAAAAATAAAAAAAATAAAAGGTATTATCTAAGAGTTATGAATATTAGAATATAAATTTAACAATTTGTTTAGCACCCTTTTGACTGAGAGAAGTTAGCATGTTTTCACTAGGTACTAAATAAGCCCCACCATTTCAGTTGCTATTACTGTGTTAACTTTAAGTTGCATCATTTTGTCAAGAAAAATTAAGCCCGCCAACATATTTTACAATGTCTATGTTCCCAATTATTTCTCATTCATTTCTCCTGGAATTCAATCTATTTCTAACTGAAATTCATTCTTCACTTTTTTACTGAAGATCTGAGAGTGGTAAAGTCTCTGAGGTTTTAGATGTCTGAAAATGTCCTAGTTCACTCACATCATTACATAATTATTTAGTTGTAGTATATTACTTCTTTAGAAATTAGTCATTCTTAATAAGATTTATGCTGTCAGTCTAATAGTGGTTCCCAGATAAGAAATTTTTTTTTCTGTGCTAAATCGTAGTTTTAAATGTACTTGTGACATTCTGTAATTTTAATATAATGTGTGTGGGTGTATTTTTATTTTTATTTATACTTTATAGCACCTATATATATATTTTTAATTCTAAAACATTTTTCAAGTCTAGAAAATTTTCAGTCATTATATCTGTAAGTATTATTTTTCTGCCTTCTATTTTTTTTTCTGAAACATCTGTTACACAAATATTTCAATTTCTAATCTATCCTACATATTTTTAAATTGCTCTTAAATTTTTTTTTTCTCTGTCTATATTGCCTTTTGGGTCAATTATTTTTTTTCTGCTTCATTCATTCTCTCTCTGACTTGGCCCACCTAGAGTTTATTCTGCCCACTGAGCTTTTTGTTTTTTAAGTGACTATATGTTTCATTTCCAATATTTCTTTTTTTTTTCTTTTTTAAAGATTTTATTTATTTATTCGACGGACATAGAGACAGCCAGCGAGAGAGGGAACACAAGCAGGGAGAGTCCAATATTTCTAATTGGTTACTTTTCAGGTCACCTTGTTGCTGTTTCACTGTGATTTATTTTTCTATTTTTTAAAAAGATTTTATTTATTTACTTGACAGAGAGAGAGAGAGCACACAAGCAGGGAGA
The DNA here is from genome assembly GCF_024610735.1 of Ursus americanus. Classification (NCBI taxonomy): domain Eukaryota; kingdom Metazoa; phylum Chordata; class Mammalia; order Carnivora; family Ursidae; genus Ursus; species Ursus americanus. Next base: position 19,748,750 of record NC_142162.1, read on the forward strand.
GTGGCAGGCAGAGGGAGAAGCAGGCTCCCCGCTGAGCTGGGAACCCCATGAGGGACAATGTGATTTATTTTTCTAATTGACTGCTCTTTTTTTAATGGATGTTTTATTTTTCTTTATCTCTTTGAGGTTCTCTCTCATATGGGGGACTTTCAATCTCTGTTTTCCCCCGGGATTATAATCTCCCCAACTGCTTTTGCTTGCTTCCTAACCCTTTGTATTATAGCCCCATAGTTCAGTTCTGCTTACTATTTTGTGTTTACTCATTTCTACTTCACAGAGATGTTTATTATGTTTTCCAGCACAACTATATCTTTCATACTTTTCCTTCACATATTCATATAAAGCACGAATGTACAAGGCTTGCATGAATGGAAGTCACTGTTTATCTTTCCTTCCAATTTGTTGATTCTTACATATTGGTTTAACAGCATAACCTATCTCACTCAGCATTTGTGCACACAACATTAAAATCAAAGTCTCTCATGATTGAATCTAATAATTTACATTTTGCTTCTTTGTAAGGATCTGGGAAAAAATAAATGCCTGTCTAAAAGTCATGAAGGGAATTTAAGAGCATATGGTTTTACACAGGTAAGCCTGGGAGATCAAACTGATGATCTTCCCATTTTTCTTGTAGTCTTTTAATTCATTATAGAATCATCAAGTCTCAGCTCTGAACTGTAAATGTATAGAAATAGCTGTTGCACCTCATTTCAGCGACTGCTGCATTCCATGATGTAGATAAAGTAATTTGGTTTGCCTTTAGATAAGAGTCAGTAAAATACATAAACATTAGCCACAGAGGGCACAATTTTTTCCACATGAATCTGTCATCATCACACAGGCATACTATGTTAAAAATTAGTTGATTATTTCAAGATTTTTCTTCTGTATTCGTGGAAGTATTTTCAATTTATTTATTCCTGGGCTAAGCAGTGAACATTCTATGGCACTAAAAATATTAATTCAAAATTTAAAACTTAGAGAAGATTTTCAAATATTTTCCTGAAACACATTATAGACCATTTCACTACAGTAGAAAATCATTGTAAAGTTATAAAATAGCTAACATAAAAGAGCTACATTTCTTTTCTCTCAGAGTTAATAATGAAATAAGCTGCAAGTATAAGTCTTTACAGTATGGTAACGGGGTCTGTGTCATGTTCAGTGAGTGTGGTAGGTGCTGCTATGATTCATGGTCTGATGCTTTAGACATTTCACATAGGGAAGACGACCAATCAGTAACATTTCACATACACAAAGCAATAGAAGATTTCACTGGACATATAAAATCAAGAGAATTGCACAACCTGAGAAATAAACAATTTTGACACACTGTAAATTTATTGGAGGTTATATCTGGTGATTTTGGTAGGATTCTTTGGCATGAACAATGATTTAAAAGTTCTTATCTCATGATCTGATACTATTTGAATAGACTATAATTCTTTTCAGAAAAGCGTCTAAGTTTTATAATGAAACTGTCTAGATTCAGTATAATAGTCTACATATTCTCTTGAATGGGTTGTTCTACTTTAAATCAACAATGTATATGATACACACTTGTGTCAGGCTAACATATTCCATTGTACTTGATTATGACTACTTGAGTCCGTTTCTCCTGATGCTTTGCTGGGTACTCTAAGTGAAGTCTGTCTTTGCTTCCATTTTTCTTTTCATTAGAAAGTGACAAATCATTGGGGACCTCATCATCACTGCCCATATGACATGCCCATATGAAATTTCAGACTGTTTTTATAAAATATTTTCTTGGATAAGATCCAGAGATCATTAGAATTCAAGCTACTCTCTTGGCCTAAAACCACCCTGATCTCAGAGATCTCTTCTAAATCAGTTGACACTATTGCATGTGGGATGATATTACTCAGGGATATGGTAGGAAAATTATTCATCCTATCCCAGAATATATTCAGATATGGAACTTTTCTTAAGAAATCTTTACTGCCTAGAACACTTATGATTCCATAAATATTAAACTACATGCAAATGAACTCTTTGTAACTTATTTTTATAAATATAATGAAAGATTGAATATTTAATTTTCTTACACTTTCACATATTTTTTCACAAGTTTCCTCACTTAGAAACATTCTAGCATTGTATGTACAGTCTTTATGATATTTAATTTCTCTAAATGGAACAAGAATATTATTTAAAAAATTTTAAAACGAGGATCTGGAGAAACAAATCACTTTAACATGAAAAACCTGTTAACTTATCTATAATTATGAAGCTCAAGGATGTCAGTCTTTTATCTCATGTATTTTTGGTTTGGGTATTTTTTAAAAAGATTTATTTATTTATTTTAGAGAGACAGAAAGCACAAGCAAGAGGGCCAGAGGGAGAGAGAACCTCAAGCACACTCTGTGCTGAGCATGAAGCCCGATGGGGGGCTTGATCTCAGGACCTTGAGATCACAACCTGAGTTGAAACCAACAGATGTTCAACAGACTGTGCCATGCAGGCACCCCAGGTTTGGGTATTTAAAAAAAATATTTTATTTATTTATTTGACACAGAGAGAGAGAGAGAGAGAGAGAGAGAGGGAGGGAGGGAGGGAGAGCAAGCATAAACAGGGCGAGCAGCAGAGGGAGAGGGAGAAGCAGGCTCCCTAGCAGGGAGCCTGATGCAGGGCTCGATCCCAGGACCCCAGGATCATGACCTGAGCCTAAGGCAGACGCTTAACCAACTGAGCCACCCAGGCACCCCGGTTTGGGTATTATTTAACTAGATGATATGCATGGAGAATTCTGAAGTTCTTGAATGTCTCTCCTAACTGAGTCCTTCATAACTGAAAATGGAAGGGGTCAGATTAGTATCAAAAAATATTTTTATCATTGGACTTATTTTTTAACTTTTGTGCTTTAAATGGTTTAAAGAGAAACATTAAATAATGAAGTCAATGTTTGAGTTAAAATTTAACACAAAGGTTAGACAACATTAGTAACTTCTCAGTTTAATTTCTTGTTTTACCGATAAGAATCCACTTATATTTCTAAGTATAACCAAGGATGCTAATATACCAATATATCTGTATTACATAGAGTCATTTTATGTATGTATGTGATCCCCCATACCCAACATGGGGCTTAAACTCACAACCCTGAGATCAAGAGTTGCACGCTCTACCGACTGAGCCAGCCAGGCACCCCATATATAGAGTCATTTTAAAATATAAGAATATATAGGGGCGCCTGGGTGGCTCAGTCCTTAACGTCTGCCTTCAGCTCAGGGCGTGATCCCGGCATTCTGGGATCGAGCCCCACATCAGGCTCCTCTACTGGGAGCCTGCTTCTCCCTCTCCCACTCCCCCTGCTTGGGGTCCCTCTCTTGCTGGCTGTCTCTCTCTCTCTCTCTGTCAAATAAATATATAAAATCTTTAAAAAAATATATATAAGAATATATAACAATACCTCAGTAATTTTTAAAGCTATCTTATACATTCATTCTATTTTCAATTTTTAAGCAATAGCCATTTAACTTGTATATGTCGTCAGTCCAAAAGGCATATAATCCTCTCTTTCTTTAAATAAACCCTCTATCTAGACCCAATACAATTTCAGTATAATTTGAAAATTTCTCTCCTAATCTTTGTAATGTCATCATTCCCATTTTATTTTATATAAAATCACATTACGTTAAAACCCTTTGAGGGGCTGCGAAAAACCTATGAAAAAGCCACAATGGTTCATGGGCTTTTTCAATGAAATTCAACTTTATCTAAAAGCATTAATTTATCCCAGTCCTTGAAAAAGATGTTTCTTTTTTAGATTCATTCCATTTAGGTGTCTCTTGTGAAGCCTGGGTCATGAATGGACATAAACTGTGCTTCCCCCAAATCGTAACAGTCTGTTGAATTTACCTCCTGAATCAGCGAGTGGTAGAATGCGAGACTCAATGTATATATCTCCTCTATGAAAACCTTTTTAATCATCGAGAAGGTTATATTTATTGTTAACATACATAACAATATCAAGAAATATCAATATTAATAAAGAAGATGATTATAATCCATAAAACCCAGGGTACTGTTATGTTTAGAGTAAATTTTAACTCAAATACATAAATAAGTTACTTAAAAGTTACTAACAGATTTTTCTAAAAAGTGGAGAAAAAAAATTTACTGTAAATCCTGACACCTAACCATTTAATCATGTCTTATAGACATTCCTTGATGGAAGCTGGGTGGATGAATAAACCCACAACAAGACCTAGGCACTGGATAACTCCATGCAGAATTAAGAAATTAATTAGGAGGAAGAACCATAATTTGCAGAGCTGACATCTACTTTACTTTACTTTCATGTATCAATGGGAAGCAATTACAATTCAATTAAAATATTCAATTTTATTACTTTACTGACTGACCTTGAAGTTAATGCCTGTTTTATTTAATTGCATCATCTATGAATAAATGTTAACCCTACAATGTTATGCCCCATTATTTTCAATGCATTTTTCAACTTCTCAACTGAATTATATCAGTCAATTTATTATCTACTGTCATGAAAGCAAGTGGAGGTTTATTTCTTCACGACAGCCCAATATATGATATGAGAGAAACATCACAAAATGTTTGATAATGCTATTTTTAAGAGAGTCAAGTAAAATGAATTGTGTTCTCATCTTAACATTCGTAGCCTAGACTTTTACTGTAAAATCAGTAGATGGTATTAGAAGAGGTATAATCACTCTGAGAAGCAATTTCTGGTTTGCCTATAACTCTTGATAAATTCAGTACAGACAGCAATGGAGCATCCCATGTACCTTCAAAAGCTAAGCGTGTGCGCGCGCACACACACACACACACCCACACACCCACACCCCTAATAATCTCTTCCTATTTCTGCCACATTGACCAGCCACCAGAATAAGCAGATCCCATTTAAAAAACTTTAATGGTTTTGTCTGTAAATACAACTTCTTTTTTTTTGTTGTTGTTGTTGTTCCTAGACTACAGTTGAGCACACCATTATTCTATAATTGAGCATTTCAGAAATGAAATGACTAAATTTATGTTATAATGAACAGATAAGAAAGACTGATTATACAATCTCCAAAGTAAAGATAAACTCACGTATTCTGAAAGTTCAATACTTGGGGAAGGATTTTATTTATTTCACTTTCCAAATTTTCCATTTCTACAGTTAGACCATTAAATGCTTACCTTAGAGGTTGTACTGGAACTCATCTCAACATAGCTTCTCTCTGAAATCTATTACTTGGTACTTTACTTCAGTGTAAGTAACATAAAAGAGACTCAGATACTTTATGGATTCACCTTTAAGATCCATGACGTCCATAAAATGAGTGACCAATAAATCATATTAAGTATAATTATGCAGTTAATGATAATCAATACTTGCTGTTGATCCCACATGGTCCTTTTTTCTACCTTTAAAAATATTATACAGTTACCATGTAAAAAATGGATCAAAAGTAAAAAATATGAGTTTCAAACAGGGGGATTTTTTTTTAAAGGGGGGATTTGAAATTATTTCTTTCAGAAATATCTTTCTAACTTTTCATAGTGGTATTTAACATGATAAGTACTGGAAACTGAAAGAAGCTCAATATAAGTAGGGAGTGTTTGAAGGAGTAAAAGTTGAGGTTAAAAAGGTAGACAAAAGCCAGATCCTATAGGGCCTTGTGTTTCATCTTAAAGAATTTACACTTGAGTATCAGATCATACAGAAGACAGAGAAATGCTAAGCAGAGGAATGACATGATCCAATTTGACTTTCAGAAAGATCATTCTAGCTTCGGTCTAATTCCTTGGCAGGAAACAAGACTGAAGCCAAGAAGGCAAATAAAGGGGCTGCTGCAATAGTGAGAGAGAATATAACTGACAAGGCAATTGGTATGAAAGGAAAAGAACAGGTTTGAGACCAACATATAATAGTAGGATATATATAGTACTTGCTGATGAACTAGGTATGGGAAATACAGGGAAGAGAAGGCAAGGATGATTTTCAGGTTTCTGACTTTGGATAAATTTAAAGATGGTGGTAACATTTACTTCAGGTAGAGGACAATAACTTTTGGGAAGGTAAATAAAGGCAGAATCAATTTAGACATGTATCTGAGGCTCCAGAGAATCACCCAAGAAGAGATATCTAATTTGCAATCAGATATAAGGGGTTAAAGTTCAGCATAGACATCTGGGTTAGAGATAATAATGTAGGAATAGAAGCTGTGAGATAAAAATACTCAAGGAGGATATGCAAAGTAAGAAGAGAAAATATAGGAAAGAGCTTTGAGGAATATCAAACTTTGACACTGTAGTCAGAGAGCAGTCCAAAATGCAAATCTGATCTGGTCATTTTCATTTAAAAATCTTTCAGCCATATTCTGGGAAAGATGTTTATATGAGCACTGGCTTCTGATTCTTTCCTTTCCTTCTTGTGATGGTTAATTTTATGTGTAAACTTGAATGGGTTATGAGGTCTCCAGATTAACACTGTTTCTGGGTGTTATCTGTGAGGGTGTGTCTGGATGAGACTGGTATTTGAATATGTGGTCTCAGTGAAGTGGACTGCCCTCCTCAGTGTGGGTGAGCCTCAACCAATACATTAAGGGACAGGGTAGAACAAGGCACAGAGGAAGGAGGAATCTACCCCCCTTTTCCTGCCTCAGTGCTTAAACTGGGACATAATCACATCTTCTTTTGCCTTGGGCTTGGATTTACATCATTGGCTCCCCTTGTTCTCAGGTCTTCCAACTTGACCTAAATTATAGCACTAGTTTTCTTGGGTCTCCAACTTGTAGGCAGCGAATTGTGGGACTTCTCAGCTTCCATAATCACGTAAGTCAATTCTTCATAATACATTTCCTTTTACAACCTATTGGCTCTGTTTCTATGAGGAACCCTGACTAAACATTTCCTAATACATTTCTCCATTCCAAACTCCACTAAAAAAAAAAAAAAAAAATCACTGAATAAAGGAAGAAAACATCAGGATTGGAACTACCCAGAACTTTAAACTCTGCTTGAGTGAAGATGGAATCAAATTCAAAGGAAAGTCTGTCCTAAGACTTTTCTAGTGAAAGAATAACCTGTTAGAAAAACAAGCAAAGGGGACTCTAGAGAATCCTGATAATAACCCCTATTTCAGATATTGCATTTTGAGATGCAATTCCTCATCTGGTTCCTAATGTAAGTTTATCCTGACGGTGACCTATATACACTTATACAAATTTGAGACATCAGCCAATACAATTGTACCTATCTGAAGGAGAATTCACCAAAGGACAAGCCCTACAAACTTTATAGCATATCCTTGCTCCAAGCAATTTTAATAGATAAATGTTGGGACTCTAACTAAGATACGATAGCCTCACTTTCCAACCATGGCAAATACAGAATAATATTGGTTTTAAGGCACTAAACACAAATATCTGCTTGGACAGTATAGTTATTAAATAGTCTTACAATTGAACAGATTAATAGAAAAAGATTAGTGGACTTACTTTCCAAGAGTTTTCAGTTAACTGTTACATATTATCACGGAAGTTGTTTTAGTGTAAGCTGCCTGACACAGACATAAATGTTACTACAGAGGGCTAACTTTTTAACAGCTGCATTAAATAAGATCTTATTTATGTGTGAATATTACATTCTGTGTGTTTTTGATTTTTATAGAATGAAGAGAATTGGAGCTACTGGTTGAGATGAAGGTAGAAGGATAGGGTTTAGAAATATAGTATATATTTCTTAAAAGGCAATATATTATATATATTAATACACATAGTAGATATGGGATGGACAGGATCTTAATCTATCAAAAAATTCAAAGAACATTTGCATACCAGCACCAAATAGTAATAGACATAACTTATTTTTAGAACAGCCTGCCCTACCTAGAGGAAAAAAAAATGTTAGCCATAAAATGAACAAAATCAGCATTTATTTCCTCTGCTCTTGATCTGTTATTCCCGTTTACAGACTGAGCAAAGGCACTCTATTCAGAGATGGGTGCCTGTGGGACTGGTAGTATTTGTATTTGAATCTTAAGGAAATATCATATCACATATACTCCAGAATTTGATATTCAAATCTTGATTTATTTCCCCCTCAATTTAAAATAGTAGGTAATTTACAATACATTTGGGAAATGTTAAAGGCCTCAACTTTGGATGTTTTAATACTTAAGTCAGAAGTTTAAAAATTCTGTGTTAAAGTATTTGTACAAAGATAGAAGTGTATTTCTAATAGCAATTTAACTATACTTGAATGCACATTAAGTAACCTTTTTTTAACAAAATAATTATTTGAACAAAGTTCAGGTAAAAAAATGATATGTTAACCATCGAATATGAATGAATAATGCAAATTGCTTCTAACCTTTACTGTTCAGCATTATCTCCTAGGAAGGCTATTGCAATGAATGGTTTTAATTATGTCCATTATTATCCAAATGAATGACAGAAGAGCACAGTGTGTAGGAGCAACAATTAATATGCCTTATCTTAGCCTATTTGGGCAGTTATAGAAGAGAAAATAGATTAAATGACACCCAGGAATTACCACAGGTGAGTATGTGTAGGAGTGGAACTCAGGAACCGGGAAGGTTGTACAATTAAAACTCATGTTCTGATTAGTATGAGCGTCTCTGAATGTTAACCCAAAGGGGTAGACCTTAAGAAGTATATGCTAAAAATCTGAGGAGGGAGGAAAAAAAGTCTAGCAGATCTCTAGGAGGCAAGTAAAGGGCAAAAACTATCCAGGCTGCTTGGAAGACAGATAAGGACGCTGGCTATGAGAGACGTACGGACTATGCCATTATCTGAAAGGTCAAAAGAGAAATCTGTGGATAGTTTTAAAAAAAAACAAACTAGAAATAACTCCATACAGACATTTAGGAACACACTGAAAGTATTTAGAACATTTTTTAACACTTAACATTTTTTTTTCTGAAATACTAAAAATATATTGTCAAAGAAAGGGAGAATCTGAAAAATAAAAAGATAAAAGTAACATGAGGACTAGACAGCCAACATGAGTAGTTGGACCAAGTGCTGACTTTCTCCCCATCAATGAGGACTTCCAATGAAGACAGCAAGTAAGAGGAAGAGAAGCAGCCGAGAAGTTTAATTCAGTTTTATCTGGCATTGACCTTGTCTGTACAAGATACTAGGGAAACGACTATTCCAAGGGCACGTTCTGAGAAAATCAGTGGGGCAGAAACAGAGAGCAATCTCCTAGGAGGAAATAATAGAGCAACTTGAGAAATTCCACAGCAATAAATCACCATGACCAGATGGTATTCAACTGAGAGTTTCTGAAGTAAATAAAGTGTGAAATGGCTGAGCTACAGATGAGGATATGCTATGTATCTGGAAAGCCAGAAACTGTTTTCAAATATTACGACTTTGCTAATATGGTCGCTTTTCTATAGGAAAGAAAAAAACAATCAAATTAAGATTTATAGAATTACAGACCAGTGGCTCTCTTGGTGATAATGGAGAAACTGATAGAGTCTAATTAAGAATAGCTTCCTTCGACATCAGGATAAGGTTAACCTGCTAAGGTCAAATCACCCACTGAGTCTATAAAGAGAACACTGTTTTTCTCCATCCTATTAAACTTATCTGGAAATGTCAATAAAATACTAGATAGAAGTAAACCAGTAAATGTAATTTATTTGGGAATTACATGAAGCTTTTAACAAGGTCACATGAGACTACTGGGGAAAATAAATAAGCACAGTCTTTGGGAGGAGAGGCCACAAGAGAAACTTCTGTCATTAATTGTAAAACTTGCTAAGTATTGAAAACAAAGTTTCAGGGACAATTTCTCTTTTCTTCCCTAACACTAAGTTACCTCTTCCGAAAGTATGAATCACCTTCAAACTAAAAAAATAAAAAGAATAAAAAAAAATAAAAAAAATTCACTATAGACAAGATGCAGAGTAACAGAGTAGGGAAGAAAGGTATGCTTTGAAATCAAGAAGAAAACAAGAGACCAAAAGACAACAGCAAGATAAGCATGTAACAAAATTTTTACCTATCCAATGGATAATGAAAACCATAACTGGGTTTAAGTTTCTCATCACCATGCTCTCTGTAATCATCAGAGTTTAATAAAAACTAACAAGTAGTAAAGTAATGAGATGGACTTTGATGTATTCAAATGAGGGTTGTCACCCTCAAAGTGGCAGTCTTCGCACACTATATGCTTATTCCAATAGTACTATATATTTGTCATTAAACCATTTCTAAAATTTTCTCTACAGAACTGCCTTCAGAGCCAGTGGCATACTGTCCTGAAATTACCCAATGGTGACAAAGCTTCATCTTCAGCAGTGGTGCCAGACGCCATTAGGGAAGGATAGCATTTCCCCCCAAAAGCAACCTTTGTTAGCCCAATTCTACAACCTCTGATTACTATCTCCGTTACATACACCACAGGGGAGCCATATTAAATGGGAAAAGGCAAGGGCCATACAATAGAGGGTTGAAGAAATCACACAAAGGCCTGAGGCAACCTCCTATGCCATTATTTGAGAACTCTCCAAATGTTAGAAAGTTCTCATACCAAACCAAGACATGTTTCACCATATAACTTCCACTTATTCTTAGAATTGTCCTCCGAAACCACGAAAAGTACCAGCAGCCTTTCAAATATTGTGGGTTGCTACAAAAATGTCCATTCTCCTTGGCCCAATAACCTGCTACACCTTCACTTCAGGCTAAATATATAGTTCCTTTCAATAGTCCTCCTATGGCCCCACTGCTTGTCCTTTCATTGTTCTGGTCACTCTCCACTCACTGAACTATAGCTGCTTCTGTGTCCCATTTTAATGCAATCCTTCCCTCTGCTTAAAAAAGCAATTTCTGTTCATTTTAGGAAATATAAAAAACATTAGCAAAAAATTAAAAATTTTCATTTAAACAATTTCTGGTGGTATCTTCTGCTAATCCATTGTCATTTTTATTTTCAGGGTTTGTTTTTTTTTTTATAAATACCTTTTGCATAGATCTAAGATTCAATTATTTATCCTGCTTTTTTCTTAAATTGCTATACCTGTAAACTTCTTCAGTGAAGGTGCTATAATGAGACACAATATTCCACATTAACTTTGTTAATGCAACCCCTCAGATCTCTTTAGCTGCTTTGGCAGACACAGTGTACCACTGACTGACACATACGTGACATCATACAACCTCAAAGGTTTTTCTCTCAAGTGCTAGTGGTAAGCAGTACCTCACCCATCCTGTATTGTGGAGTTGGTTTTCGGGAATAACATTCAGAACTCTTTATATTTACTCCTACTACACTTTACCTGGTCAGATTTAGTTCCTACTCCCAGCCAATGAATATGAATCAGTATTCTAAATGTATCATTCAAAGTATTAGTGATCCCAAGACCCTCTGTGTTATCTACCTATTTTAAGAGCATGCCATTCAAGGGCTCATTCAAATAACTGTTTAAGGAAGAAAACTATAGGATAAAGAAAGAGTGATACAGGCCTTCCTACATGTGATACTGACTTATTATCAACTTCATATTTGTTTTGTTTAACTAAATATGAATTAACTATTACATCATTTGTTTTTATCTTACATTACTTACATACATATATTTTACATATATAATCTGGTATCTTTGAAAATAAGTAAATTAAATCGAATTTTAAATATCAACAGAATTCAATATTGAAAGGACCTGTGTAATGAAAAAACCTATTCCAAATATGAGTAATACTAATACTAATACTGCTAATGCTGTTTTATTTTAACTGTATATTGATGTGTAGTATTTATGAGTTAGGAGTGGTAAAAATAAAAACAGTGATTGAACAGGAGCTAGATCCTAGGAGATCATGGACATAATTGCTAAAACTAGTCTGTGAGGGGAAAAGGAGGGGATCAATTGTTAATGTGGATCTGTGCCTTGAAACACGGTTTACCTTGTTAATATGTAAAGACTGAATTAAAAAAGAAAGAAGCAAAATATGATATCTACTTGTTCAAATATATGTTAAGTGAACCTTGAACCTTTCCAGGGAAAGTGCATAGAGAAAGGGGAACAAAGATGAAAGTAGTTTGAAGTCATGCTAATGCTAATGAATTAGGGACACAGATATAATAATTGCATACTATCAGCTGCATTCACTTCTGACTGGAGTCTATTATTTGGTAATGCATTCATTACCGCTTGGTTTATAAAGTACTACAGTTATTTACCTAAAAGATAAATAGATAACCTGTAGTTTAACTTTTTTGCTACTTGATATGTTAAACAACCTTCATACTTAAAAAAAAAAAATGCAATTATCGAAGCACAGCTGAATGGCCCCAGAGCACACAGGCTCCATTAAATTTGCTTACATCTAATTACTCCTGCCTGAGGCAGGTGAGAAATTTACTCTTATAAGATCTTTCTTTATCCGGTAGCCAAAAAATAGAATGAAATAAAATCAGTGATTTTCAATCTAATTACTATCTAAAACTATTTGTAGCACTTGCTCTTTCAGACCCTATAAAGCAGGGCTTTGTGCAATAACCGTTATAATTATGTTTTTAACTGCTTAATACAAACATTTCCTCCTAGAAAAATTAGTGTAAATCATCATCAATGTCAACTATGAATTCATTTCCTGTATCTTTCAAATTAAACATTTTAGGGTCATTTAAAAACATTGTTATTTAGAAACTGATACTGTTCCAGTTTCCCAAAACATATAACTTTATCTGATCTTAAATATTTTTTAAGAACCAAATAAAAATGTGAGATTAACAAGTACAGCATAAGAAGCCAGAAAGTTCCCAGATTCAATCAACCATAGTTCAGACATTGACTTTTCTGGACCTGTCAAAAACAGAAAAATACATCTCTTAGCTCCATTTCCATTGCAAACCATAGGTTTTAACTGTCTTGTCTGTATTCCATCTTTTGCATGGGAAACCTCCAGTGATTTTTACTGGTGGAGATAGAAAGAGAGGTGTACTGGATTTATGTTGCAGTACAGTTACACAGCACCCACACTTCTTTTCTGCCAAACAGGAAAATGAAACAGCAAATGAAATGCATGAGAAAGCACACCACAAAGTATATTTGTTCACATATGTCACTGCATATCAAAAGTCACTCATGATTACCCCTAGACACATCTAGCAGTAATAATAATGTGTGTAACATGTTAAGCTGTTCAAAAAACTTTCATAGATAGAGTCCCATTTTAGTAATAAATGTTTAGTAGGACAGATGCTAAAACATTTGTTTTACTGATAAGAAAATGGGAGCTGTGAAAAATGGAGGTCCTGGGTATAAGTGGATTCTCTAGACTGCAAGGCTAAGACATGATAAAATCAGGTACTGAAATGACATATTTTGATTCTGAGTCCAGGACTCTTTCTTAAAGATCAAGTTAAACCATAATAAAATAAAAAAAGGTGCCCCTTAAACTATAGTGCATAGGAAGCAACGTGCCACAGCCTATAACAGCCCATATTAACATGGCATACATTCTTAGAACAATTTTGTTATAAGAATTAGAGAAATAAATACCCAAAACAATGGAATATAATGAGGATGAGCATTTTGATATTAGCCATACACTGAAAAGTCTAAGAGGTAGCACAACAGATTACTATAATAGGCACAGAGTAGTCCTCAATCTTGGCTGCCCCTTAGAATCAATCACTTGGGAAACTTTTAACAAATACCAATACCTATGCCTTACTCCAGAACCACCAAATCAGACTATCTGGGAGTGGGGCCTACACATAAGTACTTTTTCAGTCTCCCCAGAGGATTCTAATGTGCAGCCATGGTTGAGAACTACTGATAAAATTTTACACAGGTGGGTGAACAAAATATGGACAAGGCTCTTCCATTTAAATACAAGGGAAAGAAGTACATGAAAGAAGAATAGAAGGAAAAAAACCCTACATGTTTGAAATGAGTACGAATGGGAAATACCTTACAGAAGCGTATACTGGTGATTTATACTCCTGAAAGAGATACAATCATCCAGATACAGTGTTTGCTGCAGTTGAGTTTCCTATCATCATTCACTATCCTCTTGGGTGGTTTTCCAGACTCACATATTTAACAGAACTCTCAGACTCTGCAAAGTCTTACCAGAAATTAGCCCAATGAGCACAACTAGAAAGAGAGAAAAGGGGCCTGATCATAGGGGAGGAAGTGAGAGTAGTTGTTTAATCAAATTGAAAGCATTTCCTGCATCCCAGGGGAGAAGGGAATAGGTACATCAATAGAAAGTGTAGAATTATTGCCAAAGCAATCTCGAATAAGAAGAACAAAGCTGGAGGTATCACAATCCCAGATTTCAAGATATACTACAAAGTTGGAGTAATCAAAACAGTATGTTATACTGGCACAAAATAGACACAGAGATCAATGGAACAGAATACAGAGCCTAGAAGTAAACCCACGCTTTTACAGCCAATATATCTATGACAAAGGAGGCAAGAATATACAATGGGAAAGAGAGAATCTCTTCAACAAATGGTGTTGGGAAAATTGGATGATGATATGTAAAGGAATGAAACCGGACCACTTTTTTACACCATATACAAAAATAAACTCGAATTAAAAGACCTAAATGTGAGACATGAAATCATTAAACTTCTAGAAGAAAACATAGGCAGTAATTTCTTTGACATGAGCTGTAGAAAGATCTTTTTAGAAATGTCTTCTCTGGCAAAGGAAGCAAAAGCAAAATTAAACAACTGGGACTACACCAAGATAAAAAGCTTTTGCACAGTGAAGGAAACCATCAACAAAACAAAAAAGCAATTTACTGAATGGGAGAAGATATTTGCAAATGATACATCCAATAAGGGGTTAATATCCAAAATATATAAAAAGCTTATACAACTCAACACCAAAAAACCCCAAACACCTTGATTAAAAAATGTTCAGAGGCCCTGAACAGACATACAGATGGCCAACAGACACATGAAAAGATGCTCAACATCACTCATCACCAGGCAAGTGCAAATCAAAACCACAATATCACCTCATACCTGTCAGAATGGCTCAAATCAAAAACACAGGAAACAACAGGTATTGGCGAGGATGTGGAGAAAAAACAACAACAACAACAAAAAACCTTGTGTACTGTTGGTGGGAATGTAAATTGGTGCAGCTACTGTGGAAAACAGTATAGAGGCTTCTAAAAAATTAAAAACAGAACTACCATATAATCCAATAATTCCACTTCTGGGTGTTTATCCAAAGAAAATGAAAACACTAATTCAAAAAGAAATATGTACCCCTATGTCTACTGCACCATTAATCTTATAGCCAGGATATGGAAGAAACCCAAATGTCCATTGATAGATGAATGGATTAAAAAAAGATGTGGGGTATGTGTGTAATTCCAGACACAATGGAATATTACTCAGCCATAAAAAGGAAGAATTAAAATCTTCCCATTCACAACAACATGGATGGACATAGTGGGTACAATGCTAAGCAAAATAAGCCAGTCAGAGAAAGACACATGATTTTACTCATATGTGGAATTAAAGAAATAAAGCAAAGAAAAAGACAAACAAGAAAACAGACTCTTACGTACAGAGAACAAACTGGCAGTGGCCAGAGGGGAGGTGAGTGAGGAGATGGATGAAAACAAAACAAAACAAAACAAAAGTGCTGAATTATTATAAAAAAATACACACATGAATAAACAAACAGGTAAGTTACTTACAGAAGTTGAAAACTCAAGTTATACATTAACATGTGTAAGCTTTCATATGTTAAGGCAAACGAAAGATAATCTGGGGCTCAAGAAAAAAAATTGTTTTTGAGATACAGACAATTCCTGAGACAGGTACTGAAGACATTTTCCACTTGAATGAATTAAGGAAAAGATGAAGAGATCACAAATAGGGAAGTTGTAACATAAAATAATTAGTGGGGAGCACCAAAACCTGGTCAGATATATAATTGTGTCAAAGAAGTTTTACAAATCAGACTGTTAAATGTAAATGTCAAATTCATTTTTTAAAGAAAAGCAATATATATAACTAACAATAATTAGTAAAAATAACAACAACAATATGGGTTCAAACTTCAGGGTCTAGAAAATGGTGGGGGTCCTGGATTGGAAAAAGTAAAGGATGACAACAACTAACATATACACCAAAAGGTATAAGCAAAGGATCCGAATTCCTTTAAATTAGAAGAAATAAGAACTGTATGACTGATATCCTTTCAATGCAGAAAATCAATGGCATTCTCCCAGGCAGAAAGGCAAGATTCGAAGTTAAAGCCCTCAAAGATACTCAGCTCACAATGAAACTGCCAGACCAGGGTGAAAGTCCATTGGGTCTCTCTAGACTTGAGTTTGTAAACTTTTCCTATACAAATATACAGTAAATGCTTTAGGTTTTATGAGCCATGTGCTCTCTTTTGCTAATACTCAACTCTTCCACTGTATCATCACAGCAGCTATAAATAAAAAATGAACATGAAAAAATGAGCATGAGTATGTTCTAATAAAACTTTATTTACATATTCAGGTGGTGGGCCTGATTTAGCCTGCAAGTAGTAGTCTGATGATCTCTGCAGTAGACCAGTAGTTCTTTACTTTAGCTTCATATTAGAATTACCTAAGGAGCTCTAAAAATATACATGTGCCTCAGTTCCATCCCGAGATATTCTAATTTAATTGGTCTGGGTTACAGCTTGGGTACAGGATTTCTAAAAGGTCAACAGTTGACTCTGATGTGAAGCCAAAGTTAAAAACCATTGTTCTAGAGACTTGACCTGGGTCCTTCATGTATTTGTCTATGGAAGGGGGGAAAAAGGAGGGAGAGATGTCTTTATTTGGCTGTGACATTCCCAAATGTACTGCCTCAGGCTCTCCTGTACAATATATAAATTAACTGTGAGAGTACCAGAGCATGTAGTCCCAAAAATATTCATATTCATCTCTATTACTAGCTTATAAACCAGTGCATATCAGACCCAACACAACAAATATATTTCTGAAAAAATGCGGCAGGTCAGTTTGAATCAAAGGCCAATCCTTTGCATCCCTGTGATCTAAGGATCCCCAACAGGACTATGTTTTTGGCCTTTCTATGGGCCTAGCCCCTTAAATTTCTTATATTGATTAGGAAGGACTGAAAAGATGTTATTGCATTTTTATATCGATATTTAAAGGATAAGTTAAAGAATGCTTTTGTAAAGATTAAGCCATCCCTTCCCAGAACAACAAAAAACATTAAAATATTCCATATAGAAAAAGTAAAAAATAAAGAGAAAAGCAGTAAGTCATGAAAAACTGATGACAAACTGGATAAAATAAAAAAAATTGAGAAATAACTTATTAGATCATAAACTAGGTTATAAAACAGCCTCTCAAAATTTCAAAGAACTGAAATACTCCTGAGTGTATTATCTGAACAAAATGTGATCGATCTAGAAATCAATTTTATAATGATAAATACAAAACCCTCATACTTGGAAACTAAGTAGTGTATGAAATTAAGCAATGCATTTCTAAATAACTTATGGGTTAGAGAATAAATTTCAATACAAAGCAGAAAATATTTTGAACTAACTGGTAATGAAAATACAACTACAGCAGCAATTAAAGGAAAAATTGTAGCTTAAACATAGGTACTAGAAAACAAGGGTAAAATTTAGTGTATATGTATGCATCAAGTAATTAGAAAGCATTTCATAACATATACAAATATTGAATCATGTTGTACACCTGAAACTAGTGTAATGTTGTTTGTCAATTATATCTCAATTAAAAAAAAAAGAAGTTAGAAATGACGAACAGCAAATTAAATCCCAAAAGAGTACAAGGGAAGGAATAATAAAGATAGCAGAAATTAATAAAATAGAAAACCAATATGTAATATAGAAAACCAGCAAAATCAAAAGACTAATAATAAAATTGATAAGCCCCTATAAGACTGACATAGGCAAGGAAAAGAACAAATTACCAACTGGAATGAAAAAGATGACATCACTACTGATCCTACAGATGAAAGGACAATGAGAAGACATTAGGAATTATTTTATACCTATTATTTTCACAACTTAGAGCAAATGGAAAAATTCTGGGAAAAACAAAATTTATCAAACTGAAATAAGAAATAGAAAATCTAAATAGTCAATCTAACAAAGAAATCGAATTTCTAATTGAAAAGTTCCCCAAAAGATAGCTCCATGTCCAGATGGCTTAAGCAATAAGTACTTCAGAACACTGAAGAAAACATTAATACCAATCTTACAGAAAAACTTCCAGATAATAAAAAAGACGAAACAATTACAAAGCTTTATGGAGCCAGTGTAACCTTATTATCCAAACCTGTCATTACTAGGAAAAAAAAAAATTATAGGTCAATCCCTTTTAGGAACATATATGCAAAATTCCTAAACAGAGTAATAGCAAATTAAATAAAGCAATACATATAAAAGAAAATTCATCACAAAACATTGCATGGCAATAAAAAGAAATCAAATACTGATTCATGATTTAATATAGATGAATCTTGAAAACATTATTCCAAGTAAAAGAATCCAGTCACAAAAGACCACATATTGTAGGATTCCATTCACATGAAACAGGCAAATGTATGAAGATATAGATTAGGCAAATCCATAAAGACAAAAAGATGCCAAGTATCTTCGTGGGGCCTAGGACTAGAGATGCGAGGGGAAGGTTGGGGAAAAATGGGTAATGATTGCTAATGCATGTAAGTTTTTTTTTTGTTGATTATGGTGATAATTGCACAATCATGTGAATATACTAGAGAACACTGAATTGTACACTTTAAATGTGTGGATTACATATGTTAATTATATCTCCAAAAACTGTTAAAAAAATAGTGTACAGTATATAATAGCTTTATGCTCAGACCAAATAGATATAGAACTAAAAAAAATGGTAGAGGAAATTCAGAAAAACAAATGTAAAAAGTTCTTTTTAGCTCTTCTCAACAATCGTATTGGTGGTAGTAGTAGCAGTATTCTTATTCTGAGATTGTTTCATATATTGCTACATTTTTAATATCTGTATTTATTAATATACTGAATGCTAACATGAGTTTCTTGGAGCAGAACAGATGATTATTACTACTTACATATAGTAAGTAGATAATATCATTCTGTGTCTTCTCTGCCCCAGCTCTTACCCCAGGAGCAAGGTGATGAGAATGAGATGTAATCTTTCAAGTAATTGCATCTACAGAAGGTAAGGAATCCCCCGCAAAATAAACCTGCATGTTTACTTAGGAAAAAGGAGACAGTTGTTTCCCCTCCCTTCTGAGTTTTCTTGAGAATACAAAGGAAAAGATTTGTGTCTTCACACTTCAGAATGTAAAACAAAACAAACAAAATCCCTGGGGGGGGGAATAAACTAGTGTCTTCAGTTTTATAACCCAGATGTCTCCAAGATCATGGCCTCATCCCCCCATCCTTGAAATGCAAACATATACCTCCAGAGAAGTAAATCCCTCTGGAGTTCTCATTGTTCAGTCATACACTACATTTTAACGCTTGTCTTTTAGCTTAGGTCCCAAGTTTCTGTTAAATTTGCTCAGAAAATCCTAATGGTGCAGACACATTTAAAGAACAGAAATCACGAAAAAGCACAGCAAATCAGGGAGAGGTCCAGGACCACAAGAACAGCTTTCCAGGTCCTTTCCTGTTACAGTGGATACACTGAGGCCCAGATTAGCATGCAAGGTAAATTAGAATCATAACATTCTCCATATCTTGCCCAACAATAACAACTCTTCTCATGCACATTCACATTCACATTCACAGCGATGGGTGTGACCATGCACACTGTTCAATAAAGTCTTGATTCCATCTGGTTTGAGAATATAACTATCCCAGACATTACAGAAAAGGCGGTAACAGTCATTGGATTCTAGATGTCATTATGCAAGAAGCTCTCTTCAGGACGACACAGCGTCGTTCCATTATCTGTCCAATCCCAAGCAATGTACCGTGGGAAGGACAAATCCCCTTTATATGTGGTACCTGGGCCATTAGAAAACAAGCATAAGGGCCACACTGCCCAGTAATGTCCCACCATAATCAAGACTAACCACAGTATTCCCATAGTTGGCATCCTTAGCTTGGCTTCTGATACTCCTGATCATTTATCTCTAAAAACATCAACTGCCATAATGATTAAAATATTAAATAGTCTTTCCTGGGCAAAGATACAAGCCCTCCTCCTGTACTGTTGACTGATACGATGTTCCATTAAAGTAAAATACTTTATTAGTCCAGTCATTTAAAGCTTTGTTGTCCCTCCAGGGCCATTTCCAGATGCAGCCAGTCTCCTGGAAGAGAGCTCCCTCTAGTGTCCCTATTTGGACTAGCAAGTCCTCTTTATCACGATGAGCTTTCAGGAACATTATTTTGGTGTGATGTAGTACCCCAAATCCCTACAGAATATATGGCACAGAGGAGGCAAGAGCAATCAAGCTACAACATGGGTTATTACCACAGTATATTAATAATATCTGTGCAATTTAGGAAAATGGTTTGCACACAAAAATAACAAGGTCCAATGAGGTCATCAATTGGTATGTTATACCAAATACAGCTCTGCCTGGGTGTCATAGGTTTTCCATAAATGTATTTTGCATAACTCCAGAAAGGAGTTATCAGTAATATTGATTCATTATATCTCCTCCAAATCTAGCTCCCTCAAGGGTGGTGTTTCCTTAAATAAATTCCACTTTCATTGACACAGTTGGTATTCAAAGGACTAGACCAAACTATGGCAGGCAGTAGAAATCTGTTTTCCATTATACCTAGGTAGATGTCTTAGCAACATACTGTTTTGATTTATGTCCACAAAGAGAGCAAAAGCTCTACTGTTGAGAATCTCCCACTATATAAGTCATTAGTAATTATCAAGTCAGCAGAAACATGATCAGAATGGTAACTATTGCCTTTAAACCAATAACTGAGTGGTGACTGTAATAAACTACTCCTACATTGAGACATCAAGTAGACACTCTGTCATTTAGTTGCTCTAAATTATCCAGGAGAATCTTTAAGTAGAGCTTGTACATCAGAAACTTCCGTTCTCTGCAAAACAGCTCCCGAGTTTCTCTTGACATCAGTTAAGTAATCAGCATCAGATCTGAGAGGGATACCTAAAATTCTCCAGCTTGAGGTCCTGGCACAGAGGTCACTTAACCCCCCTCCCCATGGAATTGTAATCCACTTATAGGTGCCTTTCTATCTCCTAGGATTCCCTCCATTTCCATTTATTACCTGTTTAACCCATATCCTTTCCCCTATGATTGGTCTTTCTGGCTCAGTAGATGTATTATAAAACCACAGGGCCAGTAAAAACAGCAGTCTTGTTAATACATCTCCTTGGACTTACTCCCAGGCTGATATTATAGAATTTGACAGATAAAGAATCACAGGATGCATGGCCCTCTGTTTACAGACAGACCTTAATTTGCCTACACAGATGAAGCTATGACACACCCGAGTCTTTAAGAATATATGTACTGTAAAACTTAGCGGTATTAATATTGTGTTTAGAGTATTGATGATACTTTACTTTGGTACATGTAACTTTAAAGTCAGCCCTGAGATCACCAGATCAAGCAAGACCAAAGAAAAAGTTTGTGAAATAGGACAAATAAATAGTTGTGCAACTGCACTGTACCCCATTACCTCATTCCTACCTCCTAATCCTAGAAACCTTTCCAGTCGAGTCTTGGCATTACTTCCTTTTATAGTCAATGTTAGTACAAAATCATTTAACTAGTTAAGCTAACCTTTAAATCTTTTTTTTTTTAAACCAGTCATTTTAATTAACTAGTGCATCAATTGCCCATTCCAATTTTCAGTGACACCACTGCTCTGAGAGTGTTAATAAATATAGTATGTCCATGAAATGTATTTGTCCATTTCTGTGTATTTGTAGCAGTAAAATATATTTCTCTAATTTAGTTTCTGTGGTCAGAGAGTATACTTTGCCTGATTTCAGTATAATTACATATACTGAGATTTGTTTTATGATCCACAATATGGTCTATCTTGGTGAATGGTCCATGTGCACTTGGAAAGGATATGTAGTTTGCTGTTAATGGATGCAGTGTTTTATGAGTGCCCAGTAGGTCAAATTGGTTGGTAGTGTTGTTCAAACTTCCAATATTCCTAACGATTTTCTGTCTACTTGGTTTAACTATTACTGAAAAGATGTATGTACAATTGTGGATTTGTCCATTTCTTCTTGTATCAGTTTCGTGCTGTATATCTTAAAGCCCTGTTATTGGTATATAAAAATTGTTATGCTCTCTTGATAAACTGACCCCTTTATCATGATGAAATGCTCCTCTTTATCCCTAATAATATTCATTGTTCTAAGGACTACTTTATCTGATGTTAATATAACCAGTGCAACTTTCTTTTAATTAGTATTACCATATCTCTATCCTTTTCTTTTTAACCTATCTATGTTTCTATAATTAAAGCACATTTCTTATAGAGAGCATATAGTTGTTGGGACTTAGTTTTTGTTTTTTGTTCAAATCTGAAAATCACTCCCTTTTGTTTGGAGGTGTTGAGATCATTTACATTTAATGTAATTATTAAAATGATTAGGTCTTAATCTACCATCTTACTTTTTGTTTTCTATTTGTCTCATCTGTTCTGTGCTCTTTTCTTTTTTTATCCTTTCTTGCCTTCTTTTGGATTATCTTACAATAATTCAATTTATTCTCCACTATTGGCCTACTACCTACACTGCTTTATTTTTTTAATAGTTTCTTTATAGTTTATGTTTTACATCTTTTAAGTTACCACAGTCTACCTTCAAATAATATTATAGGACATCGTGTATAATTTAAGAATCTGACACACTATCCTTTCCCCCTTATTTGTGCCACTGCAATTATATATTTTACTTCCGATTTGCTATCAACCCCACAACACACTATTATTTTTGCTTTAAATAATTTTATACATTGTTTAAAGAGATTCAGAAAGTTAAAATAGATTTAGAATTTATCTGCTCTGTTTATTATTTACACTGTTCTTTATCCTTTCATAAGATTAAATTTCATCAATTATTGTTTTCCTTCTGTCCAAAGAAGTCTTTTTAATATTACTTATAATGCAGATCTGCAGGTGATGAATTCTCTCAACTTTTGTACATCTGAATTTTCTTCATCTGATCTTCATTTTGAAATTTATTTTTACTGAACATAAAATTCTTGGTGATTTTTATTGATTTTCATCACTTTAAAGATGTCTTTTCGTCATCTTCCAGTTTGCATAGTTTCTGAAGCAAAGTCTGCTGACATTTTTATCTTTGCTCTCTGTACAAAATTAATCTTTTCACACTGGCTGCTTTTAGGATTCTTTCCTTACCACTGGTTTTTAGCAATTCAATTATGATGTGCTTTGTGATTTTCTTCATGTTTCTTCTGTTTGAGGTTCACTAAAATTTTTGATCTGTAAATTTACAGTTTCCTTCAAATTGGGAAAATCTTTTGGCCATTATTTCTTCAAATATTCTCTCCATTCCCTCTCCTGGGACTCTACCACTTGTTAGGCTGCTTGATACAGTTTAATAGCTTGCTAATGTTGTCTTAATTATTTTTAGTCCCCCTTTTTCCGCTCTATGCTTCATTTTTGACAGTTTCTATTTGTCTTCAGGTTTACTCATCTCTTCTGCAATGTCTAATTGCTGTGCATTGTTCATTTCAGAAAATGCATTTTTGAAGTTGTATTACGTGCCTTTTTATATCTTTTATTTTCCTTGTCATAATTATAATTCTACTTTTTTTGAGCATACTGAGCATATTTATAAGAGCTGTTTTAACTTTCTTGCAAGCTAATTCCAAATCTGGGTCTATTCTGATTTTCTCAGTATCAATCAAATGTTCTTGCTTCTTTGCATGCCTGGTAATTTAGATGCAAGGCATTGTGAATTTTATATTACTATGTATTAGATTTTTTACAGTATTCCTTTAAATAGTTTAGGATTTTGTAAAATTACCATATGATCCAGTAATTGCACTACTGGGTATTTACCCAAAAAATATGAAAACACTCATTCGAAGAGATATATGCACCCCTGGCTTATTGCAGTATTGTTTACAATAATCAAATCATGGAAGCAGACCAAGTGTCCATCCATAGATGAAGATATATACATACATATATGTGTACACACACACACACACACACACACACACACACACACACACACACACAATGGAATATTACTCAGCCAGAAAAAAGAACGAACTCTTGCCATTTGCAATAACACAGATGGACCTAGAAGGTATAATTCCAAGCAAAATAAATCAGTCAGAGAAAGACAAGTACCATATGATTTTTCACTCATATGTGGAAATTAAGAGACAAAACAAATTAATAAAGAAAAAAAGAGATTAAAAAAAGACTCCTAACTATAGAGGACAAACTAATGGTTATCAGAGGGGAGATGGGCGGGGGTATGGGGTAGGACAAAATAGGTGAAGGGGATTAAGAGTACACTTATCTTGATGAGCACTAAGTAAGTATAGAATAGTTGACTATATTATACACCTGAAACTAATATAACATGGTATGCTAACTATCCTGGAATTTAAAAAAATATAAAAAAATAGCTTAGGATTTTGTTCCGGCATGAGTTAAGTTATTTACTAGATCAGGTTCATAGCAGCCTTTACTCTAATACTCATGACTACTAAGGGCTAGCTGTTTGAGGACTCTACTTGAGCTAAATTTACATTTACTGACATGGAAAAAAAATCCCTAAGACACACTGCTGAGTAAAAAAGTTAAGTTGTCAACCAATACAGACTATGATACCATTCATGTAATATTAAAAAACCCATAAACCAATCACAGTATTTCTACTCATACACAATACACATACCAAACAAAAATGTGATCTAGAAAGATGATCAGGTATTACTCTGGGCTGTATCTCTGGGAAAGGAAGTGGCTGGAGGGAAAGGAGAGAACAGAAACACATGGAAACTTTATCTATAAAAATTTAACATTATGTGGCAAGAATATTTTCATGTAATACTCATAAATTAAAAAAAGGTATTTCTAAAAGTCAGGATTGTTCTTAAATACAACGTGCACAGGGTTCTTTAAATTAAGTCTAAAAATCAGAAACTTCTTAAAACACTAAGTTGTTAATGTGCAGATTTCACGAGTTCACTGATGACTACAAGAGACCGAGGTTATGTGACACAATTATCAGACGTACATTTTTTAAAAAATATTTTACTTATTTATTTGACACAGAGAGAGAGAGAGAGCACGTGTGCATACAGGCATGGGGAGCACAGGCAGAGAGAGAGGGAGAAGCAGGTTCCCCGCTGAGCAGGGAGGCCGATGCAGGGCTCAATTCCAGGACCCCGGGATCATGAGCTGAGCTGAAGGCAGATGCTTAACCGACTGAGCCACCCAGGTGCCCTGAGAAATACATTTTTATTCATCCATGTAGAACTGACCCTTTTCTAAGACCACTCTATGATCTAATGGGCCACAAAATTTTGCTGAATCCCTCTCCCTATGGAAAGGTCCTATTGTCCCACTTTTTGATTAAAAATCTTCCTGAAAATGTAAACAGGTAGGGAAGAAAGCCTGGAAACCTATTTCCCATCATTTATGTTATTGCATCCTTAGAAATAATGTCCCACTCAATAAACCATTCCTTAACGCTGTTCTCAAGAATAACTTTTATCTTTGCACACCTTTAGGTAATCAATAGAAGCTATGTGCTATAAATGTTAAAATCAGATCTATGCTTTTGTCATTGGAAAGCTGAAGACAAATTAGCTCAGTTTTATACTTTATCCAAAAGTTTAATACAGTTAAACACCATCTCTACGCCCTCTGTAGAGGCACACACATCCACACAGACAAAAGAAGAAAACACACAGTATTGGTTATACTATAGTGAAGGGTCAGCGAGGTTATATCTTATGGCTCTTTCTTTCTAATGAGGTAGGTTGTCTGGGTTCTAATCCATTCCACTTTTCACTCCATTCCAGTAAAAGTGACAGAATGTGCACTGTCCAGTAAGGTGTCACACGAACTTCATTACAGAAGTAGGCAATCTTAGAAAATCCAAAAGAGGGAGCAACAGACAAAGAGAAAGCAAGAGAGCATACTCTGTATAGATTTATATAGAAACTCATAGGATAAATATATCTATAGCGAGAACTTCAATCATAAGGGTTGCTGAGCAACCTTTTCTCAAAAATGAGAATACCCCACCTCGATCCTTCTCTTGTTAACAGCTGAGGAGATCAACTTTAGGTTCTCTATATAACACTTAACACTGAAGACAACATTTCACCTTCAACAAGGAGAGAGTGGCTTTGTGTTTACCAAGGGGAAGTATTACAGGATCTTTCTTTTAATGTTGTTTAAAATGTGAATTTGTCTTTAAAATCTTCCACAGCTTGAGACCTCGTTATTTCAGAGATCAGCAATGTAAACTTGCAAATGAGGTACATGATTTAGGTTTTGAGAAACCTGAGGCTCCAGGGCATTTACTGTAATAGGTTCGTGAAATAAATGCATTGAGCTCAAACCCTATGGTTTCTTGAAAGTGAATATAATTATAAAAATTCTAAACAACAAATTAAGTGTGTTCGTATGTAATATCCATATTTGAATCACATTACCACCTGCCTGTTGTGTCTATGCTAACCGATCAAATGACATTCTCTCAAATATAATTTTCTTACCATCCCCAACAAAAACGTACTACTCTGCTTATTTCTGACACCACAAAGCCAATCATTCTATTTTAGCAATTCAAAATATGTTTAAAAAATATATGAAAAATATCACATGTGCCAAATACAGATTTTAAGAAGCTTCAAAAAAAAAGGAAAGAAAGACATCAACCTACTTTTCCTGTTTCCTATGATCCTGGGTTCCAAATCCTATAAAGAACTTAAATCAAAGGACCAAAATATAATAACAATTTTAGAGGCAGTTATACATTTAAAAAAGAAAATGATGAGGCTCACTTGTGATCGCTTTGGTAAATGGTCAAAAGCCCATTTTAAACTTCCCCCTACTCAATTTGTTCAGTTGTGACTCCACATTCTTACATTCTAAATTATTCCTCCTTTTCTGTTGTAACTGCTTATTAGTGAACACAGATTATCTGTGTAGTAACAGACAGCTCCCTTGAAAGTCTGGCTACATACCCAAAGCTGCTACTTTGATGATGATTGCTTGAATGTTAGATGATATCATCTCTCGGAGCAAATCTTCCTGGTTTCTCTGCCAAAGGTAAGCTAAAGGCTGGAGATTAAGCCTTTTACACCTATAAAATAAAAAGAAAAAAATCAGATGATATCTTGATGTTTTATACTTGGATCCACAGCAATTACTTTGATTTTAAACATAATGCTTCTCTCAAGGATTTTAGCATTTAAAATGCTTTAAAAAACATGTTTTGCATAATGAAGTTTATATATACAACATAAACATATTTAATTTCCACAGGCTATGCATAAACAGATAAAAATGAAATCTCCAGGCAGATTAGAAATATTAATTTTAGTAAGACTCTAAGTTTAGAAATCTATGCTAAAAAGCTTCCAAATGCCGATGAATGATTATTCTTGTTCTCAGAACTTCCTTGGGTATCAAAATTGTGAAGCATATGCAAAACAGACAAATCAATTTATCCTAATAAAATGATCATATATTAAGTTTACAATACCTATGGTTACATGAACTATTCTTCTCTACTAACTTTGACATTTTTAAAAAGAATTTGACTTCAAGTGAAAAATAATAATAGAACAAAAAGTACAATATATTGAGCACCAAATATGCTCTAGGCATTATATTACATATTTTACATTACAGTGCAATAGAAAGAATATAGGTTTTGGAGTCAAGACAGATCTGGATTTGAAACCTCCTCTGGCACTCACTAGGTGCATGACTTTGACGGGTCAACTAAACTCTAGGACTTTAGTTTCCTAGTTCATAAATAGGAACAAAAATATTTCCTTTCAAAGTTCTTGAGAAGATTAAGAAATTAGAAAGTGAAGTCATCCTTTACTCCTTTTTCCCCCCTTCACATTTCTCATTCAATCTACAATAACACAGAATGTGATCATTCCTCACCAGTACCACTGTTAACACCCAGGTCTGAGCCACCATTATCTTCCATGTCAATATCTCCTTAACTTCTTTCCCTGCTTCTATCCTTGTCCTTTTAAAATCAGTTTTCAATGCAGCAGCCAGTGTGATCCTTTTAAGACATAAAATGGATTTGGGATTCCTTGGCTCAAATTCTTCCCATCACTCCTTGTAAAAGTCCTTGCAATAGACCAACACGGATCTCACTCTGGTTAGCTCTCATAGCTAATCTCCTACTACTTTCCCTTCACTCCAACCCACCACCACTGGCCTGCTCACTCTTGTCTAATATACTAGCCATGCTTCCTATCCTCTTCACTTGTTTCACACCTTTGCTTAAATGTCACTTTCTCAAGCAGGACTACACTTGATTAAAGTAGCATACATAAAAAAAAAAAATAGTACAATGCCTGGATAATATAGATATTCAATAAATGGCAGTCAAAGCCAAGTGACTTGCCCAAGTCAGAGTAAGTGGCTGAGATCAGATTTCAAATTAAAAACATAGCTCTAAAACCCAGCATCTGTAAGTTTGCTTGGCTGACTACTCCAGCCCACAATGATCTTTCTCTCAGAAAACCCCAATACTTAGTATACATACCACATATTTGGTCATTTACTCATACATGGCCTTAAAAATATCACCCTTTTTCCCCCATGTATATATATCCTGACTTTCAAAGACACCAAAATCTTCCTACTACACTCTGTTTTACATACTTTCCCGATGTAAAATGTCTCAGGGCATCTATAGCGATGTTGAGGTGGTTAATAAATACAAAAATAATAAAACTGAAAGTCGCCATGTAACAAAAGCATTATAATTCTAGCTGTCTTCCCACCAGCATTTAACGCCTACCAATCAAACTGGTCTCTCTTTTTTAGCTAAGATTTTTTTTTTTTTTAAGATTTTATTTATTCATTCGACAGAGAGAGAGAGACAGCCAGTGAGAGAAAAGCACAAGCAGGGGGAGTGGGAGAGGAAGAAGCAGGCTCCTAGAGGAGGAGCCCGACACGGGGCTGTATCCCAGAACGCCAGGGTCACGCCCTGAGCCAAAGGCAGATGCTTAACGACTGAGCCACCCAGGCGCCCCTTAGCTAAGATATTTTAATTGAAAAAACCTTATGCTCTTCCTATCTTTATTGTAAAATTCTTGGTTTTGCTTTGATAGCCATAATCTTTTGACTATTTCTACACTTAAGCTTTTCTGCGTATTTAAATTCTTTAACAGTTCAAAATATCATATGGCTCAAATACGTTTCCTCTGTAAGTCACTATTGCATTTGAGCTTGTGACATTTATTAAATACTTTATATCTTGAAAATACACAGATGCAATACAAACTACAAATTGAAGACAGTCTAATTCAAAACTGAGTTTGTAAACCAATGGACTCCCAGTAACACTGCTTTAAAATTTTCAAGGATAAAATTATTGGAGATATGCTTTATGCTATAAAATCTGAGTATTTTAACCATGTGTTAAAGTGCACCTGAACAGTTTTAAGAAAAATCTTATCTATGGGTATGCTCTGGAACCGTCTCTCATATAGATACAAGGCAGCCTCCTAATCAGGAGCACATTTTCATTTGGCTTTTAACTTTCATAAATAAACGTCAGCCCCATCTACAGTTTGGCTACCTATTAAACCATGTGGGCTTGAACTTATTAAAAAACAGAGATTTGTAAACTAAATAATTCTCAGAGAATATGACCTAAAACTTGATGAAAATAGTATTTTTAACATATGGTTTAAGGGATATGCAATCCATCTCCATCTGTAGATCAGTCATTCTCAAATGTAGGCGAGCAGAATGTAAGGAAATCTTTTTCAAACTACACATATGACCTCCCCTCACTTCTACCTCCACTCTCTCTTCTCCAGAGATACTGATACCCCCAAAATATGAGATCATCATATTCCCCTTCATTTAATTTAATTATGCTTTGTCCTATACTTACTTCATTTATTTAAAAAATTTTGGATTTTTAAAAAAAGTTTACATTTATTTATTTATTTATAGTAACTTCCACACCCAACGTGGGTCTCAAACTCATGTCCCTAAGAGATCAAGAGTCGCATGCTCTTCTGACTGAGACAGCTAGATGCCCCTAAAAATTCTGGATTTTTAACTGCCTTAAATTCACTGTAGAATTAGAGGTAAAATAAATGCAATAAAAAAAACAAGTTTTCAAGCCAATTAATATATGTTTTTGATGTGATAGTCAATATGAACATTTCTTTGTTAAAAATATAAAACTATTACACAAATACAACCCTTATCTGATTTCCATTTATCCTTTTGAATGGCCAAATTACTTATTTCTAGGTCAAACTGTGCTCAAGATTAATACTGGAGTCCACATTTTCCTTTTTGCTAGTATAATTATATATAAAGTCTCTAGACAGTATTTTATTTATCCAAATAAAATTAAAGTGAAAAATAAATACAGGTGATGTTTCGCCAAGCCAACAGTAAATAATATTATCATCAGACTTTACAGTTTTTGAGTAGATCGATGGAATTGATTGTTTTGGTATTTGGAGATACAATGTTTTACCAGTGCTACATCTTCTGGAGGGTGAGGAAGATGAAGAGAACAATAATCTAAAAAGGACTTGAAAGTTCAATGGCTTTGTTATATAAGTATTTTAATCACATGAATATTTTTGGCCAAGAACTGAATTCTAAAGACCAAAGAAGGAAAGATTCCTTAAAAAGCTTTTTTTTTCTTTAATATATCACTGTATTCCTGGGGCGTCTGGGTGATGCAGTAGGTTAAGCACCTGACTCTTGGTTTCAGCTCAGGTCTGATCTCAGGGTCCTGAGATCAAGCCCTGCATCGGGCTCTGTGCTCTGTGAGGAGTCCGCTTGGGTTTCTCTCTCCCTCTCCCTCCTCGCTTTCTCTCTCTTGTTCTCTAAAATAAATTAATTAATTTAAAAAATACCGCTGCATTCCTTTTATTAGCTCCTGATTTTTATTACCAATGATGATGAGTTAAAGGGGGTTAAAAAGGTATACGGATTCAAATAAGGAAACACTAAAAACATACTTTTGACTTTAAAATTCTTTGTCTTGATTTTTTATTATAAATAAATAATTTTTCCTTATGGTAAGTAAGTTGGAGTTTTCTCCATGTGTGATATCAGGATAGAAAAAAAGTAAAAGTACAACTTTCATTACTTAGGTAATATAGGTAGTTAGTTTCATGAGGCATGTAGAATATACATTCTATTTATTATTTGGATACAATTATATTTTTAATTTATTCCCATTCTTAAAATACATGTAATTTTAAAATATAGGACAAATTTAAAAAAATAAAATAAGATATAGGACAAATTAATGTTCTCTTACACATTTTCTACTCGAACACGCTGGTAGTCAGAAAGTATAGCACCTACTGATATCCCCTCTACTTCTTCTTTTTCCTGAAAATAAAAGAAAAAAATAACTTCAAAAATGAATAAACATGTGATTTGCATCATACTCTGAAAATTATTAAAGAACTGTGTCTCATCTAGAAAACATCTTGAGGCAGAATAATTTATGAAAATGCAATCCACATTCAGAAAAAATAAATACATAGATTTAAGTCATACTTTCAGCTGTGAGAAAAATATTCTTTTTACTTAAAATCTAAATAACTAGAGACTATTTTCTATGGAGAAGGCAAACACTTAGATAGTACTTTCAAATGTTTTCTCACTTAACATATTTTTAAAGATTCAATGGTGTTCAGTAGAAATTTTTGAGAAATTTCTATTTAGGGACAATATTTTCTCAGACTAACTTAAAAGAAAATAAGCAATGGCGTAAGTAGAAAAGGGGACAAATGATTTTTATTTGTATCCCAGAAAAGGTGATTAACAGGAGCATCCAGGAAGCAGAGATAGTACAGTCATTACCTGAATAACAGTATAGCACAGTGGATAAAAATTCTATGATGAGAAGGAAGCAATGAATCATTATCAATAGAGTTACAACTGAGACTACCCAGCACTATATCCAGCAGAGTCTCATAGGGAAGAGGACTAGTCTACCCAGTGTGTTCACTAGTGATGGTGGAGATGTAAATTCAAATACGATTAGTTTGCAAATGATACAAAGCTAGGACAGATTAAAAAAAATAAAGAAGAGAAGATCAATCAAGTACATGGATGGATACGGAGAACTTGGGGATTTAGAAGGACAAGTGTAAGATGAGATTTAATGTAAAGAAGTGTAAGATAGTACACTTAGGGAAGAATAATATACAATACAGGTATACACTATGGAACTGTTATCTAGAAAACAGATATGAAGAAAGCGACTGGGGAATAATTACTAATAACAAACTGAATAGAAATTCCCTGAATAAGCATAAAGGAAAATCCATCCCAGTCTATGGAGTATAGAAAAAACTACTTGAGAGAGATGACTTCATTATTAATACCCTTTCCATACTTGGCAAACTACAAAGAAAAGCAATAGTGTCTAACATAAAAACAAATGTAATATTTCAAGACATACTGAAATACCGAGTGTGTCCTAATAGGGTGCCATAATACATAAACAACTAAATGCACAACAGGACTCTCTCAGGCCTTTGGAGATAAAGCCAATTTAAAGTTTCCCCTCCAAAATGATAAAGAAATATCTGCCCAAACATCCCCAAAATAAAATGATCCTATTTGATCAGGATGACAGGAAAAAAGCGATTTCCTTAACTTCCCTAGTTTAGCAAATCTGTGAGAGCATTTGCTTATAACCCTCCTCTTCATTTCCTAGTCATTTTCTTTTCATAAAAGTCATTGACTAAGTAAAATAATCCTGATAAATAACAGTGTCCAGCACCTAGTAAATACTCAGTAAATATTTTCTTCTGTCATTATCATAATCTTCTTCATTATTACTGCTACTTCTATAACTACTTCTGTTACTACTTCTGCTACTACTACTACTGACTACTACCACCACCACCACTACTATTACTACAATGAGATGAAGGCCTAACTTGACAGACAAACCCTTCATTCCTGGGCATTAACTTCTTGCTCATTATCACTCCTCAACACTAGCCTACTAACCTGTGATGGTTAATTTTACTTGTTAACTTGAGTGGGCTGGTAAAATATTATTTCTGACAGGATTTTTCTGGAAGAGATTTTTATAATTTGAATTGGTAAACTGAATAAAGATAACCCTAACCATTGAGGTGGGCATCATCCAATCCACAGAAGGCCTGAGTAGAACTAAAAGGTAGAGGAAGGATGGATAAATAAAATACTGTCTAGGGATAAAGGATGAATTTACCCTCTCCTTTAGCTATGATATCCACCTTCTCCCACCCTCAGACATTGGCACTCCTGGTTCTTGGACCTTAGAACTAGCACTGAAATTTCTACAATTGGCTGCCCTGGTTCTTAGACCTTTGGGTTTGGACTGGAACCATACCACCAGCTTTCTGGGGCCCCGAGCTTGCAAATGGCAGATCATAGGACTTCTCAGCCTCCATAATCAGATGATAATCTCTCATAATAAATCTCTTTCTGTACATCTTTATATATCCTTATTTCCCTTTTTTTCTAGAGAACCATGACCAATATATAACCCTTAACACTCAACTCTACAGTCCAGTTACAACAAACTTTTCCAACATAGTGAGTCCTGAATACACCAAAGGTTAGTAAGACTTCTGTTGAATCCTTAACCATTTAGAACATAGTACTAACTTCAAAGAAAGGCAAAATAGACCTCTAAAAGATAAAGATCTAACAGGGTCAATCTATTCCATAAAAAATGTAAAAATAAGCTCAGGCCCTGACCTATAACCTATACCTCCTGGGGAAAAAAGTTACTAAATTAACAATAGTAGCAAAATAACAGCAGTGGAGGTGTCGACCAAGAAACAAAGAGAAAATGACTATTAGAATCAAAGATAAACTGAGACTGCATTAAGACAGACACCCAGTGCCATAAGGGAAAGGAAAAATGAATGTGTTAGAGAAAATAATTAACACACTATCTGGGATCCATAAATCTGGCCACATTCAAACCACCTTCCTATGATACGATTCTATGACCACTGAGCAGCCTTTAGCAGTCTAGAGAGACTGATAACTTCTTGGTACATCGTCAAAACCAAGTTTCTAGTCTGGAGAACTATATACCACAGTGCTCACCAAAGTAATACTGCCAAGCATAACCAGTCATATAACCCTTTCCAACAATAATGCTAATTGTCATTGTTCTTTAGTTATTTACTTAAGCAACAAAATAAGGGGCTTGACATATAAGGGATGGTCAACAACAGTATGGAGTAGCGCAGTGGAAAGCATGCATTAAGAAATGGAAGGGAAAAAAAAGAAATGGAAGGAAAAAAGGCTAGAAAAGGCAGTTTGGGATCAGACTGTTCAGAAATGTGGCCTGCAACCTGAAAGGAATGAAGAGCCGTTCCCCATACAAATTTTTAATAACTCTACTGAGGCACAATTTACATATAATAAACTGTATCCATTTAACGTACACAATTCATTGAGTTTTAACAAATGTATATTCCAGTGAAACTACCACCACGATCAAGGTACAAATCATTTTGATTTTACCCAAATGATACCTTGTGTGTCTCTGCAGCCCAACCCTCCCTTCACTCCTGGCTTCAGGCAACTACCAATTTGTTTCATGTTATTATGCATTAGTTTGCATTTTCTCAAATGTTATCTATATAGTATGATACAATATATACCCTTTTGTTTCTAGCTTCTTTCACTCAGTATGATTTTGAGATTGATCCATGTTGTGTGTATCCATAGCTCATTCCTTTGTATTCCATTTTAATCCATTGTATGGATATACCGCATCTGTTTATCCATTCTTTTGTTGATGAATATTTGATTTGCTTCTAGTTTCGGGGTTCTTGTGAATAAAGCTGCTATGAATTTTCCTATATGTCTTTTTGTGACTATATATTTTCATTTCTCTTGGATCATGCTAAGGATTTTAAGAAGTCAGATATGATCATATTTACAAATAGAAAGACAAGACTGTGACAGTGTTAAGGGTAAACTAGAGAGTAGACAAAAAGAAGGGCTTAGTCTGAAAGATTTCAAGGATGGAGATAAGAAGCTAAATTCCAAAAACAATTTAAAGACAAAATTAATAAAACTTGGGAACCATCAGCACAGAGACCAGAAGCATACCTAGAGGGTGGGACCAAGTGACTACTAGCTAGGAACTACATGTCTTAAACAAAATACTGAGTTTATTTAGCTTTGTTTTCTCAGTTTGCTTGCTCAGTTTTCTCAGTATATGTTTTCTCAGTTTGCTTGCTAGGTATCCAAAGTAGAAAAGACTGTTAGGTATATTGAATACTCTGGTACTCAAGAGAGTATAGAAAAAGATGTGGGTGTTATCAGCATGTAAGAGAACTTAAAGCTGCAGGAGCAAACAAGAAACCCAAGAAGCAGGACACAGAGGTGAGAAGAGGGCTCAGTGTAAGACTGTGAGGGTACAGTAAAATATAAGGACTGTAAATGTAAATATAAGAAAGAGACTTCAGTGAAGACACTGGAAAAGAGTGGTCATGACAATAAGAGACACAGCAAACACACAGTAATGGCACGTGCACAAGTACCATTCTGATGAAAAGGAAAGATATTACCAAGTGCCTAGTATATACCAAAATCTGTACTCAGTAATTTGTATACCTTGTCGTGTTTATTCCTTATAGCAATCCAAAATACTGTTAAACTGATTTTATATGTGAAAAAATAGGATCATCCCATTCAAGTTGACAAAGCTGCTCAACAGAATTAGCAGCCTTTACACTGAGGCCTGTCTGCCAACCATACCTGTGCTCTTGCTCATAAACAGTGTCACACGCTGTACAAAGTTCAACAAAACCACTGTATTCTCCAATTAATAAGTTAGTTATGACCACTGTGGGGAAAGCTGCAGTCACGTTCGATGAAAGCAAGAATGAAATATTTGACACGTACCATTGCCAAATTCTTCAAAAAATGAATCTCAGATCCTCAGTAAAATAAATGACGAATCAAACAATGAATATCTATCGCTAAAATCAACACAATTCATAGAAATCTGAGAGTGGGCACACATTAAATTACATTCTTGTCATCTAGATGAACAAAGGCAGAGAAGATAAAAATAAAAAATAATACTGTCAGTAATAAGTTAGAGACAAAGACTGGACCCTCCAGAGCCGGGCATATTGCTGAGCCACAGGAGCTCTCAGACACAAGTGGACACTACTCAGCTTAGAACATCATCACTGTCAATGACAGATGTGTTAGTTCAACTCGGGAAATAGTCAAGTCAGCATCACTGAGTACTAAAAATAGCAGCACGTAATACCGTTAAACATTTATATTAGTTACTGCTTTCAACAACGCTCTAAGGTAGACTATCATCGTTGTCTTTGTTTTGTAAATATAAAATGCTAAAAGATATTTACAAAGTCAGCTACAAGCCAATTAGCTAAACACACATCACAGGGCCATTTGTTGCCTAGAACACCCTTTCCCCCCAATCTTTGTCAATGTGAGACACAAGCTGAGAAGTGAGTCCAGGCAGCTATCTGACCAATATGGCCAGACACAACAATAGAGGGGACATTTGCAAAAGCAAACACATAATCACAAACTGGTACAAACACAGCTTCATTATTACCAGCATGTGGTATTATGTATATAAGAAAGAACACAGGTATGGTTGATACACAGGCCTCAACAAAAACAAATTAGCAACGTGGAGGACATACCAAAGGTCAAAATCTCCACCATTCTAAGGAATCAGCAAATTGTTTAATATCATTTTTTATGTAGAGAATCCTCCCCACCAATTTTCACTGTCAGCTTTATCATAAACCACATTCCTATACACGTTTAAGTCTTCTGTGTACATTCTCTTCTGTTTCACTGATTTGACTATTTCTGGGTCAGCACCACATTGTTTTAATTACAGCACCTTCAGAATATGTCTGAATACCTGTTAGTGCATGTCTAATCCTTGTCTTTTTAAGTTGGGAGATATTAGTGAGCTTCTTAGACTTTTTTGCAATTATATTTTACAAATCTGTGCTGTGCTCTTAAGGCAGAGGATTGCGGTTTGACCTTCAGCATGTCTTTCCTTTTGAAACAAACTGTATTGTGTTTTTAATTAAGCATAACCATCCAGAATACATAAGTGTATTTTTTCCCTGCTCTTGAGAAAACATTCTAAACATTTAGAAAAGAAAGAACATACAAGCCTGAAAGATCTAGGATCAGCAACTCTATCAACCTACGGGTATCTGCACCTGTAGATTCTAACTCCTCCTATGAAAATGGTCTCCTAAGCCCTAAGTGCTTCCAAGCATCCCCTTGCACGAGATCCCAATCCATCTGGACAGCTGAAGGACTAATCTTGTTTTTGTTTCCCCGCACCATCAATTTTTACTCCTGGTTCATGTTCATCATTGTATAATATGCTGTGAAAGCTGCCAAAAACTCATGTCCTCTTCCAGGTATCATTATTTCTCTCTATTAAAGTAAGACTCTTCAAATGAGCTTATATGTTTTTCTCCATTTCCTCACCATCCATTCTCTTTTAAACCCACTCCAGGCAACCTTGAGTTCTCATCAGTCTATTAAAACCTCTCTTACCATGTTAGTCAGTGACCACTAGGTTTTCCAAATTCAACGGTCAATTCTCTGTCATTACCTTACTTGAATTCTTCTTCCTACCTTAATGGCTATTTCTCATTCTCCCTTACTGGCTCTTTGTCCTCTTCATTATCTCTAAAAATTAAAGTGCCTGGAGTTCAGTCCTTGGCTCTCTTCCCTTCTCTAGCTATATTCATTCCCAGTGATTTCATCTGGTTGTATGGTTCTAAATACAATCTGTAAGTTAATAACTCCTGCTTCTCTGAGGTCCAGAATCCAAATGTCTGCTCTAATGCCTATCTGATTATCTACTAAGTATCTCAAAAGAATAGATTCAAAACAAAACTCTTGACTCAGGCACATATACCCCTCGCACCTAGAGGTCCTTCCATACGGCTCCTCATCTTAGGAAATGACATTGCACATATACTATTGTTCAGACTAAAAATCGTAGAGTCATTCATGATTTCTCTTTCCCTTATGACCTACATCCAATCAAGCAATAGTTCTATTAGCTCCATCTTCCAAAAACTTCCAAAATCCAACCACTTAGTCCTGTTTCCCTATTATCCTCAGCTCTAGAAAAGTACCTGGGACAACACTGAATATTCAATAAATATTTGTAATTGAATGAAGATGATTAAATAAAATTACAATACTTCTATACTTCAACAATTATCCAAAACAAAACTAAGGCAACAAATAAAAATAAAAATACCATTTTGTAACATATATGACAAAGGGTTAATGTCTTTGTCTTTCAACTAATAAGGAACAGGTTAACACCCAACAGTAAAAATGAGAAAAGATATTACTAGGTATTTTTAAGAGAATAAATACCAATGACTAATTTCAACTTTCAGAAGAACAAAGAAAATACAAGCTAGAATTATTTTTTTGTCAAACAAATATATACGTGTGTGGGTGTAATTTGATTAAAATCTGATTGACTCTCAAAGATCAGAATATGGAGAGTCACATAAGCTCATGCACCACAGATGAAGCTGTTACTACTGCATCCTTTCTGAAAACCGATTTTGCAATATGTATCAAGAAGCCTTATTATGTATATTCTATTAGACCCAGCAATTTCATATTTTACTTCCAGAAATTTAGTCTATAAAAATAACTAACTTTGCACAAAAGTTTATTTATAAAGATATTCATCTTATTTACATTCTTCATGTTATTGGAGCAGAAATCTGAAAATCCTGGGGCGCCTGGGTGGCACAGCGGTTAAGCGTCTGCCTTCGGCTCAGGGCGTGATCCCGGCGTTATGGGATCGAGCCCCACATCAGGCTCCTCTGCTATGAGCCTGCTTCTTCCTCTCCCACTCCCCCTGCTTGTGTTCCCTCTCTCGCTGGCTGTCTCTGTCTCTGTCGAATAAATAAATAAAATCTTTAAAAAAAAAAAAAAAAGAAATCTGAAAATCCTAAAATCTCAAATAATAGGATGGTTGAATAAACCATAATACACTTAGAAGAGTGGAAAAAAAAGCAGTCATTAAAAAAATATTTTCAGGGGCGCCTGGGTGGCACAGCAGTTAAGCGTCTGCCTTCGGCTCAGGGCGTGATCCCGGCGATCTGGGATCGAGCCCCACATCAGGCTCTTCTGCTATGAGCCTGCTTCTTCCTCTCCCACTTCCCCTGCTTGTGTTCCCTCTCTCGCTGGCTGTCTCTATCTCTGTCAAAAAAAAAAAAATTTTTTTTCAAAGGATATGTAATATAAGGAACTATTTATGACATAAGATTCAGTGAAATAAACTTCCACAGGTTGTATATTAAAATATATGGATTTTTTTTGAAATATCCATAGGCATGGAAAAAAGAGCAGAAATGGACCAAATTATAATAGTGCTTCTTTCTTTCTTTTCTTTTTTTTTTTTTTAAAGATTTTATTTATTTATTTGACAGAGAGAGAGACAGCCAGCGAGAGAGGGAACACAAGCAGGGGGAGTGGGAGAGGAAGAAGGAAGCTCATAGCGGAGGAGCCTGATGTGGGGCTTGATCCCATAACGCTGGGATCACGCCCTGAGCCGAAGGCAGATGCTTAACCGCTTTGCCACCCAGGCGCCCCAATAGTGCTTATTTCTAAATAGCATTTCATGTTTCTATTTTATTTATAACTTTATACCTTCTCAAATATTTTTATACCATGTGTATCACCTTTTCAATCAGGGGAAATATTATTAAAAATACATCTATCCATATGTGTATTCATCTTGTATCCCATGTGTGGATATAATGGCAGGCACAATTACTCATGTATTTATTAAACATTGATAAGTAAAACCCTACTGTGTGAACAATCCTATATTAGGAAGGGGAAAACACATTTGAGAATAGCATGGTTGCTGACCTTAAAAAATTAAAATCCCATGAGGGATGTAGGAGAATGGATATTTTAAATAAAAT
Source organism: Ursus americanus (assembly GCF_024610735.1). Lineage (NCBI taxonomy): Eukaryota > Metazoa > Chordata > Mammalia > Carnivora > Ursidae > Ursus > Ursus americanus. Next base: position 19,788,959 of record NC_142162.1, read on the forward strand.
AAGTGACAGAAGTCTATACAAAGTATAATAAACTACAAAAGAAGGAATTCATATCTGAGAGGAATGCCATTAGGAAATACATTTAAAAAAATTATATTCCAAGTACTGAACAGTCAGAAATACCAATTCTTTGCACTTCTTGACTATAGGGAAACAGATAACCTCTCCTACTACTGTCTTCCCACATCTTCCTTAATACACCATTTATGTACAAAATCCACCAAATATTTTTCTTCAAAGAAACAACTCTGACTCTAAAAAGAAATATATATTACAAAACTTATCTGCCACCTAACTGACATAATCCTAATTGCCTATCTTCATTTGGTATCTGATTGTATGGTTGGATCTTCTATAATTAAACAACCAATTAATAAGGGCCTAATATGCCATTAGTCCTACTCTAATCACCAAAAGAAATATGAACATGGACCTGCCCATAGTCCTAAAGCCTTATTAATACCTACTCTTACAATCAGCACCCCAAAGTATCAACACTGACACACAAGGATGGAAAGGAACTTCTACCCTGAAAGGTACCAGATCTGATCTTCTCATTGATATGTGAAGCTCTACCATATCACAACTAAAAGGCACCCAACACAGAGGTTGGGATGGTGAAGGCATTCAGCGATCTGGTATTAGTGGTAATTATAAGTTTATAAGGAGGATTTCATGGTAGAAATCCAGATCCAAATTAGATTCGTTCACTCAATATTCACTTGTCCCCATACGAAGAAGAAGTTGGTTCAAAGACAACAAGATAAACTGAAAACAAGCTGTCTTTTTTTTTACAAATGAAAACTAGACCTACTTATTCTAAAGATAAGAAGATATGCAGCTTGCATTTATCAGGGAAATTATTTTCTTTGAAAAATGCTTCAGTTACCAGTATTATTCTGTTAATGAGTTCTTGCCTGTTGAGAAAAAAATGATCTGCTGAATTTAAAGTGTTTTTCATCTGAAAAGCATTCTAACATTTTTAATATGAACCATTCATTAAAGAAGCGCACTTGCATTAGAGCTCTGAGTGGTGATATTTGGACTTCTGGCAACATGACATTATTAAATAAGAAACATTTGTGAATGCCAATGATGTTCTAGGGCTTGGATAACTAAACAAGAAATTAATATGGCCAGTAAAGCACTAGATGCTTTTCCTTAAACTTCCAATTCTTCACTTGAGTAGAATTACACAAGTTCAGGTTAAAAGAAAAATAACCAGAGAAATGAGTACTATTTTATATGAAGAAATTCTGAAAGTAACATTGAGAATTTTCAAATGGTATGATTTCAAACGATACATATTCCGACTAAAAGTTGTGTTTGACTTGTTAAAAAGGCTTTTGTTTTTCTTAGCATCATCAATAGAAGACATTTCTGAAATGGAGAATGATCACTGTCTGGGGCTCTTCCCTTAAACAGTGAGCTCATGACAGAGCATTAGGTCACTAATCCGTAGGATTACTGTCTCCCTTTCTGAGCTTTCTCAGTTCAACAGGGAAAAAGTTGTTAAGGCTGAAAATTAAATGACAAAGAAATTGGGGAAAATCATAATCATTTGTCATTTATTTCCGTTTAAAGCTAGAGTATTATTTTACTTTTGACTCTCCACAGTATGACACTCCCAGTTTTGAATAAATTAACAACAAAAGATTAAATTGTTAATCCTTGTTGGGAGAATAAAGCAACAATCAAAAAGTATTCAATTCTAAGCAACAGCTTGGTAGAAAGTATCTAATCTGTTTAGAAGCTGCTTTCTATACTTATTTTTTAAGCTTCTAAGGAAATTGTCTTTGATTCATTTAAGATAACTTTGAAAATGCAACTCATATAAATGAGAATTATTATTTTTATATGATTGAAAAATTATTCCAGCTTTATTGAGTTATAATTGACAAATGAAATTGTAAGCTATTCAAAACGTGCAATGTGGTGATTTGATATACACATACATTTTGAAAGAATTCAGAATTCTTACTATCAAGTTAATGAACACATCCATCACCTCACATATTTCCTTTTTATTTTTTCTAGAACATTTAAATTCTACTCTCAAAGCAAATTTCAATGATACAATACAGTATTATCAGCAATAGTAACATGTTATACATTAGATCCTCAGAACCTTATTCACTCTACAACTTAAAAAGTTTATACCCTTTTACCAACCTCTCCCTATTTCCCACATCCCCCAGCCCTGGCAACCACCTTTCCACTCTATGAGTTCAACTTTTTTTTGTTTGTTTTTTTAGCTTAACATGTAAGTGATACCATGCGGTATTGGTCTTTCTCTGTCTGGCTTATTTCACTTAGTATAATGCCTTCCCAGTTCATCAATGTTGCAAATGGCAAGATTTCCCCTTTCTTTTAAGGCTGAATAATATTCCACCCTATATATAATCCTATATCTTTATGTTCTATATGTATATGTATATCCTATAGATGGATAAGTACATATTATATGTGTACACACACACACATTTTCTTTATCATTCATCTGTCAGTGGACACTTAGGCTATTTCCATACCTTGGCTACTACAAATGTTGCAATGAACAAGAGAGTAGAGATATCTCTTTGAGATACTAATTTCATTTCCTTCGGCTATATACTCAGAAGCGAGATTACTGGACCATATTGTATTTCTATTTTTAATTTGAGACGCCTCCATACTGTTTTCAACAGTGGCTTTATCAGTTTATATCCCCAGCAAAAGTGCACAAGGGTTCCCTTTTCTCCATATCCTTGTCAGCATTTATCTCGTCTTTTTGATAATAGGCATCCTAAGTGATATCCTATTGTGGTTCTGACTTGCACTTCCCTGATAATTAGTGATTTTGAGCACCTTTTCACATACTTGTTGGCCATTTGTATGTCGTCTTTGGAAAAATGTCTATTCAGGCCATTTTTTAATTGGATTGTTTTATTGCTATCGAGTTTTATGAGTTCCTTATATATTTTGGATATTAATCACTTATCATATATGTGATTTGCAAATTTTTTCTCCCATTTCATAGGATGTCTATGAATATTTTAACAACATGAATTCTTCCAATAGATAAGCATGCAATGTTAAGGACATTAACATTGTTGTATCATTAGACTTACATTTTTTAAAAAATTACATGGGAGTACTGATCAGAAAAGCATAAAGTTAGAAGCAGAACATCTACTCAGGAAATCCTAAAACAAATCTAAGTAAAAATATGACGAAAGCCTAAGCTAAGGTAGTGGTTATGATGATAACAAGGAATGGCAGATCTGTGACATAAGAAAAAACCGACAGGTTTTACTGGCATGTGGCTGAGAAAGGAATCCAGAATGCTCTCAAGTTTTTGGCTTGGTCACTCAATGGAGAGCAACGGCTTTGATTTTATAAGAACTACACACATTTGGGGAGGAATATTATGAGTACTATTTCGGGCACTGAGTCTTATGTGCCTTTAGTCATTCAGTGAGAACTGTCCAGTAGACAGTTGGGTATGGAGCTCAGAAAACAAGTATAATTAGGTGATATAAATGTGAACATCAGTGGTAGCTGAAGCCATGAGAAGAGGCCAAAGAGCAAAGAAGTGTAGACTAAAAGAAGATGAAGAATGAAGCTGTGAGGAAACATAACATTTATAAAGTGGGCAGAGAAAGAAGGGTCTTCAAAGAAAACTAAGGACAGAGAGACAGATGGGAAACTAGAAGGGAGGAATATCACAGAAGTCAAAGTCAAAAAGGTGTTAAAAAGAAGGAAAGCCCACAGTTCTGAATATCACAAAGAGGTCAAGGAAAGGAAATATTAGGGGTAATGGAAAAAAAAAAAGCCAAAACAGAATAAAATGTGTCCATCTGACTTGGTTGTTACTGACCTTAACAAGAGAAATTTTAATAAAGTGATGTTGATGGAAATCAAACTGAAGCAGGATAATAAAATGGGCAATGAGAAAGAAAATAAGTAAAAATCAATATTCTAAAAAGGCTTGTTAAGAAGACATGGTGCAACTGCTAGAAAGGAATGTATACTCAGAGGGGAGCGTAGTGTGTTTAGTACCTAAAGTTCACAGAACATATTGGTGGCACCACTATGGAAAAAATCCGGTACGCCATTTTCCAGTTCAGTCTTACTCCTACTAACATACAGAAACATGATCCAGTTCAAGAATGACGATCATGAGAAAATGTATCCAGCTTCATAATCTCTTAAAGTATGGGTGTCCTTCAAAAAACAAAACAAAAGAAAACCCCTTGTCTTTACTTCAATTATAAATAATAATTATGCTCTAAGATGTTTCCTTTAAAAATATGCACAAAATTAAATTTGCCATGATTACTACAGAAAACTTATTTATAGTGAAAAGAATACATATTAAATGTAACCAAGGAAGCTAATAAAGTGAATTATTAAAAAAAGAAAAACAGGAAAAGGGAAGACCTGAATTAAATGCTCGGCTCCACAGCACCCCCAAAACAGAATTTTGTACACGTCTAACTCTGGTAAGTATAGTTTCTGCATGAAATACAAATGATAATATCTAGTTCGCGGTTGTGTGAGGCAACTAAAAGAACATAAAAGATAGCACTCAAATAAATATTCATAAAAGGCAATACAAATATTGGTTGCTTAATTAACCTCCTTTACTTCATTTCTCTATTTTTGTCACTAATTTCACCCAGCCTCAAAACAGACAAGTAACTTTAGACTCTCCACTCTCTGTGGGTGCTTGCTTGGAGCCGCATAGGCATTGAGATAAAAAGACCCCCCATATCTAGTCATTAATAGGATAAATTAGTCATTTCACCATAGTACTCCCAGTTCAGATCCTCTCAGCTCTCCCTAAAAACATCAGTGGGTCCTCCACTGCTCTCTCCACCTCTAATTTCTTCTCCCTTCAACTGACCCAACTAACAGGTTTATCTTCCCCAAATCAACCCCTTTGTATTCCCCGTCTGCCAAATAAATTTCTCTCTCTAATCTACATTTATTTTCATTAATCCTTTACATAATATCTACTAATTAGGCTGAATACGCTAATTTCCATCTCCCAACCTTTGTTCTTACTCAACTTTCCATTTGCAATTTTTTATCCCGCCTCTGGCCCCAATCTCCACCAAATACAATCCTACTCATTCTTTACAATCCATGAAGCCACACCTCATTCCTCTGATCAGAAATGATCCCTCCCTCCCTTAAACCCTTTATATCTCTTACTCTCTACATTTCTTGAAGCCCTTTACCTAAGTTATTTTATATGTATGTTCTAAATTCTATTAGATTCTTTTAGCCACCACGCAGCACCCAGGATAGTGTCTTCTATTCAATCACCAAAAACTGCATGAGAAGAATTCAGTCCTTTTAAGGGATCCTATAGTTATTAATAAATGTTATTAATAAATAAAGGATGGCTATTTTATTAATTATTTAGCAATATTAAAGTTACACAAGATTAGGACTTTAGTGACTATATCAGTCAAAGCCCAACTAGAAAAACAGAAACCACTCTAAGAATTTAAAGAAAAGTACAGGGAATTGATTACGCAGATGACAGGACTGAGAAGGCAAAGAAAGCATGATAAGGTAACCCAGGACCAGCAGTAACAGAAAGCAGTTACTGTCCCTAAGCTGAAGGGACAAAGGACTTCTTTAGAGCCCAGGAACCAAGAAGTCCGGCAGCAGCTGGAACCTCGGTGATTGTGTCCAACAGGAATTGAAGCAAGAGGCAAGCCAGCCACAGCAGATACTCCACCCAGGAAGAGAAGAAAGAGTCAGGGTTTTCCCCTTCCTTTTCATGGTCAGTCTCCCCAGTGGCCTGCACAGCCCAAATCCAAGGGAAAGCCAGATAAAAGGAACAAGGGAATCTAAGCCCCCCACCACCCCCAAAGGAAACTGAGCTCCCTTGGTATACCAAACAATGCTTAGAGTGGGCAAAGAATGGATATGAAGACAAAGAGGTCCAGGACCAACCAGTACAATGACCTTAACAATATGTAATTATTTAAGAAAATTTAAAGAAAGGGGGGAAAAAAGTACTTACCAAAGTAAAATGTCTAAAAATCAGCAACAGACAAATCCCAACATTTTTTTTTAACTCCGTAAATTATTCATTGAGTTTCTATATGCATTCTAGATTAAGCAATATACAGGCAGACATCACCTGCACATTCGCGGAGCTTACTGTCTAATAAAGGCATTCCAGAATACATCAACCTTTTAAAGAGATATAGAAATATCATAAAATTCAGTGGTTTTCAGCATCACCACATAAAAGGTTAAGAGTAGAAGGTCATCAGCTCTATTTTAAATTTTATTTTTTTCTTAGTGCTAATCTGGAATATGACAGAAACAATTTCACTGACTATACCAAAAATCGAAATTTAGGAGGAACAGTCTTTAAGATGCTTGGTTTCAAATTAAGAAATATTTTGCTAGGAGTCAGGCAGGGATAGCAAGAGAATCTATGTTTATGTGTGCTCATTAATAAATGCCACACAGATTACTAAACAAACAGGAGTTGTCTCATTTTTACATGAAGTCTGGTGACAATCCTGGAAAAGAACGAAGTCATGGTGCCAGCTTTAAAGATGAAGTGAGTGTTGTGATTTTCATAAGCTCACCAAATAAATCAGAGGCATCATTATCAGGTCAAAGACTTAACATTGAGTTATGTGTTCCTTTCATCAAAAAAGTAAAAATAAAAGCCTAGATTAAAAATAATAATATTCATTGTATTAGGAAAAGCCCAGTTCCTCCTGTGTTTCTCCTTCACGCTCACACCCACAACTATCACACCCACAGTACTTCTGATGCCAGATGTACGAGGGTTTTTTGCCCCACACTGAGCAATTCTGCAATACCAGTGTCCTACAGCTTAACTTAATTCTAATACTAGCTGTCTGGAGTTAACATCAGATCCCACAGGTTAATGGCTCAGTCCTATAAGACTGCCTCCCCCCACCTTTAACATGCCAAGTGCAATGCAAGTGGTAAGTCCCTAGGTTACCCACAACTTCTGTCCAACTTCACTACAACCTGGAGGTCCCCAGAAACATTTTGAACATTTTGAATTCTGAACCAGGTGAATGCACTGCCTCCTCAATAAACAAATAAAATTAGCAGCAACATCAACAATAAAATCCTCTAAATCTTTGCCCTTAGCAAATTTGGCAGGAAACTGATTACTAAACCAAGTTAATTTTTTCCCCCTCTCTCTGAGAGAGAGAAAAATTCAAGGGAAAAATTCCAATTAGCTCTGATCTGCATATTATTGCCTGAAGTGCTGTTACAACTACAGAGTCACTAGGTTTAAAACTCTAGCAGAATGCTGCCACATAAACATATGGAATTGCACAAAGGAGAAGCAAACACTGAAGACCAGTTACAATCTTAACAATGCTTTGCCCTCGATAAACACACAGACACGTGTGCATGCACACACATGCGCATGCGCGCACTCACACGCACATTCCCCCCCCACCCCCACCCCCACCCCCCACCCCAGCAATAACAGTGAAGTTTCAAGGCAGAGACTGTACTTTTCAGAATTATTTCAAGGTTAAACTGCTGATGGCCTGCACAGGGTTAGGCTAATTATGACAAAACACTGATCTATTTGCCAATTTTTCGTGGTAGATCATCTTTTAGTTACTCATTTTAGCACTCCTGAGGAAAAACAGTGCTGACCGCTCGCCAAACAGTGCTCTTCTCAAACCATACTGGAATATTATATAAATGTAAAAAGTTAAAATAATTAAAGGATTTTTAAGATTATTGGTCAGCATCACCAAATTAATGAATATCAGCTTTATAACTGCACTAAAAAGTATTAAGGAAATGCATGAAATGTCTTCATTCAGATCTTTGGTATCAAAAGTTGGGACATAAAGGCCCAGTCCTATGAAAGGGGTAGTGAACTGCCCCTCATGCTACCTGCAAACTATCACAATTGAGAGAACTGAAGGCAGCTTAAACAGCACCATTCTTGATTTTCTCTCTCCTTCAGGCTTCACCTCTGCATCTGGATAATGAAGCAGATGCAGTAAAGTACATTTAATCTAAGTGCACGGTTATCTTGGTTCCAGCTTGCAAACACTAGATATTGTATCGAACGGAGATAGGATGGAGAGCAAGAATTAAACGAAACTTGGAGATGGTCTTTTTAAGTCTTCTTTCCAAGTATTAAACTGCACAGACATCCAAGAGACCACTGGTCTGATTTTCTAGGTCAGGGTCACATACCAGCTGTGGGGCAGATCTAGAAATATACCCCAGATCAGTAATGGTTTCAGAAGCTATAAACATCAATATTCATTTAGTTTCTCCAACCTTTTTCTGCAATCAAAGGCCCTCAGAAATGATAAAACTGGAGAACCTAATTGGAGCCAGTATTCCAAACTTGCCAAGGTCTTTCCAGACTGAGAACTGACTGAGATGACATCCGGTTACAATTAATGGAATGCAATGCTATTGGGGACACACTGATTAAGTTGAATTATGTATTTCTTAGGTCAAGTCTTTGATATTCTGTGGTCAATTTTAGAGGAGCAAACTTTTCTGATACAGATGCTAAAGACATGGGGGATTTTAATGTTGTTTTGAAGCATTCTGTACTTTGCCAATGTTATGTTAACATTCAGTATCATTAATTTCTGGACACAAAGAACCAGAGGAACCTGAAATTAATGTAAAAAGACTGGATTTTTAAAAAAAGCCAAGAAGAGGGGTAAGGGTAGCAGAATAATAATAATAATAATACCACCAACATAAATAAATAAATAAATAAATAAATAAATAAATAGGAAGAATATTAAAAAGCAATAAAAGCCACAGTCTCTGCCCTCAAAGCACTTACTTGTGGCTGGAAAAATAGATATATAAATAGAGAATTAATAAAAAACAGTAAATGAAAAGAACAAGAATTTTTATAAAACAAAGCATCAAAACATTGCTGTAAGAGGCTACAAAGAGTACAGAAGAAATGAAAAGGAAAGATTTGGGATGAGAGAAGGCTTATTACTTTTTAACAAGAAGCTTTAAAAATATACAGCCATTTTCAATGATCAAAACTATTAGATGATTTGTAAAAGCAAGAAATATTCCTAACTGACTGAGTTCCCGTAACAGAAATGGTATCTTATAGGATATATATTTCTGATAATCACTAACTATGGATCTTCGGCCAAGATTCCTAACTTCTCTGGATCTCAGTTCCCTCAGTGGTAAATGAGAGGCTTAGATTTCTTTTCATGTCTATTATTTTGATATTGAGCTGTTGAGACTAATAAACATGGTTGCATCTAAAGAAAGGATGATGGAATAACACATGATCTGAAGAGGTACATTGTGACTCAGTCCTGCTGTGTTAAATCAAATAAATGAAACACAGGCTCACTCTTTCTAAAGCCTACCAGAGGTTATCAAAGAAATTAGTATAAATAAATGCTAGCAATGATCTTTAATTTTGAAATACCAGAAAATTAGAACACTCATTTAAACACAATCTAAAAATCTTGATTTTTTAAAAAAGTTCACACAGAAGCACAAAGCTTCTGCTTATTCTGATGATTGTAGTTTACTGCTATCACAGTATACCCTATATTCAATTTATAACAGCAAAAATACCTGAAAACTTTGTGATTACAAAGTCTTCAAGACTGATCCTATGGGATTACTCGGAGGTGAAACTTCTTTAAAACAAAGGACCTATGATTAATCAAGTACAACAGAGAGTGACTAGACTGAATCCCACTTGCCATAATAATGTGTATTATAAGAAATCCCAATGTATTGACTTAGTGTTCAGAACATTCATTATAGAACAATTACAGCACACTAAAAGTGTTAAGAAAAATAATCTATGAAATGTAGGTAGCAAAAGACTACACAGATTTTCAGTTAATAAAACTTCTTATTTTTCATAATGTTTTCTTTCCATGGAAACTACTAAACTTCTCTGTTCTAAAAATGAACATGAGACTTTGAAAAACCAAACCAAACCAAAGCAAATAAAAACAAATGCAATTGTAAATTATGACAAAAGACATTTAGAGGTAGGCACAATGCTTTATCATATCTACAAAGATAAGACTTCTTGATTATAGGTTTTATTTTTCATACAAGCTGAAGCGATATTATTTTAGCTTTTATTATACCCTATGCATATCACTAATGAAAGTGGCAAAAAACCCCTGGAGGCTTACTGCTAGATTAAAATGTACAATTATACAATAACTATATATCAAAGTATAACATTTATTGTCTGAATTACATAAAATTTTAAATAAATCCTTTTTTAGATTTTTTTGTTGTTGTTTTGTTAAGGGGTCTTTGGAGGGGAGGGAGGTTTCTCTTAAATATTAACATGGAGTTACTATGCTTTGTTATACAGCATAAAACATTTTTCCAAGTTAAAAATGAATCATGTTAAGAAGTGTTAAGAGCTTTGTAACAAACAAAGGTGCTGCAAAGGCCCCATAGCATCAGTGTACTTCATCAACCCAGCATATTCATTCAGTAGAGTGGTGCCATCATACACTTGGATAGTAGTGATGTAGTGGTTCCTGGTAGATGTATTACTTTTACAGGTCAGACCAGTGTAATATTTTATAAACTATAGTACATAGTGATTTCATTCATTTAGAAATTTCATTTCCTTGTCACAGCCTAAAATGAGTTTTTCTGAACATTCATAGTAGTTTCATTTTCCGTTTCCAAAATGTCTTAACCGGCCAACTAACCAATTGTTTAAATTAGTGTGACTTACATGGGTTTTCTTCAATTTCACATTCTCACTTCTTATCTAGCCATCTTAGGGTTCAGCAAAAAGAAAATTAGTGATAATGCTTTCAATTTAATTAGTATATTACATGCACTGTAATTATTAGCGGGAAATGTTATATTAATGAATGTAAAAGTTAGCAGTAAATTACCTTGTAGCTATTATCAATTTCCCAAGCTACCGCTCCTTAAGATAACCCTCTCCCTATGGTCCTTCCGGTAATTTTTCTTTGCCTGATAAACATGATGATTAAATAGCACACAGAGCAAACCTTTGATACTTTTTAAATTAAATCCATGCCCAGCCTAAGGGCTGTGTCTGATTTCAACTAAATGTGTCAGTTAATCAGATAAAAAATTATCAGTAACTCAAAGAAACAGCAGCCTTAGGCTTCATCAGTGCCAGGGAAAGCTGAACAAAATAAGACATTCAGACAATATCACATTATGTGTAAAGGTTACTGATAAGCCTATAACTAAACAGAACTGCTTACCACTGTAACAATGTCTGTCTGGAAAGAAATGTTATAGTCAACATTCAAATTCCTCTAAAATTTTAAAGAAAAAATGTAATTTAGAAAAAAGGCTAGGGATACTTTATCCATACATGCAAACACACATGCACATGTATACATATATAAACAAATCCACATAAAGATAGTAAAATTATGCAGTGGGTTAGGAAGTGGAATTCTTAAAACTAGATTCTTGGAGAATTGAAGAAGAACTTATTATAGAACTTACTATTAACCAATACTCCTTCTCGGATACTTCAAAAATTATACCAAGTAAACCAAATAATTCATGGTTTGTTAGGGGAAGGTATATATAAATTCAAGATTATTTACCCACAACAGTTCTACCTAGAGTCTACAATAATGAAATTTCACCATTTTTTTAAAAAACCTGCAGTAGTCTAAAACTATAGCAAAATCCTAAATTAATTAAAAAGCAGATCATTTTTAACCTATAACAATGAGCACCAACAGTCATTTATTTTCAATATTACCAATTAAAATAATACATATTATCAGGATCCCGATTATTTTAATAAGAGGATTTAAAAGCTCCTACAATTATAAGAGAGGCTGGCAAACCCTTAAACTTTCAGAGCATATTATGATTTTCAAAGCATTCTCAGATTCCTAATTAAGATTGCTTTAACTATAGAAGGCTATCTTATAAACTGATATATCAGTAACAACTGCAAGAAAGAAACTAAATCTGAAAAGAGTAGAAAATTATCACTGAAAGACATAATGGGCAGTAGCTATGAAAAATCCATTTATAGAGCAGAAGAGAGTCCCAAACCTTCCGACAAAGAAAATTTCAAATTAATACTCCATTATCTTTATTCTTCTCTTCTACTATAATCAGATAATGTATTCAATGCAACAAGATTCTCATTCCTCTTTATCAACTGCAATTTTTCAGTAAGTAGACCTATGACAGGAGAACTGGGCCAATTCTACACAAAATAAGCTGCTAAATATCAAAGACCCATACAAATTAAAGTTATTCAACAAAATTTCACACTCACTACCCACATAAAAATATAAGATTATTATATCTTTAAGTCTGGATTCTCAATACAATGAAACACTTAACACAGACCCTCTGAAACCACTACTTTATCTAGAAGGGGAGAGGATGGGCAAAACAGGGAAAGGGGACTAGGAGGTAGAAACTTCCAGTTATAAACTAAATAAGTCATGGGGATGTAAAGTACAACATAGGGAATATAGTCAGTAATATTGTAATAACTTCGTATGGTGACAGACGGTAACTAACTACACTTACCATGGTGAGCGTTTAGTAATGTATACAATTGTCAAATCATCATGTTATACACCTGAAACTAATATAAGATTGCATTTCAACTATACTTTAATTTAAAAAAAAAAAGAAAAAGAGTTATCTGAAGTGCAGAGGAAGTGGTTTTGCTTTCCTAACTGCTCTAAGCAGCAACGTACACCCTTTAGGAAGAAACGCTTTTGACGTTGGAAGTCCATCAAGGACTAAAACTGCTTAAAATTAACACAGGCTAATGCTTCTCCAAGACATCTACACATTTCAGAGTTCACCAAAGAGCAACTGAAAAATTATCTTAAGGTTACAAGATGAAATTTGAACTGGTTACCAAGAGGTGACTTGATTTAGATGCTCCTAGCAATCCCCAGAGCTCTCTGGTCTCTTCCCATACTACAAAGTTTGTTAGCGCACGATCCCTTTGACCTCTGCATGTCTCACATTAATGGTCACAACACTGTCCCTCTGAATGTTCCACAACTTCAAATGTAAGCAAGAGTGTTAACAACTTGTTTAAATAAAAAACATAATGACTTGTATTTGAAATTCTAATTGAAAAGAAAATTATCAAAAGTTTAGTTGAGACTCTATAATTGCAATAGTAGGTCCACCTTCTACAAGTGACTGAAAGGAAAATAAGAATAATGTCATTTATTAAAATAATATATTTGTTATTGGATTCTAAATGCATTTTACTGTTTTTAAACGTATTTTCCTAAATAGTAAAAATGTTAAGTCTTTTAAAAAATTACTCTAATGATAATATTTATTTTGGTATGTGATGACTGATGTAAACCACGTTAATCTTAAATAATTTTTTAAATTTTATAACAATAATCAAATTTTGCTCCTAGGGTGGGTTCAAATCAACAAGAAGACTTTATAACAATATTATGTAAAAAAATCTAATATCAGGTAGATGATTACTGGCAGCCCAATATATGCATTTTGTTTTTCACTTTAAAAGTGCAGATATTTACAGAACATTTGCTTATAGATAAATCTTTCAGGAAATCCTATGTCAGGATGACCTCCATCAGAGACCCGACGATGACTTACATTTAAACCTGAATATAAGCTTCTTGAGACTTAATAAACTAAAATTATTCTGTAGTGATGAAGTGCCAATGAGCAACCACAACAATTAAATATAAAGGCTAAAGGTTTTTATCCAATACCACCTACATAAATAGCAATGCCTACAGAATGCCTGTAAAACCTACAGTAGTTAATATTTTTATTCTTAAACAAAATATTTAATGTTTAAAACAAGCACTATCATACTTTACATATACCACGCTAATATTTAACTTAAGAATTCCACTAAAATAATGGAATAAAATGTAAACCACTTTATATTTAAGAGTGGGCACTTTCTTTAAGAAAATATTATTTTTAAGATAAGAAATTAGAATTTGTCCTATTTTTCCCATATAAACTCTATCACTGGGTAACTGCTGGGTAACCAAGCAATAGGCAAAGGAAAGACTCTCTTTATAGAATATTCCAACTAATAAATAAAGAAAGAATGACAGAATCACTAATATCACCATTTTGGAGCATCCTTTTAAATAAATAAATCTAAGTAACAATCATCAACAGTTGTTAACACCACAAAAAAGAGACATAATTAGACATTATATGTCTCCTGATGGAAGAACATAAAACCATTTGTGAGGTACTCTTAAAAGTAAAAAATAATTAAAAATCAAACCTGAATTTGAAGACAACCTACACACAAACTTTTATATTTATGGCCAATTGATTTTTGACAAACTTTCCAAGGCATTTCAATGGAGGAAAGGATAGTTTTTTAATAAATGGTACTGAGACTATTGGATGGTCATACGCACAGTGATTAATATGGACCCTTACCTCACACCATACACAAAACAATAACCAAAAAATATATTTATATCTCAAACGTAAAGGTAAGAGCTAAAACTATAAAACATTTAGAAATAAATGCAAGAGGAAATCTGAATGGTCTTAGCTTAAAAACAATGCCAAAAGCAAAATTCATAAAAGAAAAAAAATACAAATTAGACTTCCTCATATTTTAAAATTTCACACTCAAAAGATAAGCCATGGACTAAGAGAAAATATTTCCATACCATATATCTGATAAAAGATTTGTATACACACTTTATAAAGAATTCTTAAAACTGAATAAGAATACAAACAACAAAAAAGTGAGCAGATTTTAATAAATATTCTATGAAGAAGACAAATGAATGACTACTAAGCATATGAAAAGATGCTCAGCAACTTTAGTCATTAGAGAAATGTAAATTAAAACCACAATGAGATTCCAGTCATACCCATTAAAATGTCTACAGTCAAAAAGAGAGACAATAACAAGTGGTGAGGAGAATGTGGAGAAACTGAAACCCTCATTCACTGTGGGTAGGAATGTAAAATGGTGCATCATGTTTGAAAACAATTTGGCAAGTCCTTAGAAAGTTGAGCATAAATTTACCCTATACTCAGCAATTCCATGAGAAATGAAAACATTATGTATACAAAATTTATATGTGAATGTTCATAGCACCATTATATATATATATATGTATGCCCCAAACTCGAAACAATTCATTTTCCATTAATTGTTGAATGGATAAGCAAAATGTGGCATACCTATATGATGGAATGCCATTCGGCAATAAAAAGGAATGAAATAATGAAACATGTACAACATGGATGAACCTAAAAACCATCATGATAAATGAAAGAAACAGAACACAGAAGATCACATATTAGATTTCATTATATGAAATGTTCAGAAGAGGCAAATCGATAGAGACAGAAAGCAGATTAAGATTAAGTAGGTTTCCTGGGGCTGAGATATGGGAGCAAGGCCTGAATGCAAATGATACAGAGAAATTCGCTGGAATAGAGATGTTCTAAAGCTGGATTATGGTGATGATTGCACAACGCTGCAGATTTACGAAAATCATCATACTATACAGTTATGGGTAATTTTATATTACACAACGGGTAAATTTTATAGCATATTGCAAATTATGCCTCAATAAAGCTATAAAAACAAATCATCAACAAGGAATAAGGAGTAGGGAGATATAGATGAAACAAGTTTGGCGATATCCTGATAATTTTTAAAGTTGGTTATATTAGTTTTCCATTGCTGCATAAGAAATTACTCCAAAACTTATTGGTTTAAAACAAGAAGTATTTATTACTTTGCAGATTTTGTGCTTTAGGAATTCAAGTACAGCTTAGCTGGACACCTCTGGTGTAAGGTCTTCCATGAAGTTGCAGTCATGCTGTAGCCAAGGCAATGATCTCATCTGAAGATACAACAGGGGCAAGATCTGTTTTCAAGCTCACTTACATGGTTACTGGCAGAATTCAGTTCCTCATGGACTGCTACACCAAAGGTGCCAGTTTCTTACTGACTGCTGCCAGAGGCTTTCCTCAGTTCCTTGCCATGTTGATGTCCCTCAAAGTGAGAAAGAGAGCAGGAAAGGAAGCATACAAGATAAGCAAAACAAAAACAAAACGATATATTTGTTTAAAGATTTTATTTATTTATTTAAGAGAGAGAGTGACAGAGACAGCACGAGCGGGTGTTGGGGCAAAGGGAGAAGGAGAAGCAGGCTCCCCGCAAGGCAGGGAGCCACACGTGGGATTCAATCACGGGACCCTGAGATCATGACCTGAGCCAAAGGTAGACACTTAACCACCTGAGCCACCCAGGTGCCCCCAAAACCAGTCTTTTCAGAACCTAAACTTGGAGTGACATCCCATCACTTTTGCTGTATTCTTTCAGTTAGAAGTAAGTCACAAGGTCCAGCCCACATGCAAAGGAAGAATATTACATAAGGCCACAGACACTAGGAAGCACAGATCATTCAGGGCCATCTTAGAGGCCGCTAAATGCAATAGGCGACTGGTAATTGGGTAGTCACACTATTCATTCTACTTCAATGTAAATTTTCCATGACAAAAAGCTCCAAAACAAAGAGAAAATACTATTTTCAGAAATAAAATATAAGGAAGTTTCTACAAAGTAGCAAGATAATGAAAATATCATTAAATGAAAAAAACCTGATCATTTTAACATTTATTGACCACTTAATCACACAGGCACAATGTTCTAAATGCTTAACATGTATTAATGTTAATTTAATTTCACAACAATCCCCTGTGGTAGGTATTGCTATTATCACAATTTTAAACATGAGAAAATTGAGGCACAGAGAGGTTAAATAATTTGTCCAAGGTCACATAGCTAGTATGCAGTAGAACCAAAGAGTTCCATGGTGCTAGGGAGGGGTATGGGGATTGGATGGCACATAGAGAACACATCAAGTTTATAGTTTATAATTAGAATTCTTGGTGAAGGGGACTTAGATTTTTTGTGTTGTCATACTAATGTTTAAATCATTACTATACAATTCATGTGTCATTTTATGTTACTATCAAAATAACTGAATGGTCTTAACTCTCCTTTGTCAATTCCATTACAAGATCAGGTCATTATGAAGATAAATTTATTTTGTGGTTCATCTTCTGCTCAAAACATCAGCATGGATATCTTCAGATATAAACAATCTTTAATAGCCAATCTAATTTCACATTTATACATATCATAATGTGGCCAACTATTCTTTTCAACTATCTTTTGTTTTTTTACCAAATCACATGCCTTCATCAGGCTCTGATCAGTTGGCAAGATAAGACTTCCTTTTCCCATGCTTCACTCTCTCTGTGTCAGAGTCAAATGTCTAATAACTTGTTTGGATAGGACACCTCTGAATTTATGAAGTAAGCTCATACATATTATCTTACTCGATCCTTCTCACAGTAGCCTGTGATGAATTTAAATAGTTTACTATAGGACTGCTAAATTTAGATCCTGCTAAATTTAGATTATAGTGATAATGATGAGAAGGTGGTGAATTCAAAGCTCATCCCCAGACTACTGCTTCTTAGTCCAGGGCCCTTCCCAGTACCCACTGTCCTTCTTTAGATAGTTTTGGAGTTCAGGAGATCACAAATCACTAGCTACCTTAAGTAATTAAATATCAGAAAGAAAGAAAAAGAAGTACATTTCACATTGTATACAATATAGTTCTATGGAACTATAAAAGGGAAAATGATAAGGAAAGGAAATTATAATAAAAATGGAATTAAGAAATCTGGTTGAGCACCATAGACACTGTAATTCAGAAACAGTGAGACTTGAATTTTACTAAATTTCCTAAAAATACAAGATTAATACTGCGACTTTGTGCATAGCAAGATATAAAATCACTTAAAGACTTGTAATTTCAATGAATGTAGTAAATACGTATTTATTTGCCTGTCCAGCATCTCTCTTCTGCAAACTGCACACCCACCACCAATGTGGTAACCACAGTGATTTTATTTTTTTATTTTTATTTTTTTTTTACAAGATGATTCAGTCCCCATGACAAGATAACTAATTGGTTCAATAATGGGCACGCCAAGCTGGGCAGCAGTTGATTTCTCAGAAATTTGAAATTGGAACTAAGAGATTTCAATCTCAGCCTAAAATGGGCTCTTGAAAAGAGAATTATACCCTGGAAACTATTAGCAGCCATGTTTTCTACTACATGACCTGTGGATCTGAGAAAACCAATCTACTGAGAGAAAATAGAGTGGATAAACAAAGAAACAGAAAGTTTTGAAAATGCTCCAAACCCTAATCCTAGTTTCATGAGATTCCCTTCTCTCCTTAACTTTTTTTCTAGTTTAACCTAGCTTAACTTGGTTTCTGTCACTTGTAACCAGAAACCCAACTAACATATTACATACACAGAATATTATGCATATTAATAAATATTGACTATAGTTACAACCAAAACTTATACTCAATTCCTGCAGGAAAGGGCCTGTATCTTTCTCATGCTTAAATTTCTCCAAAGAGATATCAAAAGTATCTACCCCAGAGCAAATATTTAGAAAGATCTCCTTAATATATTAAGTGGGGGGAAAAAACTGAGGTATTTAATAGTACATAGAGCGAGATCCCTTTTGTTTACAAATTAAAAGATTAAATATGAAAACCATTCTTCCTAGTGCAATATATAAAAACTATTAAATGTTTGGCTCTGGGAGGATGGAAAACAAAGTCTATCCCCTCATGTGTAGTTCTATCGTCTAATAATGCATCTTTTTAAAAATATATCAACAAGGGTTATCTGGGTTATGGGACTCCAAGATGTTTTTTATCCTCTGATTTTAAAAACCTAATAATGATTACTTTTAAAAAACTGCAAAAAAGAAACAAAACTATTTTTGGCAAATAAACAATTAGAAAAAACGGTTGAAAATGCATAAGCCCAGAAGGAATGCCCTTCATGCAGAAGGGCCACCCAAACTTAAAGAAAACAGTCAATGCTAAGAGAAGACTGGGCAATTATTTCTCTACTTGGACTAAATCTATTCCAGGCTCACTAGCCCCTTTTCAACCCCACCTCAATTCTTGGGTTAATTGGCACTTCATTTACCAGTCAAGGCTGAGATTTGTGTGGCTCCTTCTTAGTCCTCTTAAAGAAAAACAAAACTAAAAAACAGAAAAGACAGCCTGAATTGCCAGTCATGACGAGAGATGTGCAGTAGATCAAATGAATGTGGAATGTAGCTAATAAAGGAACTATGTTCCATCACTATAAAACAAATACCTGCAGTATATCTGACTGAAAAAGGAAAAAAATATGAATTATTATGTATATGTGATCACATGGAGCCATATAAGGATAGCAATCTGTTGTGTCAACATTTCCTCTTCTTTAGGTCCAGTATTATATGAAAGAATATTTTCTCATAATAAATTCTTGTGTGCCACTTCATTCATGCTATTTTATTTAGAATTTCTCTTTTCTAAGATAGCCTCCTGGGACATGCATCTCATTTTCATGAGGGTCCCTGAGAGACTTGAGCATACAGTATTTACTTCAGTACAATGTCAACAACATATTGCAGAACATTTCATCTAAAATAATAATAGAAAATGTTGAGCCATCTTTCCATTTGGAAAAATATAACTGGAAGAATGTGATGTCTGACGAAATCTACATTGTTTAAACACACTGTGCCATCTCAGCTTGCTTTGGGAATTTAAAGACATTTATATATATATATATATATATATATATATATATATATATATATATATACACACATATTTTTTAAAAGAATGGAAGAATGCAGACAGATAAAAGTCTGTACAACACTAGGGAAGAGAAAATTAATGGATATCTGCATACTGTTCCTGGCACAGAGTAAACAAGAACACCATAAGGTTAGCTGACTATCTGACTTGGCCCAAAGTAAAATGACTAGATTTGCAGATAAAGAAAAATTTTCTACAGAGTAGACTGTTTCTGAAATTACTGTCCTAAACCAAGTTCTTTAAAGTTCTTCCTATAATCACTTTCTCAGTCGCATTATCAATTAATCATCCGGCCTACCATGGTCAACATCAAACATGAGGCCACTGAAAGAAGATAATTAATTCACCTATTAGGTTACTCAAGTTTTTCATTCAGACATGAGAATATTTGCTAGGAAACAAACGAAAATTATTTATCATATGGGTGCTAGGAGGTAATCCATAAAATTTCCCTCCCTCTTACCAGTAATAGCAAACCACAGGAGTAAGATTTCCTAAGATTCAGAAACATTTTTTCTCTCACAAAGGATACTTCCACTACCACCGACAGATTTTCAAGTTTAAGAGCACTGCTAACAATCAGAGTTGTTAAACAAAATGCATGCCCTCTGCTAAGAGTTTTACATGTATTATCTTATTTAATCTTCATTATAACTTCATTAGGTATGTTCTTTTATTTTTAGTTTTACAAATAAGAAAACTGAAGCACAGAGGGCTAAGTAACTTGCTCAAGAACTATTAGGTCCATATGGCACCAGGATCTAAACCCTGGCAGAGGGGCCTGAGTCCAGGCGTATAACCACTACACTAAAACACCTGAGTAAAGGTACTGAAAAAAATGAATACTTAATTCCAGTATTTCGGTTTCCTAGACAATACACAGAACTTTACAAATATAGATCCAAATGTGTAAATTACTTTTATCTCATTTTTAGTGCTATCTTTAACATTAAAAAAAAAAAAGATGGTTCTATTTCCTACCATGAGAAGGCCATTAACTTTAAATTCTTTACCCAAGAATAGTGGATTCATGCTGATCTACCAACATTCTCTCATTTGCAAACAAAATAAAACATATTTGAGATAGTTCTCCTTGGTTAAATTTAATCTATAGTCACCGACAAAACAAAGCTAATTGGCTCACTCACTATTTCTAAATATATGAATTAAACAGCCACAAATATCAAGTGTGTGTGTGTCGTGTGAAGAGTGTATGCAAACTTCAACCCACAAAAAAGTTACACTTTACAAATCTATTTTAAATAATGGTTAGACTCCCAGGCTCATTTGCTGAACTAACAATAATATTCCCACAGATACATGTAATGAAAAAAAAAAAAAGAGTAGAAAGCAGTAGTTAAAATTTTAGTAATGAAACAATAACAAAAAGAATTGGATTTAAAACAACACAAAAAAGCTTTTATCTCATACATATAATGCTTGACGGAAAACACATTTAATGGGATAAAGAGGCGGAAGCAGAATGGGACATTCTGGGATGCCTGAAGGGTCATAACAGGCATTTTAAGAGTCTTACTAGGTTAGATTTAGTCATTCTAGAAATTTAGAGATTAAATTACTCAATTCTATTTTATCATTTGGAAACTTATGACTATGATTCTTCATTATATCTAATTTCACTGCATGACAGCTTTGTTGATATCGAGAGCATGTGAAGTAGTTTGGTGTAGGAAGAGGAGTGTTGGGGCGAGGGTCAGACTAGATGGTCTAGGAAAGACAGGAAGGAGGAGCAGTGTACACAGCACACGCCTGGGGGCAAATAATGACGTCTTAATGTGAAGAGCTCTTATATTTCATGTGGAAGAATTTTAATAACATTTTTGTTGCTCCTGCTGTATTTTTTGAGTCTCAGATTAAAATGTGCTATTATCCAACTATTTTAAGATTCTATTAAAATTAGGGGCGCCTGGGTGGCACAGCGGTTAAGCGTCTGCTTTCGGCTCAGGGCGTGATCCCGGCATTATGGGATCGAGCCCCACATCGGGCTCCTCTGCTATGAGCCTGCTTCTTCCTCTCCCACTCCCCCTGCTTGTGTTCCCTCTCTCGCTGGCTGTCTCTCTCTCTGTCAAATAAATAAATAAAATCTTTAAAAAAAAAAAGATTCTATTAAAATTAAAGATTTCTATCCCAGCATAACATACAACAGCCTTCTAGAGAAAGCTCTGGAGACAACTTTCTGGGGTCGAATCATGACTCCATAATTTATTAGCTGTGTGACCTGAAGCAAGTAACTTATCTTTCTGTGCCTCAGTCTTCTAATCTGTAAAAAGGATGGATAAAATAGTATTGTGAGAGTTATTGTAGAGACTTCATTAATGCATGTAAATCACACAGAACAGTGTTCAAAAGCCGGCAAATTCTTTTTTTAAAGACTTGTTTGTTAATTAATTTATTTATTTGAGAGAGACCAGGTGGGAGGGGCAGAGGGAGGGGGAGAGAATCTCAAGCAAACTCCCCAGAATGGAACCTGCAGGGCTCAATCTCACGACCCTGAGATTATGACTTGAGTGGAAATCGAAAGTCAGATCCTCAACCGAGCCACCCAGGTGCCCCAAAAGCAGGCAATTTTTAATTGTTCAAAAACTATTACCTTTAGTTATTACTACTCTTACTACTCTTATTATAGCTACCATTATGACTACTCCTTGTTATGCATCTATTATCAATGACCCAAAGCGCAGTCTGTGACATACTTTATAATGATTTCCAGATGGCTCTAAATGATAACAATTTGTGCAATGCACAGTTTAACCTTTTGTACATTCTCACTAAGCTGCAATAATTTAAAAAGTGTTCTAGTGAACCCATGGTAGAAATCAGTGAATTCAGAAACAGACTGACACATATATGGTCACCTGATTTATAACAAAAATGACAATGGGATATAATGAAGTCTTTTCAATATACAATACTGGGACCAATGACTTTCCATTTGGGAAAAAAAAAGTGAATCTTTACCCCTAGTTCACACCATATACAAATCAATTTCAAGTGTACATCTAAATGTCTGAATAAACAATAGCTTCTAAAAGACAGTAGAGGAGAGTGTGTTTATGACTTTGGGGTTGGGGAAAGATTCTGTAAACAAGGCATAAAAACACCTTACCTAATCGTGGGGAAAAAGAAAAGAACTACTAATTTAAAATTAGTTTAATCAAAAAAATAGAAGATACTTTTCTACCACAGACTAAACGATATTTGCAATACAGTAGTCCCCCTTTATTGGGATTTCGTCTTCCTCGGTTTCAGTTACCTGCAGTCAACCACAACGTGGAAGCATATGATCCTCCTTCCGACATATCGGAAGGTCAGTAGTAGCCTAATACCACATCACCATGCCTACGCCATTCAGCTCACTTCATCTCATCATGTGAGCATTTTATCATCTCCCACCATCACAAGAAGGGCAAATACAGTTTAATAAGATATCTTGAGAGAGAGACACCATATTCACATGCTGTTATAATTGTTCTAGTAGAAGTTATTGTTGTTACTTTCTTACTAGGATTAATTTATAAATTAAACTTTATCATAGGTATATATTATAGGAAAAAAACCCACATGTATAGGGTTCAGTATCCTCAGTGCCAGGTATCCACTGGGGTCTTGGAACCTACCCCCACAGATAAGGAGGTGACTATAGTACATGTACCTGACAAAGACTTGTATCAAAAACATAAAGAACTCCTAAATCAATATCAGAGAGAGAAAATCAAATAGAAAATTGGGAAACAGACTTTACTAGGCACTACCCCCCCCAAATATCAAAGTGGCAAAAAACAAAAAAACAAAAAAAAAAAGAAAGAAAAATTTTCAAAATCAACAGAGAACTGCAAATTAAAGCCATAACGCCCAACACTATACCAACCAGAATGACAAACTTTTTTCTTTTTAACTGTCAATGAAAAGAGCCGGCAAGGGTGTAGAACAAGTGGAACTCTGATACGTTTGTTGGTGGGAGTATAAGTTGGTACAGCCATTCTGGGAAACTATACGGTAGCAGCTGCTAAAGCTGAACATATGCATACCCTATAACTTAGCAATCTGACTTCTAGACACATTCCTAACAGAAATGGATACGTACGTAACACCAAAAGATACATACAAGTATTCACAGCAGCATGTTCTGTAAGAGCCCTAAACTGGAAATTACCCAAATGACCATCAAGAGTGAATAAACAAGCAAAGTAAGGTAGGTATATCCATACATTAGAATATTATGCTACAATAAAAGTACGCATTTTACCACCATGTGCAACCACAGAAGTATATCACAGCCATAAAAGGATCAGAAGGAGTCAGACGCAAACTCCTAAATGTTGTGATGCTGACTATGTGATATTAGGAACAGACAAAAATAACCTGTGGTGATGGAAGCCCTTGGTAAAGGGAGAGTTGTGACCAGGAGTGGATATAGAGAGTTCCAAGGTACTCTTTTGTATAAAGCTTTGCAGCCTTAAACTGTTCATTCAAGTGCACTCAAACCTCATTTTTGAAGTATAACACACATATAGAAAAGTGTATCCAAGGGGACAGCCTGATGAATACTCACAAACAAAACAACCTAGGTAACTGCTACCCAAATCCACGTCTCCAGACTCTTCACACATCAGTCTCAGCTTTCACTCCATATACTGTGGCCACACTGCCTTTCTCCCAGCCTAACGCTGCTCACCAGGCCGCTCTCCTGCTGCTAGGTGCCTTTGCCCACAACCATCTGTGGGATGGAAACACTTCCTTTCCAGCACTCACTCAGATATTGTCCAACTGAAGAAACCTCTTAACACTCAAGCCTCACTTCAAGAAAGCCTTTCCAGGGGCACCTGGCTGGCACGGTCAGTTTCGTGCCCACTCTTGGTTTCCGCTCGGATGGTGATCTCAAGCCTCACAACGGGCTCCATGCTCAGTGCAGAGTCTGCTTGAGTTTCTCTCTCCCTCTCCCTCTGCCCCTGCCCCCTGTCCTCTCTTTCTTAAGAAAGCCTTTCCAAATCTTTGACTAGTTTAAATTCCTTTTTATGGCCTCTTACACCTCTCCTTTGTAGCACTAATCATAGATGAAATTTTCTGTTTTAGATGGTTTATTTGATTAATGTGTATAGACACTAATAACTAATTATGTAATTAATTAGTAATTAACATAGACATTAATTACTAGACTCAAAGCAGATGCTCACCATTACATTCCGAGCAGTGAGCATGGGGCCTGTCACACAAGAAGTACTCAATGTTAAATAAAGGAATGAGAAGAAATACAATTAAATCAAACTATAAAATTATATCATGCAATCAGGAAATAGTTTTAGTGAGTTCTCCTTTATACTGATATTTTTATGTTTGCTGTTTTTCAAGAGTGGATTTCCAACCAGTTATACATTTTAGAAACCATCACTGACACCAAGATACAAAGCTATCTAGCCAAGTTGGAACTGACTGCTCTCTAAAACGTGTTCCTCTTTCATACAGCATGTGTGCTTGCCCCAGGAAGGGTACTCCCAAGGTTTTTATAACCATATCCATAGTCGGAAGGAAGAGCTCCGTAACATGGTTAACTCATTCCTAGTAAAAACAAACCAAAACAACAAAACCCTTTTCATCAGTCTCTACATTCTGTGGGGAAAAGGAAAAGAAAATGACTACTAACCCAGCCAATATATCAAAATTTCAATCAACTCTCAATAAAATGGAGAGAAAAGGATGACCCAAAAATCAGCTAAAAGTAATAAAACCAAAGCACAAAATGAACTAATTCAAACTTGGTTAAAATTATCCAGTATCATTTCAAAACTATTCATTGAAAGTATCAGATATTTAAAAAACAACTGCTATTCTACTAACACTGCCCAATAGCGTAAGCGTAATACAAGTAGAACAGTTTACAAATACCAAATACCACATGAACTGAAGATAACAGACCAAAAGGACCATCTGTTAAAATGGTGTATCATTGTTCATGATTGGGGAGCTGTGCTCTTCTTTTTTCAACACTACAATAAAGCCTATGCAATATTGGTTCATCACTCCGTAAGCCAAACTCTTTACTTTCTGTAGTCTGAGCAGACACGAGACCATAGAGTCCAGCATTGTGCAAGATCACTGCTGAACTTAACAGCACCTTCTCTCTGTTGGGTTTAGAGACATCTCACAATTCATAAGTTAAAAACCCATGCCCTTATATTATTTCAAATATCTTTCTAACTATGCTCCTGGATATTTGCAAGCTCTCAGGAGGCTTTTTTCAGATAAATCTAGAATGATAAAATATAAAAAGCAAACAAAACCCTCTCAGTTTCCGGTCCCTCATTTTTAACCGCAAGGTTATGAGCTGATACGGGTAGTAGTTTCTCTCTTTCCTGTTCCTCACCTTTCCTCTCCTCCCTATACTCTCAGTCTGAAAAATAAAATCACTTCTTGGGAGAGAATTAGAGAATCCCCATATTCCTTGACTACCATAGGGAACATATTTCTGCACAGGTTGTCACATGGTTATCAAAGCATAAGACTAAGGTTATTCAGGAATCTTCTTCTCATTCCCTCACTCCATTCCACATCTCTCCACTTCCCAAGAAGTACAGTTAAGAAACTGCTGCTAGCAGGAAGTACATGCTTCCTTGGTGATGGGAATGGGTCATTCTACTATAGGATTAGGCACAATATGATCCTTAATGATTTCTATGTAAGTCCAAACAACAGACACTTCCTGATACATTATCACTTTTTTTCCACAAGTCTTACAAATTACAATTTTCCACTCCGACTAACACAGCCCAAATTCTTACATCTTTGTTATCTTCTCTTTTAGTCTCTATCCGTAGTTGCTATTACATAGATGCTGTTAAAGTGTATGTGTAATTTGGTACCTTGTTATAGGCTTGTATATGTTAAAACAGAGGCTTCAGCACTTACTTTAAGGCTGCATAAAATATCCCACTTAATGGGATCATTTATTTAGCCATCCCCACAATGTTATACACCTCTCAGAATAGCAAGTTCCTGTAGTTTGCTATTCCTTGAGAAAGCCACTCTATGCTTATCAATTTTCCTAAATTTGTCTCTTTCCAACTCTAAAATACCAAATGCAGAATCAACTTGTTCATCCTTCTCACACTCCTTTCCAATTCCCTGTGTTATTGACAAGTTTCACTTGAGATGCTATAACCAGAATCAAATGAAATGGTCTAAGGGCAGGACTTTCAGAGCTTATCCAAAAGTACAATCTTTCCTCTCTCCCTTCATTCCTTTCTTCCACCCCCCAAGTTCTTTTCCTGATTATGAGATTTAATGTATCTTTTTGGCTATAAAAACATATTAGAGGGGTGCCTGGGTGGCTCAGTTGGTTAAGCGTCTGCCTCTGGCTTGCGCTGTGATTCAGGGTCCTGAGATCTAGCCCCACATCGGGTTCCCTGCTCAGTGGGGAGCCTGCTTCTCCCTCTCTCTCTGCTGCCCTTGTGCTTGTGCTCACTCTCTTTCTGTCAAATAAATGGATAAATAAAATCTTAAAAAAAAATATTAGACTGATGTCAATACTTCCCTCTGTCCCAACGTACCAAATTTGGGTCAAGTGCAAATTTTATTAATAGCACAGAATACAGAAATATCTCTGTCCATTACCCCACCCCTATAAAAATCTGGCAAAAGGTTTAGATTTGAAATAGGAATTTTCTATGGTGTGATTTGGGAGAGGGAAGATAAGGAGGAAAGAATTAAGAGAGACGGTCCCTGGCTATTACTATAGGGATAGAGGCCTTAAGCCCCTAATGTCAATAGCATGGGTGTTGCAGCCAAATCACTGCCATACCAGTAAGTGAACTTGCTTAAGTTTTAAGGGGAATACCAGTTAGAGCAGCAAAAGGAAATCACAGGTTATGGGTCTAGCAGTTGCTTGCTTTTTTACTTTCTGGAAACTGTTTGGCAGGTTTGCCTGTTGGTCATCGGTGCAAGGGCGTCATACCAGCGAGCTTCCCATTTAACTCAGTAAGTACCCTGCCAATAGCTGTAGCAGTGTCAACAGAAGGAGGAATGATGTTCCTGGCAATAACGTGCCCATAACAACCAGCTTGCTAAAGGGACCATCCAGTCTTCTGGGTGTCAGCAAGATCACAGACTGCAACAGTGTGAATTGTTTTCCATAGTGCCAAGAGGTCACGAAGTTGAGAGGTAAGAGGTGAAGCTAAAGTTGACATACTTTTCTAGGTTCACTCCTATCATTAATATGAGAAACACTGTGTGGTCCTACCCTTTAAGTAAACCTTCTATTTTTACAGGATAATGAATGTTTTGTTTACACCACAACATAATCAGTATCATAATTACCCCTTATGATGCTGATGGATCTTACCCTGCGAAGACAATGATGGGCTATTCTTTGATCAGAAGCTTCTTATTTTCAGTCTGGAACCTCATACTTTCCATAAGTAGAGTCATAGTGTTACGGTCAATGGAAGGGTGCAATATTCCCTACCTTGCAAATATTTTCAGCATTTTAACAAGGAGCCCAATATGATCCAAGTCAATTTAATTTGATATTCACTATCTTTTCTCAGAATTGTATCTGCTAGCAATGCAACCTGGTGATCAAGGAGAATGAGTGCCAGGGCTATTTTTTACAAACAAGTGTATATTGATTTGGGGATCCCTGTCATGATTTAAATAAAAATTCAACCTATCGTCCTACAAGTTATTTTACTACATACTTGTTCACATGAAGGCTAAACTCCGTGTTTTATTCACTAGCATTTATTTACTCACTTAACAAATAACTGGGCGACCCAAATATGGGCAAGCCACCATGCCCACACAAACCTGGCTATCTTCCAGCATCCTGTTTCTATTAGGAATAAACTCTTTTAAGCCAGCAGATTTTAACATGTACTTTTTGTGATAATTAACTTTTAACATTAAATAAAAATGGGTCTCAGTTTGAGCATGCATTGTATTAATTTCCCCATTCAGAAGATTGCCCATTTATTTCTCCCCTTTTCTCCCTGTCTCATTGCTCATTCTCTTTTCAAAAATTGCTTCCTCTAACTTCATAATTATCAATAGTAATAATAAGCAAAGTTATGGAAAAACATTAGAAGCTTCCTCTCACATTTATATCATGTTCTGTTGAAAACTATGCCTCTCATTAATATCACGTTTCCTTACCTTTGAGCAAAGTGGTGCTCATGAATGCCAGAGCAGCCTTGCTGCTGGCATTAATGTTTAGCTCAGTGAAAAACTCAATTAGTTCTCTAAACTGCTGACATGGGTCAATTTCTGACAACTGTAACTTTTTCTAGGAACCTTCATCATGTTTCACATAAAAGATGAAAAACAGAAAAATTAGTTGCATATTACTTTTCTGGAAAGTTAACCCAGCTATTTGTTTGGTTTCAAATAAATACAGTGAAATGTGTTCCTGAAAAATTAACCACAAAATAAAATTCTAATCATATTTTTGTTCCTTCATTAAGAAACTTCAGAAACTCAAACTATTACATTTACCTTCTGGAGAAAAAGTAGAAAGCCATTCTGATTTAAATTTTGTTCATACACTTTAAAGGGTGGCTGTATTTTAAAACAGTTCTCAAGAGTTTTCCTAATCAGGGTAAGAAGGACTATTCAATGGGTCAAAGATGCTCTCAAGCCAGACCTTAACCAATCTAAGTTTAGCATTGCCAAAACAGATTCAATTCTTATCATGTAGTTAGTAGACATTCTTAACTTGACTTTAATTTCTCATCTGATAAATAACCTAGAATTATGGTGCTGTAATGGCCCTAACAGGAAAACAATAAAAACAATGTGTTTTAAAATGCTTCCTAAGAGTATGAGGGAAGGGGGACTTACTCCTCCAAAGCCTGTTTATGCAAATTGATGTTTAATTTTAGATGCTACCATGGGCTTTTCTATGTTTATAATTAAGATACAGCTAATTATCATATCGGCACCAAGATACCACAGGAATCTGTATGCATTAAGTGAAGCATTCTATGTTGAAAATTACTGAAGCTGGAAACAGCTATGTGGGCATTCATAATGCTATCTTCTCTACTTTTATACATGCTTGAAATTTTTGTCAGTCAAAAGTTAAAAAAGAAAAAAAGTTAAGCATTAAATGAGACTTTGGGTAGCCACCACAGTGAGAGGAAATGAAACGAAATATCATCAGAGTCTCTGCATTTCTATTTCCAATCACTTTTCCTCCATTGGCAAATAATCTATTCAGAATTTTGATTGTTTTCTGTTTATGAATACAAATTATAAGCACTCATTTTTCTCACAGGTTAAAAAAAATAGTAAGTAGTTGACACTGGGGTATTTAATAATCCTTTGTAAAATAAATTAATGTATACTAAGTGAAAGTATTCTAAAGATTATTCTTCATGCTAAAAAAAATGGGAAAACTGTTTAATAAATAAAATATAGGGTCAACAGTTAAAGAAAAAAACTAATGAAAGAACTCTTGAAGCAACTTACATAATACAGAAAAACTACAACACTATGTTGTTATGCAGATATTTATTTAACTTTTTTATGGCTGTCTCATTTTGTTTTTAATTCATTTAAGTGGGCAGTCTAGGCACCCATGTCTACTTAGTCTCATTACTAATGCTAGGGTGGGAGCACTATTCGTTTGATTCTATAAATTGTTTTCTGGCATGTGAGTCTTTCATCACTGATACACTAAGTGACCATCATAGAGTGACTGCATCATCTGTTGTTTGTTGCCCAGAAAAGATTGTCTTTGAGCAGCTGTATTTGTTTAAATGCACACTAATGCTGCATTCTCCCCTCCGAAGTATGGAGGGTGATTCTCATAGAAATTTTACTTAGCAGCTGTTGTCCGCAATAATTTCTGAAATGTTTTATTTATATATTCCATAATAAAATACATTTTTTACTTACCTTTGATATAAGTAGCTTCCTAAAAGAGAGCTCTTACTATCAGATATGTTTAATTTTCTTTTCAATTTAACTGAAATTAAATTTGAAAGATTGTCTCCTTTTCAAATTTCTGGTTCCCAACCACACATGGGCTCTGGGCAGTTTGGCAATCCTCAGTCCCCTTTTCCTTTCTCCTAAGAGATCATCCAAATATTTAAAATGCTCTTCAAATCCCTTAATTACTTTCATCATCTCTATCCATTTGAGGGAGATGGCTTTGCCTCTAAGATCATAGAGAAAAATAGCAGCTGCTGGACAGATAGTCCTTTATCATTCCATTTCTTGTTTCTAAACGTATCTATATTCTTCTGTCCAGAGCTAACCCACCAACCTGTGCCCTGCGCACAATCATTCCCATATCTTCTGGATCTTATTCAATCACTTGTACCTTGAGTAACTTTTCTATTGGCTGCTTTTTCTTAATTGATAAACACAACCCAATCTCTCTCATCTATAGAAAACTCTTTTCTTCTATTGATCAGTCATTTCTTCCTCCTTAACAGAACATTTCATGGAGGGAAAAACAAAAAACCTATTCTCAACTCTAAATAAGAGCATGTAACAATAATAATAAGTAACACTATATTAAGTCATTCGATCCTCACAGCAACTCTATAAGGTTGGCAATTTTTTTTTTAAAGTTTACTTATTTAAGTAATCTCTACACCAAAGATGGGTCTTGAACTCACAAACCCAAAATCAAGAGTCCCATGCTCACCAACTGAGCCAGTTAGGCACCCCATAAGGTAGACAATTTTTATCCCCATTTTATGAAAGAAACTGAGGCACAGCGAGGTAAAGTAACTTGCCCAAAGTCACATAGCTAGAAAGTGGCAGCTGGGAAACCAGGTATCTGAGCCCATGTTCTTTCCCACTATGCAACCCTTTATCCCCATATTTACTCACATGATTTTGATTATTAATTATATGCTGACAATCACTACCATCAATTTATCTAGTTGATTTCTCCCTATTTTTTTCTAGTTCCTATTTTAAGATACGTTAATCTCTATATATCTGAAAGACCCAGTCTCTATCTCGCCTCTCCCTATGCTTCTCTACCCTACTACAAAATACAACTCTATCCATTTTGCTTCTTAACTTACAAACCCTCAATGACTCTCCGTTAGTTACAGAATGGGGTCTACAAATTCTTCATTAAGGCACACAAGGTCTGTCATAACCTGTTCCCAAATTACCTTCTTACTCCTACTCCTGCCATTCCTTTACATATCCTCCAGTCACCAAATTTTGAGAAGCATGTGCCATACTTTGTCACATCCCACGCTCCACACGTAATGTTCTCTCAGTTTGGAAAATCATTTTTAATCTCCTCTTGATGAATCATTACTCATCTGTATTATCTCAACTGCCCATTTGCCCCTTCCCCAGGTAAAAGCTAATCTCTCTCTCCTACCTCTATGTTCCCAAAACATTTGTTAAAAAAAAAAAAAGTAACAACTCTATCATCACAATATAAGATCGTATTGTCATTAATAATCTAGACTATGAGCTCTTAGAGAGCTGGGACATTCTCTTATTGATATTTGTATTCAGTACCCAGAACAAGAGCAGTCACTCAGAACACATATGATGAATGAATAGATGTAGCTCTTCTTTAATATTCAAAATCAATGTGCCCTGGACATGGGAAGATAAATTAATATGTCATAGGAAACATCATAATCTTAATTAATCATTATTTGCCCATGAAATGCCTAAAAATTTAGCAACACACAGAGCATATTTTTGTTTAATATTAATACAAGTACAGAGTCTTTTTCTTGAAGTGCCACTGAGCAAAGATCTACACAAGCAATCTTTAAATAAATAATATAATACATGAAAACAGAAAGAAGCCATAAATGTTAGGTCTATCTCTAAGCCACAAGGCTTGATAATCAACAGCCATCAAATTATAAGTACCACAAAGTATCCCCATGAACTAAACAGTGAAGTGTTAAGTCTCAATAGTTTTCTCTGCTACACTAATTCCTTGATATATAAAATACTTTGACTCTGGTATGACACAGTCATGGCATTTACCAAATGGTTTATTAAATCATATTTATAAATCACAATATCAGCTTACATGCCTGACTAAATATAAATGTGGGGTGGACTGAAACTGTTTCGCTGAGCCTCAAGTGTGGGAAACACATTCCTCTTAAGTTTTACTTATAAGAATAAAAGGAAACTGCAAGAAGTATATCTTTAAAGAGAAATTCAACCATAAAATAATGTGATGTCCACTAGGTTTTTTAAAAAAGATTTTATTTATTTATTTGTGAGCAGGGAGCTGGATGTGGGGCTTGATCCCAGGACTCCAGGATAATGACCTGAGCCAAAGGCAACCAATTAACCTACTGAGCCACCCGGTCAACCCTCCACTATGCTTTAAATGGTTGTGTCCTCTGCAAGCATTTCCTCTTAATTTTACTAAGAAAAAAAAAGGTAAAGATTACAAAATAAGGTGACGAGAGGAATTCAAAGTAGCACAGAGTAGGATAGTGATGAAATACTCAAGCAGTTTGGTTATCTACGTTACGATGGAGTTAATTAAATACGTCTTATTTCTTTAAAAACTGATGAGTATCTCACTGACAGTTTTTTTTTCTAATTTATATTAAATTCTAGTATCAACATTCTTTGATTACATTTAATAATGTGAGTGGTATTGAGTGATTCTGATCCTAAAGTTACTGCGTTGTTTATATGCTAGGGTTCACATATGGGCTGGTCTAAGTTCAGAGTTCAAAATAATTCAACTTTTAATACATATAATGAAAAATTACACCTAAGTCACTCACCAGAACACAAAGGCAACATTAATATTGCTGCTGTAGACTAAACAAAAGCAGGAGTGATCAGTCTTTAAACTTCTACTGTTTTTCTAGCCTTAAACCGGAAAAGCATTTTGGAAATATAGGGCTCATTAAAGAACACCCTTTAAACTACTGTTGGAACTTAGGATTTTTGCCTTATAGGTGGAACTCTGAGCAGAAATTTATTAACCATTCTTATTTACACTTGTCAGAATTTTAAGATTTTATACTCTACAGAGAACAGCTGACGTTCAACATAGCAAAGTTCATTATTAAAACCATAGTATGCCAAGTCCAAGACACAAAAGAGAAATAAAACTTTGATTTGTTAAGAAAAACCTTATCGTGCATAATTCACTTTTCCTCCTACATCACCATGTTTATATTTTTATCTTACTTAGGATTGATGGCCTAAAAATACAATGAATTAAAATTAATTAATTAAAAATAATTTAATACAAATATTAAATCACCAAAATACCAGAACACAAACAAATCTCTAGGAATGCTGAAATTAAAATTCTGGAGCTTGAAAAAGAGCTATTTACATGCTTCCCTGCATTAACAAAAGGGCAGGTAATAATGACAGCTTGTATGACAATATTGTCTTTGTTAGTTTAGCCCCAACAGAACTAAAGATTTCCTGATTACAACTTTGTAATCTAAGTCAACTGAAAAGATTTCTGGGGAAGGGAAACAAAGAGGAGTCTGAGTGCTAGCATTAAAGTGGAATATATTACCTAAGTTTACTCTTCAGTGTGGGACACTGTAAATAAGAGGGGCTCCTACTTCGACAGCCCATACTAGGTCATGACCTGAACTCACTGTACTGGTGTAAAAGAGAAAGTTGTGCTAGAGTCTCACATTTGCACGCTTCTCTGCTTCACCTTCAGGATCCTGGAATCACATAGGGCCTTACAATGAATTGTTCACTCTGTACTGTATCTCATTGTCAGGATTTTTAAACAGTTGCTTTTTTATTGTAATGAGCCAATTATGAGCCAGTCACTCAAGCAGTCATTAACAATAGATTTTTTTAATTGCATTTTTAATGAATTTTATTTTGGATAAAAGCCCTTAAAAGTACCTATGGCAAAGGGTAATCATACATTGAATTAACAGCAAAATCTGTTTAATAATGACTTGTCTTTTATTTACTACAACAAAATAAATTCCGGTGAGAACGCTAACAAATTGACAGTGTCAGGGAAAAAAGGCTGGGGTTGGGGGAGGGAGTTGTATCTACACTGCTAAAAAAATTAAAATGAAAACATGCCTTTTTTGCATTTAGCTATGTCCTCGTTCTTTCCTCATTTTAAGGCACAAATAAAACATTATCTGATCAACATAGACCTTGCTCTATATTTAGAAAATAGTTAATATTTTATCCATAAGCTATTAATAATGTTTAATATAATTATAAAATAAGCTAAACTAAAAAAAACACCCAAATTTAATGTATTCATTCCTAAAGATGAGTGTAATATACAGGTAAGATATGTTAAAAGTTAAAACTGTTGCTTAAACAAAACACTGTAGTGTAAAAATCTTCAGTCATCTTGAAATATTTCTGTGCATGTATGGAAATGTCCCTGATGAAGATAAAAAGTGATCCTAATGAAAATCTGAATGAGCATGGTTTACGATCAGATACAAAAATGTATTTTTTAAGTTGACTCTGTTGAAATCTCCTAAATCTTAATGATAATTAAGAGCCCACTACTCAGTGTAAGTTAATAAATCATTAATTAGGAAGTTTCAAGGATGCACACTGCCACTAGAAAAATTCTTTCTTTAGGGGTTATACATGTCCTACTCTGCTTGGATTTTAAAGTTTTTAATCCATTAAAATCACTCACACATACAAAGAGAAAAAATCTCTCTCTATATATGTATACTATATATATATTCCAAGATTCCTAGAATAAGTGTCACTACACTGATTCTGTAAAGAAAAAAACTTTTTTTGAATGTTCAAGGTCTTAAAAACCTTGCATTATCTGCCTCAAGAATGGGCTGACTGAAAGCACGAGCCTCTGCAGCCTCTGGTTAATTAATCTGCGGGCTGAATGACAGTGCGCCTAGGGGCATGGCGCTGGCATCCTACACAGAGTCCCAACGTGCTTTAAGCCTTGGATAGCTACATTCTGCACGCCAAGACTTTGCCCAACAAATAGCAGAGAGGCCTATAGAGGCTTTCTTCTTCTGAGACATTCCATTTAATTAATGTAATCCCTCTTTATCTTAAAGTTTTAATAAATTTAGAAGGTGAGACAAAATCAACACATTTATGACACTGAATGCAGTTAACTAGTTGCTCTGACACTTTTTTTTATGTACCCAAAAGGCTTCTTTACAAGGCAAAAGAAAACGAAAGCAAAAAAAATCTTGTAACACGTTCAGAAATTTTCAAACATGCTACTCGATCTGTTAAAAAATATATTTGTACAACCCAATATTTAAGGATTCGATTAAATGAATCTGGTCATTTCCATTTTGCTGGGCTTAAAGATTTTAATGTTATAAAAATATAAATCATACACCAACCCAAAAACTCCTCAAAAATTACTAATACCTAATCTTGAGCAAGGTAAGGCTATTTTTTTTTTTTTTTGGCAACAGGATACAAAGGACATTCTCCTAATCCC
The DNA here is from genome assembly GCF_024610735.1 of Ursus americanus. NCBI lineage: Eukaryota > Metazoa > Chordata > Mammalia > Carnivora > Ursidae > Ursus > Ursus americanus. The sequence continues at coordinate 19,825,111 of NC_142162.1, forward strand.
TTTTACTGCCAGAACAAAACATCTCTCAAATCAAGATAAAATCGCTACATCATGAATGTTAATATCATTCTGAGAAAAATAATACCTTATGACTAGAAAAGACCATCCCTTTAGGGAGAAATGTTGTGTTAAAGTGGATTATTCTTTTAGTAGTGTAATAGAATGGCTTCTACCTAGTCCCAGATGGAAAATCAAAATCTGCATTTAAATGGAAATATTTTAAAACAGATAGGAAAAAGGCTAAAACCATAAGGAATACCTCCTTCCTTACATTTTAAAAATCCAAAATGCTTCATGAGAACTTTTCTGGAAGGTATGGCTTTAAGATTTTGTTTGTATGTTTGTTTCATTTTTATCAAGAGCTTGCAGGGCAACATAATTTCAGTTTTGTGATTAACACATATTATTTATGCCTATTTTATAAAATTCATAAATTGGATCAAGAAGTTGAGCTGCACAATTTTTAGCATTGCAAGAAACAGATTTACGGTTTAGGTTTATGCAAAGTTAATAAGAATGAGCCCTCTATTTTATTCCTATTTTTTAACCATGATGTTTTATATGTAATTCTTACAAAGCAATAGCAGTTTGTTGAAATCAAATAAAATCTGAGTTTCTTCTAGCATTTGACTCAAATCACCACCATGGTTAGAGTAAAAAGAAAGCAAAATGTTAGGCAATATTATAACAACTGCTCTTTGCGACCTGAAAGATTATTTTCAGTTCTTCAATAGTTGGGGCAATTTTCTTAAATCCTGAAGGAGCCTGACAGCACTGCACATTTCTTAATGCTTGCATTTACTTTTACATTATAAAACAATAAAACAGCAGGATAATGTTCATGCAGTTTAGAGACTTGTAACATTACCACAAATAATTCTACTGTATTATGGCAAAACATAAGCTTTTTAAATGTAGGCTGACTAAAGAAAGGGCAATCTATATTCATTGAAAGTACACCGACAAATAAGATTGGAAATATAACTTAAATGTGGTACCTAGTTCTAAAATAATGGTTGAAATGGTTTGAAAAAGCAAAAACCAATGCTAGATGAAAATTTTTTTTGGTCATAAATTAAAATACAATTAATTTTCAAGCACAGCACTTACTGGCAAGGGAAAGGCCTCCCACATTTCTTTCTTTGAGTTTGTAACAGACTACGTGGCTTCGGCAACCTCAGGAACCAACTACATTAGATAATTTGATCATTTTTCCTCAACAATGTTATAAATCAAGATACTTTACAATTACCCACTTTAAAGATGCAGGAGATTTGATGGTGACTAATGGATTGCAAATAATGGGCCAATCTGCAGAAGCTGGCCATACATTTCCTTTCTAAAATCAGCCCATCTTCTAGTCACTCTGTTGCAGGTTCTGATACGTCCATATTGCCAGAAGCTGTCCATTTTTGTACAGGAAATTGTGTGGATCTCTTTATTTAAAAGACATGAAACACATCTTATTTAAAAGCATAATGGGAACAACTCCTGTGTATGTTTTGGGTGATTTTCTCACTTTCAACAGGTAATTCGTTTCAATCCAGCTGTCCATAATTCTCCTAGTGCTAACCACAGGGATGAGAAAGAACAAAGAATTTCTCTGCAGTTCTTTACACTTGCGCCTCCAACCCGGTTCCCAATTCCCACCTCTCACCCTTACTTTCAAAACTTGCACAAGAAAAGTTTTTCAATGGGAGATGATATACCACTAAATTTCATCACCAAAAGAAACCTCAAGACACATCATCATTAGTCTGTACTAAGCAGCAAACTAAATCAGGGAAGCTGTACATGGGGCCATCCCAGAATATCCAAGACTTGCAGATCATTTAAATCACCAGGCTCTACAATTGCCTACATTAGAGAACTGTAGAAACACGGCAAATTACATTTTAAAAGAAAATGTACGCCCTCATCCTTGTAGATATTAGATTCTATAGCCAATGTATGAACAAACTGACCTTTAAATTCAAATATTTCTGTTCTAAATAAATGATACTTTCAGTTAGAAGGGAACCAGAGTCTAAAACCTCATTACCCACAGCAGGGCCTCAGACCAGCAGAACTGGTATCACCTAGGCACGTGTTAGAAGAATGTCAGGCTCCATCCAGACCAACTGAAATCAGAACCTGAATGTTTAATAAGATGCTCAGGTGACTCATCTACATATTGAAGGTTCAGAAGCTCTGGTCTAAATTTTGTTCTAGTTGCCCGTTTATTCTTCATTGAGAGACATAAAGCAGTTAAGGACAGAACAGCTTGTACTCATAAAAACACTTAAATGTTACAGATGACCACAATTTAAATAATGAAAGAGAAAACAGGGAGAAAATGTAAGTAAACTTCAGCAACTAAATTAGATCTAGACCCTGCAATCTTTGTTTTTAACACTTGGAGATTCACATAGAGGGAGGTGTGCAGGTGCATACCCAAATGCATGTGACAGATGAGAGAGAAAAATAGGAAAAACAGAATGAAAGTAACAGGAAAAAGAATCAGAAGAGAAGGGAACTACAAAGTTTGCACAGTGCACAGAGGCAGGTATGTTTAGAACCTGGAAGCAGAAGCAACGAAGTGAAACCCAGCTGCTTGGAGAGAAGCAGCAATACCTCCCTCAAAAACTCTCCCACATGCCCCCTCTTATACACACAAACCCAAGCCAGTGTGCTGGAATGCTGGTCATATCAGTAACAAGAAACTACCAAGAAATAAGTATAACATCAATAGAGGATGTCACAGAAGCCAATATCCCCTAATACTAATTGTACAACAATACAAGTAAACACAGAAAGAACTAGTTCTGAGAAAGCAAAGAGACAAACAGCAAAAGGTAGTTATAATACTAAAAATGTGATCTAATATTCTTTTTCCAAAGTCTAAATAATCATTTAGTTATAATTAGCATAAAATCAACATTATCTGTTTTATTCTTACAAATGAACTTACTATTATTGTAGCACTATTGTTATTATACTAAGTCCACTAAATTCAAAATAGTAGCACTATTGTTTTTAATGACATAATAAAAATAGCCAACATTAATAACACAAGGAAGCATAAGATATTTTCTATGGGATATTTAATGAACATAAAGTAATGGCTTACACCTGCAATAATAATTTGCAGAGCGTGAAATATGTCTAAAATATTATGCAGGATATTAAAAATATATACCCATAATGATTAATCTCCTATGATTAATCCAATAGTCTATCGGCATTTATTTAATGAAAAAATTAGAAATAATTTCTAAATACTGCCAAACTTAATGATGCCAATAGAAAATAAACCAGTTGATACCCAGAGAAGATGGTGTGGCTAGTCACAAAACAGAACCTGTCAGAAAAAAATGAGTTATAATTAACACTATATCTAGAACTTAAAAAAAAAAACCATATATGTTACTATGTGTTTATCTGTGTTCATCCACTCGGCACATTATTAGTATACAACATACTAAAATTCAGCCCACTTCGCAACTGATCATCTTCTGAATGTAGTCCCATTAAAACACTGGAAAATGACTTCTCACAATATGCGAGGAGAAAATCACCCTATGCCTTGCATTACATGACTGAGCTGCCCTAACACATATCTCTTTGGTTTTGTTCCAAGAGTAAAACGCAGTCAAAGATGGGCAGAATGCTACTCCCAGCTTGTATTCACCACATGCCAGGAACTGTAAAAATAGAATTCCAAGTTGAGGTTTCAGATACATTAAACAAAGACTTAAAATTTCAAAATATAAATAATGCATGCATAAATAGGTATATTATTTATGGAAATCAAGTAGGCAATATGTATCAATGGCCTTAGAAACAATCATATACTTTGATCCATTAATCATACATCTAGAAATCTGTCCTAAGAAATTAATATTTTTAAATGTAGACAATAATTGATGTACCCATATCAAAGTGCTATAATTTATAGTAAAAATTAAATTCAAACTAATTTACAAAATTAGGGAATCATTAAAGAAATTATTATACAGCTACATGATGGAATATTAAGTAGTCATTAAATTATGTTCATAAAGAGATTTTAATGGCATGGGAAAATGCTCCTGATATTTTAAGTTAAAAGAAAGCAGTCTACAAAGTTATATACACAAATGATTATACACGTGTGTGTGTATGTATCTATGACAGTATGTTGAATATATATGTGCGGAAATATGTCAAAATGTTAACTCTGAATGATTGAATTTTGAGTAAGATCTTCACATTTTTATACTTTCGCATCTTTTCCTTAATTTAAAAAACAGTTGTAAGTATCAAAGAGTATTAAGGAGTAATTTAGATAAAAATACAAGGCATGAAAAACAAGGGTGAGAACCCTGCAGAGTTACAACAAAGCTATTTCGCTAAATAGAAGAAGTGTGTGTCTGCAAGAGGAGTACCAAGAACTAGTCCCAGAGGAAAGAAGCTTTCGGACTACCTGAAAGGTAGGGAACAGATGAAAACCACAGATAGTGAGGTATAAAGACAATGAAAGTAAAATAAAAGAATGGAGAAAAGTCAAATCTATTAGAATCTAATAACTAAACGAAGAAAGCAAAGGGGATATCATCAATGCCAGTGTTATTTTTACTATGCAAAAGCATTAAATAGTTGCAGAAAGTAAAATACAACCATTTTAGGAGGCTTATTCCAAATCTTGGGTCAAATGTAAGAGACTGGCTACTATCAAATCATAACAAAACACAATTGATAGATCCTCATTTTGTTTTCTACAAAGACTGCTTTTTTCTTTTCAGAGTTAAAACACATCTTTAAACTGTGCAGATAATGAAAATTATATGCTCAAAAACATGTATAATCCACAAACTGCACCTTTTCTAAAACAATATTTTAGCTACTTTGCTAATTAGTAAGTTAGTTGTAATTTACTGTATTTTCCCTTCATGTTCCTTGGTTGTAAATGCTTCATAATCATTTCTATTTCAGATTGCTTGATGGATCAGCTGATTCCAAATCAATAAAAATATGGGGTAAAGAGTAGCCACACTAAAGGCATTATATAAAACAGGGAATTCAGTGACTGCAATGATTTTACACACAGTAGGGAATTGGTAATTATCAATTAATCATAAAGCGGAAAACATCAACATAAGTTTAGCATCTTCTAACTATGTAAAATCTTCACAAACTAGATTAGTTTTATCTAGATTCCATTGTTTTTTCTAAAATATACACAAACAATAGTCTGAGAAGAAACTATATGCATAATAGCATGAAGGAAAAATCAGGCTACTCAAAGATGAAGACAGAATTTCTGTGTAAGTATAAATGCTTAAAAACTCCATCTGAAAACAAGACCCACTGATACTAACCTAAAATTAAAGTTTATAATATTACCTAGCCTTTGACAGAATCTAGTCTATGATGGCCCTAAAGAATGCCTGAAATAAATGTGAAGACGCTTCTTTAAGTAATGGTGGGGGCAGTTACTGACTTTCCAAAACAATTAATTTAAAATTGGAAAGTAAATACTGTCTAATTAATGATCTCAGGATATACTGAATTGAAAGTCTGATTTAATTTTAGTATTAAATCATACTTCACATTTTGGCAAACACTTATGATGGAAGCATTAAAAAAACTATGTTAGTATGTAATTATTTGCTCTCTATTGGAGAGAACAAGGACAGGGAAGAAACCTACAGACTTTAAGACTGAATTGACTAAGAATAAATGATAAATTATTTCAAGGTATTAATCAAAAATATAAGCCAAATAAAGAATCAAAAGTATAATTCTCAAACAGGCACATATAGTGCAATACTGAGCCTTATATACCACAGGCTTCTTAGGAGAAACTCAGCAACAATGGCCAGACGAGGAAGGATGAATGCCAAGTCATGGAACAAAGAGGTACACTACAAGAAATATGGAATATTTTTAAAAGGGCAAAGAATTCACCACAAATAATAATTGTGATGAATACACAGCAGTAACCTTCTCCCTCCTCGAGACAGGCACTGCACCTTAATCATCTACATCTCCGGCAACTAGAAAAAAGCCTGCAACAAACCAAGAGAAAAAAAAAAAAATATTTTAACATTCTACAACTCATACAGCGTGTGTAAACATTATGAATAACGGTATAGTGCGTGACTTCTTATCTTTGCACCTCGAATATTTATCATTTTATTGAAGTTCAAAAAGCATATAGAATAAAATCATTTGACAAAGTTCCTCTTCATATTGTTTTCTCATATAAACTTTTCAAAATGTTGGTGATGTGTCCATTTTCTGCCCACAAAGCTTTCCCACTAAGAAGTTTTTAGTAGATGGGCCCCTAGAAGATGCTATAGAAAAACTGAACTGTGGAAAATATTCAATTAATTCCAGTTGGTGTCCAGCTAAAGTAAAGTTCAAAACAAACATATTGAAATGCACAAAATTTGACATGATATTTGCCAATGCCAAAGCAATTGATACATGAAAGACTAAGAGGAAAGACAATTAAAGACAAAAATAAGGAGCAGGAGAATTTCTAGCACACTATTCCTGAATTCACAGAAGGGCATGGTTAGCTTCTTCTAAGAACCAGATCAACAGAGAAACGATGGCAGATAAAAATGATCTTATTAAACTGGTTAAGTATGAGCAATGCTCCACTGCTCCCATGCAAGAGAAACGTTTTATCTAGTGACTTGGTATAATATTATTAATAATATTAACAATACTATTAACATTAGTTAACAGTATTATTATTATTATTAATGTAATAGTTAACATTTATTGAGGCTTCCTCTACGATCTATTTTACATGGATTATCCCATTAAATGCTCATGACAATCCTATGATGTAGGTACTATCGCTAGCCCCAGCTTTACAAACGTGAAAGCCTCAGTGTAGAGAAGTTTACGAAACCAAGGTCATATAGCTAGCATGTGGTAGAGCCTAGAACACAGACACGTCTGACTCCAGAATCCCCACTTATCTCTTGTAGGCAAAAAACCAAAAAAAAAAAAAAAAAAAAGCATTTCTTATTACACACAATATTGATTTCCTTAAATATATGGAATTATAAAGACATCACTGGACAACATTAAAGTAAGAGATGAAAATACACAGTGTAACAGGGGTTCTCAACCTTTTGGTCTCCAGACACCGATAACATGTCGCATACTGCCCCTTCTTACAATCCAGTGATTTAGTTGAGGAGGAAATACCATCCGGTTAATCCTGATATACCCAGAGCTGTCTGTCCCACCCTGAGAATTCCACAACATACACACCTATATCTTTACATGTAAGCATGCTACTTATGGCTCCACCCGAATCTTGCTTGTGGCTCAAAAAGAATGTATATTCAAAGATTTTGCCACGATTCTCTCATGCAAGACTCATGTTAAAAAAAAAAAAATCACATACTTCAATATTAACTCATAATAAAGAAAGCTGAATTAATAAAAAATGTTACTTTTTTCTTGGGTTTAATCTGTTTCATTCAGCAGCAATGATCTCATCTCATATTCTACCACCTTGAAGAAATTTAAAGGATTTCTTTGTAGGACTGCTATAAAATTATCATTGACATTTTAATTAAAAAAAGAAATGTATGTAGAATAAACAGGACATTTCCTCTAACAGTCGGCAGTGGCTGCTCCATTGCTTCTTTGTACAGTCTTGGTAAATTATGCAGGCTCTCACTAGACAGAGCAGCTGTATTTCACTGTCTTCAGTAATGTAATCTACATTTATCATTATTTTAATTAAGCAGATTCTTAATTTGGTACTTTCATTGCAAAGAAAAATACCTTATTCATTTTTTTTTTGGTAGACAGCATCTTGTCAGTCTTATAAACCAGAATTAAATTTTAAACATGATTCTTATTGCAACTGGTCACTATTTGAAAAAAAAAAAATGACCATATTTGGTTTCTTAAAAGCTTGCTCAGTCTCATTCTATTGGTTTAAAACACTGGTTCCTTCTTTATAATGTTCAAAAAAAAAAAAAAAGGTACTTTTACAGTTCTCAATTTTAACCCAAGTAATATACTAAAAACAATGTGATTTATTATACTATTAAATTCGAGATTATTCAAAATTAACATGAAGCACAAATAAGATTTTACAAGAAAAACAATGCTTTACTCAACGTTGAGAAAATTCAATTCACAAGTTCCTTGTGCAAGATTATTTTTATCATCAGGTCACTTGAAATGTCTGAATCTTTAGCTAAATTCATCAGTATGGAAAGCAACGGCCTTTAATCATCTGAAAACAAGTTCTGAATATTTTTTATTCATTTCCCATTATTTGTAGTCACAACAAGTTGATTTCTAAAAAATAAATTAAATTGGTGAATTACACTTGAAATGTACTTGCTTAAATGGTTCACATAGAAACAATTACTCTAATAGTATAATGCCACATTAAACTGTGCATTTTAATACATATGGTATCTCAAATCTTGTATGTCAATAAGGGAAGGCCTGATATTCAAAAAATTCTGTATTTAGCATATATTAATTGAGCATCTTTTATGTGCCAGGTACAGAATTGGCTGCTTTGAATTCAAACTAAGGAAGAACAAAGCCTTTGCACAAGAGAGAAAGAGAGAGAACATACTGTGTACACACACATATCCGTATATGGTACAGTAAAGTGGTTTTTTAAACTTTGTTACTTCAAAGAGACACTTTAGGCCCCCATCTCCAACTTCAACCAGAAAAGCTCCACTTTCATCTATTTTTATAAATCAGTCTTTTTTTGTAACTGGGTAGAGAAAGCAAAATCCACTTACCTAGAAAATATGAAGAAGGGCTCTAGACTACTACTGAGAACACAGGCAAATGAAAAGTATCCTGTTTTCTCAGATACACTAAGAGTGGAAAAAAAAAAAAAGAAAGACTCTTTTCTTGAGTTTCATTTATTACCGGTTTTCACATGTTGCCAAATATTGGTTTGTGGGTAAATGTCCACTACAGTTTATAAACATGGCTTATTTAAGAAGTTTGGGGATGAAGTGTGTAAAGAACTGAAAGTTAATGTGCACCTCATTTTATCAGTCCACATTACCAAGGAATGCCATGTCAGCTTTTAGACTCACATAAATCATCAGAAGTTATGAGACAGAAATTTTTGAAATATCTAAAGTACATTAAATGTGTTTTAGATTTTTATTAAAACTTCCTTGTATAAAATAATGCCATTTACCTTCACGCTATGATTTTGGAACAAAGTAGCCATTTGGGCATTTATAAAAACGTGGCCAGTTAATATACATTATATCTCATCCCTCACAAAAAACGTCAAATATAAGCTATTTTTACTCCCACTTTGCAGATAAGAAAGCAGGCTCAGAGATTTAGAAACGTGTTCACCATTTCTTAGTGAATACATGGAGAAGCTAGGATTTGGGCCCATGCTCTTTTTACAAAAACACTTTCAGAAGCAAAATAAACGTAGCCCATGGAATTATTCACTCCTCATCAAAGCTAAATACGATGCCTGCTTTATTATCATCTCATAACTTCACATAAAGTTGTGTTTACAATGAAAAATTTAGCTATCAATATATATAATCAAATAGGTAACCAATAAAGAAAGGAAGGCAAATCTAAAATGTAAATCAATGCTAATGAATGACAAATACTTTAGACATGGTGTAACTCCCTTGGTTTGAATTTAAATAATGTCCTGTAAAAAGCCTGGGTTGCCCAATTCAGGAACAAGTAAAAGTTAAGTTGTAGGCAGCCCACTTAGGCTCTAATTAAACAGAAGAAATGAGTACAAAGGAACTAAATTATTTTTTAAAATACTCCTATTGGAACTCAACTTCAAAAAGATATTTCATGAGGAGACAGTAGAGCTTGTAAGATTCCTTCTATCTCAAATTACTCTGATGAATGTCTGATAAAACTTGAGATTTACCACTGGGTAACAACAAGAGGTAGCCAATAATTCTAAATGAAAACTCAGAATGGTCCTTTGTTCCCTTTGTTTAAAGTAAAGCCGCTAGTGAAAAACAAGAATGTCTACTTGGGAAAAAGGAGTCTCTTGTCTGAGCAAAAATTAAATTTAAATTTCCTGCTTCCTACCTGAATATTCCAAATCATCTACATGTATCTCCTGTTCACTACAAGACTACAGAGGGCACTGTTGCATCAGCTTTGAAGCTTTACAATAGAAGCCCAGAAAATCTGTCTATAACATATAATTTCTTAAAGGGTCAAATGCATGGAAATCTACCAAGCTTAATATAAGGGATAAAACCAAAATGTACGTTAAAATAGGCTGGACTTCAATGGGGCAAAAAAAAAACTTAACAAAAACAACTGTCAAACTGAAAACACTGCACTGCACACATTTTGCATTTCCTTTTGTAGTGATTTCATGAGAAAGGTAACTAATCATAGCACCTCCTTATCCAATGGAAACAGGAGCCCACTGCAGAATCCTTTTTACAATCAATAGGAAAATGAATGTGGCACCTCATGCAATCCTTCCATAATTCTATCAACAGAAAGAATGCAGTCTGTTTGCATACTTTTGTCTAAAAGGCCAATTCCATTTGTCCCCTCTTTGGGTAAAATGACAGCTACAGATCAATCACTCTTGCATGAAAGTAAACACACTGCAAAAAAAACAAAACAAAACAAAAGGATCAAAACTGAAATCCTCACCGTTTTTAAAAGGAATTTTGTTACACACATAGGAACTCAAACTCAAAGCAAAATAGAAAAAGCAAGTTTTTCCTCATAGACATGCATTTTGTGCTATTGTGCAACAGTACTGGGATACAAAATTTAAAAGTTACAATATTCACAAATATTATAATTAGATATGAATAGCATTCAATTAAGCTTCTGTACATTTTTGGTTTTCTCACATCATTCCTGTTACAGTTCTTTGAAACTAAATTCAATTAAGTATAGTGCCAAAGGTTTTTTTTAATACATATGTTTGCAATGTATTACAATAAAACTAGTATATAAAATATAAAGCTTTTTATTACACTACCACTTAATTTTTTCCATTTGCTTATTCACCAAAAATTTAGATTTCTGATACTGCAAATATACAAAAATGAAAGGAAAGTTATTTTATTTTGGTAATTTAAAAATAATGTCTTGAATTGCTTAACCTCTGTAGATACACTAACATTAGCTGTAAGAATTCCGTCATGACCAGGCACCTAGAGATAACATGTAAAATGAGAAAGGAGGATACTCCATTAATTCATATCAGATCACAACACCGCATCACATATTAGATAAATCAACATTAATACAGGTGCCATCATAAAACTAAGGCCTCTAATAAAGAATCCCAAATTTCCTAGAAAAACAGTATATAACTCATTTTGTCACTCTGAAACTTCCAGAGAGATTAGCACCTTCTCTGAAATCAAAGTGCAGAACTGTGAAAGTGTTAAAAATTCTTCAATAATATGTCAACCTACTCATAAATCAAAAAAAGGGGAAGGGGCTTCAGATGGTATGTAGATTTCATTTTATGACAAAAGCCTCGGTTTAACAAGTTATTTTCAGCCAATAAAAGTCAAAAGTAAAGCACTGTTAAAGTGGGCAGCACTGACTCTAAGGCTTTAACTTACTAAGTTAACCAAAATGCTACTTGAGTATTGCTCCCTTAAATTATTAATTTATGAGTTTTGCTTAGTCTCCTCCTGACGCAAGGTAAGGTCTGTAGGTATGTTAAATGCATGTAAATAAACAGAAAGCTTTTATAATAGTCTAATAATACACCACACATAATAAAACAACCCTGTTTAATGAACACTGAACGCACAATCCTATGATCCAAGTTTATATAAATGGGCTATGTAATCTAATGAAACTGTAAGATCCTCTAGGAAGTAAATGCACAAATTCGGAAAATTAAACACAACCCTATTGGTTTTCATTGATCTGATAAAATGCTTACAACAAAATCAAAATGTTGCTGTGCCTATGAAGAGTATGCACATGCAATTGTGGAGAAATATAAGAGAAAATGTAGCAAACTGTTAGAAAATTTATTTGTAATACTGCTTTCCATCTACTTTAAGTATGATTGCAAAAAAAAAATCAGGTAATGTCTTTTTAATATTCAGTGTATTTAACGAGATATTTTAGTTTACTACTGCAGAAAGAAATGCAGCATATTAAAATCAATTTTAGTTAACTCTAATTTATGCAAAGCTTGCTTGTGAGCAATAGCTGCTAAAAGGATGCAGCATTGTTGATTCATATACAAGCATTTTACTTAACTACATTGGATAATAGCAGTGCTCCTAAAGGAGCATAAAAAGCAAAGTGATTAGCAGTCATTACTGTTAATTAGTGCTCACATTACATTCCTTGGGATGAATCCCCTTTAAGTTGAATACATGGGAAGTTTATTTTTTAAAGAACTGCCAAACCTTGCCTAGGTAAGTATTAGAATAAACCGTCAACTATCAGTAAACAGACTAAAAAACAGGGACAGATCAGCATCCAATTAGTATGTCTAAGTTTTTAAACAGGAAAAGGGTTGAGGGGAATGAGTAAAACTGGAAACTCATACTTCACATTCTGCAATCTCACTGATAAAAGGAGGAAATGTGTGTTTATCAAACTTGCTGTGAGTGCACAGTTCATTTGGAGTCCTGTAAACAATTGCCTGACTGCCCACTTCCAAATGCATGTGAAAATCTTGGGAGATTCGGAGCACATATTCAGCAAGCAAGGTCACTCTAGTGATGCCCTGGAAATGGGAAATTAGGAAAACGTGGCAATCAGAGGTTTAGGGCTGACCAGAAAAAGCCCTCAGGCGGGTTTACCATCTTTCACCACCAGTCAGGCTGTCTCTGCTTATTCAGTACTAACACGACAGGTCTGAGAGTGAATGAAAGAACTCCACACACCCAACTCAGACATTGGCTTTCTTGTTTAGAAAATGATAGGCATTTGTCATAGGAAAAAAAAAAACCCACAAAACACAACAACCAGAAAACTCAAACACGGCTTTCAAGAACAAGCTCTGAAAGAAAAACAGCCTCCTCATGAACCTTCAGCAAAGAACCTAGGGAATGGCGACATCCTGTTGATTCTCAGGTTTCCTCTCCTCCTACACCATTCTGTGCATTTTAAAATGGAGGCCAAACCTTCCACAAAGAAGCTTCAGATACAATGTATGGTCATTAGAGGGAAAACGTTTAAAAACTCTAATGTGCAAAAATTATACAAACATTCTTATTACCTTGTATATGCAGACCTAAAATATGTCCTTCAATTATTTTTCTATGCATATATTCTACAAATAAGTTTTACAAAAATATAATCATATACCATTCAGGGTATTTGGTAATCTATTTGCTTCTCTTAATAACATACACAGATGTATTTCTGCAACTTCAATTTTGATGCTATATATTCCATTATATAGATACACCATAATTCAGTTTGCCAGCCATTTCTAAATCTTTGAATACATCTTTATTTCCTTAGAATAAATTTCCCAGAGTGGAAATACTTGGTAAAGAGAGCCTATTTTTTGTGTCTGATGAGATCTGCCAAATTACCTCAGAAAGGCTGAACCAATTTATAGCGCTGCTGGCAGCACACAGGATACCCACTGCCTCAAAACCAATATCATTTCTTAATCCTGCCAAAGTGATAGCTTCATTTTTGAGTTAGTGAGGTTGCACATTTTTTGGCCATTTGGATTTCTTTCTCTATGAACTGCCTGTTCACATCCTTAGCCCATTTCTCTATTTGGAGGCCAGCTTTTAAAAATCCAAAAAATAGAGAGAAATTCTTCTCGAATGCTACCTTAGAGGATCCCCAAAAAGAGATTAGTTTGAAGAGGTAGATGGCAATTATATAGACATTCAAAGACCCTATTAGGGTGGGTAACTTATCACATGAGACTCCTTTACAACATGTTATATTATAGAAGGAGACTTTCCAACCTACCCAAGAAGAAAAAGAAAAATTAAAAACTGAACTGGTGTAAATACTATCTTATTGAAGCTCCCTTTATTTTCTATAAATAGAAAATCTATTATATTAATCTATTAATCTGGAATTAACAGTACTGTTCTGTTTTCTCTCTCTCTCTCTCTTTTTTAATTTTCTGTTATTCCAAGGAAGTTTACATACACAAAAAATGCGAACTGTCTTATTAGCTATTTTGATAAGTCATGGAGACAGACTGTAACTACGGGTGATGGACAGGTTCCTCACGCTATTATTACCCTGGATCAAGGACTTAATTAAAATGTGTCATTCTTGAGAAAAGTACTAAGCATAAGAAAAAAATGAAAAATGCCCTCTCCCCAAGTGAGCTCAATTAGGGTCTTTTCTCACAGAACCAAGGAACTGACAAAGTAGCCAAATATACTAATTCCTACTTCATCTTCAGAAACAGGTTTAGATTAGAATGTAATTTCAAGCTATAGATCATGTCTTTTCTTTTTCAAACAAACCATAGATTAAAGCTGTTACCTAGAACAGTGCTTCTCAAGCTGTGTTAAAGGGTTTTTTTTCTTTTAATTTCCAAAACTTTGAAGACAGAAATATCTGTAAAATACGATTGAAATGAATTACCAAAAAAAAAGAAGATATAAAATACAAAGCCATTTTTTGTTATTAGACTAATAGATACAAAATTACTCTCAAATAACTATAAAAGTTTCCAAATGCTTAGTTTCCATTTCTATAAATAGCTTACCTTGAACCAATAACAATCACTTCATGGACAAGCACCAGCCCCTAGACCACACTTTGAGTAGCAACAATTTAAAATAATTCTGAGAGCTCTGAAATATGATGAGATCAAACACAGATAGATCACTTTGATCCTTGACTCAATAATGTAACTTCCCCTTATCAACAATATGCCCGCCCTCTGTCTCACTGTTAATTCACATATGCCTGATTGGTTTATATATATATCCACTATATATGTACTATTACATAATATCTTCATGATAACATGCCATAGTGCTAGGAGGCAGAAGAATACAGTGATTAAAAGTACATATTCTAAAACTTTCTAGCTGTGTAACCTTGGACGAGTTACTTAACCTCTCTGTATCTCAGTTTACTTATCTGCAAAATAGAGAAAACAAACCAAAGTTGATAAAGAAAAATTAGAATATAATGTATATAACATATAACAGTGCCTGCCAGATAGTGCTACATAAACAACATCAATTAAATTACAATGCAGAAATAATTGAAAAAAATCACATGGCTCTGGGCTTTCTAACAATCAATATAAAAAAAAAGAACTAGAATGAGTTGCACGATTTACAGTGTTCACACAGTAAAAACTGTCCAACAGTTACAGTAAGGCAAAACTATTACAAAGACCAAGTCACATGAGAAATTACACCTCTGGAGTGTCATAACGTTGAATGTGTAATATGGTAAAAATCCGGGGCACCTGAGTAGCTCAGTCTGTTAAGCATCCAACTCTTAATTTCTGCTCAGGTCCTGATCTCAAGGTTCTGATCTCAGGGTCCTGAGATCAAGCCCAGTGTTGTGCTCCATGCTCAGTAGGGAGTCTGCTTGAGATTCTCTCCCTCTCCCCCTTGCCCCTGTGTGCACACACTCTCTCTCTCTAACAAATAAACAAATCTTAAAAAAAAAAATGGTAAAAATCCTCAATAACATCCTTAGAGGAAATACACAACAAAAATTCTGAGCATCTCATATGGACAAGGCCTCATGGTGAGCACTGCAGAGTATCCAAAATTGAAAAACACAACAGTCCTTGTCTTTAAGAGGTATAAGCTTACAACGAAGATATACTGTACATGCAAATAATTACATAAAACAAGGCATAATGTAATAACTTCCCTCAAAAGTCATTAAGAGAACAGAAATTCAAAAAATGAAAGCTACACTTAAGGAACTCGCCTTTTGCGTCCCTCTTCTCCTTCAACTCAAAACCCAACGGTCTATTATAAGCCAGCTAGACCATGTACAGGTCCCCAAGTCTATCGTTCCCTCTCTGGTCCCCAACGCTTCCTACCTAAAATTTTAAGATACCACTTTGCATTCTATTCTCTTTGAAATCTTAATATCCTTCTTGAGAGATGCATGTCATCCTCATCTGCTCTCAGGTGCTACCTCCTTTCTACTTTCCTCTTCACTCTTTGTAAGACCTAGAGGGCCCCTCAGACCTGGCAGCACCTAGCACAGTTATGTGCTACATGCTCAAAGGACAACTGATTCCTGAGTTGAATAGTCATAAATACCCCCGGCTACAAGGCCTTCTGAAATTGATGGTTAAAACAGTAGTTACTAGACTTTTGAAGAGAAGAGACCAATGTGAGAGTATAATAAAAACCTGGACTTCTCCCCAGAAAAACTGACATATACAAAAAATTTGCACAAAATTTCGGAGTTCAAAAACACCTCTCTCCCCTAGATTAAGAAATCTTATCTTATAATATCACATTATCCTGCACTGAATTCCACTATACTGATTTTTATTAGCTTTCTATGACCAAGTTCAGGTTATATGATCACTCAAAACCAGTAGAACTTTGGTGAGGGTTAAGAAAGTCACCAAAATGACTCTGAGTCCAGTAAAAATTATTAAAAGAGCTAAATTGTGAAAAGCTCAAAAGGGAGACCGTGAATTATTTATCAAATGACAATAATTCTCCCTACCCTCCTCACTTCCCAGCAAACTTACTATGTAGGAAAAAATCCATAAGGGAACTGTTCTTAAAATAGACTTGGGTCATTTCAATGGTTCTGGAACCAATCCTATAGTATGAAGCAAAGAATTCTGTACAAGAAAGGTTAACAAATGTCTGATAAATAATTTCTGCCTTTCTGATTTTTCCATGTATTTTTATAGAAATCTATAAGGAACAATATTAGCTGAATTTTTTCAGGGTTAGATGGGCTTAACTTTGTTCACTAAGTTTAATTTAACAACTGCTCGTTGAACACCCAATGTGTATAAGTATACAAAATAACAACATGACCCAGCACTGTAGATTATGAATAACTGTGATGTAATTCCATTGGCATTGACAGGTAACAGCTTTCACACACAGGACTACACATAATGGCCCTTTTCTATTGCTACTGGACATTTAAAGAACCATTTTAAAAATCTCTTAATTTTTCACATTCTCTTTCAAAAGTTCGAATTCTCTAAAGTCAGTTCATATAACTTTCAAATGGAAGTCTTGCTTGAGGCTTTTTATAAATGAGTTAATAGAAAATACACTGCTTAGATTTTAAAGATAAGCACAGAATTAAATCTTAAAAGAACATGCCAAAATAAGTTTTGATGGAAAGCAAGCATCTACAAATAAAAACCTTTGTCATCTTTGGGTTCACTTTCCTATCTTCTTTTGAAATGACCCATGCATCAGTTTATTCATGTAGGTAACTAGATAGAAAACATCAATTCCACATGTCCTTAGAAAGTTCAATTATCTGAATGAAAGAATCTGAAAAAGACTCAAGGGGGCCAAAAATTAAAGGCAACAAATGTAGAAAGATAAATTCAATCTAATATAAAATACAAATTTGCCTGCATTAAAACCTCTCACAATTTGAACAATTACCATTCTTTTTCTTCTCTGTATTAACTTACTAATAAAGTCAAGAGGAATAACACTCATCTCAATGCGAACTTGCAGCTACTACTTAATATTAATGCACTAACAGAACTTTGTATACAATGGAAAAAAAAAAAAAAACCAACAACCTGACTTTATTTAGCTTCACTGGATTATTTTAGTAAAGGAATAAAGAAGAAAGAAGACCTGGCACTAACATGAAGTTGGCAGGGTACAAAAACAACAACAAAAAATAAAACAAAACTAATTTATACAGCATCTTTCTTCCTAGAAACCTAAAGAGACTCTCGTATACTTTCACCTTTATTCTCAAAACAGATAAATAAAAAAAACCCCAAAAGATATATCCATAGTTTACAGATGCGATAAATGAATTCCGAGGAGTACAGTTGAACACAATGCCTGTGTAGTTCGACAGCTGTATGAAGTCCCATAAAAAATAAAAAATGAAATACAATCCCTGCTCCTCAAGGTACTTAAAATCTTTAAACAAAAACCCACAAAATAAAAAACAAAACAAAACAAAATCTTGGAGCTCTGTATATCGAGACAGATTAAGTACTATAAGAGAAATACAATGAAGGTTCCAGAGAGGAAGATAGTACATTCAGTAGGGGCATTTGAAGGAAGTTATCAAAAGGAAATGCCATGTGAAAGAAGCAAATGGAGAAGAAAGGTTACTTCTGACTATAACACAGCACTATGCAGGAAAGACACGGACTGCAGTTCATGAGTTCTGACATAGTCTAGCATAGATGGAAAGTAGGTTCCATGTAGGCGAATACTGGGAAAAAATGAAAGATAAGCTGAAGTCATACTATAGAGCACCTGACAGGTCAATGGTTAAGTGATGAAGATTTTTGATAAAGAGAAGAGTGTAACTGCATCTACACTTTAGTAAGACTAATCTGGCAGGAGTTTGAAGAATAAATTATAGAGTGAGAGGAAAACCATAAATGGAATATAAGGGGTCAATTAATTTACAGGCCTGAAGCCAGGTTCAATCTGACATGATGCCCAAAAGCCTAAATAAGTATGACAAAATCAAACTGCATAGCTAGAGAAATAATCAACAAAATGAAAAGACAACCTATAGAATAAGATACTTGCAAATCATATATCTGATAAAAGGTTAATACCTAAAATACATAAAGAATTCATACAATTCACTAGCAAGCAAAACAAAACAGCAAAAACAACAACAAAACCCCCCACAAATAAAGGGACAGTGGATGGAATAGGTATCTTTTCAAATAAGACACCCCAATGGACAACAGGTACACAAAAAAGTGCTCAATATCATTAATCATCAGAGAAATGCATCAAAACCACAATGAGATAGAACCTCACACCTGTTAAAATGGCTATTGTCAAAAAGGCAACAGATAACAAGTGCTGGTGAGATTGTGGAGAAAAGGGAATACTTGAGCACTGTTGGTAGGAATGTAAACTGCCGCTATGGAAAAATGATATGGAGGTTCTCGAAAAAAAATAAAACCATATGACCCTGCAATCCCACCTCTGGGTATATATTCAAAGGAAATGAAAACAGGATCTCGAAGAGATAATCTGCACCCCCATTGTTCATTGTGGCATTATTCCCAACAGCCAAGATATGGAAACAACCTAACCAACCAACAGATAAATGAATAAAGAACATATGGTATACATATATCTCATTATACTAAGTGAAATAAGTCAGAGAAAGACACATGTGGAATCTAAAAAAATCCAAACCCAGAGAAACAGAGTAGAGTGGTGGTCACCAAGAGCTGGGGTGGGGGGGGGGGGCGGTCAATGGGAAGATGTTGATCAAAGGGTACAAATTTCCAGTTATAAGATTAACAAGTTCTGGGGATCTAATGTACAGCATAGTGATTACAGCTAATAATACTGTATTATATACTTGAAAGCTGCTAAAAAGGTAGATCTTAAATGTACTCACTACAAAAAAGAAATGGTAATTAAGTGATGGAATGGCGGTGTTAGCTAATGCTAGGGTGATAATCATTTTGCAATTTATAAATGTATCAAGTCAAAGTATTGTACACCTTAAATTTACACAATATTATATGTCAGTTATATCAATAAAGCTAAAAAGACTATATTTTGCACGTAAAGACCAGTAATTTATTGATTTACCAGTAATTTACCAGCAATTATCAGTAATTTACTGGTAAAAACCAGTAAATAACTTTTCAGTGCAATTACTATGATAATTTAAATCCCACTTAAATGCATTATTATGTTAAACTCCATATCATACATTTTGTTTCCTTCTGTTAATTCACACTAGATGATTTTATTCAGAGTTGAGAAATAAGGATAAAATATTTTAGTTGATATGTATTACATATAACAATATGAAAAAAAATTAAATGTTCAATTAAAAGGACCATCAAGGCTAACATTAATTTATTTAAGTTTTTATATTAATCACTAGGTGCTCATCACAACAAGTACACTCCTCAATGTCAACTATTTCACCTGTCTCCCCACACCTCACCCTCACTTCCCTCTGGTAGGTAACCATCAGTTTGTTCTCTATAGTTAAGAGTCACCTGCTTGGTTTGTCTCTCTCTGTCTCTTTTTCCCTTTGCTCCTTTGTTTTGTTTCTTAAAGTCTACCTATCAGTGAGATCATATGGTATTTGTCTTTCTCTGATTTTGCTTAGCATTATACTCTCTAGCTCTATCCATGTTATTACAAATGGCAAGATTTCATTCCTTTTTATGACTGAATACTATTCCTCTGTGTGTGTTTTTGTGTGTGTATGTATATGTATAGATATATCACCTCTTTTTTATGCATTCATCAATCAATGGATACTTGGGTTGCTTCTATAACTTGGCTATTGTAAATAATGCTGCTATAAATATATTGGTGCATGTATTCTTTTGAGTTCGTGTTTTTGTACTCTTTGGGTAAATATCCAGTAGTGCAACTGCTGGATCATATGGTAGTTCTATTTTTAACTTTTTGAGGAACCTCCACATTGTTTTCCAGAGTGGCTGTACCAGTTTGCATTCCCACCAACAGTACAAGAGGGTTCTTTTTTCTCCACATCCTTGCCAACACCTGTTGTAAGACTAACATCTATTAAGAGTTAATCTTGATTAAATGAACCCAGCTTGATATGAAGCATCTTCTATACCATCCTATATCAGATTAAAGAGATGACAAAGATAGGGTGCTATAAAATTTAATATTACAATATTTGTAATATATAGCTATTGTAATTCACTTCCATTATCAACACTGCCCAGTGAAATCTGAATTAATTAGCCATGGAACTGTTAGTTTACAAAATACTTTATAGCGACTCCCTGTCACTTTTTATTTAAATACTATCTTTTTATTTAAGCCACTGTCAAGGCCTATCCACCCACCTCGGCAATGTCCTCTCTTCATCTTTCCCACTGCTACTCCCCCAGTGCAGGTCCTCAGAACTTTCAGCTAGCCGTGTCTCTCAGTTTTCAATTTGAACTCATCTCCAGAATTCCACTTCTCTAATTCATTTCTTGCATCATTATAGTGATTCAACTTAATGTCAAGTTTCCTTCAACCGTAAAATTCTATGTCATTCCTTTTGTAAAGTCCTTCAGGATAGTGGCTTTCAAATTTGTTTAACCATAACAATTTGTTTAACAGCCTAGAATACACATAATATACATGCATACACACGTGTGAATGCACATTTCACAAAATATAATTAACCTTACTATGTACAATGCATTTTGATATTTTCTATTTTATTCTAGTTTCTTTCATTTAAAGGGGGAAAAATGGTATGACTGAGTGTGGAAAATACCACCTTAGGGGCTTTCTACTGCCTAAATAATCCTTGGCCTAAAATTTAAGACACTCTCTTTTTGCTTCATCTTTACATACTGATTTTCTACTACTCTTTAAACTCTGAGCTCTAGCCACATTGAACTTCTTGCTATTTTCCTAATATATCTCATGATTTCCTGCTTCCATGGCTTTGGCTAAGCTCTGCCCCTAATGTGCAACATTCTTTTAGCCATTCGCCCATGCTGCCTTTGTCAAAATCCAAGCAACTTTCAAGGATATCAAATGTAACTTCCCCCATAAGGCCCTCCCGATGCCCCAACACAAGATTTTTTCCTCCACAGAATCCCCATAGCCCTTTAAATTGCATACTCCAATGGTAACTCTACCTTGTAGTAGTTTCTTTGTGTACCTGTCTTATCTCCTAAGGCTCTGTGAAGACTGAGACTGTCTCATACATCTCTTTACACTCTTTCCAATTAATGTTTGCAGAATGAAAGACATAAAAGAGTCTATAAATTGCAGTAGTATCAAGTTAAAGTTAACAGGAAAGGTCCAGATCAATTAATACATCCTTTTGATTCACTCAATTTTTTCTCGTAACAGCATGTCACAGAAAAGGCCTCTATTGAATCATCTCTTACCAATAATAATAATTTTAAAAACTCTAAATATTTACTGATCTTATCTTTGCTTTTTATGGCTATTATATGATTTAGGAACTACAAATCTGCTGAATGAAGATGTTCCCGATTTAAAAGGGAAAGTCATGGGCACCTGGGTGGCTCAGCTGGTTAAGTGTCTGACTCCTGGCTTCAGTTCAGGTCATTATCTCAGGGTCGTGAGATTGAGCCCCACATGGGATTCTCTCTCTCCCTCTGCCCCTTCCCACCCCTGGTTGCATGTGCATACACTCTGTCTCTCTAAAAAAAGAAAAAAAAAGGAGAAAGTAGATGTAAAAAGATCAGTTTAAGATCTACATATTGTTGCGTAACTACCAATAAACTCCTGTGTCACAAAAAAATGTTAAGGATAACAATAAATGAATAAAGTAATTTATATTTGTAAGTTTTGATGATATGTTCTCAGTCATTTAATAGACGATACAACAAACACAAGGTAAACTACAGGTCTAGAGATGAAGTAAAAGACTATAGGACAGAAACATACATCTAGTGTCCTAGACAACATGACTCCAAAGTAGACATCTACAAAGTTTCTTACAAAATAAATGGTAGACTAGTCAGGAAAAAGGACAAAATGTCAATAGGACACAGACAACAGAGGCTTGAAAGACAGGTCAAAAATACCCAACATACTCTAAAATATATAGAGTAGATGTTAAGATAGAAATCTATAGTTCGTAGAAGAAAGGAATATAGGGACATAAAAGTCAACTAGTGAATTTATAGAGAGGCACTGAATCAGGCAAAAAATAAAGTATACATGTGCATGTTTAATATACACACACTATCAGTGATACCAAGCGGAGAAAGGTGATCATTTTGCTACATGAGGGAGTCACATTTTCTAGGCTTTGGGGGAATCTACAGATGAAGACTCTACATCTGTAATAAGTTTACAAACTACAATAACTGACAAATATAATCCAACATTTTATTTCCAGACAGATCTTCCATCATGTGCTTTCTATGCATGCTTGACTTTATTGTCTGAAGGGCCGGTGACAACAGCCTCAATAAAATCGCACCTGGGAGTCGAAATGACACTTGTCTGTGCTAATTCCAACTCTTCTGTTTGGGGTCCAGAATCGATACTAGCAAAACATTTCTTGTGCCAAGGGACCAGGTTTAATGTCCAAAATCTTGGGAATTGACAGGGCTTGAGGCAAGCTGTGCAATGCTGAAGAGCCAGGAGCAATCTGTATAGGGCTATGTGCCTATTTAATTAGCAGTATGTCTGGGTCCTCTCTGAAAATCTTAAGACCCTCTTACATGTTCCTCACACTTCAAATCCTTTACATTTGCTTCAAGCCACCCAACCATCTAGGGTTTTCTTCACCAAGATCCAAGGTGAAAAGAGATCCAGAGAGCAATTTTTCACCATAATAAGCACGTTTTCTAACATGCAAATACCAAAAATAATTTGAAAAACTGTCTGTTCAGCATTTTTATAAAATATTCTGCAGCTGGAAATTATTCTCAGTACACTTAGTGGTTACACTGCCAAACCTGATAGAGTATCTTATTTTGCAAAGTTTCACAATGATGCCTATTCCATGTAAGCTTTTAAGGGGAAAAACAAAAACAAAATGAATTTACCAACGGTTTTACACATATTTTGTAACAGTGTTGTGGTTCCCTGAATTAGATAAATTATTATATAAAATATAATTTGTTAAAGTTTGGACTAATTTGTTCAACAATCCTTTAAAAGTCATCTACTTGCCAGAAATATTGCTGGACACTAGAGATATAAAAATGAAGAGTACTGCCTATTTCTTTGAGGGTCTTACGGTCTAGCAAAAGACAGTCACATAAGCAAGCCTACCAATGTCCTGAGAAAAACAGTAGAGGTATAGACAAGCAGAAAAGGAAAAGATAGGAAGTAAATAAATTAGAGACAATTTCATAGAAGGGTATGAGGTGAGAAGAGGTTCTTCAGCACAGAAATAAGAGTATGGAAAAGCACAGGCAAAGATTCAGACATGAAAAGCAATCTCCTAGAAACCTAATTAGTTCATTATAACTTGAACCCAGAAATTTGTGTGGGAACGACAGGATCAGACAGGTAAGAATGCAAGGGTCTCTTCTTGAAGAGTCTTTTGTGTCAGGCTAATGTGTCTGTAGTTTATCTTAATACTGGGTTATTTAGGTATTTCTAACAATATAGTAGAAGGGCTGAATGGTACACAAAGCAATACTGAAGGCAAGTTGACAAGTTAGGAGCCTCTTGCACACTACAGGTGAAAAACCAGTAATGGTGAGAATGAGATCAAAGGGTCAGATATCAGAAGTCATGGAAGCAATATCGACAAGTCCTAGAGATCTAATAGTGGTGGTTGGCATGGAAACTAAGAGAAAGTGGAAATCCAGTAGTGAGGCTCCAAGCTAGACTCAGGTGATAGGGTAAATGAGGATGATTTTAACTAAGAGGGAAATATAGGAAATGGAGCAAGTTTGTGAAGAAAGAGAATGAGTAAATTTTGAACTTGTTGAGTTTATCATGCCTATAGAATATTAAGGTGGAGAAATCATGAGTCACTGAATACAAGTCCCAGAGTATAAGCTCACTGTTGTGGTTCCGATGATCAACTATTTTTGAAAGAGGGTAAAAGGGAAGGAGGGAGAGAAGAGATGGAGGAAAGGTGGGAGGGAGATACTGAAAGAAGAGCCATTTAGGATGGTGCCCAAGTTTGTAAGCAGCTGAAACCTATGTATTTTTCAGGAAACCTGCTGCTTTTCACCTGCCTGACACAGTTTGCACTTCCACCAGCAACAGCCTGCTTTGTATTTGGAGACCCACTTTCCCCCAATGGATTCTATTCTTCCCACAGAACCATAGTAAAATATGGTTCCAGTAATCATGACTCCATCTCTTGCTCCAGGAATGACACATGACCTAAGCCTATCCAGTCAAATGAAATCATCTTCTCCCAACAAGTGGCTTACAGATGATACAAGTCAGGCCACTAAGTGACAATGAAATACAACTGGGTTTTCCTTCAAGTTATTTTAAAAGACTGGAGATTTTCCTACTAGATTTGAACCAGGAAGAACGGGACCAGGAGCCATCTTCTGACTACAAGGGTCTAGTCAGAGAATGGAATCAACAGAAAATAGAAGAGATGGAAATGGGTGGGGGAAAAGATTTTGATTATATAATTTGTGGCCTGTATCTAGTTTACTTGAAGCCAAACTTATCTTCAGGTTATTGTCAATAAATTCTCTTCTTCTTAAAGGAATGCTTGTGTACTGTTGGAGGGAATGCAAACTGGTGCAGCCACTGTGGAAAACAGTATGGAGGTTTCTCAAAAAGCTATAAATAGAACTACCATATGACCCAATAATTCCACTACTGGATATTTACCCAAAGAATACAAAAACACTAATTTGAAAAGATATATGCACCGCTATGTTTGCTGTAGCATTATTTGCAATAGTGAAATTATGGAAGCAGCTCAAGTGTCCATTGATAAATGAATGGATAAAGAAGAAGTAGCAAATATATTCAATGGAATATTACTCAGCCATAAAAAAATGAAATCTTGCCATTTGTAATAACATGGATGGATCTAGGGAATATAATGCTAAGTGAAATAAATCAGTCAGAGAAAGACAAATACCATATGATTTCACTCACATTTGGAATTTAAGAAACAAAACAAATGAATAAAGCAAAAAAGAGACAAACCAAGAAGGAGACTCTTGTAATCAAACTACATCTGACTAATACAAACAGTAAAGTGGCAACTGATGTTTTCTATAAATATTAAGTTAAAGTCTAGTTTAAAAAAATCAGTCAGTTATTTATAAACTTTTGTATCAATAGTAAACATTCTATTTAAAAAAACGAAGACAACTACTCATTTATTATTGTATTCAAATTACAACACAAGTGTCAATTAAGGAATTTAAGGTCAGCAACACCAAGATAAAATGCTTAGTGAGAAAAAGAATATGAGAGAAGAAAAGTACCAAGGATTAGAAGAGGAAGACTGAGGGGCGCCTGGGTGGCACAGCGGTTAAGCGTCTGCCTTTGGCTCAGGGCGTGATCCCGGCGTTATGGGATCGAGCCCCACATCAGGCTCTTCCGCTGTGAGCCTGCTTCTTCCTCTCCCACTCCCCCTGCTTGTGTTCCCTCTCTCGCTGGCTGTCTCTATCTCTGTCGAATAAATAAATAAAATCTTTAAAAAAAAAAAAAAAAAAAAAAGAAGAGGAAGACTGAAACTGAATATTCAACTTTGGGAAGAATATGAAATGAATTCCATTAGAAAGAAATTAACACAGATTTCTGGATGAAGAAAGTTCATTAAAATGAAAACAAAGGTATAACCTTTAGAAAACAAAGAGAATGTGGGGCAGGCAGGGGCAGACATCAATGGCAAAAAGACTTCAATAAATTTCTTGAGTCGGCAGATCAAGGAACAATGACTGATAAATGAGCATAAGAAACTGCAACCTATTATTTGCATTTAAGAGAAGAAAGCCAAGGAAGAAAACAAACTAGGCTATATTATCCTGAACTCCAGGTATAACAAGTATAAGATGTGGGGCTGAAAAACTCTAAAATCAAAATGTTCAGTCAGCTTTGCTCTTGCCTTATTTTTAGATACGAATAAGCAACCAAAACAGTTGAGAAAGGACTACAACATGAAAGAGAAAAAAATATGAGAAAAAAGACCCTAAAGAAAACATTAATATTTTAGGAAACAAAAGATAATGTTTATTTATTTATTTTTTTTTAAAAGATTTTATTTATTTATTCGACAGAGATAGAGACAGCCAGCGAGAGAGGGAACACAAGCAGGGGGAGTGGGAGAGGAAGAAGCAGGCTCATAGCGGAGGAGCCTGATGTGGGGCTCGATCCCATAACGCCAGGATCACGCCCTGAGCCAAAGGCAGACGCTTAACCGCTGTGCCACCCAGGCGCCCCCAAAAGATAATGTTTAAAACAACTAATTTGTATTTTAAGAGGGATATAAGGATCTTACACCTATAGAAGGAGAAATAAGCTGTTACAAAAAAGAAACAATCAATAAACAAGTAATGTTATTGAATACCGAAAACATGATTGCTAAGAAAGTAGGGTATTTAAAAAGGAAATCTCACATAATGTACAACAAAATGACATAAGGGTAGAAAATAATGTGAGAAAAGACAAGAGACATGAAGATTCAATCTAGGATCTAACATCTGATCAGTAAGAGTACCAGAAAAAGAGAATCGAGAGAATCAGGAGAGCAAATTATCAAACAAGTAAAGGAAGAGGATTTCACACAGCCATCCTCAAACTACAATTCTATTGGCTCTGCTATTTTTTGTGACAGATCTGACATCAGGTTTTCTTCCATCCGAAACCAAAAAGCCATAGCAATTCTAGGTCTTACATCCACACATCCTTCTATACTGAAAAAGTGTTTATCTTCTGCCAACCATCCATCATCCTAGGCTTCATTCTATTTGGTACATATAGGTCAACAAAACCATCACCGATCCAATCGCTATAATCAGGAGAATGCCATGTTGTGAGTGGCTTTCACCTGGAATTATGGGAAAGAGGACAGGACATGCTGCCACTCAATAGGAAGCTTCAGAAGGGATACTGGAGAAGCAACCTTCAATATCCAATGCATTGTTGTGACATTTCAATACACCAACCATTAAGACACAATCATAAAAGTTAACAGAGAGGAAAAACGACTCAGCTAAAAAGAACAAAAATCACATCAGCATCAAATTTCTCATCAGCAAAATGCTAGCAGACCATGGAGCAATATCTTCAATGGTTTGAGGAAAAACTATTTTTCAATCTAAAATTTTAAGTTCAACCAATGTATCCATCAAATGTGAGAGCAGAAAAAGAACATTGTCAAAATGTAAGGATTTCAAAGGAATTTTCTTAAAGATGGACTCTACTGAAAAGAGGAAATAACCAAGAAAAAGGAAGATACCAAAAACAGTAAGAAGTGCCTCCAAACCACTGAAGAAAGAATGAATGTGTTAGTCCTTAAATATATTCTCCATAGGGACATGGTGTTTACATGTATCCTTCAGTAATGATTACATTTCTTCCATCGCTTAAAAAGAAAACACAAAAAATTTGAAAATGACTGTATTTCCAGGAAATAATCCAAGTTATCTATATATATATGCCAAATTAATCCAGTTGAAAACCATGGGGACATTTTAATATTAAATAAATCCTAAAGAATAAAAAAAGGCTAGCTATATGAAAACCAGGTTATCTTGTAACCTTGAGATATACATATGTATCTACTTGTCATAACCACCTGGGAATCTGTGAGATATAAAGGCTTATTACATTTCCATTAGTTTTCAAAACTTCTACAAAATAATTAGGAAATTTAACTCTATAAATTCTTCCAAGTCATTGTGACTTCTTTTCAGTAATTAGTCAATTACACACTTTGCAAAAACTAACATCTCCTACTCAAAAATAAGCTCTAATTTTTTGGGGGAAAAAAGAGACATAAAAACAAAAGATTGACTTACATATAAAAGTCACAAAACTGCAACCTGTTATAAATAAACGTTTACATTGAAAATGAATCTAAATGCTTCCAATGCTCATTAATATTCAAAGGATTAAAAAACGCAATTCCATCTTTTCCTTAGAATGAGTGAACACTAACTTGAAGAATTATAGCTCTTCTAGATTCGTTTTTTTCCATAATTACTCAATTATTTGTCAGAATATATAAGACCTCTATTGGAATCCTTACCCCAGTGTTTCACAAATGGATTTAACTATGAAAGCCTGGTTATACAATATCTTCCACAAAAGCAATATATTTCTAATATTTATGCCCTTAAAATATCCTATAGTAAAATTAATATTTCTATACAGAAAAAGAAGGAACTATTTAGTTCCCGACAACTTGATAACATCTCTTTCAACTATAGTTATAATTATCATGCACGAACTTCCAAAGCAGTTGTCAAGATTTAACATTAGCATTAATTTATGTCGTAACTGACGGTTACTATAAAGATAATGGCAAAGCATCCATTTCTCCAAAGACAGCATGGATCGGAAGGAAAATTTCTTCTTAATTACTACTAATCTGCCCATTTTTAATTAAATTGATTAGTAATTTATTATCTTTCCCTTTCTTGGAAGGCTGTTATTATCACATAGCTTCTCCAAAGTTATCAGTTATCAGTGATTTTTAAGCAATCCAATTACTTCTCATGTGAGTCCCACCATTTTGTAATATCAGTTTATGCTAAAAACGTTTTACCCAATTCTTTGTACCCTGGAAAAGAAATTTTAAAAATGCAGACTTTGCACTCAGTATTTTACACCTTAAAGTGAACAATGTCAAGATCTTATTTGTATAGAGAAGACCATCTAAAGCGGAACTTTTATGCCTTTCTCCCTTGTTTGATAATCAAAATAGTTGTTACTAGTATGTATCTTCCCACAGGAAAGAAAGGAGGTCCCTGCACTTTCCTTTGAAAAATAATCTACTTCTTATGCTATCCATAACTAAACAGTAAATTATGGCATTATTCCAAAAATTTTTCCCATCAGTTTGTTTTTTAAGGGTAAATAAAAATGAAAATGTGCTGACATACAAAATGAGAAATATTTTAATCAAGCAAACTTTGAAAGAATTTAAGTCCTTCATATATTTTTCTTAATCAAAATCCTTAATTGGTATTAAGTTTTGATCAGCATCAAATTTAAAGTATAACACTGAGGTAGCTATTTGAGACCAGCAAATTTTCATGACATTAGTTCATAATATAACTTCTGAAAAGCTGAGCTTCTCTGAAGAATAAGAAAATGAAATGCAATGTCCCTTGGCAGAAAGGATAGTAATCTTTCTTTCCTTTGTGAAAATATCCTAAGACAAGTGGGATTTATTGGCTTAAAGTCTCTATTTCATTAGATATGTCTTGTATGAATTGACTGAATAACTGAAAAAAAATCATATTATGAAGAATACAGAATGTATTCAAATAGTTAACTATCAATGAGAATGAAAAGATAATGGCTTAATATAAAATAATCTCCATGAATTAACATGTACTGAATACAGTATCTATTAGATATATGAGCCCCATACTTTGCTCTCCTAAATTTTCTTTTTAGAAAAATTAACAATGAATAAATGCACAATGGCTGCTAAACTCTTATGTACTGGGACTTAAGTATTTAATTCATACCTCTCTTACTAGATTTAAGCAAGGCTCAGTCTCTCACTTTCATTAGGTCTATTTAAATTTCACCATACCAGAAAGGTTTTGCTTGACCACCCCTTGTCATCGCTCCTTATCACCTTGACTGTTTCATTCTTCTCCATAATACTCCTTACCACCAAGAATATGATTTTCTTGTCTGTCCATTGTCTACGTGCTTCCACTGGAAAGTAAGCTCCAGCAGAACACGGCTTTGTCTGATCTGTTCATTGCCCTATGTCCAGTGCCTAGAACTGTATACCATGCACATAGTAAGCATTCAGTAAGTATTTGCTTTAAAAAAATGATTAAAAGGTCATCAGCTACAAAATCCTAAGGAAAACTTAATTAAATATCATCTGACAATCCTGAATGCCAAACTGTATCAGAAGTTTTGTTTTTAAATCGTACTTAATATAAAGGCACAGTAAGTTTCCTTTCTATCCCAATAAGACAAAGTATCTTTTCAAAGAATAGTTGGGCTACTAACAGTTGTTAATTATGTATTACTAAATAATTCAGTTAATGCAATTGGTCACTGGGCATACCTTAACAAGTTTCAAAAGCTCATAGAGATCTTCCACCTCGTCACCTTCACATTTGGTGTACACTCGTCCTGTATCCACACTCCTTCCACGTATGGTGCGGCGATAGAGGGGAAGGGCCATCGCTTCTGCATACAAATCAATGGCATGATGACCCACTGTCTGATACATGTAGCTATCCAGTTCATCTGACCCCACTGCAACAATGAAAGTGGAAATAATCAGTAAAACAGAGTGAAAAAGAAAGGAGATTTGAAAGTCCACCTGAGTTTTCCTGCCTAGAGACTTACTACACTGTATCTCTCTGCATTTATGAAGTGAAATCAAGTGGAAGAGCTGCACATTTGTCCATAGCCGCATCCAGTTCACATCAGCTCCAGTCATCCCTACCGCTAATTACAAATACACATAAATTTTTAAAACTATATACAATAAATGTTTAAAGAGAATAATAGAGCCAATAAATTTTGATTAGTTTATTCAATTAAAGATTTTATTACATAAATGTTTCTCAAATCATTCAAGGTTATTTACAAAGTCATCTAGAGTTGTAGGAAAAAAACCTTTCTTAACTAAATAGCTACTTGGTTAACACGTGACAAATATTTGTAAAAATAAGTTACATGCTCTTGATATATTTTATATTCAGTATTTCAACAAGATCTATAAAAATATATAAATTATGAGGCAGTCCAAGATGGCTGAATAAAAAGAACCTGAACTCACCTCCTTCCTCAGATGTACTAAAACTACAGTTACATATGGAATAATTCCTGTTGAATTCTAGCTGAATAGCTCCCTCCACAACAAGGGATAAAAGGGCCACATCAAGGTGGGTGGCAGAAGCCAAGACTCAATCTCACCCCAAACCCCAGCAGTGACTTACAACGGGGAGGTATCTCACAATACTGAAGACTCTCTCTGAGGAATGAGGAGTTTATGCCATCTGACACCCCAACCCTGTAGGACCTGCACTGGAAAGACAAGCCCCCAAAACATCTGGCTTTGAAAACCAAAGGGGCATACACCCAGAGGGACTGGGGTTTACTGCAGGGATCTGAGACACTCCTTTTGAGGAGCTTGTGCAATGACTCACTCCTCCCAGGATGCAGCACAAAGCCAGCAGTTTGAGAATTGACTGGATTAAACGTGCAGATTCATTTCCTAATGTAAAAGTGTCTGCTGAAGGGGCAGGGACGAGTAGGGACTTTCTTTGGAGATGGAAAGCACCATTTTCCCACTGTCCATCTCTCTCTACCTTGCTAGTACTGGTGGCAAGTGCAGGTGTCTGGCCTCCAACACTTTTCTCCTACATGGTTAAAGTTATGGGCATGCCCCACCCTCAGTGCTCTTTCCTGGCCTTGGTAAATCCATGGGTGAGCCCCACCTCCAGTGCACTTTTCCTCCACTGCCAAAGTTGTGGGCATGTCCCACCCCAGTGCTCCTCCCACATCTTGCTAAAGCCATGGGCGTGCTCTGCACCCAGCACTGTTCCCCTGCCTCACTAAAACCATGAACAGCTCACCCTTAGCACTCTCCTGCAGCGTCACTAAAGCTGGCCACCAAGCACAGTTCACACAAGGGACATCCCTTGATTACCACAACCTGGTAGCCAGAGGGGCTTCTATTTCTGGGCCTCACAGGACTATAAAAATCAGAAAGACAGCTCTGCACAGGCTACCAAACCCACAGCACTGCACAGACAGCAGACTGAAACCCATCCCAAGTCCTCCTGTGAAAAAGGCCCATCTACTTGTCCTGGAGCTTCAAACTGAGGGACAGGCTTCATGTTAGTCACATATCTAGAGATTACAGAGGTGCTCTCAGGGACCACAGGCAAGAAGACACCTTCTTTGAACCCCCCCCCCCCTTGGCCTTGTCATAGCTCACTGGTACCTCCCGGAAAGAAGCTTATACACTTGCCTGAAGCCCTGCTTTTTGTAACTATTGTCCAGGGGACACCTCCACATCTCCTGGTCTGGCAGCAGAGTTTACACTTGTGGCCCCACAGAAATGTATATATTTGCATTCTTTAAAAGCTGCTGCCTGAGGATCTGGTTTCCAGTCAGCCTCAAACTAGGTCTTGACTGATATCACTCTGTTTAGAACACTGACAGGTCTTGGCACACCTTCAACAATGGAGACCTATCAAGAATAAATCAGTCTACTTAGACAATCACAAAAGCTCAAGCGACAACCAAGAGCGAGGGCAAAGCTGAACAACAAGGTTCATCTCCTAAAGAAGCCCACTTCTTAAAGGTTGGAAGAGGTAGCTGTTTCATCTAATACATAGAAACAAACAGAGGAAAGCAAAATGAAGAAACAGAGGAGTACGTTCCAAATGAAAGAACAAGAAAAAATATCAGAAAAACATCTTAATGAAG
Source organism: Ursus americanus (assembly GCF_024610735.1). NCBI lineage: Eukaryota > Metazoa > Chordata > Mammalia > Carnivora > Ursidae > Ursus > Ursus americanus. Next base: position 19,858,278 of record NC_142162.1, read on the forward strand.
AGGAGTTAAGTAATTTACCTGGTGAAGAGTTCAAAGCAGTATTCATAAAGATGTTCACCAAACTCAAGAGAATGGATGAGCACCGTGAAACTTCAACAATGAGGCAGAAAATATAAGAAAGTACTAAACAGAACTCACAGAGCTGAAGAATACAATAACTGAATTGAAAAACACACTACAGGGGTTTGATAGCAAACAAAGTAGAAAAAGGGATCAGTGAACTATAAGACAAAGCAATGGAACTCACCCAAAAAGAACAGAAAAAAAAAAAATGAAGATAGCTAAAATGACTTACAAGACAACATTAAAGGTAATAACAGTCATATTACTGAGGTCCCACAAGGAGAAGAGAGAAAAAACAGAAAGCTTATTTAAGAAATAATGACTAAAAACTTCCCTAACCTGAGGAAACAGACATCCAAGTCCAAAAATCAAAGAGAGTTCCAAACAAGATGAACTAAAAAAAATCTGTACCAAGACACATTGTAATTAAAATATCAAAAGGTAAATATAAAGAGAGAATATCAAAAGCAGCAAGAAAAAAACAACAACTAGTTACATACAAGGGAACCCCCACACCCCCGCCCAATAAGACTATCAGCTGTTTTTTCAGCAAAAACTTTGCAGGCCAGAAGAGAGTATCATAATATACTCAAAGTGCTGAAAAGGAAAACAAAACAAAACTTCCAATCAAGAATAATCTACCCAGCAAAATTATCATTCAGAACTGAAGGAGAGATAACAAGTTTTCCAGAAAAGAGAAACTAAAGGAATTTACCACCACTAAACTGGCCTTATAAGAAATTTTAAAGGGACTTCTTTAGGGTATAAAGAAAAGGCACTATCTAATAACTAGAACACATATGCAAGTAAAAATCTAATCGGTTAAGGCAAATATATAGTACAGGTAGTGAATTAACCACTTATAAAATCAGCTTAAAGGCTAAAGTGCAAAAGTAGAAAAATTAACTATAATTATAATAGTTAAGGGATATACAAAATTAAAAGATATACAACATAATATTAAAAACATGAAATGGGAGGGAATATAGCTTTAAGAATGCATTCAAATTAAAGTTGCTATCAACTTAGAACAGACTACTATATATAGACTGTTATATATGGCAACCAAAAACTAAAAACCTATAGTAGATACACAAAATAAGAAATTAATCTAAATATAACACTAAAAAAAGGCATTAAACCACAAGGAAAGACAGCAAGAAAAGAGGATATTAACAGAGAGAAACTACAAAAAGACAGGAAACTTAACAAAATGGCAATAAGTTATATACCTATAAATAATTACTTTAAATGTAAATGGACCACATTTTCAAATCAAAAGACACAGTGTGACTGAATGGATTTATTAAAAAAAAAAAAGGGGGGCGCCTGGGTGGCTCAGTCATTAAGCGTCTGCCTTCAGCTCAGGGCGTGATCCCGGTGTTCTGGGATCGAGACCCACATCAGGCTCCTCCACTTGGAGCCTGCTTCTTCCTCTCCCACTCCCCCTGCTTGTGTTCCCTCTCTCACTGGCTGTCTCTCTCTCCATCAAACAAATAAATAAAATCTTAAAAAAAAAAAAGCAAATCACAAGACTCATCTCTTTTGCCTAAAAGAGACTAACTTTAGATCTAAGGACACACACAGAAAATAAAGGGATGGAAAAGATATTCCATGCAAATGTAAACAAAAAGAAAGTGGTATTACTACACTTACATCTGACAAAAATAGACTTTAAAACAAAGACAGTAACAAAAGACAAAGAGCATCATATAATGATAAGAGGGTCAATCCCAAAAGATGATATAAAATTTGTAAATATTTGTGCACCAACAGAGAAGCACCTAATTATATAAATATTACCAGATCAAATATTACCACACCCAAAGGAGAAATTAACAGCAATACAATAATAGTAGAGAACTTTAATACCCCTACTTACATCAATAAACAGATCATCCAGAGAGAAAAAGCAACAAGGAAACATCAGCCTTAAATGACACATAAGACCAGATGGACTTGATAGATTTAAACAGAATATCCCATCCAAAAGCAGCAGAATACACACATTCTTCTCAAGTGCACATGGAACATTTTCCAGGATAGAACTCATGTTAGGCCACAAAAAAACTCAATAAATTTAAGAAGTCTGAAATAATATCAAGCATCTTCTCTGACCACAATGGTATGAAAACTAGAAATCAATTACAAGAAGAAAACTGGAAAAATCATAAGAAGGTGGAGATTAAACAACATGCTACTGAACTAATGGGTCAATAAAGAAATCAAATGGGAAGTCAAAAAATACCTTGAGACAAATGAAAATGGAAATATAACAATCCAACATCTACAGGATGGAGCAAAGGCAATTATGAGAGGGTAGTTCATTGCAATACAGGCCTACCTCAAGAAACAAGACAAATCTCAAATACACAATCTAACTTAACGTCTAAGGAACTAGAAAAAGAATAATCAAAGCCCCAAGCTAGAAGTAAGGGAACAATGCAGAGTAGTGTAGAAATAAATGAAATAGAAACTAAAAAGACAAAAGAGAAGATCAAAGAAATTAAGAGCTGGTTCTTGGAAAAGATAAAATTGACAAAACTTTAGCTAGAATTCAGCAAAGAAATAAGAAGACTTCGAATAAATAAAATCAAAAATGAAAGAAGACTTGTTACAACTGATATCACAGAAATACAAGGGACCACAGGAGTTACTAAGAACAATTATATGCCAACAAATTGGGCAATGTAGAAGAAATGGATGTTTTTAGAAACATATGGTCTTCCAAGACTAAATCATGAAGAAACTGAAAATCTGAAGAGACTGATAACTGATAAGTAAGGAGATTGAATCAGGAATCAAAAACCTCCCAAAAAACAAAAGTCCAGGACCAAATGGTTTCACTGGCAAATTCTACCAAACATTCAAAAAAGATTTTATACCCATCCTTCTCAAACTCCTCCAAAAAAAACTTAAGAACACTTCCAAACTCATTTTACAAGGCCAGCTTTACCCTGATAACAAACCAGAGTAGAATACCACAAAACAGGGGTGCCTGGGTGGCAAAGCAGTTAAGCGTCTGCCTTCGGCTCAGGGCGTGATCCCGGCGTTCTGGGATCGAGCCCCACATCAGGCTCCTCCGCTATGCACCTGCTTCTTCCTCTCCCACTCCCCCTGCTTGTGTTCCCTCTCTTGCTGGCTGTCTCTATCTCTGTCAAATAAATAAATAAAATCTTTAAAAAAAAAAGAATACCACAAAACAAGAAAATAACAGGCCAAATATCCCTAATGAACACAGATGCTCAACAAAATATTAGCCAAATGAATTCAACGACACATTAAAAGGAACATATGCCATGATCAAGTACATTAAAAGGAACATACACCATGATCAAGTAGAATTTACTCCAGGGTAGTAAGATGGTTAAACATCTGCAAATTAATTAACATGAGGCACCATCTTAAAAATGAGGGCTAAAAATCATATGATCACCTCAACAGATGCAGAAAAAGCACTGACAAAATCTGGCATCCATTTATAATAAAAATTCTCAGCAAAATGGATATAGAGGGAATGCACCTCTACATAATAAAGGCTACATATGACAAGACCACAGCTAATATCATCCTCGATGGTGAGAAGCTGAAAGCTTTTCCTCTAAGATTGGAATAAGACAATGACACTCATTCTTATCACTTTTTAAAAAAAGATTTTATTTATTTGAGAGAGAGAGAGCATGAGCGGAGAGAGGGGCAGAAACAGAGAATCTCAAGCAGACTCCACACAGAGCATGGGGCCCAGCACAGGGCTTGATCCCACAACCCATGAGATCATGACCTGAGCCAAAACCAAGAGTTGGATGCTTAACCAACTGAGCCACCCAGGCACCCTGCCATCCTTCATCGCTTTTATTCAACATAATACTGTAAGCCCTGGTCACAGCTATTAAGCAAGAAAAAAAATCTACATTAGGAAGAAGTAAAACTGTCACTATTTGCGGATGATATGGTACTATATATAGAAAACCCTACAGACTCCACAAAAAAACTATTATAACTAATGAATGAATTCAGAAAAGTTGCAGGATACAGAAGTCTGTCACATTTTTATACACTAATGACAAACCACCAAAAAGAGAAATTAAAAAAACAATTCCATTTACAATTGCATCAAAAAGAATAAAATACCTAGGAATAAATCTAACCAAGGAGGTGAAAGTCCTGCACACTGAAAACTATAAAGATATTGGTGAAAGAAACTGAAGAGAACACAAATAAATGGAGAGATATTCTATGCTCATAGGTTGGAAGAATTAACAACGTTAAGATATCCATACTACCCAAAGCAATCTATAGATTCAATACAATACCTATCAAAATTCCCATGACATTTTTCACAGAACTAGACCAAATAATTTTAAAACTTATACAGAACCACAAAAGACCCTGAATGGCCAAACCAATCTTGAGAAAGAAGAACAAACAAGGAGGTATCAAGCTCCTGACTTCAAACTATACTACAAAGCTATAATAATCAAAACAATATGGTATTGCCATAAAAACAGACACATAGATGAGTGGAAAAGAATAGTGAGCCCACAAATAAACCCACGCATATACGGCTGACTACTTTACTACAAAGGAGCCAAGAATATACATTGGGGAAAGGATAGTCTCTTCAATAAATGGTGTTGAGAAAGCTGGACAGCCACTTTCAAAAGAATGAAACTACATATACCATATATGAAATGAATTTAAAATAGATTAAATATTTGGACAAATCAGAATTCAAAATGGATGAAAGACCTGAAATCACAATAATTCTAGAAGAAAACACAGATAGTAAGTTCTTTGACGTTGGTCTTGGCATTGAATTTTGGATTGGACTCCAAAAGCAAAAATAAGTGGGACTATACCAATCTCAAAAGCTTCTACACAGCAAAAGAAACTACCAACAAAATGAAAAAGGAACCTACTGAATGGAAGAAAATATTTGTAAATCATATATACAATAAGGGGTCAATAGCCAAAATATATAAAGAACTTATACAACTTGAGAGCAAAAAACCCCCCCAAAGAATCCAAATAAAAATGGTCAGAGGATCTAAACAGACATTTTTCTAAAAAAGACATAGAGATGACCAACAGGCATTGAAAGGATATTAAACATTACTAATTATTAGAGAAATGCTAATCAAAACCACAATGACCACCTCAACTGGCCAGAATGGTAATTACTAAAAAGGCAAAAAATAACAAGAATTGGAGAGGATGTGGAGAAAAGGGAATCCTCCTACACTACTGGTGGGAATGTAAATTGATACAGCCATTATGGAAAACAGTATGGAGGTTACCCAAAAAATTAAAACTGGCACTTATATGACCCAGCAATTCCACCTCTTAGTAATCATCCAAAGAAAATAAAAATGCTAATTCAAAAAGATATATGTACCCCCATGTTCACTGCAGCATTATTTACAATAGCCAGGATATGGAAACAATGTAAGTGTCCATCAATGGACAAATGGATACAGAAGATGTGGCATACATACTGCCACATACAAGGGCATTATGCTAAGTGGAATAAGTCAGACAGAGAAAGACAAATATCAAATGATTTCACTTACATGTGGAATTTAAAAAGCAAAACAAATGAACAAACAAACAAAAAACAAAACCAAAACCATTGAGAATAGATTTGTGGTTATGGAAAAGGAATTGAAAGGGGATGCACAAAATGGGTAAAGGTGGTCAACTGTATGGTGATGGATGGTAAGCAGATGTATTGTGGTGATCACTTTGTAGTTTAAACAAATATTGAATTATTATGTTGCGTACCTGAAACTAGTATGTTACATACCAATTTCATCTCATTAAAAAAATAATAATAAATCACCATGACTCAGGTGGACTCGTAAGTTTTGTAATACATTTTAAACAAAAGTGTTTATCTAAAAAAAAGAAAAGGAATTCAATTTTGTTAGAGCAGTTAAAAATGAATACAGAAACATAAGCTAAGCAATAACACAATCACTGGTTTTGCAAGATTCCACAAATATTGATACAGGTAAAATGATGAGTTACATCAACTTTTTGATGATATAAGGAATCTTACAAATATACTAGAACAGACTTTTGATCTTCTACATTTACTTTTTAGAACAAAAGAATCATGAATGAACAGAGTATTATTTGCAGATACCCATCATAGCATTATTTATAATACACTAAAAATTATAATGTATTCATATAATGAAATACTATGCAACCATTAATATTAGTTTCAGGTGTGCAACATGTTGATTTGACATCTATACATTGCTCAGTGCTTACCACAACAAACAGTCACCATCTCCCACCATGCAACAATATTATAATATTATTGACTATATTCCCATTGTTGTGCTTTACAACCCCATTTTATAAATAGAAGTCTGTACCTCTTAACTTACTTCATCTATTTTACCCATTCCCCCGCCCACTTCCCCAACAACCACTAGTTGTTTTCTGTATTTAGGAGTCTGTTTTTTTTTATTTGTTCATTTGTTTAGAGTCCACATATAAATAAAATCATATAATATTTCTATCCCTGTCTGACTTATTTCACTTAGCATAATGCCCTCTAGGCCCATCCATGTTGTTGCAAATGAAGAAGGAGCATTTTCTAAAGCATGTTCTGTAGAATAGGAATCCCATGAGATATTAATAGACCGGATGAAAAAAAGATTCCATGGTCAAATAGGTTTATTAAAAATGGGGATAAACACGGTAAGTAGGTGTCTTTGCTGAATTCTTCCTAGGCTAAGTATGAGAGAGTATAAACCATCTCTGAAATTTATGTACCCTTAGAAGACTTACATTTCATCAGGTTTTGTGTTTCAAAGAAGATATCTAGGAAATGCTGTGATGGGAAAATACTTAATGACATGGAAGATGTTCAGAATATGTTAGTAAGTAAAAAAAAAAAGGTTACAAAACAATTTGTTTGACATATATGTACGGGTGCGTATGTGTACATATATATGCCAAGAATATCCAGTGAATGTGAGTATGAAGGATAACCTATAAAAAGGGATGAAAAACTGATATTTTAAGGGCCTCTTCTGTAATCAAAACCATCATCATATCCCATCACATTTTGGCCAACAAGTCTGAACCCAACCCACACATCAGACTGGCTTCCATGTACTCACATTATTATTATGTAACTGTCTATTCCTGGTCACAGTAGGAAGTAGAGATATAGCCAAAGTCACCTAAAAACCTTTCTGCTTATCCTCATCTCAGACACACTGGATCTTTAAATGTATTACTTTTAAAGTATATTGATACAACTGAAATTATATATTTAAAGAACTCTGAGCTTCTTAGCAAGAAACCTCCTGATAGTAGCATAATAATTAAAACATTTTACTAACTGGGGTGCCTGGGTGGCTCAGTGGGTTGAGCGTCTGACTCTTAATTTCACCTCCTGTCAGCCTCAGTCTTGAGCCCCCTGTCGGGCTCGATGCTCAGTGGGGAGTCTGCTTGGGATTCTCTCTCCCTCTCCAACTCCCCCCATGCAACCCCCCCAGTCACATGCTTGTGCTCTCACTCTATTTCTCTAGAATAAACAAATAAATCTTAAAACAATAACAACAACATTTTACTGACTTCAGAAACCTAGAAAACAATTTTCCTTTAAGGCTCCATTTAGTCCTAACCACAACGGAACTCGTATGAATGGAACCTACACTGCAACAGTGGTATGAGATCAAACAAAACCAAAAGGCTCCACTGTTGCCTGAAGCACCTCAATTAACATGCCACAAAAGTTCCTACTACAAATTTAAAGAGATCGTTTTGTGAATTTTATGACAAGTTCACATTATCCCCACTGATGGGAATAAATTCCTTTCCAGACTACCCATTGAAAACCCGGTGCCATGAATTCACTTTAACCAGTTTTATACTAAAGTTCTCTCTACCAGTCATTCCTCATTAAGTTTCCTTTTACAACATGTTTGGGGGGGGAAAGAAGTCAATCAATGAAACATTCAATAATCACCAACTTCCTGCTGACTTTAAATCAAGATTAGCTAAACCCCTTCCATCTGCTAACCCACAGCCATCTATTCTCTTTCACTACAATTACTCTAGTTTAAGCTGATTTTCCAGCTTTTACTTCATAAGATTTTAATTCCATTTACTATTGAATTTTTTCTCACTAACAGTATTCGAAGTAAATGTCTCCATACCATTCTGAGGTATAATTTAAAGATACACTTTGCTTATCATCTTACCCATTCTGCCAGTGAACCATGAGCACATGGAAGATTATACATTAATGATTCAGTACAAAGTAACTATAATAATTCAAGTAGAAAAGCTTAAGACAAGATCGAAACTCCCGGGAGGGAAATTATATCATTGTATGTACTATATATTATATAAACTTCTGCTTTTTAAATACCAAGACCTCCCAGACAGAAAGTTTAAAAAACCTACTTGCCTGATTAGCCACAAGAAATAAGGGAATTTTTTTTCCTTTGATAACAGAACATAAGCCTACAACAAAATTCTGCTTCTTCTTTTATAATATAGAAGTTACAGTATAGTTCCCACTTGCCCTTAGTCAAAGAGTTTTCTCTTTATTATTTAAAGTCAGAAAAAGGAGGTCATTTTCCAAACACCTCATTTCTAAAATGCTATTATTATTCATCATTGAAATTCTAGTGCAAAATCATAGAGTATGTGTTTACCCTTGGCCCTCTATAAGACCTGTTTTCTATTTCTTCCTATAACATATTTCTAACCTCTATCTTCCCACTTCAATTCCAGCATTACCTGGGTCTTAACTGTGAAGGAAAGAAAATTCAAATATCTGACTGAAACAACTGCTTGCTCTTCCAGGCCTAATTCTAGTTAGGTCATTATTCATCTGTCCACCAGTAACTGAGTGAATGCCTATTACAGGCATAGAGCTGTTCCAAGTGCTGAGGTGCAATTAAAGAAACATAGAAGATATGACCTTCCTCTCAAGAATCTTATAAGCAATCTACTTGGGGATAAAAATCAAAGACAAAATAAATAGACAACAACTGTTAAATGATATAAAAACAAAAATTCAACGGACTGGCAGCCTTGAGGAAGGAAGGAAGGAAGAAAGAAAAAAAGGACATATTTAGCGCTAGATTCAGATTGAACTAAATTTACTGGATGCTTACTTCATGCCAAGAACTCTAATTAGCGTTTTCACATATACAACTCATTTAATTCATCCTAAAATAACAATAGGGCAAAAGCATGGTCTTGAAAAAAGCTGAGTAAAGGGGATGATAAAAAGATCTTACTAGAAGAGCCATGTGGAGAAACAGTTTAAAGTCAGACAAGTGTTAATCTCTCCCTATTATACTGTAACAGTTAATATCTATAGTTATAAGTGTAATAGAAGATATAAAAGGCAAATTGGTGAATAGTTTCCTTTTTTAAAAAATTCCAATTGGGAAAAAAAAGTATACCCAGGTGTGGTGATAGATGAAACTAAACTTATTGTGGTAATCATTTTGCAATATATACAAACGCCAAATCATTATGTTGTACAGATAAAAACGAATATAATGCTATGTGTCAGTCAGATCTCAAAAAAATAAAAAAAAATTGTTGAAGGTTGAATCCTAAATCCACAGTTCAAAATGTGATCTTATTGGAAACTTGGGTCACTGCACATGTAATGAGTTAAACTGAGATCATTAGGGTGGCCTCTTAATCCAATATGACTCGTGTACTTATCCATAGAGGAAACTTGGACACAGACAAGGACACAGGGGGAAAAAAAATTCTGATGGGGGAAATTTCATTGGGAAGAAAAGTGAAAAACACAGCTAAAATGATGTCTGTGAATTACCTGTGGATGCCCTTGTTATCACAGAAAAATAAAAAGTGGAAATGTGTTGCTTTATGCCTCTCTCAACTCTTACATATTTAGCTTACACCTAAGATGAATCATTTATCAATGTATGTCTTACTTCCCAAGCTCCTAGAGGTTGTATCTTATTTACCTGTATGTTGGTTACAACACTTGGAAACGTGTTAGAGGAACAGCAGTACACTCTGAAGTAAGGAGAATCAAGGGCTCAAGTCTCAGCTCTGCAAGTTTGTTCTAGCTATCTACCTTGGACAAATTTATAAAACTACAAATAAAACTCTCTAGGAGTTCTTACGAGGAATAAAGGATATGTAATTAAAAACATTTAGCATAGAACCTAGCATCTAATTAGGTGCTAAATATATATTAGTTCCATTTTTGTCTTTGCACGCTGCACACAATAGAATGCAATTATGAAGTTGGAGTTCCAGTCATTTAGAGAACTTCCCAATAAAGGAATACACTTACCTTGGTTTTCAGCTGGTCTCAGATTTGCTAAAGCAACAATCTGATGCCCAGCAGCAATGCACTGCATCATATTGTAACAGCTATCCTTCCCACCACTAAAAAAGAAATAGAAAAATATCAGGGTACTGACAATTATTAAACATAGAATCATTAGATATCAAAATATATTCATTCAACTTTTCCGAATATTTGAGGGACTTCTATACAATTAAAATACAAAAAAACAAGTAATTTCCATAGCATAACCAAATTGAGCAAATGAATCTGAATGTCTAAGGCTGCTACTCATAAGAGCTTATGGAATTACGTGCCATTATAACAAAGATCGCTCTAAACAAAATACGATAACTCTTCGGTTTATAATAGTGGCTTTCCTTTATATACAAAGTGCTTTGAAAATTTAAAAAAAATGATTTCATTTTAAATTCTAGCTAAACAGCTATTATATATATTCCTTAGATGAAATTCTCTATGGAAAAGTAGAAAAAAATCTCTTCTACTACAAGAAATCTAACAGTTGGCTACCATCACCAACTAAAGGCTCAAATTAAAGATATGAGACCCAATCTAATGACAAAGTTTGATGTACTTGGTGGGTTCACATTCTGTAGAGATAGAAAACAAAATGCTGAATTACACTGATGAAGTTAAAAAATATATATATACGATGGCAGGCTAAGGCTTGAGCCTTAATGCTAATAAACAGATTGAAAGGAACTTTTAAATTCTACAACCAAATCTACTGAAGGCAGGGGCAAATCACGTAGTCAAGACAAGTAGTTTCATCTATAACAAGGTTGAACGGCAACCTTTATGGAAAGTTCATATATAACAAGGTTGAATGGCAACCTCTATTTTGGATTAAACTCTATTGCTTCTCACCATACATATTTCTTCCTTTATCATCATTGCCTCTCTTTTTCCTCCCTCCTGTTCCATTCGTTCTAATCTTTGCCTAAAATCTGCAAGTGCACCTCCAGGCAACAGTCAGATATATTCATAGCCCAAGAAACTTTTAAAAAGAGACTGCTTGTCCTAGAAGCTGGCCCTTTTGCCTTGTATTTTAGTTCCCAACATTTCTCTGCCTCTACCACATCCAATCAGTAACTACCATTCTAGAACTTCTCATGGGGAGACCTCGAGAGGCACAGTGAAATTATACATCATGTTCCCTTTTCTCAGACTCTGATATTACCCTAATATGTCTTCCACAATTTCCCCTACTGAACTTCACTGCTCTATTTTCTCAGGGCAAAAAGATTTGACTAATTCTTTAGAATATTTAGAATATTAAAGATTAACAGGTATACAACCACAATTCTAATTCTTTAGAATATTAATGGGTATACATCCACAATCAGAGCTTAGCTTTATAACTCATCTGAAAATATGCTAAAATTTCAAACATGGTTATAAAATAGTATTTCCCAGGGGTGCCTAGGTTAGTTAAGCATCTGCCTCCGGCTCAGGTCATGATCCCAGGGTCTTGGGATCGAGCCCTGCATCAGGCTCCCTGCTCAGCCGGCTGTCTCCTTCTTCCTCTGCCTCTGCCCCTGCTCTCGCTCACTCTCTCTCAGATAAATTAAATTAAATTATTAGAAAAACAACCCCACAGTACTTCCCAAACTGTGTTCTATGAACACTAGTGTCCAGCAAAGATCGTAAGAACAAAAGATTTGGGAAATGCTGAGTAACTTACTCACCTCTCAGAACATTACAAAGTACATAAGCATATGTTAGATGAGAAGTCCTATAGAAGATTAGAATTTTAGTTCCCAACTCTGGTATACTAAGCCAAGTTACTCAATGTGCTTGGGTACATGCTTCATTATAAAACTAGAGAATGGTTTAGCTAATCCTCAAGGTGTCATTCAGCTGTAAAACTGAATAATTCTTTTGTGTATAAGGAGAATAATGTTCTTTATGTTCTAAAGATATGTGAGAATCTTGGTTTCACATATTCCTTAGAGCACACAAACATATTCCATCTCTCATTTTAGTATACATACACAACACAAGATATATTACAAATAGATTCACTGTATTTAAGTCTAAATTCATATATATTCAAATGTATATTCATATAAATGTATATTATGTATGCATTCATATTCATATATATAAATTGTCATATATTCACACTTATAGCATTCATTCTCCTAACATTTATACAGATCTTACAATTTAGCAAGAATATTCCAACATTGCCATTTTTAAGTGATTTGCTTTTTTATAATAAGAGTAATATATGCACATTACTGAATATTTACTGTAATGGATTACAGCAATCTTCTTCCTTCCAAGATCTGAATCTTAGTTGGTGTGTCTTATTTCAATGGTTAAACTTTTGGCAAATTGAGTATGACGTGAATCACTCATTTCCTGGACTACATTTTATTCTTGTCTAGTTGATCACATGAAGACCACAGTGGTCAGAGATTAATCGCTTGGTTTACAGAGGAAATGTACTGAATAACAATAATTATTCTGACGTTATAGTCCTAAAAATGGCATCGAAGTAAAATAAACTGGAATATTCCAGGGATTAGAATGTTACATCAATAGTTGTTAATAGGTCACTATTGTTAGTATCAATTAAATAGGGCATTAAACAAAAACGTTTACGAAATCTTCAATGGGCTTACAGAAGAAAACATGGTTGTGGTGTATCTCAGATATGCTCTACAGGTCCAAATCTCATCAAATACTCAAGTACCGCGGTCTAAATTCCCTTTCTAATGTTACTACGTTTACTTTTGCTTCAGTTTACAGACTGCATATGGAAACATTTAAACTGGCCTGTCTTTGGTTATCTTAGGACTTAACTTTAGACACCTAAATATCATGCGCTACTATAGATTTCAACCTTCTTTTGGAATAGACTATGTTACCGTAGGTCAATCTAAAAGCACGTAAGTGTCTGCAGCAAAAGCAACTGGGTTTAGGATAAAACTGACACAACTCCATTTTAACCCCGAGGGAAGCGACCCTTTCCTGTACAAGGTAAAACACACCTTTGCCCTAAGCAGGTGAGAGAGAGGCGGCATTAAGTGGGAGGGGCCTGGAGCTATTTACATTCCCGGGAGAAAGGCGGACCCCCGAGAACCAAGCAGAAAGACTGAAGGAACTACCGAGGAGGACTAGGTGGAGTGAAGCTGTGGCTCTCCAACGTCACTGCCCATTACACTTTTTTTAAGAATGCGACCCTGGGCCGTGTCAGAGTAATGAAACCAGAGCTCTGGCAGAAGACCCAGACATCGGTGGGTTTTAAACTTCCCCCGGTGAATCCAAGTTTGGGGGCCGGAAAAATCTGAGAGGCGGGGACAGGCACACACGGGGAGCGCGAGTCAGGGCCCCGGGACACGCCGGACCGCGCAATGGCCTGAAAACTCCGCCTCTTCCTGTGGCCCGGGGGGGGGGGGGAGCCGCTGGACCCCCCGACACGCGGTTCCCGCACAAACACTCTCTTTTCCGCGCAGCCGAAAGCGCGGGCTGCAGCTCGCACCAATCAGCAAGAAAGGATGAGAGGCTGGCAGGGGAGGAGGAAGGCCGCTCCGGCGCCGCGTTACCTGATCAGAGCAGCGACCCTCATGGCGGGCGCAGTGCGCGTGCGTGCGGCGGGCGGGGGCGGGAGCCGGGAAGTCGCCGCCGTAGCCGCCGCCGCGGCCGCTGTGACGCGCCCCGGGGCCTCGCGCGGGTGTTCGCCTCGCCGCCTGTCAGCGGCCGGGCGCTGCGACCCTTGCGACTGCCTGCAGGTCGCTTGGCCGGGGAGGATACGCCAAATCAGCACGCTGTCCCGGTGACAGGGACTTCGGGGCCCAGAAAAGAACGATGTGTAGGCACGGCCTGACCACCTAAGTGAGGGCACTGAAGCCGCTCGGGGAAGGGCAGGGTCGGCGTCGCCGAGCACGAGTGAGGCGGCTTGGGATTTGTTTCGGTAGGAGAATATTCAAAGTCACTTGTGCTGCAAATTGAAACACTTTGTTGCGGAGGGAGAAGAAGTTTGCTTTTACTTCCTTAGCCACATGCAAAAAACTAACTGCACCTTTTAGTGTTTTTTGTTTTTTACCTTATATCTCCTCTGTATTATAAATCTAAGTCTGGAACTAGCCCCCCTGACCTCGAAGCTCCTGGGGTTTGGCCCTTTGCGTAGCACAGAAGCTGAGAAGCCGGTTAAGGCACCTCACGGAAGAGCCGTGGCCTTGCAGAAAGAAAATCTAGTTTCCAAATTCATTCACTAAGTACTTCTTGAATGCCTGTGTACCAGGCACTGACTTAGGCTCTTTGGGATACATCCATGAATGAAACGAGGATCACTGTCCTGGAGTTTACATAGGGTGGGTAGAGCAGACAATATACAGGTTAAAAAAAAAATTATACAGTATGTTAAAAAGTGATAAGTGCTATGAAAAAAAAAATTAAGAGATTGAGAGGATTCCAAAAGTAGGGAGGATTCAGAGTAGGTAGAAGGGCAAGTGGCAGAATTAAAGGGTAAGATAGGACTTACAGGGAAGGTGAAAGTTGAGCCAACTTAAAAGAGGGCAGTTAGCTGCATCTAACTAGGGATGCGTTCCAGGCAGGTGGAAAAGCTAGAAGCCAAGGCCCTGGATCTGTTAGGTGTTTGTGTAAGAACAAGCCTGGCTGGCGTGGGAACCAGCAGGGTACAGAGTAGCAGGAGACGAGGTTCATGTTATGGAGGGAGGAGGAAGATCACATAGGATTTTTTTTTTTTTTAAAGATTTTATTTATTTATTTGACAGAGAGACAGCCAGCGAGAGAGGGAACACAAGCAGGGGGAGCGGGAGTGGAAGAAGCAGGCTCATAGCGGAGGAGCCTGATGTGGGGCTCGATCCCAGGACTCCGGGATCATGCCCTGAGCCCAAGGCAGATGCCCAACAACTGAGCCACCCAGGCGCCCCAGATCACATAGGATCTTGTCAGCCACAAAGAACTTTGTCTTTTATTTTGAGTGAAGTCAGTGACCACCTCAGGATTTTGAACAGAAGTATGACTTAAAACGTTAAAAAGACTACACTGTGCTGTTTTAAGAATACACCTATTGAGAGGCTAATGCAGTAATGAGGAGAGAAATGATGGAGCCTGGAACCAGAATGGTACTAGTGAATTTGGTGAGAAGTAGGAGGAGTCCAGGTCTATTTTCAAGGTACAGTCAATTGAATTGGATGGATTAAATATGGGATGTGAAAGAAAGAAAACCATGAAGGATGATAACAAAGTCATGAATTAAATAATATATGTAAGAAATTTATAATTATGTCCAGTATATAACAATCATTCAATTTAATTATACTATAATGTTCTCATTAACTCCAGTACTCTTAGTATGAGTGACTACATTGGTGACAGTCTGCATACTAGTTTCAGCATCTAAAATGATGCATTTTTAAAACTACGCATTTGTGAATATTTACCAAATGAGTCAAGTGTTTAAAGAGTTTGTACTCTAGTTGGGGAGATAAGATGAATACATTAACAGATATTCACAATACAAGAGGGCATATTTTGGAAGTAACAAGTTATGTAATGCATATGGCAAGAACCCCATGAGTTAAACTCAGCAGGGTAAATGCTAGCATGAGGACAGGATTTGAATGATGGGCAGAAATGAGCAGGAGGAACAATTGGACCTTACAAACAAAGGTAACAAGACAGGAGGAGTTCAGAGCATGTTACCCCAAAATTTGCTGCTTCTGTTTTACATTAAAGGCCCTTGAGAAACATCAGATACAGGAAGGGCACTCTGACCCTCCTTTTTATTCCTGAAAGGAGGGAGTAAACATCCCCTATAGAAGGTCCCCTCCCTGTACCTGGGATAAAGAAGATATTCTTATTGCCAGAGAAAGGGAATTGAGAAATAGAGGTGATGATGGCCTAAACATTCATTCCTAAGGGGTTGTAGACTTTAGTCATCATACCCTTCTTAGTCTGGGGTTGTTGCATGTGTCCATTCACAGTTACCATTGGGCAAGGGAATGCCAAGAGGCACCCAAGTAGACCACCTGGGCTCTACATGTATTCTTCCTTGTCTCTACTGTGTGAAAGCAGCCCCATTTCTTGCTAGTAAGAGTCAATTATCCTTGGTTGCTGGCCCCTGGGTGCAAAAGATTAAAAGTACCATACTGCTAAATATCTTATATTTCAATATATCACTGTTGTGCCTCCTGGCAAGAAAGAAAACCTTGAAGACTAGAACTTCTAACTGCTCAGCGCAGAGTCGTGGGAAGTGAAGCACAATGTTCCCCCGTGGGTCATTGGGAGTGATTGTAAATGAGACCATTCTTGCTTTCACCCCTTGGTTCCCAGATCCATATTTTTCCTATTGGAAACATAGTGCCATACAGAGATCTTTGATTTAGTGCCTATACTATATCCTGAGGGATGGTACACCATCGTTGAGTATCGTCTTTGAGCTGCTGATTTAGCTGTTACTTCAGTAGGCCTTTCCAGTACTCTATGAGGACAATTTCATGTAAATAGTATAGCATATGATACAACAGTTAGATCTCATGGATATTGGCCCACTCCTATACTTCATTCTCTGTGAAATGGGTATTTTTATGAATGCTGTGCTAGATGGGATTCTGTGCTTATCGAGTTAGCACTGCTAGCAGAGGCATTGCAGACCAGAAAGGCCAGTTAGTATTCCTTCTGTGTTCAGTTCATAGGCTGGGGGCAGCCTGGGGAGGCATGGTGTGCTATGAACTCCACAGTGGATCCAAAAGTGTGGCAGTTGAAAGGTGTCAGTCATCTGTGCTTCCCACAGGAATTGTTTTTGAAAGGATATCTGAGTGGGTCACCTGCATGGCTGCCACACTGTTGCAAAATGACTTTCACAGCATCACATGATGAGGAACAGGAATGTTTATGCTACTTGTTTTACATTGTGTCCATTTGGAGTAAGAAATGTCAATCTGAATTTGTAAAGTCAATCTGAATTTGTAAAAGTCTAAATAATAAACAACAGTATCTTAGAGATGCTTTAATTTACATCAAAACAAATACATTCATCCTGAACGTAGTAGCAAACTAATATTGAATCCTGACAAGTGTTTTTAAGAGGACTCATAAAGTAATAGGGAAAACTTATTTTTAATTAGTAATATCCATTGGCCTATAAGTAATTTGCTCAGAAAGATTTCAAGAAAAGTTGGCTTAGCAAGACCTCTATATGCGTAGTGTTCTGTATGGATAGTGTAAAAGTTACTGCGGACCAGTCAATGTCAACAAGTTAATAGATTTCATATCAGTATAAAGTAATTCCTTTTATAATATATTGAAATGACTTCCCCAAGATTCACATTTTAAGGCATTGTGAGCTCCCTTCCTGCAGTCTCAAGCTCTTACATATGAATGACTATGGATTAATTTGTAGAGCCAACAAAATAGGTGAATAGAAAATCAAACTCAAAATGATTTCAATCCCTTGACAGTTTACTTAAGAGAAATTCTCCATAGCCAAACACTGTTGCTGGTAATAAAAAGTTGCAAGCTGTCACTGAATTCTGCTTCCTTGGCAACACATCGCAGTGATGTACTGATTGATAAAGACTCAGATAATCAAATAAAAAATTCTACACGTAGTTATCTCAGAGACCTTGAGAGGATTTATATCTTAGGCCAGTACATCTCCCTGAAGTCATGCCATATATAGGAAGCCATCAGAAGACTGCTTGGTAAGAATTTAGGAAAAAAAGGAATTAAGTAATTATTTGCAGATAAATTTAAGGGCATCATTGTATGATTATCTGATCCATCTATGTTAACAATGGCAACTTATATGGGCCAGGCACTCTTCTAAGTGTTTTCTATATAGTGACTCATTTAAAAATCGCAGCAAGCCGATGAAGTAGGGTACATCATTATTCCCTTTTACAGATGAGGAAACTGAGTAGAAAGCTGTTAAATAACCTGCCCATCTTAGTCAGTTTGGGCTGCTTAAAAAAAAAATACCATAACCCAGTGGCTTAAACAACAGACATTTATTTCTTATGGTTCTGGAGGCTGGGAAGTCCAAGCTCAGAATGCCAACATGGTCAGGTTCTGGTGAGAGCTCTCTTCCTGGTTTGCAGACTGCTACATCCTTATAGGGTGGAGAGAGTCTCTTCTTATAAGTACTAATCCCATTCATGAGGGTCCAATGTCATGACCTAATTACCTCCTAAAGGCCCCTATCTAAATACCATCACATTGAGGTTTAGGTCTTCAACATAAGTCCATATCACTGCCCAAAGTCCGATGGTAGTAAGTGGCAGAACCAGAATTCCAGCCCAGGCAGTCTAGCTCTAAAGTCTATGCTCTTAACCTCTATACTATACCTGCTACTGAAATGGTCAGCTGGTTTTTTGGCTAAAATATGCTATTTCTAAGATATGTTTGGAAGGACAATGCCATCATTCACCTCCTGAATCTCCTTTTCCTATGCTTCCAAGGCGACCAACCCTTTTTCTGAAAGACACAAATTGTTGTATTATGTGAATTAATATATTGTATGAAGTTATTGTTAAATATTGCAGGCCTGAGAGTCATTCTCTTTTACATATCTTTTTTCTTCATAATGGGTAACATCACATTCAAAAGCTATAGGAACCAGGCAGGTAGCATAAATGAGGAAAATGGCGTGGTATAAGACAATACAGGATGGTGAGGTCTGTGGCAAACCACTACTCACTCATCACTTGTCCCCAGCTGCCCTGTGGAAATGTGGACCCAGTGTTACCAGACCTTCTGATGTTCCAAGAGATGACAGAAATCTTCATTTTAGTTAACTATTTTTTTTTTTAAGATTTTATTTATTTATTTGAGAGAAAGCGTGCCTGCACTTGTTGGGGAGGGGCAGAGAGAAAAGCAGACTCCCTGCTAAGCACAGAGCCCATCATGGGGCTCATCCCAGGACGCTGAGATCATGGCCTGAGCCAAAGTCAGATGCTTAAAAGACTGAACCACCCAGGCACCCCAGTTAACTCCTTTTTTTTAATGTTGGAAACCAATTTTTAAAATCGTGATCACTTGCACACCAAATAAAACATCTGCTTATTATTAATTTTATAATTCAGCTTTACAGAGCAATCTTTATTCCTTTATTCAACTAGCATTGGTTGATGACCTATTATGTTTATTTATCAAGATTTTAAATTCCTATATCCTCTCCTACAGAAATATTTTGTCTCATATATGTGTAAAAATGCACAAGAATGTCCACTGCAGCATTATTTGCAAAATGGAAATCTCATCAGGACAGGGACTTTGTATTATTCATTTCTAGAACAGTCCTGGAATTATAGTAGAAACTATACTATATATATATATATATATATAACTGAAACTTTATCAATAGAACAGGATAAATTATGGTGCCTCTATGCACTGAAATACTGTGTAACAGTTAAAGAAAAATGAAAAATTCTTTAAGACGTGTTTTCAGAATAAAAAGCAAGTTGCAGATGTTTCCATTTGTATTGAAGGAAAATTAAACATATATATGCATAAATATGTAAGTAGATATTAAAGGCTCTACAAAGTTTTATGCTAAACTGTTGTAATGATACTTCTGATGAGAATAATGGGAGATGGGACTTCTACTTTTCACTTCATATGCATCTGTATTGTTTCACTTAGATGAATATATGTGCATTACTTGTATATTTAAAAAGACTAAATATTTAGCCCCATTGTAATATCATTTCTTAACTTTCAGGTTAGCAAAGATTTCAAAAAAAAGAAAAACTGGTGAAGATACCAGTGTTGGCAAGAATAAGGGGAAAGGAACAGTCTCATCAGGAGAAGTAAGTACAACTGCTCCAGAGGGCAATGTGGGACTGCACGTTAAACCTTTATTGTGCATGCACTCTAAGCATTCCCATCTCTGTGAATTTATCTTAAGGAGATAATTGGACAATAATACAGAGATGTCTATACTAGAATGTTCCTTGTGATGTTGTTTATAGTATTAAAAAACAGAGGGGTGCCTGGGTGGCTCAGTCGCTTGAACATCTGACTCTTGGTTTCAGCTGAGGTCGTGATCTTGGGGTCATGAGATTGAGCCCCGCATTGGACTCCGCATTCAGTTCAGGGTCCGCTTGAGATTCTCTTTCCCTCTGCCTCTGCCCCTCCCGCTTGCGCTTGCTCTCCCTCTCTAAAATAAATAAAATCTTTAAAAAAACTGAGTATCAATAATTAGGAGATTGGTTAAATAAATGTACCATGGTAAATATACCATAGTATACCCACACAGTAGAGGATTATGCAGTCATTATAAAGGGTGACATTTATGTATATTTGTTACTATGTAAATGTAAGCATGAGATATAGTATGATAGCATTAACATACAAAAAATACACACATACACATATACATAGGCATATACATGGGAGACAGTGCAGAATCATGGTTAAGTACTTGCACTCTGGAGTCAGACTCCCTCAATTTGAATGTCAGAACTACCACTTACTAAGCTTTGTAATTTGAGACAATTAACTGAAACTTTCTTTTTTCAGTTTCATTATCTGTAAAATGGGATTAGACTATGACCTACCACACATAGTTGTTGTAAGAATTAAATTAAAGAGACCATCATAATCACAGAGTCTATTTTTATTTTACATAAAGAGAAATCTGGAAAAAATCATCAACATGGTGGTGGTCGTTGTCTTTGGGTGGTAAAATTGAATCTTTTTTTTTTTGTTTTGCTTTCTTATATATACCTTTCTACATTGTTCTGATTTTCTAAAATTAACGCATATTTTTGTAATAGAGTAAATGATAGCTGGAAGAAGAGATGATTGGTAGAATGGAAGGAAGGAAGGAAGAGAAGCAGGATACCTGATGGCTTCAGGATAGGTCTCACAGGTAGCCAATTCTCTGATGAAGTTACAGAAGAGTATACAGAATCTACTCTTCAGCTCTGTAGATTCCAAAAATCAGCTTAGCCATTCATCCAGTGTAGATCAGATTGTAGGGAACTGATGGAAGCTACATGGAACTACATTCATATATAGCTACATATGAAGCCACACACCTTCACACACATTAATACACATGTGTATGAGTCAGCTGATTCTTTTGCCAACAGGAGAACACAAATTAGAAATACTCTTTCATTGAAACATTGCTTGATATATGAAAACCACAATGAGATACCAGTACACACCAGAATACCTAATGTTATAAAGATTGGCAATACTAAGTGTTGACAGGGATATGAATAAACTAAAACTTTAATACCTTGTTGTTAAGAATGCAAAAATCGTACAGCCTCTTTGTAAACCAGTTTGACAGTACCTTATAAAGTTAAGCATACCGTACCTTATGACCCAGTAATTCCAGTCCTGGGTATTTACCCCAGAGAAATAAACACATATGTCCACGCAAAAAAAAAAAAAAAAAAAAAATGTTAGCGAATGTTCATGGCAGCATTATTTATAATAGCTGAAAACAAAAGCAACCCAAATCTCCATTATGGGTGAATGAATAAACAAATGGTATATTTATATCATGGAGTACTGCTCAACAGTACACACGACATCATGGATGAATTTCAAAAGCATGCGCGTGAAAGAAGTCAAACACGAAAGACTGCATTAAAGGATGATTTTGTTTGTATGAAATTCTAGATAAGGCCAAGCTACCACCGATAGGGGATCAGTGTTGTCTGGGGTCAGGGATGACGAGGGGTCATCAAGGGCAAACGGCCTTGAGGATACTTTTTAGAGTGAAGTTGCTCTTCTACATATTGCTGATAGCGGTAGTTAGTTACCAAAATTCATCAAACTATACACTTAAAATTGATTAAAATATTTATATGCAATTAATGTCTTAACAGTTTGTCTGTAAGTTATTGGTAAGGATGGAGCCAGTTTTTATTATTTTATAAATGATATTCCATTAATTCACTTTCTCAAAATGAGTATATGTATACGTACTATAGGAATTAAACTTTGAAGGAGACTAGACTATATGTAGCCATTGGTGGGATATTCCTTTTCTTTCATTCTTTTCCCCAAACAATGAAAAGTTCTGAAATTCTATATCCAAGATGTTCTAGGAGAGGCTATGTATTTAAAAGTGGAGACAAGGGGACTTGTCTTAAATCTGCATTTGTATGGTAAGCATATTATTTAAGTTGTGAATTTATTTGAGGATAGTATTAGACATTTTAGAGGAGCTAAAGCCTCCCAAACCATCTTTAGTTGCATTTACAGTTTCAAGTAGTGTATTAATTTCAGGCACTAGTCAGTTATAATATCTGAAAGGAAATTTGCATTACACGTTAATATTATCAACAATATATTTTCAAACTTTGCCTTACGGGTAAGATTTTACTTCTGTAGGTAGCTAATTTCTTCATTGTTCTGTGTTTCTTTTCATTGTTCTGTTTTACTATGTCCAATTTCACAGAGAACGATAACAGTACCATACTTGTTGATTTTATTTCCAAATTCTGACAACCTTTACATTTAGACCCTTTATCCCTTTACAGTCTCTATCTGTATATTCAATAATTTAAAATGTAATACCAACTCTGTTTTTAACTTGTGTCCTTTTTGTGGACTTCTGATCATATCAAAGATTGAAAAGTTATTCCAGTATTTTCCTAAAAATATGTTTTGGAGTTGGGTGTACTTGAGTTTGAATTCTGGTTCTGAGATATTAGTTTGTAATTTTGGCAAGATATTTTTCCTTCAACTGTAAAATAGGGATATCCATGCTTATCTTATGAAATGAAGATTAAATATATATAAATGCACTGGTCACAGTATCTGTCACATGCAAATTCTTAAGCAAACAGTACAAATTATAGAACAGGGATTTATAACTAATAAGACATAAAAGGATGGAAATGGATTCATATAAAAATATTCAGCCCCAAAGAAGGCAAGAATAAAAGAGGAAAAGGCAAAGAAAAAAAAATGAGCCAGAAAACAAATAAGCTGGTAGATTTAAATTTAGCAATATCAATAATCCCATTAAATGTTAATGTTCAAACACCTAAAATGCAGATTGAAAGATTCAACAAAAGAGCAAGACCCAGTTACCCTGTTTACAAGAAACACTATATAAATATGAAGTCGCAGACAAGTTAGAAGTACAAGGTTGGAAAAAAGATATATACTATGCAAACACTGGTCAAAAGAAAGCTGGAGTGAGTGACTATATACATATCAGAAAATGTAGTTTTCAGAGCAAGGAATAAAATTAGTCTCTCTGCTTCCTTAGACCTCCAGTCCCCCAGATCCCTTCCTGTGAGGCAACATATTACCCATTTTTCTGTATCTTTCCAGAATGAGTTTTTGAATATATAAGCATATATCACTTTTATTTTTCACCAAAGGGAGCATACTATATTCACTGTAGTGTACTTTGTTCTTCCAAACATATCTAGGACATTATTCTGTATCACTACATATAGATTTATCTCATTCTTTTTAACTACTGTATGGTAAAGAATGAAGTTTTTTTTTAAGGTCTCCATCAAGAACACTAGGACTCCACATTCTAGCTAACATGGCTAAATGAAACTCCTCCAAAATATGATTAGAAAGTTTAAAGAATTTCCAGTGCATTCAAAACTAAAGTCGATATCCTGAGATGTCATACTCCTACCAGTTACTCCCAAGTCGCACTTCCACCAGTGTGTTATTTTTTGAGGACATCATCCTCTACCTACTTATCTCCAAGCTAATTCTTAACTTCCCCTTCTCCCTTATGTTTCCCCAGTCTGTAACTAAGTCTTACAGATTCTACTCTCTAGGTGTCTCAGCAAGTTGGAGATGGATGATGAAACTCTTCTTAAAGTTCATTGTTACCTATTCAGTGCATTGGAGCTAAGGCTAATAGACGCATCCAGTTCCAAGCTCCACGGCCAGATGTTTTGCCTGTGAAATTGCATCATAGAATTTAAGAGGTTTTTTTTAAGTGATAAATTGATATTTTTCATATTCCCTATTTGAAAAGTTTCTTTCCAGATTCTTTCTGTATGATTGTATTCACTGTTGTTCTTGTTTAGGAAGATATTCTGGTCTGGTGGGATATATAGCTTTATAATTATAATGTGGAATTATGGATCATCTTTGACAAGCTCCAAGTACTTTAACAAGTTCTGTTTCATATATCCTAATAATATCCCTTTGAAATAGGTTGAAGAAAATATTTTTTTTCAATTTACTAACAAAAGAACAGACACATAGATATATCAGGTAATTAGTGCTTGACTGCACAGTGTGTTAGTGACCAAGCTGGGACTAGAACCCAGGTTCCTGACTTTCAAGCCAGATTACGTTTCAGAATCATAAAACTGTCTACTCTGTAATTTAGCAAAAGTAATGGTGTATACTCTCACACATCCTGAATTTCTAGAGCTGTAATAATAATCCATTAAAAAAAGAAAGCAAGTCTTCCTTAGAGAATCTCACTGGAAAAGAACATTTCTTGAGAAATGTAGAGAAGACCTGTTCAACCAGTGATTTTCTTCATTAAGTACTTCTCTGTAAAATAAGCTTAAAATGTGATGACATCAGGTTCAATGTTACACCTATTTTTATTCCTGTAAAATATTGTCCAAACATATAAATGCCCTAGACTCTAAATCAATCATTTGAAAGTGGTTGACTACAGCTTTGAGAATATTGGGAACATCGTAAACATCATGCCCATCTGTCATTTCTTTTTCATCATGGAACATATATAGCCTGCAGTCATTCACAGCAATATCTCATGGTTCTGGAAAAGTCTTATGAATAACTTTCTCTGTCCAGCTGTGTATTTCTGAGTAATTAGATGAATTCAAAAGTCTGACAAACTAAATTCTAAATGGTGACTCAATGGCAGGAGGAATAGTTATATAAACTAGTTTATTTAAATCAAAAACCCATATTTCTTTGAAGTAGAGCAATTTCCAAGAAGAACTGGAAAAACTAGCATATGAAAGGAGAATTTAAACTTGGAACATTTTCATTGCAATTATAGAATATATTAGAATTTGATTGAACAACATTTTATTTATGGCCCTTTTCTCTTTGAGCTTTATTTCATCAAGATTTCTGTACATTGGTGTTGCTTTTTTTTAAATAGAACCCAGGATATTAAAATTTTATTGTGTTTAGCAATGTGTATTTTGGATTATGTGTGTACATAATTCTAATATTTTTTTCATTTCTCATCTATTATCTGAAGATGTGCACATAGATGAAGAATAAGTGATATTTGAGAACTATTCATATGAGGAAGGAGAACATATAGTTGGTATGATTTAATTTATCTGCAATAAAAAAACATGACAAGTGAAATAGGTCATATTTTTAAGCAAGCAAAATTTAGTATATAAGCATCGATGGAATCAAAATAATGAGGGATGGTTCTCTTTTTTAAAGATTTTATCTATTTATTTGTCAGAGAGAGAGAAAGGGAGAGAGAGAGCACAAGTAGGGGGAACAGCAGGCAGAGGGAGAAGCAGGCTCCCCCCTGAACAATGAGCCCAATGCAGGACTCGATCCCAGGACCCTGGGATCATGACCTGAGTTGAAGGCAGATGCTTAACTGACTAAGCCACCCAGGCATCCCTTTAATGAGGTATGTTTGATGATAAATAATAGACAGTGAATACTTAAAATAATTTATCATGCAATTGGCATTATAATTCCAGAAATTAAACAAAAGAATATTCTTCTGTATCTCCTTACAAATATTTATTTTAATTTTTCCATATTTTTGTTTGTACATATACACACATAATTTTAACATAATTATTTTGAGTGGATGTAATTTTGTATTTTGACCTGGAAAAATGAATGGTTTTTGCAGAGCAAGAAATTCTTTGGAAGATTGTAGTGGATATTAATTTGATGCGACATTTTAAAATATTGATAATAAAAATATTTAGGAAGAATCTTTTTCTAAAATCCCCTCAAATATTTTTAAAAATAAAAAGTGAAGTTATAAATTAATAAATAACAAATAAATTAACCTACCTGATTTATTTATAGGATTTTCTTTCTTTTTAACACTGACTCCTTTGCCCCTCTCAAGCAAAAGAAAATTTATGTGTCCTTAATTCTGCTTTCTTTTAAAATGCATAGTAAATGTTGTCAATCAGTTGAAATATTCTAATGCTGTTAGTGTAGAATACTAATGAGTGTGAATGGATGGGAACATTTTGCCCATATAAATTAGACCTAATTTAATATTCAATATTAATTTTGTATCTCATGAAAAAGACTTTTGTTTCCTAAGACTTAATAAGACTTTTCAAGACCACCTGATTTCCATCCATTGGCAAGATTCCGTCTGGTAAATGTAGTAGCTTTTATTACTGTTCACTAAATTTTCTAGTTTCCTTCCCTATGGAATCCCTTGCTGAGAGACAGTCCATCACTGCCCAGTGATCATGTGATTTGTTTTGGCCAATGAAATGAGCAGGGGTGACAGAATTCACTTCTGGGAAGAGCCCTTAAGAGCCAGCACATGGTTCTTGATTCTCTTTTTCCTGTTTCAGAGAGTGGCAATCATAAGCCATTGCTCTAAAAGCCTAGGTCTTGAAACAGAGCCCTCAGTTGTTTGGACACTTACCACGATTGAGAAGTAAACCTTTCTTGTTGCAAACCATGGAGATTTTAGAGATCACTGAAATTAGGAGGCCACTGAGTTATCTCAGGGACGAGATAATCCTGCCAATATACGTGGGCTGCAACCTGGCAAGCATGTGTAGGAATGGCTTCTAAAGGTATTAGATCAAAGAGAATTAACTGTGAAATTGAATAAGGCAAAATTTACCTTATCTTAACACTTACAAAAATAGCAGATGTTTTTCCTTGAAGTCACTTTTCAAGATTCTCAAATAGTTTTAGTTCACAGACCTCTTTGATGCAGACACAGAAGACTCTATTTGCCAAAAGTTAAATACACACATACTTACCTCTCTATTCTTGGCTATGTGATATTTAACATCTCATACAATAAACTTCCTGGATATGGCAGGCTAGGTAAGATACCCCTCCCATTGTACCTTGTGCTTTTGGTTATAACATATTAAATATCTATATTCCCTGCTACAATCTCAGTTTCACGAAGGCAAAGAATGTCCTGTTTTATTGTACCAGTGAAGCTAATGGCAGGAAGTGGAATTTGAAAGAAATTGAATGGAAGGATTATTTTTGTGTGTGTCTTATGAGCAAGATTAAGTAATCACCCAGGGAGGTTGAGATACCCAGGAACTAGCAATACCAGGAAGTAGACAAGGGAAGAAAATGGTATTATCAGGTCTGAAGAGACAAGGGAAGAAAATGGTATTACTAGGTCTTTTTTAGAGACTAGAGCGATGGAAGAGGGGCCACTCAATAGGAGCTGCAATAATGGAGAGGTACAGCCACTACCGCAGTAGTGCACCACAAAAGGGAAATCCCTGGGGAAGAAATACCCTGATCTTTTCCCCCATCTGCTCTGCCATCTCCTGTGAGGGCCTCCCACTGGCTGACTCTCACAGAAAGTCAGAGGATGAGGAAGCCTGTTGATAGAGTTCACAGAGATCATCCCCTTATGGGCACAGAGCAAAGCAGAGAAGGATGAGGGATGAGTCTTGGGAGGGCAAACAGAAGAATGCACACACCTCTTTATTGATGTATTTCCCATTCCTGTTTGTTTGCTTGGTGCATAGGAGGTACTTAAAAATATGTGATGAATGAAAGGATGAATAGCATAGACACTAAAAACAAAGTAATCTGGATGTGTAGACACTAAAAACAAAGTAATCTGGCTGCTCTTCTTAATTTTTTAGGAAATTATTTTACTTCAACGAGTTGTCTTCTCATTGAATATTATCATAAGGGACTTTCAGTTATTGATATTAAATACTTCTAAACCACATTTTGAACTCCTATGAAAAACACTGAGAGGCAAAGTAACTGGGGAAGCAATTATGAAAGAAATCATATTGGTATGCAAAAATGAAGTTACTCAATTTGAACAAGTTTATTGAGTAGACAATTAAGTGAAGAAGGTAAGTCATAAAATGTAATTCATGGCATGCAGTGACAACACAAGTACTCAAATAATCACGGGTATTAGTACTGAGTGGAATGTCAACTGGGGAAAGGCATTAGAAGATAATGTAATTGTGGTATTTGATCACTACTGCAGCAATGATGATTAAAAGATTTAGAGATGGGTTGGCTATCTCTCTGTTGTAAAGCTCATAAGAAAGAAAAAAGTGAAGCTTAGTGCTTGAAATCTTAAACCAAAACATGAAAGGAATATCAAAAAGTTTCTATGGAAGTTTTAAGGAAGATTTTCTAACCTAGGGTCCACATTTAGAATTCATGTCTCTCATATTAGGGTAGGGGCATTTGTTGAGAAGTGAAACACTGAGATTTGAGATGGGACGTTTGGGCAGGTGTAGGTGAGGCTGAGAATTTGGGCAGGCGTAGGTGAGGCTCCAGTTGTCTTGAACCCGCCTTGAGAGTGAAAGCAGCTCTCTTCCATTGTCTGAGAAACCAGTTTTTCCTTGCAGAGAAACTTTTCAGTACCTTCTCCTCAAGACACTCCTCCCTCATTCAACACCCAGTATTGCCTTTAGGGCCATAAAGAGAATTAAATAACAGCGTAACCCTGAGGAAAAATTGCAAGGTCTGCTCTGGGAGGAGATCATCTTACCAATTTGTGTAAGCAAGAATCTGGCAGGCATGAATAGGTTGAATTCTGAAGAGATTGGGTTAAGGTGAATAAACTTAAGATTAAATTGGAACAGTGGTTCTCAAAGTGTGGTTGTTGGGCCAGCCAGGATCAGTTATCACCTGAGAACTTGTTAGAAATGCAAATTCCCAAGTCCTATCCTATACCTAATGAATCAGAAACTCTAGGGCATGAGCCTCGGAAATCTGTTTTAACAAATCCTCTGGGTGATTCTGGTACATGTTAAAGTCTGAGAACCACTGGAATATGCTAAATGTATGTATGTGACCTCTACTGGGGTTTGAGGTTTAGTATTTTAGCTAGGACAGTTGGGAGTGAGTCTTATAGTTGGCTGGTATGGAAGCCTGGACTTAAGAGTTGCCTGTGGTCAATAAGGTTGAGATTAAGACCTACCCTAATATAATGTAGGAAAGGAAATTTGATGCTTCAGAGAAATGAGAATGTTAGAACAGATTTAAAATGTGCCATTGGCTCTACTGTCCTTTCACCTTTACCCCCAGCACACCCTGAGGTCACTTCTTTCATTCAAAACATATTAAAATGCATTGGTGAGGGGAGTAGCCACATCCTTAAAAACCTCCGTGATGGCTGTCTCTCACAGCTAATGATGGATATGGGTAGTGATGGCATGAAAATTAACTCCCTGACTGGAACAGAAAAAAAAAATGAGATACTAGAGTAGTACGGCCAAGTGTCTGTTCTTAACTGTGAGACAGGGTATCACAGTTATCCTAAAAGGATGTAGTTTCCAGAATGGTAATCAGACTGTTTTGACTAGCATGGACATGTGCCAATGACTAAGTGATCAAAAGGTTATTGGGAATTAAACAGATGGGCAAACTTCTAAGGTGTTTCTTGATTTATCTAAAATAAAAACGGACTTAGAATGTCATAGAGAGAATTCATAGCCTCATACCCAGTTCCCAGACTTAAGGCAACATGCTGATCTGAAGCCCTTTAGTTAAGGAGCAGGCCAGATTCTTTTGAGGAAGAATGTGGCCTGCAATATGGCCACAAATGAGGTTCATGGCTTTTCCAAATAAACCTACTGAGTTACTTATCAGGGTAATTTGGGGAAAGTGGGGAGAAGGCAGAATTCCCAGGCCTTCTGGAGATTTTTGATAGTGACTCTGAGATAATGCTAGTTCTTAGGATATAAAACACCATCATGGTCCAGTAGTCATAGTATGGACTTAGGGAGGTAAAGTGATAAATGAAATCTTTTTTTTATTATTTATTATTTATTTTTATTTTTTATTTATTTGGGTTTTTTTTGATAAATGAAATCTTGACTCCATTCTGTCTGGTAGTGGCTCTAATAAATCTACAGACCCATCCTGTGGTTATTTGCACAGTTTCTGAATATATTCTCAAATAGACATTTTTCTCAGCTGAGGCATCAGCTTAGAAACAACCCCTGGTTGGGGTTCCTGAGTGGCTCAGTGGGTTAAGTGTCTGACTCTTGATTTTGGCTCAGGTCACGATCTCAGGATTGTGAGACGGAGCCCTACATCGGGCTCTGCATTGGGCATGGAGCATGCTTGGGATTCTCTCTCCTTCCCCCCACTCCCTTCCCCCCACCCCCAAAAAAGAAAAGAAACAACCACTGGTGAATTTAGGTTGCTGTGCTATAGAATGCAGTTGAGGAACCAAAGAGTGGAGGTGGAGCTATCTTTCTCACTTTTATATCTTATATGAAATGAAATCATTTAAGGGTTCAGAAGGTTTAGAAGTTCTAATTCCCAAGGTAGGACAATTTCTGCCAGGTAACGTAGTCACTATTCCATTAAATTAGAAGCTGAGACCGTCCTTTGGCTATTGGGGGCTTCTCATGCTGAAGAACCAACAGGAAGACCTTACTGTACTGGCTAAGGTAATTGGATCCAATTGCCATGGGGAAATTTGGTTACTGTGATACAATAGGCGCAAGGAGAACATGGTAGAACTAAGGGGTTTTGCTGAAGAACCTTTTACTATTCCATAAGAACAGTCAATGCGAGCATGTGGAAGCTCAATAAAGACAGCTCCACGAAGGATTTTAAATTGTGGGAACAAATGTTTGGGTCATCCTACCAGATACATAAGCCCAATCAGCAAAAATACAGGGCAAAACAAGTGCTGGGTATCACTTTAGGTCTCATGATTAGTTACAGAACCAGATATTATAGTGGCTCTGTCTTATGTTAATTATGTTTTCTTTTTCCTCTTTTTTCTGCTACTAAATATGAAAAGTTTTGATGGGAGGTTAATTATAATTTAAGTTTCAGGAAAGGGCATGAATGAACTGAAATGACTTCGTGATTATAGAATAGCTGATGGGATTTAGTTATCACTTTTGTGTGGAGTGCAAGAGTTTCTTCATGAATGGGCAGAAATAAATGCTGTTGAGGCAAAGGGTGAGCTGTGCTGCTTGTTCTCTGACTTCTCTCTCTTCCCATGTATCAGTTATCTGCTGCTGGATAACAAATTTCTTCCATATCCAGCAGCTTAAAATAACAATTCTTTAACATCTCACAGTTTCTGTGGGTCAGAAGTCCAGACATAGCTTAGCTAGGTCCTCTGGCTCAGGTTCTCTCAGAGGGCTAAAGCTTCGTCCAAAGATTTGACTAGTGAAGGATCCACTTCCAATCTCACTCACATGGATAGTGACAGCATTCAGTTCCTCGTGTGGTTGTTGGACTGAGAACCTCAGTTCCTTGCTAGGCTGGAGACTTTTCTCATTTTCTTGCCATGTGAGACTCTCCATAGGGAAGTTCATAATATGGCAAATGGCTTCCCATAGAATGAGCAAGTGAGAGGACAAGAGAATATCCAAGATGGAAACTCAAGATGGAAGCTCAAGATAGAAGCCAGGATGGAACCATATCATAGAAGGATATTCGAACACTTCTGTCATATTCTGTTCATCAGAAGTTTGTAACTATGTCCATCCCACCTTCAAGGGGAGGATATTACACAAAGGAACAAATACCAGGAGGCAGGGTTCATTGGGAGCTACCTCAGGGGCTGCTTCTTGTACCTCCAATTCATTCTCTGTCCTAATATGAATCTTAGTTAGACTGTATTAGCCAGGTCCTTGCCCACTAGCTTTCTGCTGGGTTTTGCCAATGAGAGTTCTAGGCAGGAGAGTAAAAGACAAAAGAGAAGTCAGAATATTTCTTTCCCTGCTTTCTGTCTTCTTTCTGTGTTTCTGGCTGTATTCTTCTGAGTGTGTGTGTGTGTGTGTGTGTGTGTGTGTGTGTATTCAGAATACTGTTATTTCCTCCCTTACCCATTTTAGGCCTGGTAATGGGTTAGGCTTCCCATAGTTGCCAGTCCTTGGACACCTCAACATCCCTTGCTGATTCTTCACTTGTGCACACACCTCTATAAATGGTCCTTTCACTGAATTCTTTTGTTTCCCTGCTAGCACCTTGAATGATACATGTCTCTTAGTACAAGAGATTGTATATTAATTTTTTTTTTAGTCTTAGTGCTTAACATGTTAGGCACTTAGTCAGGGTTGGATGATTAAGTGGATAGATGGACGGGTGAACCTAGTTTGAGTAATATGAAAGAAGAGAAAGAGAAAATATTTTAAATTATGTGAAAATTCTTCATTGACACAGAATGGGCCTAATGTGTTTTATCTGAGACCATAAATGAGAAAAGAATTAAGTGATTTCTAAAGAAAAATGGTAATTTTAAAGAAGTAATTTATTTTCTTCTGATAGAGAAAGAGAAACTAATAGAGAAACTTACTTAGATCGAGCCACCAACTCTATAGTAGTGGAGTATTTTCAGAGGATTATCAAATTTATGGAGGCAAAATACATACTGCATCGGCTTAATATGAAATAACCATAACTAAAGGATGTGGTTATTTTTATCCCATTCCGAAACAATTAAGATTATTCCAGCCGTATGTGTCATTAAAAAACTTTTACCAATGAGTTTTAAATTGATGCTAATAATCGAGGGCAATTTAGCTGATGTTAGTAAGTATTTAAGAGTTTTAGGCATAAAATACTTCACAACAAACCATACTGTGTTCTAAATATCAATGTACAAAAAGTAAGGAACTTTGACCCTTTGAAGAAAGACAACTAAGAGGATTTACTATGTTAGATGACCTCATTCTGCAACAGGTAATATTGTGGAAATCTGGCATTTTCACAATTTACTTGAGGGCAAAATACCATATCCTCTGAGATGTTGGCTTATGTCCCTTTGCCACTACAGTATGAAATACCCTTAGTATTCTGGGTTTTAATTTCCTTGTTAATATAATGCAAATCCTAAAGACCATCTGTTTTCATTTTGTAATGTGTGTTAAAGCAGCCTTGCAAATAATTTTCAGAAATTGACTTACTTAGTATTTTTCCTACCTGCCCTCCCTTCAGGAGACATTTGCTTGCACAGTAAATTCATAGTCTTTATTATTTCTAAGGCCCACATGGTTACTTTTAGTGGGCAAGTGAATAAGGGAATATTTGCAAGGCCCATGTAAAGACTATCAGGAAGAGCAAAATTTAAGGTAGACTCCAGGCAACTCAAAAACATTTTATTAACAGAAAATTTATTTTTTTAAATGCATTTTTATGTAGCCCAATTACATAGCTAATTTATGTTTTGAAAAATATCTAGGAGTACCTTTTCTTGTCTTAATTGGCAGTTTTCCTGGCACAGCGTTGACAACAGCCCTCATTAATACAACATTCATTGCACTTAAAGAAACCTAAGATGGTACGCTGTAGGGTGTAAAAATATCTCAAACAACTCTGCACCTTCTTCCCAACATTTGCAATCAGTAAAATCAAAAAGTTGAGAGAAATTAATAAAGTGACAGAAACCAATAATATTCAAAAAGAAACTCTAACACTAAAAACCTCAACTTCTTAATTAGGTCCTCTCTTCCATTTCAAACATACATATGCACAAGCCTACATATATCTTAATATCAGCGTATTCGAGGATATGCTCATTTTTGCAGACTTGAACTACCTTACAGATCCCAAAAGAAGCAAAAGGTCTAGGAAATTGTTAAGAGAGAACCAAGAATTCTTTTAATTAAAAATATTTGTAACCAGCCTCCCAAGTGGGTAATAAAATATGTGACTGAATGTGAAATAGGCAAAAGAAAAAAAATCACAAATCCATTTATTTTCCCCAAATCAAAACATTATATTGAGAAATCTGTTACTCCCTCACCTGCCAAGTTCTAAGATTAGAAATCTTTGTTTTTGCTGTAACAGTTGATGCTACTGAAAACTGCTAAGTCACTTGAGGAACCTGTTCCCTGTTCTATTTCAGATGTTTCTTCTTCAATAATTTTTTAATTCAAAAGCTTTACAGATCACTCTAAACTTAGAGTCATAAGAAGAATGCTTTCAGATTTTTTTCCCCCTCTCTTGTGTGTATATGTATACCAGAATTTCTCCAGATCTCTCAAAATAAGTACTGTCCTCCAGGCTAAAACAAAGCTACAAGTACAATCAGTGCCTGTCTCAGGTCTTATCTCTCATGGATTGCTACCATTGTATTAATTAGCTTCTAAACTTCTGACTCTGTTGACCATGTAGTTCCTTTTTTCAGTGTCATCTGCTGCCAGTCTTGTTCATAGTTAAAAAAATAATAATAAATCAACCTTTTTCTGTAGGTTTCATTTGAACATGACTTGACCAGTCACCACAGCCATCAATCACCCTTTCGTTAAGACATTGTTTCTTTATGCATAATATTACCATGGTATATTTGTTTCTTTGAAATAGAGAGAAATGTAATAAACTACTGAGACTAT
Source organism: Ursus americanus (assembly GCF_024610735.1). Classification (NCBI taxonomy): domain Eukaryota; kingdom Metazoa; phylum Chordata; class Mammalia; order Carnivora; family Ursidae; genus Ursus; species Ursus americanus. Next base: position 19,893,138 of record NC_142162.1, read on the forward strand.
CATGTGTTAAGGGGTGCTACAAGGCCAGAGTCTGCTGAAAACTGTTCTTCCTACCTGGTGTGGTGTATGAGACTCTTACCATCGGGGGCACTCCATTTAGTTAAGCTAAAGGCATCAGGACAATTATGTATTCTGATAATGTTACAAGGGAAGTAATCTAACACAACAAATCATGCATGCTTAGGGTAACTTGAAACCTACCTAAACAAAATAAAACCCATAATCCTTGCCAGTGGGTTTGGATCAAATGTAACTTTTCACTGAGTCTTCAAATTCTACAACTTTTCCATTATTTAAGATACATTCTTCAAAACTCCAGAAAGAAATTCCTAACACACCACCATATAGCTGAGGTTTAAAGAAAGCTCCAAAGATTAAGGAATGTGTGTAAAAGATCTTAAACAACAGAGCTGTTTTTGTTCACTCTCCTCTCCTCTTCTACAAAGAAAAACAAGAACATGGGTGACCTATGAGGATAAGGGAAACAGATCTCCATCTGCAAGCCTGTAAGAGGCCATTGAAAACAAGAGTATGAAAAGAAGTTTTAAAAGTTATAAGGAACACATTCAGAGAAGATTTTCAAATGCAAACAAGCAATTAATGAATTGAGTAACAACAGAAATTGAGCATATGCCAAGGCTTGCCAAGGCCTGCTATCTCATGCTTCTTTGGTGGGAGAAATTACTTTCTTTTACTATGTAACTCTGTCCTGAACTTTGTGCTATTTGGAGGAAAGAAAGGTGCTCAGGAAATAGGATTATCATTACCAGTAGCAGAAGGAGAAACTTAGTGGGTTTATTGTTTAGAAGCCATTCCAAGTAAGAATTAAATTAAAGTTTGCCTGAAAATAACTTTATACAAAGAGCATATTGTAGCTGCCAGTCAATAAACTATAACGTATAGAATAACTACATAAGCAATACGAAATGATATTTTAAGCAGTTTGTTCGTATGTGCAAATATAGTTGACCCTTGAACAACAAAGGGGTTAGCGGGACCAGCCCTTTGTGCAGTTGAAAATCCATGTATAACTTTTGACTTCCAGAAAACTTAAGTACTAGGTAGCCTACTTTTGACTGAAAGCCTTACTGATAGCATAAACATTCAATTAACACATATTTTGTATGTTATATGTATTGCGTACTGTATTCTTAAAGTAAGCTAGAGAAAAGAAAATGCTATTTAGAAAATCATAAGAGAAAATACATTTACAGTACTGTACTGTATTTATCGAAAAAAATCCGTGTGTAAGTGGACCCATGCTGTTCAAACTTGTGCTGTTCAAGAGTCAGCTGTACTTAATCTGGATAATTTATGAAGTAGTTATGACCTTGGGCAAGTTTGATAATCTTACTTTGCGTGCCTCACTTTCACCATCCTTGAAATAGGAATAACAAAGGACCTATCTCATAATTTGTTTTGCTATTATTAACTTGTACAACATTTATAAAATATCTGGAGCTGTGCCTGGTACAAAGTAAGCACTCAATAAATATTACCCTTAAAAAACTATAGACTTTTGGGGCACCTGGGTGGCACAGCGGTTAAGCGTCTGCCTTCGGCCCAGGGCGTGATCCTGGCGTTACGGGATCGAGCCCCACGTCAGGCTCTTCTACTATGAGCCTGCTTCTTCCTCTCCCACTCCCCCTGCTGTGTTCCCTCTCTCGCTGGCTGTCTCTATCTCTGTCAAATAAATAAAAATTAAAAAAAAAAACCTATAGACTTTTTTTTAAATAGACTTTTGTTAAAATATCTGAATAAGTGCTTCAATTCTGTAGTATACCTTAATGTTATGGGTTTTGTATCAATGCCTATAATAGGCTAAAATATATACCCCAATGATATCCAGGTAAGTCAGTCTCTGGAACCTATGAATATTCCTTCAAACGGCAAAAGGATCTTTGCAGATGTGATTAAATTAAGAATCGTGAGATTGTGAGATTTTCATGAATTATCCAGGTGGGCTTTAAATGTAATCACAAACATTCTTATAAGAGAGAAGCAAAGGAAGATTTGCATATAGAAGAAGGCAATGTGATGACTAAAGCAAGATGCTATTGTACTGATTTTAAAGATGAAGGAAGGAACCAGAAGCCAAGGAATGCAGTTCTTGAGGCTGGAAAAGGCAGGAAACAGATTTTCTTCTAGAGCTTCCAGAAGGAGTGTCGTCCTGCTTGACATCTTGATTTTAGCCCAGTGAAACTGATTTTGGACAACTGTAAAAGAATAAATTTCTGTTATATTAAGTCACTAAGGTTGGGGTAATTTTTTATAGCAGCAATAGGAAACCAATGTAGTATCTTACTTTTGTTTAATTGATTGAATGTATTTATTACACATGTACTATGGAGTGAAGTAGTTATAGGAAAGTATTTAGACAGTCAAAATATGAATGTATTTGCTTGAATTTTGCAAACTGGTGAGATATCTCTAGCCTTTTGTTTTTCTCCCAGTGTCCATAACTGTTTTATTTCAACTATTTAGACAGAGCAATGGGCACTTAGTGGGAAGCCCTTTTAGCTTTCTTCCTATGCTTAAGTTACCACTTCAAACACGTACTCTTTAACTTGCTTATCTTGGGTATGATGACACTACTTTTTAGGTAGCTGTTGTAATATAAGCATATAGACCTGCCACATTTCACAAAGCAAGAAGTGGTTGGATGAAACAATGGTGGTGTTGTAAAAAATACTGGCTTTGGAGCCATGTAAATACAAGTTTGAATCTTGGGTCTATTATAAACTTCGAGACCTTTATCATCTTTGGGCTATAGTTTCCTCTTGTGTAAAAAGGGATTTTTTTTAAGTGCCATATATGGTTAAAGTTGTCACATTTACATTTAATAAACATATTACAATACTCCAAGTCCACATTGCTCTTAGTAGTGGGAATTCTAGTCATTTTCCCAGAAGTTCCTCTCATCAGATGTTTCTGAGAATGTAAATCTCTACTCTTGGCAGCAAATCAGATGATGCCTCTAGGTGGACTTCAAAGCTGTTGGCCCCATAAGAGACCTTGGTATCTATTGGTCACAGAAGCCCTGGTGCTACTTCTGCTGCCTGCTCTACCTCTGACACAGGCAGCAACCTACTCTGGTGCCATCTCAGAAGATCTACACTAAATCACCAGAAAAAAGAATGCCAAGAATGGATTCTTTAGATGAGTGGCCAGACAAAAGTGAAAAATGTCCTTTCTTCTATGTTATACTTAGGGCATATTCCAGAGTAGATAACTGGTCTCAAACCAGCATCATGGAGATTTTGTTTCAGCTCTTTTGATTCTCCAACGCGTTGATTGTTTTCCCCTCGGCATAATCTTCAGTACTGAATTTGATGAATCTAGAAGGATGGTGGCAAGAATTTAAATAAACCCACATAGACAAATCCAACAAGTATTTTTTGAGAGATATTAGTTTTATTTAGGAGATCTTAATCTTTTGTAGATGATATCAAGAAAGAACTGTGACCTTCTAGGAATCAGTATAGTGTCTTGACTAAGACACAACATTTGGCCCAGATTAAAAATTTAATCTCAGGCTCTTCTCTGCAGAGAATAAAATTCATTAAATTTGCAGATGTTTTCCTTAGAATTTACCATATTGCCAATCTTCAGAACTTACGTGATCCTTATGAGCCTGGACATGACAAGCCAGTAAACTGTCTCAGAAAACATATAACTTTGAAGGGGGGGGAAGGCTTATCTGGTCCTCTGACAAAATTTTCAAGTCCCATGACTTTCTCCACTGAGTCAAACATCTCACTATGGACTGACCAGATTATTCATTTGATGATAAATGATTATCCATCTAAACCTACTAATAAAAGTATGTAGCATTAAGTTTTATTTCCATTAGGGAATAATCTCTCTTGGCTACTGATTAATCAAATAGAAACAGTGTCCTAAGATTTAAGTGGTTCTAACTTTTGGGGATGACACATTCTCCCCATTATAATGAATATATGCAAAACCTACAAAATATGGTATTCAATAAATATTAAGAGGCTTTTTTTTTTTTTTGTGGTCTGTGGACCCCGGGTTAAGAACTCCTGAGACATAAAGAATTTCAAATATAAAGCAAGATTTTCAGATGACATCTGTGTGTGATAACACAGAATTTAAGAGTTCCGGCTGGATTTTTATTCTATCATGCCATTGAGTTGCTCATAGTCAGTTGGGTTGTCTTTAATGCATTCGAATGGTAGAGTTGGTCAAAATAAATACTATATATGATTTGAAATCACATATGGACTTTTAAAAATTCCCATTTATATCGCTTGGTACATCAGTTTGCTAGAGCTGCCATAAGAAAACAGCACAGACTGGGTGGCTTAAACAACAGAAATTTCTTTTCTCACAGTTCTGGAGGCTTGAAGTCCAAGATCAAGGTGCTGGCAGGGTTGGTTTTTTCCGAAGCTTCTCTCTTTGATTTGCAGATGGCTGCCCTATTGCTGCTTTTTCATTTGGTCATCCCTCCAGGTTTGCACCCCTGGCGTCTCTTCATGAGTCCAAATTTTCTCTTCCTGGAAGGACACTAGTCAGATTGGATTAAGACCCACCCATATGATCTCATTTAACATTGATGACTTCTTCAAAGGCCCTATGTCCAAATACAGTCACATTCTGCAGTACTGGGGCTCTAGGGCTTTACTGTATGAATTTTGAGAGAGGCACAATTCAGGCCATAACACAGTGTCTGAATTTAATTGCCTTTATTTGCCTTTAAAAGTATTATTTCACATGTCCAAATTTTCATAGTTGAATTATCCCTCAGGTTGTATATAAATTGCACCTTATTTTCGTAGGTTAACCTGATGTCAATAAAAATGGCATCATTAATTTGTGGCCCAAAGAAAACAACCATAGACAAAGGCTTTTTAAAGTAAAAATAGTAATAACTGGAGTTTGATGAACTTTTCATGATTATAAATGTCATCATGAAATAACAAATGTAAATACTTCATATATAGTCTTGAAAAGATTTATAATATTTGCTTAATTGTTGTGTTTTTTTTTTTTATGTAGAAGAACTGGTATACAGGTTGTTCTTGGCAATGCAAGGGCTGTACAAATGATATTTCAGTCCTTACCACCCTACTGATTTGGTTATGTTATAAGTACATCAATAACATATTTGCAAATCTTCCAGCGGAGGATGGAAATTACAAGGGAAAAGGAATTGGTGGGTTTATATTACAATAGGTCAAAAGATCAAACATTAGACATTTATTTACAAATAACGTATTTATTGTTAACTTTCACTGTTAAACTAACCTTCTCAAATAAAATATCTTATATTGGTGTGCATGCAGAAATGACAAAAGGTGAATACAAAGAGGGGAAAATGATATAGCTGAAGCATGGCCACAAATCCAAAGCAAATAAAATTAATATTGGATATTAAAATGGTAAATATTTAGGTAATAAATCTTAGTATATCAAGGTTATCAGTAGGTCAGCTTCCACATTTGTGAAAAAGGTATCAGAAAAGAGATCAGTCTCCTTAGTCCCTTTCCCTCACCAAAACAGGAAATCAGGATTTTGTGAAAATTGGGCTTTTTTTTTTTCCATTTTCTAGTTTCTGAACCAGTTTTTAGCAATATTAAAAGCATTTAAATTCAGGAAATATGCAAAATATCAACAGAATTTTAACCCTAATGCACAGTGCGTCAGATGAACGACAGAAATAATTGCTGTCGGTTTGTACTTTTTTGACCAATAATTCTCTGTATTTCCTGCAAGTAACTTGAGTGATGCAAATGACCTTATTTTTACAGCATGCTTTTATTAAATAGTTTATTATTTTGGCAGACTAATAAAGATTTTGGTATTTGCTTTTATTTGCAATAATATTACCACCACATAAAAAAGGATTTTATGTTCTTTTTGAGGAACAAGGAGGATAAAAGTGGTGATGGATAGCGCAACTGAGGCATCAGCAATGAGCTGGAAATGAGACACATAAATATGAAAGCAGAGCTAAGAAAATAGAACTGCACCCTTGGCCTTTCTTAAAAGAACATGCACACTTCATGGTTCATTCACACTGTTACAGAAACTCCTTTTGTTTCCAATGAGTCAGGGAATGCACGCAGTCTGAAACACTGTTCTCACTCCTAGCTGACTGACTCCTTCTATTTAATTAGACTCATTCCAGGAAAATATTTCCAAGCTTTCTGAGGATGTTTTGATTTGAGGGAAAGAATAATCGATTGACTGAAAAGTTGGTGGATGTAGGGGCTGAAGGCGAAATCAAAACAGATTTATTCCTATTTTCACCATTATTTAGCACAGAGCACAAAAATGAAAGCATTGCACACCGTCACATCTTTGTGATTGGGCCGGTGTGGAGTATTTAAGGATAGTCGGGGAAGGTAGCTACACAATTGAACGTGTCTTTAAGGAAAAATAATATTTAACATGTATATAGAAACATTGGACAGACCACATTAGATGGAGGCTTTGGGAATTATAGCATTATATCTTGCCAGCGATGGTACGTGTTTATTCAAAAATTATAATTGTTTGCATGTTGTGTGTTTTCTGATTTAATGTCGGTATGTAAATTTTGCATGTCAAATATTATATATTTATTGTCAGCAGAGTATGTTTGGCATTAATTTTTATCTTCTTCCATTAATAACTTGTTTCCTCATAGCAGCATTTAATTGTTACCACGAGTGAAAGCAGATTGTAATGAAGAAACCAAAGGGAAGGTAAATCTCTTATCAGGGCCAGAATCTGAATTGGCACATAGTAGCTCTTAGCTCAGTAATATTCATATGTAGAACTATTTTTCTTTGCACATGGAAGTGCAGCCAATAGATGAAAGTAGAAAGAAATAATATGTTGTGAACTGAGAAATCCACTGCTTCATTATCGACATAATTCGGATCTTACAGAGGGAGAAAGCTCTACCATTTGGACTCTTGTCTCAAAGGCTTACAATAGACATGATTCTGACAAGAGGTTGGTGGTAGCAGAACAGACTTAACAATTAATGGTATGCCAAGGCTGAGTTCAGAGAATTGCTTTACCCAATGCCAATCATTCATTCCTGGCAGTAGTACTTCACATCTTTCCTGGGATGCCATCCAACCACAGTGGCATCTAAAATATATCAAGCAGTGTTGTTACAGTTGGAGGTGAAATTGAAATTTGCGCCAAACAGAAGTGACAAATTCACATGGCTGAGTGTTGCCTAGCAATCAGGTCCAAGGGGGACGCAGCAATTCTGCCTTTACCCGTGGGGGTGTGTAAGGGGGGAAAGAAACATTTACATTAGAGCCTAGGTGGTCTCACAAGTACAGCCAGGTATATGACAGACTTCATTTCACTTCCAGGGTGTAAGGAGGTAAGGTATTAGAGCAGCACAGGGAAAGGAGGGCAGCAGCTGAAGTTGGTAGGGTAAGCAGCTTTCAAGGCGGAGATTCTCAGCAATTAACCTGGGGGAGGGGGAGAGCAGCAAGATGCCAAGATGCCAGACACGCTGCAGAAATTCATGGCAATTGGCCATCCTGCTGCCTTTTGACTGCAGGCCTCTGATGCACCTCTGTTCAGCTGACACTTGGCAGCTGTGTGGCCCCAGGGTAAACGGAGCAAATGGTGGCTTTCTCTTCCCAGAAATCCACCTGGGAGGAAAGCTCCGGGTGGGCAACCAGATTCAAGAGATTCCTGGAAGGAACAGAACAAGTCAAGCTGAAATTCTTGTCTTGTGCCCTCATTTACTCTTCCGATTTTGGGTTCCCCATTCCATCTATTTTGTACTGGTCTTCTCTTTACTTTGGAGAATACTACCCAAACTCCCCCTATGCTGTCCTCTAAAGTGTGAAATGATTATCAAATCAATGATTAACACACAAAACAGCAAGTGGATATACTAATATACTGAGTCACAGTGCTTGCCTCATAAAATGTTCTCAGGTCACAAACTGAGAAATTTTGCGCAAATACATTTTTTTTTCCACCACTCCCTTATTTGGAAGAAGCATAAACCTGGACGTTTGTAGACTGGATTTAACTGTTTGATGGAGGAATTTATGGAGGTATCACAGCGACCACACCATAGATTGTTTTCCCATTGCCTACATTTGTTGTTATTCTTTTTCTCTTTAACTCTTGGGAACGAGTTAACCTGCTGAGTCTAGTCTTCACTGTTTACGAGAGAGGAGACCAATCTCTCGGCTAAGATGGTAGATACTATCATTTCCTGGTGTGATCTCCCTACTTCACAGGCTTAGGCTTTAGGGAATTGTCAATGTTGCAAACCTTCAATACCATGTGTATGGTATTTGGCTGGATTTGTATGTAAACTGTTGTTTTTCTCAAAGAGACTATAAATTCCTAAGGGCAGGACCATTTCTTCTGAGTAGAGTCAGGTAAGATAAACAGGTGAAACTACAAAGTGCTATCCAATTAGATTTTGTTATTCCTATTATGTGTAGTACGCTCTCCATTTTGCAATGATGTTCAATAAATGGTGGATTGATGGATGGACTGAATAAGTGGATGAACTGGTAATGACTGAGGAATATATGAAACTACACATGAATTTAAGAGATTATATAGATCATAAAACTAATAATAACTAATATGATAATATAATAATGCAATAATAATAATTAATTATGTAGATGCTCATTTTGTGTCATCCTAAGTTCTTCACATAAATTAATTCATTTAATTCTCACAACAATATGAGGTAGATATTATGATTTCAGTGAGGGGATTGTTGCTCAGAAATGTTGATCAATTTTCCTGAACTGTAAGTGAGGAGAAGCTTTCCAACTGGACTTCAGAAGTAAGCTCCATTAATGGTATTAATTACCTATAGATGAAAATGTAAAATTTGGATCTATTCTGTTTGAGTTCTGTAAGCATGAAGAGCTAAGGCAGAATGCAGTCAGTACACTATTGAGGTAGGCAGAAGAGTGGCCCTTCAAAATGAGACATCCTAATCCCTGGAACCCCAGAATATGCTAGTTTACATGGCGAAAGAAGAATAAGGTTGCAGATAGAATTATGGTTGCTGATCAGCTGACTTTGATCTAGGGGAAAGTTAGCTTGGCTTATACACGTGGGCCCACTATAATCACAGGGTATTAAATCTGAGAGGGAGGCAGAGGAGGCAGTGTTAGATGCAATGTGAGAGACTTGACTGGCTGTTACTGGCTTTGAAGATGGAGGCGACCACTACCCAAGGAATGCACACTGTCTCTAGAAGCTGGAAAAGGCAAGAAAATGGACTATACCCTATGCCCTACCAATACCTCAGATTCAACCCGGTGAGACCCATTTTGGACTCCTACCTCAAAACCGTTGGATAATAAATTCGTGTTGTTGAAGTCATTAAGACTGGTAATTGGTTATAGCAGAAACAGGAAACTAATAAAGCTTTCAGATTTTAAGGTTACAGAACAAATTCTGACTCCTTGCTAATCCAACACTGAAATTTAGTGTCATAACTTCTGAGAGTTGAAAGTTGGAAGCCTTGGCCTGACTTAGCTTCATTATTAATTTCATTTTCGTTTGAACTATGTACAAGGAAAATCTTTCCACTTAACATTGGAGAATTCCTCAACACTTTTCTTCTCTAAAACAAGCAATGTCTATTTTTATTACATTTTAATCATATCATATTTCAAATTAGAAACATAGTCATGCAAAATTACTCAGGAAAGAGAGATGTGAAGTGCAATGGACCGTAATTGAAACTTTTCTGTCCTGTTGTTTCACGTTCCTTGCTCTTGTTTTCTCATCTACCTCCACCTGTCCTTTGTTAACTCTCAAAACGATGATCACCTCAAATCTGATAAGTCTCTGGCTAAGGATCCATAAGGATGCATCCTTTTTTTTTTTTTTAAGGCTCAGTATCCTAGTATCTTTATTGTTTTTATTTTCCCATTTAATAATAGTAGTAGTAATAATAATAATAGGTGAAATTTATTAAGCACTTTCTGATGTAGGAAAGAACATTAGGTTTTGAAGCCGATGGCCAAGAAAGAATTCTTGAGACGTCCTTGGCGCAAAAAAGTGATTTCATTAAAGCACGGGGACAGGACCTGTGGGCAGAAAGAGCTGCAGTGGTATCATGAGGGGTGGTGATTATATACCTACAAGTTGGGGAGGGGGTTTTGGGATAGCATAAGTCTCTAAGGAATTTTGGAAACAAGGTTTTCAGGACCTTGAGGGGACTTAGGTATTGTCAAGGAAAGGTCATTTATAACCATCTAATTAAACCTTAATCACGAGACCCTTCAGATGTATATTGGTGGGCCGTATGCTTGGGTGGTGATTGCCAACACATATCTTGGGGGTTTTTAGATGAAGGATAATTTCTGAAGGAATTTTTATGTGTTAAAGCAGATTTACAGGATTGGTGGGGGGGGGGTGCTAAGTGGGCCTTTTCCCCTTAGTAAGGTGTCGACATCGAGGCAGTTGAGTCCCTAGAGGAATGTCACTCTCCCTGTTTCAAGGACTTGTCAGTGGGCTGTAGGTAGAAAGGAAATTTAATAATTTTTCTTCTGCCTTTGTTTCCCACATCACTTTCTACGTGCCATTATTTTGATAAATGCTTTACAGATGTCATTTAATCCTCATAAAACTTTAGGAGGTAAGTACTTTTGTTATTTCTGTTTTTCAGATAAGAAAAGTGAGACATAAAGAGGGTTAGAAACTTGCCTAGTCCCTTAGCTCAAAAGTGGAAGAGCTGAGATTCACCACCAGAGGATGGTCTACCTTCAGGTGAGTGATCATAACCTTACACTCTGCTACCTTATTTCCTGTCACCAGGGGAGCCGCTGCTAGCCCCCCTGCTGGGCAGGAAGTACTTGAATTATTCGCAGTGCTTAAGATAACAAAAGATAACTGTGCTTAAGTGCTCTGTCCTGAGGATAGCCCTGGTGGTGAAGAAATAAATAGAATAAATACGGGGGAGATGGAAATCCTGGCAGGTGTTGTGCACTCAAAAGCCTGCCGAGGTTATACGTATCAGAAAGTAGACCCCGAGCATATCAGTGAAGGACCCTTGGCTTATTTAATGTCATATTTTGAGCATTTAGCATCAAGCTCAGTCTGTAGTGTTTCACTAGTGATTCTAAATCTGGGTTTGCTGGACCACCAGGAATGTGGCGATAATATTGGAGAATCCATGTGTTTTACAGTCACTATTCCAAAATGTCAAAGGAAATTATCCATCTACAATGATAAGGCTGCACAGACTGTTTAAAAAGATGAATTTTTCTTGGCTGTTGGCTAGAATTCTACCAGTTTAGTGAGATTATATACTGGTTACTTCATGATGACCAGAAGCTTTGATTAACAGGTGTGTATGTACAATAAAATGGGAAACCAAATATGGCTTTAAATGAATTTTGTTTGAGAAACAAAAAATTATATATGAGTACAATGAATTATGAACACTTAATGGTGGTGATGGAGGCAGCTGAGTCTGAAAACCTAGCGGTGAGGCCTACAGGACCCTCCAAGAGGGTCCTTGGCTTCATGAAGGATACAAATCCGATGTGAGCCAGAGAACATGCAAACAAAGTTTACTGAATAGTGTGACAGGTAGAGACTAGCAGACAGCATGTCTGGGAGACTCAGGAAGGAACAGGAGAATCTCATTGTTTAGGGTTAGGGATTTATATTGGAAAGTGGTTCTAGGGTTCGTGTTCCTTTGGGAATCCAGGGTAGAGTCTGATCAAAGGTGAATGTCAGGTGAACGATAGGTGTTATTTCATGAATTACCAAAGGTATTGATGCCAGCGTCAGCAGAGATTTGCTCTAAGCGAATGCCCTGGAACTTGTTCGAGATCTGGCTCTTCTTAGATGTTATCAGTGTTTGGGGCCTAGGACGAAACTCAAGAGATTCTAACTTTCTTGCTTCTGCCTTGAAATGGGAACATAGCTTCTTTGGCTTATTCAGAGGCAAAATATGGATCATGAGTAAATGGAGCCTAGCAGAAAAACAGCAGAGATGGAGCCTTTCTAAAATGGAGTCCCTTCAGTTTCCCTGCTTCAGTGGAAACATTGAGAACCATAATGCGTACTCAAGTGTTAGTCACCAAAAGTTGAGTGAATAGGTTCAAGTCTTGTGTTTCCAAATATCTGCATTATACCTGATGCTTCTGTTAATAAATTACTTTTTCTAGTTATCATACTTCAGTGCTAATTACCTCAACTTCGGTGACCACTAACATGTATCTGAGCTTAGGCCACACAGACAGACTGTAAGTTTTGATTAGAGGGAAAATAGTTTTCTAGAAAGAGCAACTTAAGTTTATCTATTAGGAAGTATTAAGGGGCTAGTTTCTTTTGGGTTGGCGTTGTAGGCATAGACGAGAATAACATAAGGAGGAGAAAAGTATTGAAAGAAGAGATGAGACAGTACAGCTAGAGACAAACAGTGTCTACTCTACAATTTGCCTACTGTACAATTTGCCTATTCCTGGCACTTTTAGCCAATACAAGAGCAATTAATGAATACTTTCTGACCCTCTACTTTAAAGGTCTGTGCTATACAAAATAAGTTTCTTTATCTTTGTTCTCAAAGGGAAATGGGACATGCACACAGAGCTGGCACTAGGATGAGGAGAGGAAGGCACTTCGTCTAAGCATATGAAAATATAAATGATGACATAAACCATAATTTTATTCAGCAGTACAGTAGAGATCGTGAGGTAGTACCAAAAGAATTAACCAGAGACAGGAAATGATGCAAAATTTAGAGGAAGGAGCCATCATTATTGCCTGGAATCAAGAGGTTCAGAGCTGCGATTTAGAGGGGGCATCCATCTGACTTGCCCACTATTCCGAGACATGTACTACACTGGATTACCCTTACTAAAATAGAATTTTTTTCACCCTCCTCTTAATAAATAGAAGAGAGCAGGTGAAGCTCAAGGGACTTCTTTTTTCTTTTCATGACACCCTAGTATCCTCAACCTAGCTGGTCCATGCTGTAGCACTAATCAGAGTGCAGGGCCCATTGATCCACTTGATAGATACCTTCTACTTATAAGGTAAAACATAAAAACATTTAACTTAGAGAAGATCTCACTAAATGTTAGCCACTTCACCACTTCCTTGCAGTATGAGCTTGGAGTGGTTATTGATTTTATTTTCCTTATCTGTATAATGGGACAGCTAACTTCTACAACAAAAGGTTAAGTAAACCATAAACATAACTGAAATAACACGTAAAAGTGTCTGATACCCATCAGACCCTCAAATATTAACTGTAATTTTGAAAAGTGACCATATGGGTACAGGCAGATGGAAGCTGACCCCTGTAGTTGAGGGGAGTTGTATGGTGTTTAGAAATTGGGTTCTGCTGGAAATTTGAAGAAATTTCTTGTCTACAAAATGAAGGGATTGAACGAGTGGATTTGGAAGGTTGAGGAAATTCTAATGGTCTCTGTTTCTGAGAAGCAAGATGTTAATGAACCACCCTAATCAAATTCTTTCTAGGCCCCAAAGCATTGATACATTATTGAATATAAAAATAATGAAAAACTCACCACTAACTAAAAAGACAACATCTGTCTGCTCATTGGGCATATGCTCATGGCTTGGATATGTATCAGTTGGTGGCAGACAGTGTCGATATTACTGGGTTGCAAAAACAAAAAGTAGTGAGCATTTTATTAAGCCAAATTATTCAGCTTGATAAGAAGCTACATCTTATTCGGGGATTCTTCCCACTACTTTGGTATCAAATTGTCTTTTCACGATAGGATAGAGATAAAGGATAGTAATTATTTATTCAGATTTCTGAAAGGGAAAATGGAAAGTTGGCAACTATGTCAGTTTCCCAGTTGTTTTTTATTGTTGATTAATTTTCAGGTTCATAAAATTAGAAAGTCTAGAAATCACTGACCTGGACCACCTCCCAATAAATAGTTTTTATTTTTATCATTAGCACTGACATTATTACTAACAATGTTGAGAACAAAGTTTCTGAAAACAATGTTTGATTGTTCATTGAAAAGTACCAAGTTTTTTAAAACCTCACTAGCCTTTCTCAGCATCAAAGCTTAAAAACACATCCTCCCCCTGCCTCCACTCTGAGGAGAAAAAGATGTTAAGAAAGAAGGGGCAAGAGTCAGATTTTTTTTTTTTTCCTGCTCCTGGGGGATCCTACCCAGTGAAATATTTACAAGTGCGGAAATGGCACAAAGGAAGTCCACTTATTGCTGGAGAGGAAGGTCGGAGCAGGCAGGCGGCCTCCTCAGTGAGTCAGCTCAGAAGGCTCGTCTGTTCTGACCTAGCTTCAGGCGAGTAGCTATCGGGACTGTTTGGGGTAAGCGATACAAAGAAGATAAAACATCAACAGCAGTTTTTTGTTTGTTTGTTTGTTTTTTTCAGTAGCAGTTTTAATGTCAGAGCTGTTGCTTGAGTTTCACGCTCCCAGAATAATATAGTCAAGTTCTGGAGGATTTTCACGAGGTGATATTTTAACATACATTAGAAAAACTGAGGGAAGTAATTTTATAGAAGTTGAAAGTTCTTACGTAGTGATAGATTTTAAATCCATAGTAAAGGCTTGGTTTTGACCACCTTCTGACTGACTTTTGAACACATTTCTATTGTAAATTAATAAACTTTTATAATGACTAGAGACATTTTCTAACTTAAGAACTCAATCATGAAATTGTTAATCTATAAATGATTTATCAAATGTAAAAAACTGCTATTGTTGCTACCATTCTTCTGACTTATCAGCAATATTTTTTGTATTCTTATTGTTGTCTCTCTATGGAATTTGACTTGAAAAATAATGTTTACTTGTGTATGTTAACCTTGAGTGTTACATTGAGTTATATCAGACCTGTTGTTCAGACATATTGACATTAAGAGAAACAAAGGGAACTCAAACTGACTTTGAGAGTTCACCATATTAATCTGTTATCAGAACCAAGGACATACATTTAGAAATTTGGTTTGCTCAAACTGTCTCAGACCCAATGATAGTCCGAGATACTTATTTAGTCTGAACATAGATTTATATATAAGGGAACATGCCAAACAACTTGAAGTCAGTCGATGACAGGAATGGCTGCAATAATACGAATAGATTTAACAACAGCAATGATAATATCCTACAAACACGTATTCCCTAGAGAAAGAACATGCCATCCAACACGTCAGTATCCGGTCTTCCGTTAGGTTTGATATTTTATTGCTCAGTAAAGGATCCCACCCTTTGACCTCTTCTGAACTGATCATTATTGATTGTGATTCAACTTGTCTATTCAAAAGTACAGAAAGCAGTTTTAGCTCTTTCCCGTTCTTATGCATCATCTGTGACTTGCATCAAAATACCATGAATGTGGGGCACCTGGGTGGCTCAGTGGGCTAGGCGGCTGCCTCCGGCTCAGGTCATGATCTCAGGGTCCTGGGATCTAGCCCCACCAGGCTCCTTGCTCAGTGGGGCATCTACTTCTCCCTCTGCCTCCTCTGCCCTGCCCATGCTCTGTCCCTGTCTCTCTCTTTCTCAAATAAATAAATAAAATCTTAAAAAAAAATACCATTAATGCATGCACCTGTCTTAAGTTTTATTCTGACTGTGTGTGTGTGTTTGGTAGTGTTGGAAGGAAAAGTAATAATACAGCCAGTTATATTTTAACAAAACACTTGAATGTCATAAAGCAAAATTTATATTTAGTATTTCTCTTTTAAGCCAATAAAAGACCGTACATTTAGTTCATCTATCTCAAGGTGAACTGACTTGAGAAATGTTTATTTTCTTTAGCTGTTTACTTTTGTATTTTGAGTTTGAAAATTATTTTTAAATTCTTTCCCTATCCTCATATGCCTATAATTTTTAAAGATACTCATCAGTATGAGTAGAGCTCCAGGTATGTATTTGTGAAGGGTAGGGAAAGGGGGCACATGCTACCTTATCATCTGTCTAGCCGTTAGACTTACTAAAAAAATCCTTTAAAGGATATAATATTATGTTTTAATCACATCATCAACAAAATTCAAAAACGGAAATTTTTTTCCTAATTGCTTCAAAACTAGAACAGTATGGTCTAAAGAATATTTGTGACCTCCTGCTACCTCAAGAACATAGGTCAGCTATGGTTGTTCAAGTGTGGTTCCCTGACCAAGTCATACAAGGTAGGACTTTTTACTTCTAGACTTTCAGACAAGAAGTTTTAAAGAATAAACACATAGTTTGCCTCTAAATCACTTTCCTTTGGAATCAGTATGAGTTCTTCTGGGAACGTGGGGGCATAGATGCACTACATTTGTGTGCAGGATTTGTTTTTTTTTTTTTTTTTTTAAAGATTTTATTTATTTATTTGACAGAGATAGAGACAGCCAGCGAGAGAGGGAACACAAGCAGGGGGAGTGGGAGAGGAAGAAGCAGGCTCATAGCAGAAGAGCCTGATGTGGGGCTCGATCCCATAACGCCGGGATCAGGCCTGAGCCGAAGGCAGACGCTTAACCGCTGTGCCACCCAGGCGCCCCTGTGTGCAGGATTTGAATGACCACTCTGGGAACAAGCTATATATTTACATGTAGGAGTGTGTGTGTATGTATATACACACATGTTTAATAGTCTAATAAAAAAGAACCCACAGGCCTATATTCAAGCGTAGATGCACATATTCATATTTTATGCTCAAGCACAATTCTGACATCATTGACACTTTGTGTTGGGATAGGACAAACTGGTGTCACCAAACAGGAAAATTAATTCACTCGATCCTTAGTATGCTCATGGAAACCATACAATTCATTATAAGCATATTGCCAATACAAAGACAAACAAACTGTATGTGTATCCTATTAGATCTAAATCATAGAAGGGAGCTGATCTGGTGGAAAATATAGTGCATCCAGCCTTGAGCATTCTGAGTTGTACTCATGAATTACGCACTGTATGCTTAGGTTCCACTCTAGTTTCATATAATTTACACAGGGTTATTATACATTGTGCCTCTTCCCAAACCAGCTATCTCTGTAAGAGGCTCATGCATATGGAGCCAGGGGAACACTCAGGACCAGTCCAAGAATGCTGTGTCCATCGGGGAAAAGACAAAGTAAAGATCAGTCCCTACCTAAATGCACAAGAAACATCAGATATTCCTGAAACCCCACCTGTGAAAAGTCTAATGGCTGATCTCAAGAAGTATGTCACGGAGAGTTCGGGTAGATAATTTAAGCTGTCATGAAGTCGGGGAGAGTGGCTGGTTAAATCTTTTGTGAGCTTGCTGCTTCTTCAAACACTGTACAGTGTCTAACACACAAACACACTTTATTGAGCACCAGAGGATTTTCACCCACCCCTACTACATTACTCCGACAAATATAAGAATTAAAACCAATGAAAGGGAAAAAAGTAAAAGCCTAGATGTCTAAAAGTGCTTTGCTCAGACAAGTTTTTTTTTTTTTTAATTTTAATTTGGATATTGCTGCAAGTCGTTCATGAATCCTTTGCTTAAAACCTATGTGGAAGGGACATTTTGAATTTTCTATGATACTAGGCTAACCATTTGAAAAATAAAATGTTCAGTTAATGCCACTCTAATCAATGAGCATGTCTCTTAAAAAAACAAGATTTTTTTAATGGAAACTAGATGTAAACTCAACAGATGAATTTTATATATTTTGTTCCCTAGTGTATTGTTAGTGACTAGACTGTAGTAAGCATTCAATACATATTTATTGAATGGGGGAAAGAAACCCACTCATGTGACATGTCAGGGAGAACACAGCTCTGAGCAGGTGATATGTTCATCACATGGAGTTTATTTCTCTATGTGTGTTTTGTCAGAAATCCAGAGGATACTACTTAAAGCAAGTTTTAATAAAGGATGTACTGATATCTCTTCTGATCTGTTATCTGTGTATGGTCAGAACAGGGTCAAAGGAGGCCTGTTAGGGGATGTATTTAACTACAAATAACAGAAAACTGCCGCAGTGGCCCTGGCAGGCAGGGCTTTGTCTCCCGTGACAAGAAGTTTGGAGTAGGTAGTCCAGGGTAGGTATGGCAACTCAATAATGCCACTAAGGAATCTATTTTTGTCCGTTTTTCTGTTCTGCCAGACATAGTTTGTAGGCATTTGCACTCAAGCTTGGCATCTTGTGATTGCAAGAAAGATGCTTGTTGCCATGTCGTATGCTAATATTTCATCAAAGAACAAGCAAAGATAAAGGAGTGAAGAAGGAATCAGGAATGGACGGTGACTCTATCAAGAAAGCAACAGCTTTCCCATCAATCCCAGCAGACATGATTAGCATGCCACAGAGTCTGGAAAAGCAAATGTTTTAACTGGACAGTTTGCTGCAGCTTCAAAAAGTCAGGGTCCTATTGAGAAGCAGAAGTGAAAAAGGATATTGGGTAGGCAACTAGCCATGTCTGCCCTGGGGGCTGAATTTAGGGAATTAGTTTAATTGCCAGAACATAAAATCTGAGCGGGGCTCCTCTGATCTCACTCTTCTAAAAAATAAATTCAGACCAGAGTAGTTCTATGAGGCAATTTAAGTGGATTTTCCCCCATGATTGAGTTAATTCAGACCTTGTATTCATAAATAACTGAACTAATAGGCGAAGATTTCTTGATGGATTTTCATCCTGCATTTGTGCCTTAGAATAAAAAAGTTATTGCCTTTGTACTGCCTATATTTAGGGTCTTCTAGTTTCTGGATCAACGTTTTCCTTATTTCTCCTTTCAAAACCATTTTTCCTAAATAGGAAAATAGAAGGAGTATGGTAAAGAAATTCATACCAAAACATGAATGGTGGACAGTGTGTTTATATATTGTCCTCTTTGGAGGCTTTTGGAAGTTTAATGGGCTAATTGCCCAAAAGTTCATCTCTTATTTCAGAAGCGTCTGAAAGAGTGGTTGAGAAAAACATTTTTGAATAGAAGAATCTTAACCTTAGCTATGTAGTCACCCATGTGGGCAGTTGTCTTTCTTATCTAAATATAGGACTTTGTTTTCATTTACCAAGACTGGTAAAAAAAAAAAAAGTAGGAATAATCTTCCTCTCTTTAATGCTTTGACAATATGCCAATAGAACAAGGATTTCTTTAGTAGATGACCTATATGAATCATATCATTTCATATTTCTTTGTTAATAGAAATACGAGAAATTTAATAGTAGTCAGGAGTTGGAGATGTTCACATCTTTAATAAGGTTTTAGCCTTTTTTTGAATTTATGATTTTTTCATTAGGACAAATCTTTTATTAATATAATGTAGAGAGTTATTTGGTAGAAGGGTATAATGTAAACTGATTTTTGTAAATTTAAGAAAACTAGAAGGAGAGGATGAAAAAAGTCATTTATGATAATACGATGGAGACTGTTGTTGCAAGTATTCATGTGTGTTTTATGTGCATCCAGAAAGTCTTTACGGTCTTCAAAACAATTTGTCTGCACCTACAGACCACACAGCCTTGTCATGTATTTATTGCTCACCACCCTACTTGCTGCTATGTTTTCCTTTTCTGCCTGAAGACTTAACATTCTTGGAGAAGAAGCCTTATGGGAAATAGTCGTTGACATCTTACTGAAGCAGTGTTGTTTCTGCATGGGAGCCAGGCTCAAGGAGTATTGCTGCAGATTCCAGAATAACTTCCTTGACTTTGCAAGAAGGACTCAGAGGGATCCTTATACCTCAATAATATGAGCAGAAAGTCTCATTGTAAGGTTTCACAGAAATGCACACACTTCTCTTTACTCATATCACTTGGAAATCTTGCTCCTGGAGAATCAGAGCCTGGGTTCTTGGTATAGCTGTATAAGGGACATCTGAAGAGGCATCATCTTGACTGTTACTTGCTCTAGGACACCCATTCGTCCCCATCCCATTATCTTCCATGCAGGCCTCCTTCTAAAGCTGTGTAGGGCCTTCCTCTCTGTGGGACTATATAATGGCTTCAAACTTTCTGTTCTAGGACAGGAGTGGGGTATGAGGATGTATACCTGAAGTGTAAATGGATCTTTTTTCAATAACCGTCAAGGGACAAGGATCATTAGAGAAGGATTTTTTTGCCCACACATGGAGTACATTGTCCCTGGCTATTCAAAATAAGCCTCTCAGTCTCAGAGAATCCTATCCCTCAGGAATGCCACAAGAATAGCCCCAATTAGCAGAATGTAATTACTTGAGTGGGAATCATATACTTAATGATGAACCTCTCCTCCCAAATGGCATAAGCTCTTGAATAATTTAGAAGGCGAGAACAATTCAATAAAAGAGAACCTTCTTTAGAGTTAGGGGATGTTTGTGTTCATGCCCGTGCACATGCGCGTCATAAGTGAGGGTTAGAATGAGAGAAGTTTAACTAGCTTTAAAGTGGAACAGAGTTGGTATTTTTAATCTATGAAGAGCTCATTGAAATACATGGAATGATTTCAAGACCCCAGATAGATAAATGGACTAAGGTTATGAAGAGGCAGCTTATCCAGGAGAGAATAAAACCAGTAAACAAGAAAATGTACATTTTCATGAGGAATCCAAGGCAATGCATATTAAAACAACTATACAGGCCCAATTTATATCTATTAAAGTAAATAAAACTTAAGAATATGTTATATAATGCTGGTGAGATTGTGGGGAAGCCAGTATCTGTATTTATTGCTGGCTGCATTGTAAAACTTTTGGAGACAAATTTGATCATTTTATTATATCAAAAACCTTAATAAGTGACCAGTGATCCTGAGAAATGATTCAATAAAATCATGAAATTGCATGAACTGAAAGTAATTGCTATATTTCCTATTATAGCAAAAATTAGAAGCAAATATTTAAATAAACACAATAGTGGGGTGCCTGGGTGGCTCAGTCAGTTAAGTGTCTGCCTTCTGCTTAGGTCATGATCCTGGGGTCCTGGAATCAAGCCCTACATAGGGCTCACTGCTCAGTGGGGAGCCTGCTTCTCCTTCTCCCTTTGCAACCACCTCCCCCACTTGTGCTATCTCTCTCATTTGATCTCAAATAAATAAAATCTAAAAAAAAAATTTAAAAAAAGAAAACACAATAGTTACAAATTATAAAATAATTCAATGGAATGGAATATATTTTTATTTTACAATGGATGATTAAAATGTGCTGGGATATGATACAGGAAACAAAAAATACAAAATTTAAATTATACTATGGATGTAACTAAAATTTGTAACTGTATGGGCAAGCACTAAAAAGGAATTTATGAAATAGTAGCAATATGTTAGTGTGGTATGATTTTCAGGGATTGGTTCTTATTCTAAAATGTATTTTAATATGATACAAATTTTTAAAAATCTGTAATGAGTTTGTTGAGGACCCTCAACTTGTTAGGGATAAACATGAATTAGATTTATTTCTCTGATAACTCTGCATTATGCTGACCTTTCCAATTTTTGCTGAGGGACTACTTCCAATTCTATGACTTTCAAGTCTTTTCAGTTATCAGAAGAGTAGCTCCAGTTTTGTTTTTTTTTTTAATTTGTTTATTTATTTATTTTAAGTAATCTCTATGCCCAATGTGGGACTCGAACTCCTGACCCTGAGATCAAGAGTCATGTGCTCTACTGTCTGAGCTAGCCAGGTGCCCCTCCAGTTTGTTATTTTTTTTAAAAAAATACTCAGTCCTGTGTGTTTTGTAACTTATCTCACATGCAATTCAAAACTTTCCTGTTCTCCCTCCAACTTCAATTAGATTTATGACTTGCTGTGGACTGCATGTTTGTGTTCCACCAAATTCTTGTGTTGAAACCCAAACTTCTATTGTGATGGCATATGTAGGTGGGGCCTTTGAGAGGTAATTAGGTCTAGATGAGGTTATGAGGGTGGAGAGTTCATGTTGAGATTAGTGCCCTTATTAGAAGAGACCAGAGAGCTAGCTCTTGCTGCATGTGAGGATACAGTGAGAAGTGGCCATCTTTAAATCAAGAAAGGGGTCCCTCAACAGACCCCAACCATGCTTGCACCCTGAACTCAGATTTCTCAGCCTCCAGAGCTATCAGAAATAATTGTTTCGTTGTTTAAGCTACCCAGGGCATGGTATTCTGTAATAGCACCCCAGACTAAGTAAGACATGACTCATTTCCCTTTTCTCTTTCCTGTATTTCTGCTCTGTTGGACATGGCTTCTGTTCTGATTTTCCCTTCAATAAGTCTATTCTGCATTTAATGCTGACTGTCCATTATCCTTCTTTGGTTCCTCAGAGGGTCCCAGGATTGTCCACTCCATAATCTCCTGGAATGGGAGATCAGGTTAGCTTTAATCTTTTTCTTCTAGCCTCAACTCTTTTCACAAGACATCTACCTTACAGCTTCTTACTGCTGGAGTCCCCTTAGTTAGTAGGCAGTCTTCCTGGGAATGAGTTGATACCAGGAATACAACTCAAGCACAGCCATTCTATTCAGGATTTATATAGGAAATCATGGATCCTGGTTTATACCTAGTAGTGGAATGTGGGTTGTTTCACTGACTTCTCTCAAATATCATCTTCCTCTTACCCTTCATCCATACTCAGCATCAGACTTTCTGCTAGCCTAGTATCCTGGAAACTTTTTAATAATTTATCAGCAATTGCCCATTTAATGGGGGACAGGACTGTTTAGACAGTCACTGAGACTAATTCTCCTGGAGACTTCCTTTCAAGAATTACTCTATATATTTTCTTCCTTGATTTTCAGCTTTATAAGCCTTGCACTCTCCAGGAAAGCAATTCCTCAATTCCCATATCTGGTCTTTTTCCTATGTTAATCAGAGTGCTGGTGGTGGAGGAGGTCTTTTTGGTTATGTAGAGAAAGTGTCTCTCTGTAAGCCCTAGAGGGGAGATGCTGGCTCCAATTACTGGCATTTCTTTGAACTTAGAACGTGAAGTATTTAGATGCCAGTTCTGGCACTCAGCTTCTAACATCATTTAAAAGCAGAGTATTATCATTAAATGGTAGTTTGAGTGTAGTTAATTTATAGAATCAGGGGACTAAGCTAGATATGCTCTAGCTAGTAAATATAGTTAGTACCACCAGTAGTTGTTGTCTGAATGATTAAATCCTTTTTGAAAAGGGCAGGACAATAATTCAAAATATTTTAGAAAGCATTCCTAAAGCGTCCTAACCCAGCCACACAGACATTTTATTTTGAATTATAACCCCTAAGTAGTATCTGCTGAAAACCTGCTGAAAATCCTTTCCCTCTCTCTAAAATACTTGCCATGCATACATCTTCTACCTGGGTTAAAATTGTCACAATTATGGG
This sequence comes from Ursus americanus, assembly GCF_024610735.1. Classification (NCBI taxonomy): domain Eukaryota; kingdom Metazoa; phylum Chordata; class Mammalia; order Carnivora; family Ursidae; genus Ursus; species Ursus americanus. Next base: position 19,916,349 of record NC_142162.1, read on the forward strand.
TAGAGGAAGGGGGTTGGGGTGAAGAACCCTGGAATGTTGGGGCCAACGGGGAGATATGGGACTTCCAAAGCAAACTACTTCCTTTCTTTTTTACCAGGATTAGCACCATCACTCATATGAGGAGGAGGAATTTTATGTTTTCTTTTTAAATCTATTTGTGAGTAGTTATTAACTCATAGGCAGTTAAAGGGCCCGAGGGCAGAAATCCTGTTTCCTCTGTGAAATGCCCAGGTATTGCCTAACACTAAATAATGTGGATACTACTATTTTCAATCTTTCCTTGAATTAGAAGACAATGGTACAGCTTCAAATCAATCAATTTCTCATAGTTAAAGATGGAAATACTAGTTAGAGTTGACAAAGGAGAGAAAGAGAGAGATTTTCTTTTTTTTTTAATGAACTTTTTAAAAGTTAGAAAAATTTCATCTAAACTTAAGTTTTTGGGATGCTTTTAAATTTTACCCAAAACGTTATTCTAGTGGGGTTGTTTGTCTGGTTTCTAACACTGTCCATTTTTTTTTATGGATTTTGTTTGAGATGAGCATCATAGATGTATTTTTAAATTGATCAATTTGACATAGTAGTTTAAAATACAACATGTCCCTTAAGACTCAATGTCTTTGAAAATGGGAAGCTTGAGGTTGAAATAGCTGAAGGCAGAGTTAGAAAAATGGCCTATATTAATATCAGTAAGCTTGTTTTGCTTTTGATCATGCACAGACAGAAAAGCATGTCTCAGAGGTGAAATTGTGTATTATCAACATGCCTTTCCATTGTTCTTATATTCTGTAGTGAAAGTTGCTAATGATGATTCTTTATTTAGAATTATGTGTTCAGTTTTACCAGACTATCCTTAAAATAACATATAATTGGATATAACAGACTCCATAAAATATGAAAAATTACATGTTAGGTGAATCTGTGGCAGCCGCTGTGGTAAACTGACTCCGGAAAGGTAAGAGCTAAAGGGTCTGTTGACTGTCCTTTGGTCTATACATGATGCCTACATGAGTTTCAGATGGGCCAGTGAACAAATATTTGACCTTTCTTAAAAATTATATAGGCTTAGTTATATATGCTATCACCATTCATTTAACATTTAACTGCAAACTGTCTTGTTTTCTATTTAACTTTATATGTATGTAAAACTTTTCTTTTTCTGTTATTTCTTTTCTATTTCTACCCTGTGATCACTTTGGACCATAACAGGAAGATAAAGAACATGGAAGACAAGGGGGCCCCTGGGTGGCTCAGTTGGTTAAACGTCTGTCTTGGGCTCAGGTCATGATCCCAGGGTCCTGGGATTGAACCCTGCATCAGGCTCCCTGCTCAGTGAGGACCCTGCTTCTCCCTCCCTCCCCGCCCCTCCCCCTTCTGCTTGTGCTCACTCTCACTCTATCTCAAATAAATAAAATCTTAAAAAAAAAAAAAAGAATATGGAAGACAATCCCCCTAAACTACAGGATCGATCTTTCCTTGTGTCGTTCTGCTTATTTTTGTTGTATATTGAACTTGGTACAACACTTGGATTCCTGACTTTTCCCTCCTGCAAGCTTGTGATATCTAGTTCCAACTTTGCTGAAGTTTTGGTACTCAGACATGGCCGGTCTCTGAGTTTCAGTCTTACGTTTTCTATTGCCCACCCCATACCTTAGAATTAACAAGTAACAGCTTGGTAACTTACTCATTATGGATAAACACTGGTGGTCTCACTCATGCTCCTTTTACTGAGAGTTAGTTGTCAGAAGGCTAGAAGTAGCTCAGTTTTGTCAAAATGATTTGAGTTGATTCATGGCAAATGAAATGAAATTTTCTCACTTCCTACATGGTTAGGAATTTTGGTTCTCAGAAGGTATGGAATTTAAATAGTGAGAGCTAATGGAAGCCACATCTGTAGCTCTGAGAACAATAGCTAATTATATAGGTTCTTGAAAATACAATTCCAATCTATGTTACTAAAGAAATCTGCTGAAATTGGATTTTTTTCTACTTCAAGAAATCAGTTCAGAAATTCCAAACTTTTGTAAGTCATGGTCTTCTTTGAAACCGCATTGCTCATATGTTTTACATTTTCACTGCATGAGTTCTCTGTTCTTTTGATGTACTCAATAATTTATTACTTTTCGCATTTTTCTGGTGACACAGATCCCAGAGCTATAAGAAACTGGCCATTTAGTTCATATGATTTGGGCTTAAAATATGATAAAAAAAAAGTAAAAATAGTTAATGTATCAAATTGCATTACAAAAGGTGTTCTGAATAACAAAGCTTATTCCATTCAGTGAGTTTTTCTATGAAAGAATGATCTTGTCATAACAAATTTTATGTAACTGTAATAAAATTCTGCTTGTGTCTGTCTTATGATCATTATCACTAAGCAACAGACTTATTTGCTGCTTACAGGAATGATCTATAGATGAATTTATTAGAATTGCTTCATTCTGCCATCAAACACCAATTACACATCAACTCCCCTGAAGTTTTTACTCCTTTATCACTAAAACCAATTCAGACAGAGACGAAGACCCAAATATCTGAAGTTTGATATCACTATCACTGACCCCAAACAATTATAGTATCTAAAGCTTAAAATGATAGATATTTCATAGCATCTTCTATTTTTCCTGACCACAAAACGTTTTTTTTTTTTCCTCACAAGCTAATTCTAACTAGGAAAACTATCAGATTCTTTTCATCTGTACCACCTGCATATGGCAAATCTAATTTCAAGTAAGATGCCATTATGAAACGATTGTAATGCTTCATGTAGTTTGTTACAATGCTTTTGAACTACAGCAACCTGGTAACATTAAGTGAAAGCCCCTTATAATTCTCTCTCTCTCTCTCTCTCTCTGTGTGTGTGTGTGTGTGTGTGTGTGTGTGATTTTGTGGTCCATGGGGAGAACTGGGCAAAGATACTGTGTTTTTCTCTCCACCAGAAGTCAGAAATACAACACCTCTCTGCAATCTCAAAAACATTCATACCTTCTATGAATTGTTAAAAAATAATCACTCACTTGGACTAATACAAAACATTGTAAAAGATTCTAATATTGGAAACCAAATCAGACCCTATTCTCTTTCAGCACTTAAAATAAATGGGATGGAGGGAATATACCAAGGCACAAAAAATCGTGTTTTTATCAAAGCCAGCCATAACTACCTACTTGGAGATAGGCATTAATCTATCATTCTTGAGCCTTTTTGACCCTCCTAGTACTTTCTAAATCTGAAATCCCAAGCAGTAGAAAGCAATCATGATAAGGGTCCTAGTATCCTTCAACTACTCTTGAACATTCTCTCCTCTCTATTATAACATTATGAAGTTTTATTTTTGCCTTTTAAACATAACTTATTAGTCATCATTACTTTTCTATGGCCAGTAATTATTTCTCATAACTAAGATTTTATTGGTTTTTGTCCTCACACATTTTGTAGCATGTATGTTGCCATGTGGTTCACTTTTCTTTTTGCTGAAGTTCATCCCCTAATGTTTATGGTGAGAGCTGCTGTGTGGAAAGCTCTGTCTTTGTAGGTCTGATAATATGTTTCCTTTGTCCTCATTCTGAAGTAATAATTTAAGCAGATGTAAAATTCTAAGTTGAGATCTCTTTTTCCCAACTTTTAAAGATATTGGTCTGTTGTTTTCTGGTTTCTATTGATTTAGAGGAGGTATCTTTGATGGCCTATTTTCATTCCTATGTATGTAAGATCTTTCTATAGTAGATTATTTTAAGATGACTTTAAAAATTTTTGATACTTTACAGTTTAACATGGGTTTGGGTGTGGGCTTTTTTAAAAAAAATTCTCATTATTTGGAGTACATTCTCTATTTCATGTTTTTCTTCAATTTTGGAAAATTCCCAGAAAATATCTCTTCAAATATTCCTTCTCTTCCATTCTCTCTATTTTATCCTTCTGGGGCTTTTATTAGATGAATGTGAGAGTCTCTCAATTTGTCTTACATTCTCAAAATTGCTCTTCCAATTTTAAAAATGTCATTGTCTCTGGCATCCTGAGTGGCTTCTTTACTCCTTCTACTATTGCTAATTCTCTCTTCAGTTGTTTCTAATTTAGTTTCATCAACCCATTGCATTTTTTATTTAGTGGCTATATTTCTAATGGGTCATCTTTGATATAATTGATTTCTTCTTTTTTTAAAAACTAATTTTTAAATAGAAGTTATTAGCCCACTTATCTCCATGACCATACAGCTACCTTTTCTATAAAATTCACTTCTCATGAAGGAAATTCATGTTCTGATTGTTGTTTCATAGTTCCCTTCTTATTGGTAGGCTTCTTCATATGTTTGGAAACATTAGTTTGCAATTTTAATTTGAATGAGAAGTTGTTTGTTCTCTCTCTCTCACTTTTGGCTGACTCCCTTCTCTAAAAAATTTGAGGACTCATCCACCTAGATCCTGTTCAGCACATGTTAATGTACTCCCCCACATTTTCCAGCCTTCCTTCTATTACTTTGGGGTTATGAGACTAGTTCTGGCAAATGGATTGTGAGTGGAAGTAATATGTATCACTCCTAGTCCGAAAGACCAGTAAGGACATATGCGGAATAGCCATGTTTTGTACCTTATAGATGGGTCTAAAGAACACTGGATTGGTAGAGATGCTGGATGGGATCATCCCAGATTCCTCATCACTGTTAGGAGACAGCTGCCAAGCAGAGCCACCCGACCTGCAATGGACTGTGATGTGAACATGAAGTAAAATTTTATTGTATAAATCTGCTAATATTCTGAGTTTGTTTGTTACTGCAACATAAGTTAGCCCTAACTGTTACACCACATGCCACTCTATTCCCTATTCCAGCCTGTACCCGAGAGCCAGGTTATAAAATGACGATTTTAAGTTCCTATGCTATTTTGATATTTGAGATATGATAATTCACCAAGCTAGCAGGCAGATTTCAGTCCTTATTATAAAGCTGGTCTCTACATTCCCAATACCTTATGTCTGAGGTTCTCTTTAGTCTCAGGCAGCAATCAGCAGAAGTTCCCCTAATGTCTGGCTCCCAGTTGTGTCACTGAGTCTTTGTCTGGTATCTTATGCTTATGAAGCTGACCGGCCTGCTGCCAGTTCCACTTCTGGGACTGATGCCCAGCAAGCCAGGAGCTTCAGCCCCGCTCAGCCCTATGAATTCTGGTTTATAGAGATGCTTCTCTTTTAAAAAATATATAGCTATGTATTTTTTTTCCCTTTCCATACTTGCTGTATGTTTGGAGTAGAGGGGTGTGTTGAGGTATAAATTTACTTCACTAGCTTAAATAAGAAGACTTTCAGAGCACAGTTCTCCAATCTGGAGTTTAAAGATTAGCATACATGAAAAGCCATAGTGGTTCATGCAGGCCATCTTAGAGCCCCGTAGGGGTGAGAGAACGTGCAATTGTTTTCAGCCGTGGCTTCTGGAGTCCTAATGGGCTTTATGAAGTTCTTGGCTTTCAGTATGCATTCACTATCAATTGTCCATTTCACACTCTGACAACTTTTATGGTGCTTTTCAGAGATGTTTTGGAAGCTGTGTTGAAAGCAATAAGCTAGGCTAGTGATTTTCAAATCTGAATGATATATGGCCTTTTTTTTAAGGACCAAAGAATTCAAGACCTCCTTAATGTTGATTGACAATATTATTATTATTATTTATTCATTTACTTAAATATATACAAACATAAACTAGATATATGCCTCTTATGATTAAAACTCAGATACAACTAAAAACTAAAACAAATTTATAAATTAAATACAAACAAAACTATAAAACCAATAAGATTCAGAGTAACACATTTATTTTAATGTGACAGATGATGTTGCTTTCCTGAAACCAAATTGATGCTTGTAATACAAACATTGTAATGACCATTGAGATTCATTGTATCAGACAGATCATGGCAGAAAATGAAACACATTTATTTCAGGAGTATTTGAAGAGGGTTTAATAAAGGAAATACATACAAGGTAAAGACAGGGTTGAGTATAGCAATAGTGAAGAGCTATTATCGCCCATGAGACTGTAGAGGCAGATGAAGGAGTAATAATCAGAACCTGGAGTGTGGCTACAGATACAGGAGCAGCATGACTTAGAGAAGCTGTGCTCTTCGTTCGAAGGATACAATCAATTTGTAGGAACCCAGCAGGGAGGAAGCCATCAAAATAAATACCCTGACCTTACTCTTCAACCTCCTGCTATCAACTCCCATTTGCTGACCCCAACTAGAAGCCAGAGGGCAAAGAAGCCTGGGAATGAAGGTTATAGGACTTCTGAGTGGAAAAGAGTAGGGAGAATAATCTGGAGAAGCAAAGAAAAATATACATCCAAGTTCCTTGAAGTGCAGTATGTACTACCAGGTACTTTGTGATAATATAGTTCTCCCATGACTTTTTTTAACAATTCAAACTGGGAAAAAAAAAAAAAAGCGTTTGACTTTCCCTTGGCGTGAATACAACTTTACATTTGAAGTACCCTTTATTCTTTCTTATTAGTTATGACAGTTTAAATTGTAATTAGTACCAACACAGAGATAAACAGAAAGAAGGTATAAGCACTGAAATTTGTGGCAATATTCAGTTATAATATGAGCATCTAGCTGGTCCTCAGTTGCGTTTAAAAATTGTCATCAAAATAGATACATAATATTTTTAAATGTTAAAAAAACAAAAAAACAAGCAAATAACAGCAATAACAAAATCCCCAAAGAGAACTTCAATTTGTGCCTCTGGATCCACCTGAGTTAATGGACCTCATTTGACAATCACTGAGCTAAGCCATTTCATGCTTCAATTTGGATAATTTCTCCCTGTTCCAAAGCTGCTGGGAAAACTACCTGCAGCTTTGTTGTGATTCTGTTACTCTCTTCATAAAAAACCTTTAGTGGCTCCTCATTTCCTACAGAATTAAGTGTAAGGTCCTCAACCTGGAATTCCAAGCCCTGAACTTACTTTTCAAGCTTTATCTTCCATGACTGTTCCCTTAGATATATTGTATACTCTATAGCCAAACTGGGATGTGTATTATGGCCTAAATATCCTCTGTTTTTTTAGTTTCTTATCTCTGTACCTGTTTTTTCTCTGCTTAAAAATGTCAGCTGCCTCACTGCTGCCTTTTGAAATCCTGCACCCCTCTATAAGCCCATTTCAAGTTCCACCTGTTCTCTAAAGACTGAACTAACACTAAATATCAGATTGTCAAATCTGACTCACACAATTTGGAGATCTTATCTGGTATCAAGCTTTCCAACCAATTTTAAGAATACAAGCACTCAGAAGTTACAGGCAAGGCAGAGAGAAGGTTGACACATCCCATATGACTTCCCACATCCTTTTTTTTTTTTTTTTTTTTTGGTACACATGTGCTCTCCATCCCACAACAATAGATGAGGTCTCTAATTGAGGATTGCAGGTTACCTTACACAATGGGGAGAATTTAAGTTAGGAAACATCTCTGCATCATGCTCCAGAGAGTTGTATGGCTTATGTTACATTCTACAAGGAGCCATACATCATAAACCCATAGACTGTAGGCTTATTTACCCTAAGCAATCATAAACCAGAGACATCCTGCATCATTAGTCTATTTTCCAAGAATTCTAGTTATCATATTTGCAAGGATATTAAATTGAGTCACTGCCTACTTCCTTTTTCTGGAATCATCTCCATGGTAATTGAGAAAGGAATGGCTCACTAACCTACTGCTTTAATGCCTTCCTCCACAAATACTTTCTTGATTACTCCAGTCAATATAATCTTTCCCTTCTATCTCTTGTGACTCTATCATAGCACTATTTTTCTGCCTTGCATTGTACTTATTTAAATTATGTTCTCCCCTCTTGCAACTCAGCAGAAGGGACATGATATATTCGTTTTGGGGTTACTAACAATACTTTGCAAAGTGACTTGCATACAATAATTGTTTAATAAATGTTGAAAGGAATTAGGAGAAAGAGAGAATTTTCTATCTTATTAATTTCTGCAGATACCACTGTTGAGTCCTGGACAGTGGAGAGGAATAAGACCAAATTCAAGTGAGTGTAAATACCAGCTTATGTAAATAACTTAATAACAGCCCTTTAAAAGATTGTTGAAAAGGTGCATTATGCAAAAGTCTGCATTAGGTGAAGTTGTTTTCATGGTCTTTGCTTCTCATTCCTGAGCATCTTTCCCTCTCTCCTCAATGCTTATCTGCATCTTGTTTGTAGGGATGAACTTTACCAAGGTGAGATGCTGGCTGGAAGAGTGATTCACAGTTACCAGGGAAAGTGTTAGAGGATGTTATCTAGAAATTCATCCTTAGAGTATCAGAATCAGTGGTAGGAACGATAAGAGCCATGATGGAGTCAAGCTTGGAGGTGGGGAAATTAGAAAGTAGTCAATCAGTCCATCAACTGGAAGGAAAAGGCAGAGACAAAAACCAGTGAAATGCAATGAGGAAGACAGGATAGGGAAATGTGCTAGCTGTTGAAGTGAGTGGCTCAGTATCCAGGTCTCAAAACCTGGAGCATCCTTGGGGTGTTGCTGTATGTAGGTCTTAGAAAGTTTTCCTGGGTGAAAGGCAGATACTTAAAAGGATAGAACTGGCCTCACAGACAGAGTTCCAAATGAGTTCTCTCTATTCATATAAAATTTTATTCTCAGCACAGACATACCTCATTTTATTGTGCTTCTTTTCATTGCACTTTGCATATATTGTGTTTTTTTACAAATTGAATGTTCGTGGCTACCCAACATCAAGCAAGTCTATGGGGCCATTTTTCCAACACCGTTTGTTCACTTTGTGTCTGTGTCACATTTTGGTAACTCTTGTAATATTTCAAACTTTGTCATTATTATATTTGTTATGGTGATCTGTGATCTGTGATCTTCGATGTTACTGTTGTAATTGTTTTGGGGCACCACAAACCGCACCCATATACGATGGCAAACTTTGTAAAGGTGTGTGTTCTGACTGCTCCACTAACTGGCTGTTCCCCCATCACTCTCCCTCTCTTCAGGCTTCCATATTCCCTGAGACACAGCAATGTGGAAATTAGGCCAGGTAATAACCCTACCATGGCCTCTAAATTTTCAAGTAAAAGAAAGAGTCACATGTCTCTCACTTTAAATTAAAAGCTAGAAATGATTAAGCTTAGTGAGAAAGGCATGTAGAAAGCTGAGATAAGCCAAAAGCTAGGCCTCTTGCACAAAACAGCTAAGTTATGAATGCAAAAGAAATATTCTTGAGGAAAATTAAAAGCGCTACTCCAGTGAACACATGAATGATTAGAAAGCAAAACAGCCTTATTACGGATATGGAGAAAGTTGTAGTGGTCTGGATAGAAGATCAAACCAACCACAACATTCCTTTAAGACAAAGCCTAATACAGAGCAAGGCCCTAGCTCTCTCCAATTCTGTGAGGGCTGAGAGAGGTGAGGATGCTGTAGAAGAAAAGTTGGAAGCTAGCAGAGGTTGGTTCATGAGGTCAAAGGAAAGAAACCATCGCCATGACATAAAGTGCAAGGTGAAGCAGTGAGTGCTGATGTAGAAGCTGCAGTAATTTATCCAGAATAACTAGCTAAGATAATTAATAAAGGTGGCTATACTAAATAACACATTTTCAGTGTGGATGAAATAGCCTGATACTGGAAGAAGATACCATGTAGGACTTTCATAGCTTGAAAGAAGTCAGTGCCTGGCTTCAAAGCTTCAAAGGGCAGATTGACTCCCTTTTAGAAGCTAATGCAGCTGTTGACTTTAAGTTGAAGCCAATGCTCATTTGCCATTCCAAACATCCTAGCGCCTTAAAGAATTATGCTTAATCTACTCTGGCTGTGCTTATTAATGGAACAACAAAGCCTAAATAACAACACATCTGTTTACAGCATGGTTTACTGAATATTTTAAGCCCACTATTGAGACTTACTTCTCATAAAAAAGGATTTATTTTAAAATATTACTGCTCAGTAGCAATGTATCTGGTCACCCAAGAACTCTGATGAACTTGTACAATGAAATTCATGTTGTATTTATGACTGCTAACAACCTCTACTCTGCAGCCCATGGATCAAGGAGTCATTATGATTTTCAAGTCTTATTTTTAAGAAATACATTTCATATGGTTATAGCTGCCATAGATAGTGATTCCTCTGATGAATCTGGGCAAAGCAAATTGAAAACTTTCTGGAAAGATTTCACTATTCCAGATCCCATTGAGAACATTTACGATTCATGGGAAGAGGTCAAAATATCAACATTAACAGGAGTTTGGAAGAAGTTGATTCCAACCCTCATGGACGGCTCTGAGGGGTTCAAGACTTCAGTGAGGGAAGTAACTGGAGATGCGATACAAATAGCAGAGGACTAGAATTAGGAGTAGAGCCTGAAGATGTGACTGAATTGCTGAAATCTTATGATAGAGTTTTAATGGATGAGGAATTGCTTCTTAGAGACGAGCAAAGAAAGTATATCTTGAGATGGGATCTACTCCTGGTGAAGACATTGTGAAGACTGTTGAAATGATCATAAAGCATTTAGAATATTATATAAACTTAGTTGATAAAGCAGCAGCAGGGTTTGAGAGTAGTGACTCTAAGTTTGGAAGAAATTCTACTATGGGTAAAATGCTATCAAACAGCATTACATGCTATAGAGAAATCATTTGTAAAAGGAAAAGCCCGTCAATACAGCAGACTTCATAGTTGTCTTATTGTAAGAAATTGCCACAGCCACTCCGACTTTCAACAACCACTACCCTGATCAGTCAGCAGCCATCAACACTGAGACAAGATCCTCCGTCGGCAAAAAGATTACAATTTACAATTTACTGAAAGCTTAGATGATGGTTAGCATTTTTTTTAGGAATAAAGTATTTTTAAATTAAGGTATATACATTGTTTTTTAGACATAATGGTATTGCACATGTAATAGACTACACTATAGTGTAAACATAGTTTTTATATGCTTTGGGAAACCAAAAATATCATTTGACTCACTTTATTGCAACACTTGTTTTATTGCAGTGGTCTGAAAATAAACCCACAATATCTCCAAGGAATTCCTATGTGAAAAGGATCGATAATAGTTTAAATGTCCTTCTGAGGACTATATACATATGCCTAGAACCCTAAGCCATAGGCAAAAGTGGAGAAGGGTGCATTTCTGTTCTTGGAATGAGGAGAATTGGGACCATAGGGACTTTCCTAATATTTTATTAACCCAGATGGATGCCCTGTACAACACTCCTCTTATTTGGCTCCCTAACATTGACAACTTAAAAACAATCTCAGCCTAACCTCTCTAACTGATAATAAAATATGAAGTTTCATGCCTTCTTCCCTGAAGAGAGAGGGAAAAATCCCATAGTTATACTTCCTTAATTTTATCATTTGAATAGCTGTTTTTCCTTATCTATTTTTTTGGTAATTTTAGATTCTTTTTTTTTATTATGATATGTTAGACACCATTAGCTTTTGATGTAGTGTTCCATGATTCATTGTTTAGCATATGACACCCAGTGCTCCAATGCAAAACGTTCAATTAATACCCTTCACCGGGCTAGCCAACCCCCCCAGTTTGTTTCCCGGAGTCCATAGTCTCTCATGGTTCATCTCCCCCTTTGTATTCCCCCCTTCATTTTTCCCTTCCTTCTCCTAATGATCTCCCTGCTATTCCTTATGTTCCACTAATAAGTGAAGCTATATGATAATTCTCTTTCTCTGCCTGACTTATTTCACTTAGCGTAGTCTCTTCCAGTTCCATTGAGTAATCATTCTTTCTAATGGCTGAGTAATATTCCATTGTATATATGGACCACATCTTCTTTATCCATTCATCTGTTGAAGGGCATCCCAGCTCCTTCCACAGTTTGGCTATTGTGGACAATGCTGCTATGAACACTGGGGTTCATATGGCCCTTCTTTTCACTACATCTGTATCTTTGGGGTAAATACCCAGTAGTGCAATTGCTGGATCGTAGGGTAGCTCTATTTTTAATTTTTTAAGGAACCTCCACATTGTTTTCCAAAGTAGCTGTACCAACTTGCATTCCCACCAACAGTATAAGAGGGTTCCTTTCTCCACATCCTCTTCAACATTTGTTGTTTCTTGCCTTCTCAATTTTTGCCATTCTAACTGGTGTAAGGTGGTATCTCAATGTGGTTTTGATTTGAATTTCCCTGATGGCTAATGATGTTGAACATTTTTTCACGTGTCTGTTAGCCATTCGTATGTCTTCATTGGAAAAGTGTCTGTTCATATCTCCTTAACTGTTTTGAACAATGTTCTTCTTGGAGATTATTTTTCTATTACTACATAACAAATTATCACAGACTTAATGGTTTAAAGCATTGCACATTTATGATCTCCCACAGTTTCTGTGGTCGAAGAGTCTGAACATGGCTTGGCTGGGTCCTCTGTTTAGGGTCTCACGAAGCTACAGTGAAGGTGTTGGATAAAGTTGGGTTTTCACCACCAGCAGCTTGACTGAGGAAGGATCTATTTCCATGCCACTTAGGTTGATGGTGGATTCATTTCCAAGCAGCTGTAGGATTCATGGCAGCTTGTTTCTTCAAAGTCAGCAACAGAGAGACTCCAGAAAGTTGATGCTATGAAACCATGTAATCACATACACATAATCATGTATACCCTACTACCTTTGTCATATTCCATTGGTTAGAAGCATGTCACAGGGAAGAGGAGATTACACAAGGACGTGACTACCAGGAGGTGAGATTCATTGGGGGGGGGGCACCTTAGGGTCTGTCTGCCACAGAGGTATAATGCTATTTATATAAATTCTAAGTACAAATCAGTCTATACTCATGTAGATCTTTCATGCATATGTAGTAACAGTGAGTCTAATGATGATGAAGATCATGGTGATGCAGGGCCAGATGTCAGAAATTTGTGCAAGGGCTCTAAGGAAGAAAGAACAGCTTAAGGTTAGAGGCCTTCTCAGGCAACATTCAACTTGATGTATGCCATGTTTACTGATGAGATGTTTTCTAACTGGGAGCTAAATATCCATCCTATGCATTACAGAAACTTGTAACTCTTAAATTTTATATTCCCTCCACAGTATTTTCTGGACCTAAGGTGTCTATATTCTCTGCTGTGACTTAAATATATGAAGTAAATGGTCAAAATGTATAAACTCTGAAACCACGGGAAGAAAAAGAGCCAGTCTGGTAGCTTGTGGCCGTTTTGGGTTTTGTAACTAACAAAGCTACAATAGGGAGGCTGATGCTACTTGCCAATGCTGAAGAATTTTATACCCAGCAAAGGACCTGTGTGGGAAGATAGAACCTAATTTCTTCGCTGCATCAAGAGCTTTACATGATTAATTGTCTTGTTTGTCCTAAATCTATCCAAGATAAAAAAGAAATATGGGGAGGAAGGGCATAGAAAGAACATCTAATTTGGACGTTTACGTGGGAATCATTTCAAGCATCTGCAATTCAGACTGCCTCAAAGAATGTCCTGTCACTGCTCATTGCCAAGAGGAAATGTGCCCTGTAGAGGAAGAGAGCAGAGAGGCGTGCCTGGGTGGCTCAGCTAGGTAAGCGTCCAGCTCTTGGTTTTGGCTCAGGTCATGATCTCGCAGTTGTGGGATTGAGCCCCACGTCGGGCTCTGTGCTCAGTGTGGGTCTGCTTCAGATTCTCTCTCCCTCTCCTCACTCATGCTCTTTTTCTCTCTCTCAAGCAAATAAATAAAATCTTAAAAAAGAACTAAAGGAAGAGAGAGCAGACTTGATTCTCCAAACTACATGAGCCCACTTTTCTTTTTTCTTTTACTAATGTTTTCACCCATCCTGTGACTACTAATCAAAGCTGTGAACTGCTCTCTGAACATGACCTATACTTCGCTGCCCTTTCTTGCTCCACTGAAAGAGTTCTCTCTGCTTCTAGTATCTTCCTCTAGTCAATCCTTAAGGCCAAGCTCAAACACCATCACCTTCTTTAGTACTCTGATCACTCTATCCTCCTTTATATTCTTGCAGTGCTTGGCAACTTTCTTATGGTTCATCATATTGTATTCCATAGGTTTTTATTTTGTGGTAAAATTCATATAACATAAAACTGACCATTTAACTATTTTAAAGGTACAATTTACACTCACATGTATAATTTACACTCAAATATATAATTTACATTCGCAGTGTACAACCATCACCATTATCAAATTCCAAAACATTTTCTTCACCCCTCTCCCCTAAAAAAGCCCCCCTGTACCCATTAAGCTGCCACTTCCCACCCCTCCTACCCCCAGTCCCTGGAAACCACCAACATGCTTTCTGTATCTATGGATTTGCCTATTCTGGATATTTCATATCAGTGGAATCATCATACAACATGAGGCCTTTTATCTAGATTATATCAGTTAGCATAGTGTTTTTAAGATTTATCTATGTTATAGCATGCATATATCAATACTGTTTATGACTGAATGGTATTCCATTGTATGGCTATGCCACGTTTTGTTTATTCATTCATCAGTTGATGGACATTTGTGTTGTTTCACTTTTTAGCTGCTATGAATAATGCTGCTCTGAACTTTCAAATACATGTTTTTATTTGAATACCCGTTTTCAGTTCTCTTGGGCATATACTCAGAAGTATAATTGCTAGGTCATGTGGTAACCCTGTGTTTAACATTTTGAGGAATTGTCACTGCTTTCCATAGCAGCTGCACCACTTTATGCTCCCACTAGCAGCATGTTAGGGCTCCAATTTCTTTACATTCTCATCAACACTTGTTATTTTATGAATGTGTGTGTGTGTGTGTGTGTGTGTGTGTGTGTGTGTTTGTGTGTGTGTGTGTTAATTCTAGCCATCCTAGTAGATATGAAGTAGCACCTCATTGTGGTTTTAATTTGCACTTCCCAAATGACAATGATGTGGAACATCTTTTCATGTGCTTGTTAGCCATTTGTATATTTTCTTTGGAGACATCCCACAGATTTTTATGTTTATTTTTCATCTTTCCTTTGAGACTACAAGTTTCTTGAGGACAGGAAATATTTTATTAATATTTTAATCTCTTAGGGGATCTCTTAAATTGATCTGGGCACACTAAATGCTCAACAGATGCTTACTGACCTGAATGTAGAAGTCATAACAAAATGTTGTATTGCCTGAGTCAGCCCCGAACTAAAGTCCTCATATCATCATTTTTGTATAAAACTATTCTTATTCAGAACATCAGTAAACCCTTTGTTAATAAATCTATTGGGTCTTTCAGTGACATATGAACTTTTGACCACATATCCCTTGAAATATTTTGTTTCTCTTTCTTTAAGATAC
Source organism: Ursus americanus (assembly GCF_024610735.1). Classification (NCBI taxonomy): domain Eukaryota; kingdom Metazoa; phylum Chordata; class Mammalia; order Carnivora; family Ursidae; genus Ursus; species Ursus americanus. The sequence goes on from NC_142162.1 coordinate 19,931,635, forward strand.
CACATTTCACTAGCTTTACTTCCTGCTTCTTAGAAGCAGTCTCCTTTGTGGACCCCTGTCCTCTGATGAACACTTGAAGATGAGCATTGCCAGGACATCTGGCCTTGGTCTTCTCTGTTCATTGGTACCAGTGTTTCCCAAACACTGGCCTCCAAATGGTGTCATTTCATGATAAAGTCACTTTGTGGTAAAGGATGATAAGTTAAATATTTTACATACCTTATTTGGTTAATTAGAAGGATTATCCTTTTTAAGATGATATCATCCATATTTTTATAAGTTAAAATTTCTTCTCCTTCTATGAAATAATAATGATAGTATATGGCTACTAATATATACTTTTAATGTCCATGAAAAAGTAAAAAATGAGCAACCCTTTATTGAGTTACTATTCTTAACCATTTAAAAACGTACTGGACATAGATATTCTATTCTATACTTATTCCCGCAGTAATTTCATTTATGGATAAAACTTTAATTATCACTTACATGATGATGAAGTCCAAGTAAAAAATATCTCTATTAAGCTCAAATCTATATATCCAACTTCTTATTGAAAAATTTCTCTTGATGTTCACAAGATCTTTTGATTTAACACATCTAATCTTTTTTTTAATAATATTTTTTTATTATATTATGTTAGTCACCATACAGTACATCCCTGGTTTTTGATGTAAAGTTCCATGATTCATTAGTTGGCGTATAACACCCAGTGCACCATGCAATACGTGTCCTCCTTACTACCCATCACCAGCCTAACACATCTAATCTTGAACTCACTGTGTACCTACTCACCTCTTTCCCACTTCTCCATGTTTCCTATCTCACTGAATTTCATTATCTCATCACTTAAACCAGAAACAAGGAAGTCCCTCTGAATTCCCCCTTCTTCAACACATTTTTTACACCCAATTATCAACTTCTTTCATTTTTATCTTTATAGTATTTCTATAGATCATCCACTCTACTCAATCCCCCATCTTCTTGCTGCTACCTTATTTAAGACTACAGCCAAGCAACCATCATCCATTCAACATACATTGACAGAGTCTATACTGTGTGCCAACCCTGGGGATATAACCTGAAATCAGTATGAGAGCCTATTTTGAGGAAACATTCTTTAGCATTACAGCCTAGTCTAGGTAATGGTTGATTTTCAAATCATGAGTATTTTGAAATTTTCCCATGCTTGGTCAGTGCTGTGTATATTTTAGAGGTTTACATTGGAAATATTTTGGTTTGGGGAGATTTAAAGTAAATTATTTATATTTAGCAAAGAAGTTATTCCCTAAACCTGGACTGCAGCCTAAGGAAAGTTCTAGTCTCTATTCCAGTTTTCCATTTGGAAAATAGGATAGTTCTGTAGGAAGCTAGGGGAAGTTGTTTGTTATGATTCAAGAGCTCTATGGATAAAATTTTAAAGTACAGATTTCTTATTTATTCATTAAAGATAGTTTTTGCTATGAGTTCCATGACTGAGGTATAATGGATTGTAATCATTAGTGCATATTTAAGAGCATTCAGATGTTGCCAATTATTATCTTACCAGTCAAAAAGAAAAGAAAAAAAAAACCCCAGAAATCAAAGCATGAGACTAAAGGGGATTAAAGGGATTTGACCCAGGTCTATGAAGAAGTTGGGAACAGCATCTCCATCTTTTATATTGTGGTTCAAAGCAAGGGCTATTAGAATATGCTACTTATCCTAAGTAGGGCTTGCAAATAAAATGGTGGTCCCAGGGCTAATAGGGGAAGGGTCAGTGCCTTGAAGGAAAATGAAAAGCATCTGACTGGTTCTAAGGAGGCAAGCATGAAAAGAAGAAGAAGAAGAAGAAGGAGAAGGAGAAGGAGAAGGAGAAGGAGAAGGAGAAGAAGAAGAAGAAGAAGAAGAAGAAGAAGAAGAAGAAGAAGAAGAAGAAGAAGAATTGGCTTTCTGGAATGGGTTACATCATCTGCTTTTGGGCTGTGTCCAGTACTTGATATTTCAGAACAAAAATATCCAACACCTTTTATACTTTTCACTTGGTAGATAATTAAAATCTGAAAACTATCCTTCCTACTACCTTTATTTTGGCAATTTTTTTTTTCCTTCGAGACTTGTTTCTTTTTGATTTCTTAATTGGACTACAGCTTGAAAAATATTAGTGATAATATTTTTTTTAAGAGGCTGGGATGCATGAGTATTGCAGGCTTGCTGGCAATATAAATGCTTTGCCAAATTTAGTATCATAGGGAGTGCCTAGAGTTTCTAGAAAGGTTTGCAGAAAGAGAGCAAACACTTTACATGTCCTAGTGTTCTTGAGATGTACCACTAGGACTTACATTTTTGGATGTGTCTTGATTTTTATCAGTTATTTCAACTATATTTTGGGTAAAGAAGTGAGAAATCAAGGAGCAGAATAGAGGAAATACATGCTTGTTTTATAATCCTTATTTCTCAGGGTTGGCAAGCAAGAGATTGCTATCATGATAACCAAGATGTTACAGATTAAGAAAGTAATCCTTAGTTACAGCATTTGTTTCAGGTTCCCAAGGGAATGTTTTACTCATGAGTTGATGGTCTGGGACAGCATGTTTTTGAGCAATGTTCTCCAACCAGGAACAAAAGATCAGAGTTCATTGTCAATAATGTTTGAATATTTCCAGGTATCCTCCTCTGCCGCTTTTGGGCCATTTTTTAGAATCATGGAATTTTTGTGCCTAAAGGAACTCAGAGATAATAAAATCAAATCTCTTCGATTTGGAGTACAATCATTGGCTTCAGAAGTTTCAATCCCGCAATTTGTTCATAGTTACTAAGTTATTAATGGCACAGTGTAACTAGAACCCAGACCCCACTCCTTGTCCTGTGTTCTTTCCTTTTACCTGATACCCGATATTCTCCTTTCTTTGTTGATACTTTTCTTCAAAACCTCCTTTGAAGAAACTGAACAAAACCAGTTTAGAATGACTGCTGGCTTCATGTGAACTCATTTTTTGTTCTTTCACAACAGTAAGTTCCTCTGATGAAAAGAATCATGGAATATAAGAGCTGGAAAGTGTATTTGTGGATTCTAATCTCCTTATTTTATAAATATAAAAAATCAAAGCCTGCAGAGTGCATTTGCCTAAGACCACACAGGTATTGGTAAGCCTAGAATATGAACTTAGAGTTCCTGTGAGTTTAGTGACTTGCAGAGAACTTCACTACCTTGTGGGAGTCACCTCTTTTTCTGAGCCATGTATATACTGGTTGAATGCGTTATAGCTATTCATTAAAATCAAAAACTAGGAAGACGTAAGACTTCCCATTCTGAGACTCCGTTGTCCTAGTATACCCTGTGTCTTGGAGAATTAGTGAAAAAAAAAAAAGAGCAAAATGAAAATAACAAAAACAACAAACCGTAAATAAAATCAACATTTAAAGGGAGCTTAAAATGAAAATGCAGAGATAATAAAGAATTATTTGTGCTTTTAACAATTATAGGTCAATTAATTAGCAGCTTTCCTCATTTTAAAGACTGGTGTCCAGTGTTTTTTCCTCTAGAAAATACAAAGATACCAGCTTGTTTTAAGTCTCCAAGCCATTCCCTGTGGACTGTTCTTGGCCTCTGCTGTCACAGTCTATAACTAGAAAAAGAAAATTGACAGATAGAAAGAAAAACCCTTAACAGCTGGAGCTTTAATTTACCTACATGGGAAAAAAATATTTCAGTTTCTGAGATTTCTCTTGGGTTGCCTGATTTGGAGGTAGAAAGAGAAGCCAGAGGAAAAATCACCAAAAAAGCTTTTAAAAGAAACACTATGAAAAGAGCAAATCCTGAGAATTGTGTTTAATAACAGAAGTGATGAATTTCCTGGCAGTCTATACCGAGCAGTTAAAGACCAACCAGCATGTGAAAGAGGCTGAATTAGTTAGAATGGTCTACAGCAGCTTAATAAAGAGTGCCAGAGATTTATTCTCTCATATGTATAATTTTAAGATATGAATGATTCTATATTTAAGAAATGTATTACACCGTCAAATTAATTTTTACTAAGAGCTTCTAGTTTGACTCAAAGCAGGGTCTGAAAAATGGAAGAGCAATGCTTTGAGCCACCAAGTTAGTACCCCACAGAATATTTTAAAATTATTTAACACACATCATCTCAGTGTCAACAACTCATCACAGATAAACTATCTAATTAACAGAACCCTTCATAGTAATTTGATAACTGAGTCTTGGCTCAGTTTTTATACCAGAAGGGCAATCCTTGATAAGCAGAAATTATAAAAGCAGATTTAAAAACCATTAATTCAGAAATAAAATCAAATTGGTCTCAAATTAACCCCCTATTGGTATTTAAACTTATTTAAAAGCACTTGGCTTAAAGATAACACTTGGAGAGGCTGCCTTTGACCAGAATCAGGCTTTGTCTGGATTGTCAGCCTCTGTATTTTAATTCCCTTTGTTGTATACCTTTCTCCTTATGCCCAGTGTAATTGATGTGGGTCCTACAGTAGGGACAGATGAGTTTATCCTGTCATTGAAGCCCTTCACAAGATGCTTTAATTATTAGAACTAATTCAAGGATTTGCGCTCTGTATTCTACTTAGGAAGCTCAATTGTTTTCTCTTTCCAATTCCATGTTGGCACCATTTCCAATGACAAATCCAATAAAGAATTCATAATTTGGCTCCCTGTGGTTATGGAAAAAGGACAGCGAGAATGCGCAACAATAATAATTTGTATGGTATTTTTTTTTAAATATGAGAGTTATTGCTGCTGCAGTTTGTATGGTATTTTTTTTTAAATATGAGAGTTATTACTGCTGCAGTTTAGGGACAAAGACCCATGAAAAAGTAGAGAAGGAATTTAATTCTACAAGGATTGTAAATTTTGATCTTTTTATCTCTGCTGATGATATCCATTTTGCAACTACATGGGGAAAGGATAGTTTCCGATAGAGAGAATTGGAGATAAAGAAAAAATAAGACATTTCCATTAAAAATGGTATTCCTCTATTTAGAGTTCAAGGTGACAAGCAAGAGGAGATAAAATTAAATTGTGGTTGTTGCAATCAGGTTACCAAACTCTCAACATAGTGATTTGGTAGAAGTGAACTCTTTTGGCTAGGAATCTACTCTTATAATTCTTTGGGACCACATGTTTAATTAAGGCTTGCTGAATCTCATCCTGCATAATAGCTGGAACAGCAGAGGCATCCATATATTAACAGAAGAATGCACTTCCCAAAAGCTCAAAAAATGTTCACTTCTTGCTTTCATTTTGCTGTTTTGGATGGGTTGGTGCATAGATGGTTAATACCCCAGCATTAATTGTAATTATCTCTGGGGGGCGGAAATATGAATAATTTTTCTTTGCTTTTTTGTTTTATTTTGTGTGTATGTGTTCAGCTCTATTTTCTAAAATAAGCATACATTACTATTGTAATAGCGAAATAATCATTTCTAAAGTACTTGCTTTGTGATATTCCTTCAGAAGCATACACCCTGATTTCCAACATTCAGTTGGGGTAAATCAGGATATGCTATATATACAAACCCTCAACTATTTCATTCCTGCTAATACACTGGTTCTGGGGTTGATTATTATCTAGATTTTAACATAGGTCTGGAAACCGTTTTCCAGACAGAGCAGACAGACCTGGAGCATACTCTCGGGACCTGGTGGATTTTATTTCTGATACACATAAATTCAAAGTTTAAAAACTTTCCTTATCTCCATTCTTATCTACTACTCTTTATTTGTAAGTAGACTGACAAAGAGGAAACTGTTGTAGTTTTTTAATATTACATTAACATAGTACGATTTAGCAAGGGGACAGAAGATATAGGTTGGGTTTGTGTCAGGATATTCTTGACACCCAACTTGAGAATGGGTACTTCCTGGCAAATGAACTTTGATGTTACTATTGTCAGCTTCACGGAGTGGCCTTCTTGTGTCTAATCCCTCAGAGAGAAACTTAAATTCCCTAGTTTATCTCCTTGGGGTTAGGATCATTTTACCTACTGTGGGATGGCTTATCTTAATGAACATTTGAGAAGATTCCACAATCTTGTTTGGAAGCCAGCTATCAGAAACTAGTTCTTATTTTCAGCCTAAATTTCTCATATTTCATTTTTCCATTCTTTTAATTTCTGGCATTTGTGTCCAGATCACTGCATAGAGATCATTCATATACTTGCAGAACAATATATTAATCCCTGAACCTTCTCTTCTCCAAGTCAAATTTCCTTATGTCCTTTAGAAAATATATAACTTCTATTTCTCCATATGGCTCGTCTTTGGTCCTACATGAAGGCTACCAATATGGTATAATGAATTTCTCAATTTTTTGTCTTTGAGAACTAAAGGTAGTAATTCTCATTAGCCATGGTTCAAATGACATGTGGAACCCCATCTCTGGAGATACCGACTTTGTAGATATGGAGTAAGACATAAGCTTACCCTTACATTTAAAATATATATATATTTAAAAAAATTTATTTATTTAAGAAGAGAGAGAGCATGCAAGTGAGCATGAGCAGAAGGGGAGGGGCAGGCAATGGGAGAAGCAGACCCCTGGCCAAGCAGGGAGCCCAGTGCAGGACTTGATCCCAGGATCCTAGGATCATGACCTGAGCCGAAGGCAGATGCTCAACTGACTGAGCCACCCAGGCGCCCTACCCTTAAATTTTTTAGCATTGTCTTATGAGGAAGAAATTTTTAATTTTGATCAAGTATGATTTATCAAATTTTTTATAGTCTGTAATTTTTTAGTCTAAATAAGAAAATTTTGCCTGACTTAAGTGACCGTGGTTTTCTTTTAGAATCTTTATAGTTTTAGTTTTCAAGTTTGGGTCTATGATACATTTTGAGTTGATTTTTGTATATATAGGTAAGGATCCATTGTTATTTTTTGTTGGGTTTTTGTTTTATTTTATTTTTTATTGTTGTTTTTAAAGATTTTATATATTTATTTGACAGAGAGAGAGAGCCAGAGAGCACAAGCAGAGGGAATGGCAGAGGGAGAGGAAGAAACACTGGGTCAGAAGCCTGATGTGGGGCTCAGTCTTAGGCCCCTGGGATCATGACCTGAGCCAAAGGCAGATGCTTAACCATCTGAGCCACCCAGGTGCCCCTGTTTTTGTTTTTTGCATGTGAATATTCAACTTCTAATTGTCCCGGCACATTGGAAATCAATTTTGTACATTGAATTGCCTTGGCACTTTTATCAAATATTAACAGACCATATATGTATTGTTCTATTTCTGGACTTCTGTCCTTTTCCATTTATCTATATATTAATTTTACTTCATTATTTTATTTTTTAAATACTTTAACAATTTATTTATTTTTAGAGCAAGAGAGAAGATGGGTGCATGCATATGAGCAGGGGAGGGGTAGAGGGCGAGGAGAGAATCCCAAGCAGAGTCCCTGCTGAGTGCAGAGCCTTATGCGGGGCTCCATCCCACCACCACGAGATCATGACCTGAACTGAAACTGAGTTGGTCGCTCAACCACCTGAGCCACCCAGGCACCCATCTGTACATTAATTTTATATAATATTAATTGATCTATATACCAATATTCAATATATAGATCAATATAATATAGATTGATATATAGATTGATATATCAATATTGATCAATGTATTAATTTTAATACCAATATCTTGATTATTATAATTTTATTATGTCTTAAAATCAGGTAGCGTAAGTTCTCTGACTTTTTTTTTTTCATTTTCAAAATCATTTTGGACATTCTAAGTCCCTTGCATAATTAGTCTATTAATTTCTGAAAACGAATCTGGTTTTTGAATGTATTGAATCTATAGATTATTTTGAAGAGAACTGACATTTTAATATTGATTCTTTCAATCCATGAGCATAGTGTATAACTATTTAAGACATCTTTAATATCTTTTAATAATATTTTTTAGTTTTCAGCATAAAGTCTCATGCATATTTTAAATTTATCCCTTTCATATTTCATATTTTACATGCTATTTTAAGTTATTTTTTCTTTATTTTTTATCTCCTTCAGTTATTTATGTTCACAAATTTATTGAGGTATAACTGAAAAACAACCAATTGCAAATATGTAATGTATACAATTTGATTGGTGTGAACCTATTTATATACTCAGGAAACTATCATCACAATCAAGACAAAGAACATTTCTATCACCCTTCAAAATTTCCTCATGCCTTTGCAGTTGATCCCTTCCTCCACCTCTGGCCGCAGATACCCACTAACCTGGCTACTGTTATAATACGTTAGTTTGTATGCTCTAGAATTTTATGTACATTGAAGCAACCAGTATTACTCTTTTTTGGCTTCTTTTGTAAAACATAATGATTTCAAGATTCATCCATGTTATTGCATGCATGATAATTGTTTTATTTTATTACTGAATACCAAATCTATTTTATGGATATACCGGGATTTATTTCTGTCTTCACCCACTGATGGACATTGGGTTGTTTCCAATTTATGGCAATTACAAATACAACTGTGATGAACATTAGTGTAGGAGTCTCTGTACGGACATATGCTTTTGTTTCTCTTGTGTAAATACCCAGAAGTGGAATGGTTTGGTTGTATGGCATGTGAATGTTCAATTTTTAAAGAAAATGCCTAACCATATTTTTGTGATTTCAGATTCTGATTGTTCGTTGCTAGAATATAGAAATGCAATTGATATTTGCATTTGCTAGTATACAGAAATACAGTTGATTTCGCTTTGTTACACTTACTTAATAGTTCCATAGCTTTTTTATAGATCCCCTATGGTTTTTCAATAAAGGTGATCATGCTGTCTATAAACATAGACAGCTTTATTTCTTTTTCCATTTTTATGTCTATTATTTCTTTATCTTGCCTGTTTGCTCAGCTAGGATCTCCCCTATAAGATTCAATAAAAGTGGTAAAAGTGGACATTCTTATAATTTCTTTTTCTGTTTTTTTTTTTTTTTTTTTTGTACAAAGTAATGATGGTCAAATACAAATTGAAAAGAATTCTCTTCTCTTCTACTTTTGGGAAGAGTTTGTGTAGAATTGGCTTTATTTCCTTTTAAATGTTTGATAGAATTCATGAATAAAGCCATCTGGGCCTGAAGTTTTCTCTGCAGGACCTTTTAAAGTTATACATTCACTTTCTCTAATAGATATAGGAACATTCAACTTAACTACTTCTACTTTAGGGGATTTTGGTAGTTCATTCACTCAAGAAATTGCTCATTTTATCTTTGTAATCAAATTATTTGGCATATAGTTGTTCATAAAATTATCTTATTAATCTTTAAAAGCCTGTAGAATTAGTAGTGACATCCTCTTTCTCATTCATGATATTGGTAATTTGTGTATTTTCTTTTTTTCATGATTAGTATAACTAGAGCTTTATTCATTTTTTGGGGTTCTTTTCAAAGAAGCAACTTTTAATTTCCTTGATTTTCTCTAGTGTTTTTATGTTTTATATTTTATTGCCTTTTCTCTGATCTTTATTATATTTTTTCTTCTGCTTGTTGCAGTTTAATTTTTTCCTCTTTTTCTAATTTCTTAAGGTAGAAGCTTAGATCATTGATTGGATATCTTCCCTTTTCCCCCCTTTCATAATTATTTAATGCGATCCTTCAAGCATTTCACATATCTTGTTATATTGCATTTCTATTTTCATACAGTTAAAGATATTGTGATTTCTTTTGTGACCTGCAAGTTACTTGGCTGTGTGTCATTTAACTTCAAATATTTGAAGATTTTCCAGATATCTTTTTAAAAATTGATTTTTAATTTAAATCAGTGTGATCAGAGAACATACTGTGTATGTTTTCAATTTTTAAAATTTTATATTTCATTGAGTCTTGTTTTAAGACCTAAAATGGTTTATCTCCTTAGATGATTCATATGCACTTAAAAAGAGTATGCATTTTACTATTGCATGAGAGCTTTCTATAAATATATATTTGGTCAAGTTGGTTGATAGTGTTGTTCAAGTCTTAAACAGGCATACTGATATTCTCTCAAATTTGTTGATTATTGTGAGTGGGATATTGAAATCTCTACATGTAATTACGTATTTGTCTAATTCTGCCTTTAGTTTTCTAAGGTTAATCTGCATGTATTTCGAATCTCTCATATTAAGTACAAACACATTTAGAAGCATTAATGCCTCTTGAAAAATTGACCCCATCATCATTATAAATTTATCCACTCTATCCCTGGTAATATTCATTGTTCTGAAATCTACTTTGTCTAAAACTAGTATAGCCACTTCTTCTTTCTTTTGACTACTGTTTTTCTGGTATATCTTTCTGGTGTCCTTTTACTTTTAACATATTGTATCTTCACATGTCAAGTGGATTTCTTTAATGCAAGATAGAGGTTATCATTGTTTATGTTTCATGTAACTTAAAAATGTATACCTTTTACTTGAAATATTTGGAAATTTATTTCCAAGTGTTTCAAATTTTTGAGACTATTTTAAATTGTATTACTTTCTTTCTTTATCTGTCTTCTTTGGTTATCTATTTTACAAATTTATTCAGGCATTACTGAAGTACAAAAAAAACTGTACATGTTTAAAGTATATAATTTGATCAGTTTTTGACTTATATATGCATCCATGAAACTACTACTGCTGCCAAATAATGAATGTTTCCATCACTGAACTGGTGTATTACAGACATTAAACCATTATATAAATATTGATATGGTCACGTTTAAATGTGCCATCTTGTTATGTAGGCTTAATTTGTCCTATCTGTTCTTTGTTCTTTTTTTGTTTTTTTGGTTTTTTTCTGTTACTTTTTCTTGTCATGTTAGTTTTTTTAAAAAAATTCTATTTTGTCTCCATTATTAGTTAGCATGTTAGCTATACTTCATTATTTCATTTTCTATATGGTTGATGTAGAGTTTATATTACATACTTCTAACTTATTACAGTCTATTTTCAAATAATATATCACTTTGCATATCGTGTAAGAAATCTATTAACCATCTATTTCTGTTTTGTCCTTCCTAGGCTTGTGCTATTTTTGTAATAAAGTTTACTTCCAAATCTACAAGCCACATAATGTATCGTTATTGCTTTTGCTTTAAGGAGATAAAAAAATGAAAAAAATGCCTTTTATATTTCATCACAACTTAACCTTTTCTGTGATCTTCATTCCTTTGAGTAGATCTACATTTCCATATACGCTTATTTTACTTCTGCCTAAAGAACTTCCTTTAATGTGTTCGATAGTTCTGTTCTGCTGGGAATGAATTCTCTCAACTTTTGTAGCCAAAATAAGTATTTATTTCACTCTTAGTTTTTTAAAGATATTTTTGCTGGGTATAGAATTCTAGGTTGACAGTTCTTTCCTTTTCGTTCTTTGAAGATGTTGTTCCATTGTCTTTGGCTTGAATGGTTTCTTGAGAAGTCTACTTCACTCTTTTTTGTTATTGTTGTTTATAATGTGTCATTTTTAATCTGTGTTGTCAGGATCTTTCCCCCAACTCCCTAGTTTACATTAATTTTATTGTGATATGCCTTTGCATAGTTTTCTTTTTTTTTTTTTTTTCTTCTGCTTGAGTTGTGGTGAGCTTCTTGGATTTGTGGATTTCTATATTTTATCAAATTTGAAATATTTTTGGCCATTATTATTTCAAATATTTTTTCCACCCCTCACCTTTCTGGGTCTTCAATTATCCTTATGTTAGGCTTATTGTTATTTTCCCACAATCCATTGATGCTCTTTTTGTTTTAATTTTACTCTTTTTTTTTCCTGTGTATTTCATTTTGTATTATTTATATTGCTGTGTTTATAAGCTCACTGACTTTTTCTTCTGAAAGCTTCTTCTGTTTTTGATCCCATTTGGTGTGATTTTTATTTCATGTATTATCTTTTTCAGTCCTAGAAGTTCAGTTTTCATTTTTTATTTTCCACTTCTCTCCTCAACATTTCATGCTTTCCTATATGTTCTTTACCATATAGGGTATCTTGATTTTAACTGTTTTAATATATTATCAACATATTTGAGTATGATTCTAATAATTAATTTTTCTCTTGGTTTTGCATCATATTTTCTTCCTCCTTTGCATGTTTGGCAATTTTTGATTGGATGCTAACATGTATGAATTTTAGGTGGTTGTTTTCTGGATTTTTGGGGAGAGTAATATTTTAAATATTTGAGAACTTGGCTCTTGGATAAAGTTAAGTTAGTTGGGTCCAATTTTATCCTTTGGGTTTTCCTTTTAAGGTTTGTTAGCAAGGGTCCAGATATCCTTTACTCTAGACTAATTTGCTGACAATACAGTACGGTACTTCTGAGGACTCTACCCCATACCCCATGTATTAGGAGGACTTTTTACTCTAGCTAGTGAGAATAGAACCTATTTGTGCACCAATTTAGCCTTTAAGGATTGATCTACCTCTTTCTGGTGTTCCTTTCCTGGCCTTTCACTCATGTGCAGATCAGTACCCAGCCACAGACTCAAGGGGAACTCTTCTGCAGCTTTCCTGCATTCTTTCTCTTGGTAGCAGCCTCCTCTCCTCTGGATAATTTGCTTTCAAGATTGTAGTCACTTTGGCCTCTCAAAATGTGAATTCTTTCTCTGAAAATTAGCAAGGTTGCAGTCTCTCTTTAGATTCCCCTTCTTATGTTATGGCTCAGAAAATCCCCTCACATAGTGAGCTCAGGCCCTCATAGGGATCAAATCATTTGCTTTTACTCTCCGAGATCACTGCCCATTGCTTTCTGTTGTCCAGTGTTCATTTTATTCCCTCTCTTTTGTCTGTTTTTAATATTTTTTAAGGGTGTAGGGTAAATCTGGTACCTACTTCTTCATCATGGTTGGGCATATGATTTAAATGCAGGAAAAAAAAGAAAAAAATTTATTGTAAAGATATGAGCATATCACAAAACTGAGGGCAAGAATACAACCAAGATTTAAGAATAAGTAATTTTTAATCTTCAGTAACACAGGTAATACTTTCCTTTTCTCTCTCATCGCTGCATCTGTCAGTCTCTATTAACTGGCTTTCTGCTTCTCCAAGCTGTATGGTTCGATGTGTCCACTTCATTGTTGCCAGATTTCCATATTATTGTTCCATTAACTTACAGAAACTTCTTCTTGAGGTATTTTCCTTTACAACATTAATTCGTTTGCAAAACAGTTTGAAATTACTAGAAAACATGTTATCAAATAATATTGTAACATTATTTTACTTACTTTTAAGTACTAAGTATTATGTTAAGTAATATGCTTAATGTTATTAAACCTTGATGAACTTTGCACTTAGTATGTAAGAATACTGATTTGAATTTACAATTTAATATGTCAATATAGTTAATATCAAAATATTCTGCACCTTATTTTTTTACCTTTGCATAATCTAAAGTTTCATTCACTTTTAAAAACAGTTGCTATAGTTTGGTTGATTTACTCATAATGATGTCTCTATTTGTTCTTGAGTTAGTACAACTGATTGAGAACCTATATGTGTCTATAAGTAATTTAAAATTTTCTGCCACTGCATATTTTTGTTCATGTGTACTCGATTTTATATTTCGTTCCTTTGATTAATATTAAGGTTTTCCTGGAAGCGATTATATCTTTTCCACTTTGCCTCAACTAAATTGTTCAGTGCTATCAATAATTTTTATATTTGAACTGTTTACTAAATACATAGCATATTAATTTTCTTTGTAGCGAATTATTCTATCATTAGACACTTTACTACTGACCTTTTTCCCACCACAAAACAGATACCACAACTTATCTTTAACAAATTAAGAGCTGATTTGGAATAAAACTGAAAGTTTATAATTTTACATCTTCTGCCAGCTTACAGTAAAATGTAAAGAGTATACAAGAAATACCACTGTTCTAAGAATCAACGTAAAGCTACAATATTAAGGGGTTTTGCATGAAAGTGAGTGATAGGTTATGTCAAGTATGCAGTTCAGTTCAAGCATTGTTCAAAATATTGGTTGAACAAATAAGTGAATAAATATTGAATGTAATGTGAGCTACCCACATTCATAAATTAACTATGACTTTCATTGAATTGAGAAGAAACAGATCATCTGCAAATATTGTGTAATAAAATATGTGATTATATTCACTATTACACAACCCGGTTGTCTTTCTTAATCAGAATAAAAAAGTCACAATAAAAAAATGATTACTCAAACTTGATACCAAAAGCACAATCCATAAAAAATATTGATAAATTGGACCTTACCAAAATTTAAAACTTCTGCTATGCCAAAGATGAAAAGACAAACTGCAGAGTAGGAGGAAATTTTGTGAATCACATATTTGTCAAAGAACTTGTATCTAGATTCTATTAAGAACTTTCAAAACCCAACTATAATAAAGCAAATAATCCCATTACAAAATGGGCAAAAGATATAGACATTACACTGAGTAGGATAAACATATGGGCAAAAAAAGATGTTCAACATCATTAGCTATTAGGAAACGGCACATTCAAACCACAGTGGGATGCCATGCACCCCTATCAGAATGGCTAAAATACAAAAACAAAAATGATGAAATGAAATCCTGGTGATGGTGTTGAGAAACTGGTTCACTCATACATTGATAGTGCAGATTTTAAATGGTATAGCCACTTCGCAATTTCTTACAAAGCTAAAATGTGTTTACCAAATGATCCAGCAAATGCACTCTTGGGCATTTATCCTAGAGAAACGAAAATGTACATCCACACAAAACCCCTACATGAATATTCAAAGCATCTTTATCTTAATAGCCAAAAACTAGAAATAGCCTAAATATTCTTTGACAGGTTAATGGTTAAATAACCTGTGGTACATGCTTTCTGTGGGATACTACTCAGCAATAAAATGAGAACTATTGATACGTCCTTTGATGGATTTCAAGGGAATTATATTGAGTGAAAAAGGACACTCTCCAAAGGTTATATGCTGTATGATTTCATTTATATAACAGTCTTGAAATGACAAAATTATAAGAAATGGCGAACATATTAGTGATTTCCAGGGGTTAGGGAGAGGAGGTGGGAGGAATGTTGCACTGTGGTTGTAAAAGGTAACACCAAGAATCCTAGTGATGGAACTGTTCTGTGTTCTGTTGTGGTGGCCACACCAACCTACACATGTGATAAAATTGTATGGAATTACATACACACAAAGACACAAATGAAGGCATGTAAAACTAGTGATATCTGCATAAGATCAGTGGATTTTATCAATGTTAATTTCTGGATTGTGATACTGTGCTATGGTTATGCAAGATATTATCATTGGGTGAAATTGGATGAAGGATCTTTGGGATTTTGCCGTATTGTTTCTTGAAACTGCATGTGAATCTAGAATTATCTAAAAATAAATACCTAGAAAATGATTATTTACTGCTATTATGAATCCACTCTTATAGTCTGTACTTACCATTTGTGTAGACATTAATCTGAAGAATGATATCAAGTGACTGATTGGATCAGGTGAGAAAGTTTTGGGGAAAAGAAAAGTGTTGGAGACTCTCCTGAAAGGAGTGATTTAATGACTCCTAAAGGGGATGCTAAGATGAGAGGCTAGTGTAACTTGATTAATTGGAGAACATGGTCAAGTCCTAGCATTCATGTCATAGGTCCAGAATAGGTAGAAGGGCACTGATAGAAGCTTGACTATAGGCTGTGTTTTCTGGAAGCAGATGATGAGACAGAATTTAGGGTGTTTATTGGGGATTAACACCTATGAAAGAAAGGTGATCATAATAGAGCTCTAAAGGGGGTCTGGCTTTTCACAGTCATCCTGAGCTTTACCCAATGGCCTTGTTCAGGCATTAGATGTAGACCACTCTAAATGAGCAGAACCCCAGGTGAAGAGGCTCTTTGCTACTAAAGGCAGATCCTGAAAAACCTGACAGCTGGAGACTGTCTGCTGACTGCAGTTCCCATAGCTGGGCAGCAAATCCTGTCTGGAAGGGGGATGCAGACAGTGTATTTTTATGTCTATCACAGTTGGCATACAAAGACCTAGGTCAGTGACTGAGTTAATATTGAACTCAAGCAAATAGTTAAAAAAAAAAAAAGGAATTTGGAGAATGAGATTGGGAATGAACATGCAGGTCTTCTTAACATGAGTGCATGTAACTTCATCTAAGAATGGGAGTGATGTTGGAAGGCTTTCTCTTCTCTCTGTAAATTGATGGGAATATGCAATAAATGTGGCATAGACTTTGGTCTTTGAGCTCTTATTTATTTATTTTTTAATATCCCATTCTAGATAGTGTTTGCAATTGTTGGATTACTAAGAAATACCAGTTGAAATGATGCAAGGGATTTTATTATTATAATGGATATTTTGGCTTTACAGGAAAAAAAATGTTTCAACCCACCCACTTCCTGACCTAAGGGACAACCTGCTCCCTATCAGTCAGTTGCAGAAAATGTTAACAAAGTCTCACTCACTGAACTGATTTCACCCTCTATTTGAGGGTGATATTTTATGGATATGAGAAGCTGCTGTTTATTCTCCATTTAGGACTCCCTCAATGTGATCATAAGGAGATGGTTAGAACTGGCAGGTAACTTAGGAAAAGCTCTTCAAAAGAGCATCTTAGCATTTTCTTATTCCTGCTCAATGGAACCTGAAAAAGCTATTGTTGCATTTCTTATGGAGTTCCCCAGCGCCTCTTAGAAATGAACCATATTTAGTTTAAAACAAATTTCCTGAAGTAAACAGTATATTTCCCTGATTTTCATCTCTCTTGGTGAGCTTCCAAAAAACTTGGAAGTGAATTAGTGTGCAATTTGCATCCAAATCTTAGCCAAGGGGATGTGGTTTATTATAATACATGGTCCTCCTAATTATTGAACAGCCCAAGAAAACTCGGCCCAGTGTGCATCTGTTCTTGCTTGACCACACTGCCAAACATAATTTGGCAAGCACAGAAATGTACATTGAGCAGACCTACAGTCTAATTTGCATTAGAGTTTGTGGTAATTATATGAAAGCTATAACTGAATGAGCTTGTCCTCTCTTTTTAGATCACTTCATTTCTAAAAAATAAACAAGAAGCAAACCCCTCAAAGAATTTCCTTTTTTATGTGTCTTTGAGGTTTCTCAATGTGATTTAATCATTGCCCAAGTGTTAGTTCTGCTTATACATGAAGAAAAAACATCTTTCCCACATATTTCATGCAGACTTTCTTCTATTATCCTTGATGTCTATGGGTCGACTGTGTATGTTTCAATATATATTTGATATCATTGCTCAAGAGAGTGAATTAGGCTACTACTGACCAGATGTCTACATTATTTGGGAACTTGCATCCAAGAATCAACAAATAGGTTCATCCTCTAATTGCTTTAAGGAGTAATAAGGAATCATTGAAAGAGCTGTGAACTAAAAATCACAAAGATCTCATTGAATTATTATCTTTGCTGGGCAACCTTAAATAAATCACTAATCTCTCTGATTCTCAGAGCTTTCTTATCTATAAAAAAATCCCTCTGATGCTCAGTTTTCTTATCTATAAAATGGGGATATTGATGCCTGCTTTATCTACTTCACATAGTTCATGTGGGTGTCAACGAGACCCCTTATACTTTTTGGTAAAAGTATAAGTGACAAAGTTGTTTAAAATGATATTATTATTAGCCACATACCAATACATACACAGAGCCTGTAGAAAATAATGTAGCCTACTGCACAAAGTACCCTCAGAGACCATTAGGGAACCTGAAGCTTTAGCCTGAGTGGGGGTTCTGGGATTTGGGATGACCATGGTGCAGGTGCTGTAGAGCTGCACTGTCCAGTATGGTAGCCACTAGCCACCTGTACCCATTGAGCCCTTGAAATGCAGCTCGTTCAAGATAAGGTATACTGTAAGTATAAAATATACACAAGATTTCAAACTTAGCATAAAAAAGTGTAGCAACCTTATTAATAAATTTATGATCATTACAGTACATTAAGTTAAATACATGTATTATCAAATTGTCTCTATTGTTTTTACTTTTTAAATTTAGCCTCTAAAAAAAAAAAGACAGAGAGAGAGATGCAGAGAGCAAAACCATGAAATTGACTCTTAACTATAGAGAACAAATTGATGGTTACCAGAGAGGAAGTAGATGGTAGGGATGGGTTAATTAGGTGGTGGGGATTAAGGCGTGCACTTGTGATGAGCATCAGGTGTTTATGGAAGTGTTGAGTCACTATATTGTACACCTGAAACTAATATTACACTGTATGTTAAATAACTGGAATTTAAATAAGAACTTAAAAAATAAAAAATAAAAACATGGGGGAAATAATAAATTTAGCCTCTAGAAAATTAGAAAATAAATAAATTTAGCCTCTAGAAAATTAGAAATTACATGTGTGACTTACATTATATTTCTCTTAGACAGTGCTCCCCTAGGGCATGGAGCTGTGGGGTATCTGAATTATATCCAGGGCTAACACCAGAATTGGGAACTAAACAGGCAATTGAAGCATAAAGCAGGTACAAAGAAATAGGGTAGTGACTAGGGACACCAAGCCAGAATTTGTGGATTTGGAAGGGTGAGCAGGAAGTGGAGCTTAGAGGTATTTTTTGGAACGTGTATTGGAATTACACTTACAGAAAGCACTTGGCTTTGTGGGTGGAGAGGGAGCTATTAAGGACACCAACCAGTTCAGACATAGCAGTATTATTCTTCAAAAACGATTATATTTAATAAAACCACAACAGTCTAGAGCCTTCAGGGAACGCATTTTTGTTGTGCATGTTTGACTATTCTTGTTATTTTAGTGTTTATCCTTTAAATATCAAAGCTAAGGCAAAATTTGAAGCATTTCGTATGGAACTATTTCTTAAAATATATTAGGAACCTTTTGCCTTCTTATACAAAATATACTGAATGTAATTTTTGTGACATCCAATTTATACAAAGTAATTATCATGGATGCAAATGATAATTTTCTATAATGTATTAATGATCCATGAAATATTGTGGGGTTTGATTAGAGAGTGGCTGTTTGTTCCAACACTAAATGGCCCTAGCTGGGAATATGGTTCAAGTTATGTCCATTTCTATATTTCTCCACATTTCTGCTTGCTACCACCAGCACATTCTTGTACTCTCAATGAGTCTTCAAATAGAAGTCTTCACTCATTAATTTGTTGTATCTAACCTGTTGTGGGGCTGGAAGTTGGGGGAAAACACACACACACACACACACACACACACACACACACACACACACACACAAAACCTAACAGGCTCTTTTGCAGTGTAGAAAAAGCAAGTGTAAATATATTCTGAGTGAGAGGACTTGAAGATGGTTCTCCTATGCACAAGTTATGATGATGGATTTTGTGACATTTTGCTAATCACAGGCATTTTTGTTGTTGAAGTGTTCTGAACTGTAATTTAAGCTTGTTTGCTTGAGAACTAAAGTTTCAAATATTGAGATTTAAATATGATACATTTCACTGTGATACAGAGTCAGGAATAATAGACCTGTTCTGGCCTGCCAAACAGGATACATCTCTTCCTATCAGGAAGGGGCATAATGCTTTCAGCTTGTTGGGATCCAACATTGAACTGTCCCTTCTTTAACACCAATCTCAGATCAATTTAGAACTCAGTCGTCTTCTATTATTCATATGCTATTTCTTTTTTTTTTTTAAGATTTTATTTATTTGAGAGAGAGTGAGATTGAGAGAACAAGTGGGAGGAGGGGCAGAGGGAGAAGCAGATTCCCTGCAAAGCAGGGAGCCCCATGTGGGACTCAATCCCAGGACCCTGGGATCATGACCTGAGCCAAAGGCAGATGCTTAACCGACTGAGCCATCCAGGCACCCTCACATGCTATTTCTTAAGAGGGCATTCTGTGCAAAGTAATTGAGAGGAGGATGAGGGGAGAAATAATGGCAAAATAGCTTTGCCAAATACTTAGTAATGTTATTTACAAACGTATTCAGACTAGAACTGTGTTATACCCATATTGAACGTGTATTAAGTTTAAAATCAGAAAGTCATATTTCTGGTAGGTCAGTTATCTTCAATGGATATTTTTATCTATTTTATCATTAATTGCATGCTTAGTGAGCATAAAGGCATTTCATCTAAACTTTATGGTAACCAAAAATAGGGACTCAACCACTGTAGATTTAGTGAAATGTGCAAAAAAAAAAAAAAAAGTTCCAATGCCCTGATTTCTTTCTGTCTGTGAAACCTGAACTTTTTGGAGCTGCACATGCCACAAGTTGTAATCACTAATTGTTGAATCTGAAAGAGCAGCCAGTTGATTATTGCTAGGAGATGCCCATTTGTTGTTTAGCTACACAGGACTGTGATCTCTGTGAGGTGACAGCACACATATAATCCCAGGAGGCAGTGCAGCTGGAGTTAGGGGCATGAGAAACTGGAACTGATCTTGTCTTGTCCAGGTAACAGCTGTATCATCCTTCCTTTCTGTACTAAACTCCTCTCTACTCATCTGTGATGTAGAAATGGTAATAATACCTAATTTCCTGGCACCTTATTAGAATAGCTGTTATTATTATTGTATCTCATTCCAGTGATGGTTTTTAAACAAAGCTGAGGAGAGAAACACAATTTTTTTCTCTATGGTTTTTGCTCCTGAGACAGAACAGCATACGTGTTTATTTAATTTTGGGTTTCAAAGTGATTCAACCAAGGATAAGGTGACCAACTTTACAGAAAGACATGTATGGCCTGTGAGGAAAACAGTGCCAGCATACATAATGAGAAACCCCACAAAGAACTGATAAAAGTTTACACCAGAAAACAGACTATTGATTTGGCCAGTATGGAGAGCTGCATATTCGTGTGCCAATAAAGACATGTGTAGGTAGAAGACCATGATGTAAATATGAGCAATCCAGCACTTTTTACAGGAATGCTATTGGATCAGTAGAAATGATCAGTAAACTTTCCGCCACCATTCTTAACTTTCCCTGACTAATATACCATCAAAACTAAAGAAATAGTTTCCAAAATTGAAAAAGAAGTATTTCACTACAAATCTAATGAAACATTATTGAATTGTTCTAAATATGTTGTTGGAATTATTCTTTAAATTAAAACGTTATTTCAGCATTGTTAGTTTAATATGTTGAGTGCCTTCTTCTTGAGTGTTTATTCTTGTTTAATCTTTACAACACCTCCTTTATTATCCCTGTTTTACAGATGAAGAAATGTTGGCACAGAAGGACTTACTAAATTGTGTTAGTTTACTTAACTAGTAAGAAGCACAGGCAACATTTGAACCCAGGCGAGTTGCTCTTAGTGTATCAAGTAAGGGTAGAGTGATTCTGACAGCTGTTTTAGCTAAAGCAACCAGCAAGGATCAATTTATATGGCAAAGACTCAGAAGTGATAATTGTATTAATTTCTCTGCCTTATAGAACACACAGATTGATCAGCTTGACACAAATTATTCTTAAAATGTTTCTCAACATCATCAAATACCTACATAAAGAAGAATTCAAATCATTTTTGTATTGTTATTGAGATTCACAGAAATTATACTGGAAAATATAAGTAGGCACAAATTCTATCCAAAGAGCCAGGGTACTTCCAGAAGATTGTCCTTTGAATGAGTTCTGTGTAGCATGTACACCAGTCATGCCAGATCGTTCTCTCAGGTTGATGTCTCTCAGGTTTAGGCTGCTATAATTAACTGCCGTAGACTGAGTGGCTTATAAACAATAGGAATTTATTTCCCACATTACTGGAGTCTAAAAGTCTGAGATCAGAGTGCCAGCATAGCTGGTACTCTGATGAGTACCCTCTTCCCATTAGCACAGAGCCAACGTGTTGTACCCTCATAAGGTGGAGAGCAGAGAGAGGAATGAAGCTCTCTAGGGACTCTTATAAGGGCACTAATCCTGTTCATGTGGGCTCCACCCTCATGACCGCATCTAATCCTAATTACCTCCCAAGGCACCACATCTTAAAGCCATCACATTGGGAGTGGAGAAGGATTTCAACATATGATTTTTGGGGGAACACAAATGTTCGGCCCATAAAAATTAAATGTATAATCCGTTCATTAGATCCTAATTCTAACTGTTCCATCAAAAGACCAAATTCTTTGACATTATCAGGGTAAATCACCTATATGAAAGCATTTTGAAAACAACCACTATACAATTATTTATAACATTAATTTCAACCCCTACTTTCCATGACCACGTACTCTATTGGTAAAGGTGGCTGTGTTTTAATTTAAGGCTTCCATATAGGTGCTCTGGGACTCCAGATCCATCAAATCTCTGTTAGGAGATGTGTATCCTTCTGTTCAGTGAGGCATACAGGGTGCCATCAGATAGTATAAGCTTCAATGGAGGTGTGAAGGCTTGAGATCTCAAGACAGTAAGAATTATCCTTGCCTGGTACTTTAAATTACAGTAAGCTCCTTGAGAGTAAGAGCTAGTCTTATGTAACTATGCATCCCCAGCATCAAGCCATGGTAGGCACAGTAAATGTTTGTAGAATTGAATTCCTTGTGGTGACTCCATAGGTGTGGTGGTAACAAGGAGGGAGAAACTATGTGTCAAACACTGTGTCCCAGCCTGGCCACTGCTAGAGCTGTCATTCTCGTATCCTGCAGAGTATAGGCTAAGTGATTCTGTTTTGGTTCAGGGTAAGATGTTTATGTCCCATAAAGGTGTATAAAAAGCCTATAACCCACTATGTGAATGATGGTAACTAGAGGTCAGTGGGTTTGGTAAATAATTCCAGTTGCTCTTTACATGTAACTCCTTGGATTCCCCCCATCCCAGACTCTCAGCAAGGTGGGGCAAAGAAGGATCGAGGCTTATCGGTCCCAAGGAATATCAAGTAAAGACTTCAAAGCTGTACAAGATAAATGTGAATAATAAAATTCCAATCTGTGCTATTATTATTTCTATCAATAATAATACTTTCTATTTCTCTATGTGAATTTATATTAAAGATGTATATGTTTAAATTAATAGGAGTTCTAGTTATTCATGATGTATTACTATGCTCCCTGTGACATCATTTTGGTTTTACTGTTTGTCTCGTATACACAGTATTTTATGGTGCTATAAAATCTATACTGGAGACACACCATGAAGTCTAGATGACTTAAGGTCAAATTCTATTATTAGTCCCATAAGTGTTTAGAAAATTGAGATGAAAGAGGCTGAAATCTTGGATTTGATATCACTCAGCAATACCTTGCAATGAAATAAACTTTCCTTTGTGAAGTCCAAAAGTAAACACTAATATCTGAATCTTACACTGAATCTAATATCAAAGTAATACTTAGACTGGGCTTGAGGCTGGAGAGGAGGGAAAGAGAGAAACTTCTTTATATACAGACTGTAACGCTCTAGCATTTCACGCATTTCTGGGAAGACTTATTTAATCTACCTTGTCATGTGCTGACATTTAATAAACACCTCACTTCTTTCCAGGTATTTTTAACAGTGAGCCGCAGAATAGTAAATCCCTGGCCGGTTAACAGTATCGAAATGACCAAAACAGCTTCTCTCTTGAAAAATAAGGCTAATGAAAGAATTTCTATTTTAGTATGGTCTTCTTCATTCTGTCAACTGTATACATATACATACCTGCGATGCACATTGTGTGCTTGGAATAAACATATTTTTTGTCATGGTAATGACGCTTCTATAATATTATGCGTATAGATCCATTTGAATGACACATAATTCATTACTCTCTTTCTTTGGTTAATATTTTCATGAGGATATTTTTCCCCAGACCAATACAAAATGTGCCTCCCTGTGCATAGCACGCATCCTCAAAGAATGCTAACACTTTCCAAATTTGCTGGCTAATGTATAATCTGCAGAGACTATCCGCCTCATCTGACAAACACCATCTCAGCTCAGGAAGCCACGTTCAATCCGTCTATCAGATCTGACATTGGTGGTATCCACACAGCCCTTCCCAGCACACACCCTGCCTTTAAAGGCCTTCCCATCCCTGTTATTGGTCTCACAGATGATAGAGTATGACACTCCATAAACAATGAGCTAGGCCTTTTGTAGGCTGCTTTGCTTTTCTTGGCTTCAAACTGCCACTGAATGTCAAATCAATTTGGCTCTCATTAGAACAGCTTTATATGTGCAAATGTATTTGGGTCTGGTTGCCACTTTTTTTTCCCTATTTTTTTTTCTCCTTTCTATTCCTCCTCTTCTCTTGAAGATGATGTAATTTTTCTCTAATCCATGCCAACACCTGTTTCTTTAAAAGAGAGAGAGAAGAGAGAGAAGAGTGAGAAAAACTGCTCAGTGTGCTGCTCTTTATCACAACCAGCACGAACACCAGGCTGCCACATTATGGCTCAAGTCTCCCCAGAACAAAGAGAAAAGGCCTTGTTGCCATGATATTGTACATCACGGGGGCCCAGATAAAGTCAGGAGTCTATGTAAACCTTGGTTCCTGGTGTCTGGAGAGACGGCTGTCGAGATAGAACAAGGTGTGGAAGCTGGTTTCATTGATAAGTGATGAAGCCAGCAATAAATCTGATGCTGTGCTTAAGGAAATCTGAGCCAGAGCACCATGTTTGGTGGAAGACTGTTTTCCTCTTGAGTTGGGAGAAATAGAGGGCTACACCTTAGAGAAGATCACAGACTTAAAGAGGCATGGGAAGCTGAACGATGAACAGACAGCTGGAGAGAAACAGATAAAAACACAAACTAGAGTCTGACCAGTGTTTTTATGTTGACGTGTATACACTTTTTGGTTTATGTGGGAGTATTTTCACCTTGATACATGGACTTTGAGGCCTTTGATTCAAATAAGTCATTTTACCACTAAAAAGAAAATACACAAGTATCTGATTGCATTTTAAAGAAATGTGTGCAGCTGGATCTTTGACTTCAGTGCTACAAATTCTTGTTGAATTTATTGATGCAAGAGAAATATGAAGTAGGGTGAGTTGAATCTAACTTCATAAACTAGGTTATTACTATAATTCTTAATATTGTGTGATACCCTGAGAAATTCAGGTGTTTGAGAGTTCACAAATGGGTATGTGTTTACATGCATATTTATTCATTAATTGAACACCTATTATA
This sequence comes from Ursus americanus, assembly GCF_024610735.1. Lineage (NCBI taxonomy): Eukaryota > Metazoa > Chordata > Mammalia > Carnivora > Ursidae > Ursus > Ursus americanus. The sequence goes on from NC_142162.1 coordinate 19,956,661, forward strand.
TGCACTGTTTCTAGGTGCTTAGGATACATCCATGTATGAAATTTAAAATAATCCCTGTCTTTATGAAGACTATGTTCTAGTGGGGGTAAACAGACAATAGATAATGAGCCTAAGAAACAACTGAAATATAAATTCTGTTAGAAAGTAATAAATGTTACCAAAAAAAAAAAAGCTGAGTAGGGTAAAGAAGATTGAGAACTCTTGCTATGTTTGGTTATAATTTTTAATAGGAGAATCAGGGTAGATATCATTGAGGGGGTGACTTTTGAACAAAAACTTGAAGGAGGGGCGCCTGGGTAGTGCAGTCGTTAAGCGTCTGCCTTTGGCCCAGGGCGAGATCCCGGCGTTCCGGGATCAAGTCCCACATCGGCCTCCTCCGCTGGGAGCCTGCTTCTTCCTCTCCCACTCCCCTGCTGTGTTCCCTCTCTCGCTGGCTGTCTCTCTGTCACGTAAATAAATAAAAATCTTTAAAAAAAAACAAAACTTGAAGGAGGTAAGACAGAGAGCTGTCTGTAAATCTGGGGAAGAAGACATCAGACAGAGAGACCAGACAGTGCAAAGGCTCTGATGTGCGCGTAATACTAGAACACATGAAGGACAGTGTGGACGGAGAACATGAGAGAAAACAGTAAGAGGGTCCATCAGAAAGATAATGCAGGAGGGCCGAGGTAATGTAATACCAATGGAAAGGCCAAAGATTTTGTATTTTGAGCAAAGTGGGGATTTATTGGAAGATTTTGACTAGAGGCCTTATATGTCTTATATGATACATAAGCCGTGCATTTGTTTCTGCAACAGCATATTTGCTGAGATTGTTACCAGTTTGGAGTTTGCAGAATTTCTCAGGAAGCCCAATATATGAAGAAGAGTTAGAGCAAGATATTTTAGGCATTTTGTGGACTTTTAGAAGGGACTGCTGATAAGAATGAAAATTGAAACCACACCAAAAGAACTCCCTTAGGGTGTCAAAACCAAAATCTGGTGGGTAAATTACCAGAGAATTAACTGGGGAAATTAGAAGTAATGACCTATTTATGATCCTAGAAGTAGGAGCACAGGATTTGTGTAGGTTCAAGGAAATTAATGTAAAAATAATCTTCCTGTGCAGCGGACATTGCAATTAGACAGACTTAGGTTTATACCCTAGCTATGTTACAGTCTATCTGTGTGGTGTTAGGCTAGTTAATTAGTATCTTTGAGCCTTTGTTTCCTCATTGTAAAATGGGAATAATAATAATAGCTTTCTGTACAATTGTTTTGAGAGTTCAATTATATATCCTATGTGTGCTTGGTGTAAAGTATCCTCCATGGAATTCATACTCAACAAATATTTTCAAATTATTTGAGAGATGTTAGTGACTGATTGGGCAGTGGAGGAGAAAAGCACAATGAAATGGAAGATGTCTGATTAAATCAGGCTCCTATACCTGCCAGGCAGGTGATTCACTCATCTATACATTTCTAGGCATCACAAACCCTACAGGTCATGATGCAAATCAAATGTATTAGAGATACGTAACAAAGGGGGTTTCTTTTGGTGGCTGTCTGTCTGGCCAGTTCATAGATTGAACCCAGCAAATATTTGTTAAATGCAGGTATGTGGTCACTGAGGTAGCATACAGCGTTGTCCTTGCCCTTCAGAAGCTTCCGGTCTGGGGGAGAAGCTCCCAGTTAGCTGTGATTATCTGATTCTTTCTCCTTAAACATAGAGTTTCAACTCATTAAGTTTTTGTATTCTGAATAAGAATGTTATCTACTCCTTTTAGAAATATTCCTTGGGGCGCCTGGGTGGTGCAGTCGGTTAAGCGACCGACTCTTGGTTTTGGCTCAGGTCCACATATCAAGGTCATGAGATTGAGCCGCACACGCCTTGGGCTCAGAGCTCAGCGCAGAGTCTGCTAGAGATTCCCTCTCCCTCTGCCCCACCCACTTATGCGTTCTCTCTCTCTCAAATAAATAAATAAATAAAAGAAATATTCCTTTTGTGTACTAGTTGACAAGGAGTCTCCATTACGTAAATAAGCAGGTATGAAAGGATGGGGAGAAACTTTGCTGTCGTTAGATCAGTTCATAACTGCAGAATTATCATGCTTCAGAAGATTATTTTTTCAAGTTTAGGGTAGTTATACTCAAGGGTTGTGTTTGGATGGTGGGGGCAGGAGTTAAGAAACTTATTCTGTCAAAATACTTTAATTCATGAATTTGCTGGCAGATAAAAGCCACAATCCTCCTAGAATTGCTTTAGTACAACTGAAGAGGAAAAATGAAGTAAAACTTTTAAGCCCGAAGATTCTTAAAAATAGTCTTTAAAGGATTGAAAAAAAGAACAGAAAAATTCCTTTAAATTCCTGGGTCCCATAAATGAGATTTTAGTAGTGGCAAGTAAAACATATTGATTGGCACCAAAGTATAAGATCTTTGTCACCATCTGTTTCCTGATTGTGTCAGCAAGTATTTTTTCCCTACGAGAGTGTGAGAATACACCATAGCCTAAAAGTATCAAAGTGTCAATTATGCACCACATTTAAAAGTTGGAAGCCCAGTTCATGAAAGTCAGTGACAAAAGTCCTGATTCCTGTTTCTTCCTAAAGTGAAATCCTTGCACTTCATTCATTTTGCAACCTACAAAAAGACCGATGGCTCCAGGGCTCAGAGGGGTGGGGAGCTGTGGCAAAGGGAGGGGGGGAAAGTCATCTTAAATGAATATTTATTGAAATCCTCCCCCATGCAAGTCACTTTGCTAAGATATGAAGTTATTATGAATGCTATATGCAAATAATTTTTAACAAGTATGGAGTGACAGGGAGGAATAAAGAAATGAAAGGAAAGGGTACAGAAGGAAAGAAGTAGGAAGAGAAGAATGCGTAAACAGGCAAATATTTGGGAGTCTGGGCTAGAAAAATGAAAATAAGAGACACTGATGGAACTAGTTGAAAAATTAGGCCACAAACAATGGGAGCTGGAAAGGATGGGAATCTTCAAAAAGGTTAAAAATCCAGCATTTTCAAGATGAGATAAAGATTATCCACACCTGCCTTCTCTTTTATCTAGTAATTTTCCTGTGGTTGTTTTTCTTTTCAATTGTGATATCCTTTTTTTGTTTGTTTGTTGTTTTTCTCTATTATGATCACTGCTATTGGTAATCACAGCTAGTGGCTAACTATGCTGATTTTCTTTGAATTTCTGCACATGTCACTTGGAGTTCTGGGTAGAGAGAAGAATTTCCTTCCTCTGTCTGCTCTGATTATTTTTTCACCTATAGCCAATAGTTGGTGGGGTTATCAGTTTCTACACATTCTCTTACCCAATAGTGTTGCAGTAGTGTGCCATTTCTGCAGGACTGGAGGAAAGACTTCTGCTCAGGTCAGGTGGTCACAGATAACCATGTGTCTGCTCAAGTTTCTTGCTTTTGTGGTAAATCCTGAGAAGTTGGTTCTCTGGATTGGCAGAAATCCTTTCTTTATTTTGAAGATGAGAGATAAGGGTTCGCATAGCATACTTGATGCTGTTAAAAGAATAGCTGAGGCGTATAACAAATTTTAAGAGTTTAATTAAGTAAACATTGATTTACATGAGGCCGCGCCAAACCAGAAGTGGCTAGGAACACTCAGCCAATAGGACCTAGGGAAAAGACTTATATGGAAAAAGTATGGAGCAAAGAAAGGAAATTATTTGATTGGGTATAGCTTAAAGCTTAGTTGGCTGTGATTGATTGTCCTGTTTTTGATTCTATATCCTTGAGACTTTTACATGTTCAGATTTTGTTTTGCTTGCATAGGCTGTAATGGCGTTACAGCCACCTCAGTCTAATGGCTATCTTTTATTTTTATTTTTATTTTTTTGAAGATTTTATTTATTTATTTGACAGAGACAGCCAGTGAGAGAGGGAACAGAAGCAGGGGGAGTGGGAGAGGAAGAAGCAGGCTCATAGCAGAGGAGCCTGATGTGGGGCTCGATCCCAGAACGCTGGGATCACGCCCTGAGCCGAAGGCAGACGCTTAAGGACTGCGCCACCCAGGCGCCCCTAATGGCTATCTTTTAGTTCCTAACATCAAATACAAGGATTTGTATTCTAACCAAGAGATGTAGAAACTTATAAAGATAGTGGCCTGGCTAGAACAATCAAAACTTGTGCCGAACAGAACAAAGACATGCCACTCTGCTCCCTTGTTCTCACCTGGGCTAACTTGTGGTGTGGGAGGAACACCTTACCTTATGGAAGGACCAGCTCTGCACTGCAATCAGCCATGCCCTCAACCAAAGTCTGGGGCTTCAGATGTACCAGTAGAATAAACATCCAAATTCTCTTTTCAGGTTTGATTAAATAGAGTATTGGAGCCTGCCAGATGGGTCTCTTGGCACACTCTCAAATCATATAGAGCCATAATTTTAGTTATAGTTGTTTGTGTGAGTTTGGGAACCATAGGATACTTTAAGTATTGTGTGTTTGATTTGTGTTTGAACACACTGATTGTATAAGGAGAGGAGAAAGTGAAGAGCCTTTGTCAGAGAAATATCAGATGAAGTGTCAGGACCACCAAAAAACATGATCACTTATTCATTTATTCAACAAAACTTAAATTGAGCACTTACTATTTTCAGGATGCCATGAAAAGCACTGATACATTAAGTAGGTTTCTTGGGAACCTACATTTCACTAAGGGAGAGGAAAAAATAAGTACAAAAATTAATAAAAACAACATGGTATTATAATAATACTACGAAAGAAAAAAGCAAAGTCTAGATAGAGGGAGTAATAGGGACATTGGTGTAAGGGGGTAAAGGTAAATGTACCTAAACTGATAATAAGCTGAGACGAAAAAGATAAAATATTGCTATGCTTTCCAAATAATTTCAATGGCAGGCCATTGCTTTCTCAATAAGCTACTTAGACTGAAAATCGATGATCTGACAATATCCTACCTTTTCTTCTTTATCTTTCCCTACTTATTCTTATTACCTAGTACTGTTCTTAGAACAAATGGAACTACTCACTGTTTCTCATATATACCCTATGCTTTCCTGACTCAGTCTTCACTCATCTTTCCTTTTGCCCAGCAGACACTTTCAGGACTTTTGCATGCCCTTATCCTGTTGCACGTCAAGGTCCAGCTCCAGTGTTACCCCTTTAGTCCTTCTGTCCTGGTCTCTGAGCTCTTTCTTTCTATCTCATACATTTGTAACTTTCTTATTACTCCTGTTAAATACATTCTAATATAATTTTTGAATTTGCAACTCTTATTTCTCTTTTTTATTTTTTTTAATGTTTTTTTATTATATTATGTTAGTCACCATACAGTACATCCCTGGTTTCTGATGTAAAGTTCGATGATTCATTACTTGCGTATAACACCCAGTGCACCATGCAATACGTGCCCTCCGTACTACCCATCGCCAGTCTATCCCATTCCCCCACCCCCCTCCCCTCTGAAGCCCTCAGTTTGTTTCCCAGAGTCCATAGTCTCTCATGCTTCATTCCCCCTTCTGATTACCCCCCCTTTCTTTATCCTTTTCTTCCCCTACCGATCTTCCTAGTTCTTATGTTCCATAGATGAGAGAAATCATATGATAATTTTCTTTCTCTGCTTGACTTATTTCACTTAGCATTATCTCCTCCAGTGCCGTCCATGCTGCAGCAAATGTTGAGAAAATGTTATTTCTGATAGCTGAGTAATATTCCATTGTATATATGGACCACAGTTTCTTAATCCAGTCATTTGTTGAAGGGCATCTTGGTTCCTTCCACGATTTAGCTATTGTGGACAATGCTGCTATGAGCACTGGGGTGCATATGGCCCTTCTCTTCACTACGTCTGTCTCTTTGGGGTAAATACCCAGTAGTGCAATGGCTGGGTCATAGGATAGCTCAATTTTTAACTTTTTAAGGGACCTCAACACTGTTTTCCAGAGTGGCTGTACCAACTTGCATTCTCACCAACAATGTAGGAGGGATCCCCTTTCTCCACATCCTCTCCAACAATTGTTGTTTCTTGCCTTGTCTATTTTTGCCATTCTAACTGGCATAAGGTGGTATCTCAGTGTGGTTTTGATTTGAATTTCCCTGATGGCTAATGATTTTGAACATTTTTTCATGTGTCTGTTAGCCATTTGTATGTCATCATTGGAAAAGTGTTTGTTCATATCTTCTGCCCATTTTATGATTTGTTTATTTGTTTCTTGCGTATTGAGTTTGAGAAGTTCTTTGTAGATCTTGGATACCAGTCTTTTATCTGTAGCATCATTTGCAAATATATCCTCCCATTCCGTGGGCTGCCTCTTAGTTTTTTTGACTGTTTCCTTGGCTGTGCAGAAGCTTTTTATCTTGATGAAGTCCCACAAGTTCATTTTATCTTTTGTTCCTTTTGCCTTTGGAGATGTGTCATGAAAAAGTTGCTTTGGCCAATGTCATAGAGGTTGCTGCCTATGTTCTCCTCTAGGATTTTGATGGATTCCTGTCTCACATCGAGGTCTTTCATCCATTTGGAGTTTTTCTTTGTATATGGTGTGAGAGAGTGGTCAAATTTCATTCTTTTGCATGTAGCTGTCCAATTTTCCCAGCACCATTTATTGAAGAGACTGTCTTTTTTCCACCGGATGTTTTTTCCTGCTTTATCAAAGATTAGTTGCCCAAAGAGCTGAGGGTCCATTTCTGGGTTCTTTATTCTGTTCCATTGGTCTATGTGTCTGTTTTTGTGCCAGTACCATGCTGTCTTTGTGATCACAGCTTTGTAGTACAGCTCGAAATCCGGCATTGTGATGCCCCAGCTTTGTTTTTCCTTTTCAACAGTTCCTTGGAGATTTGGGGCCTTTTCTGATTCCATACAAATTTAAGGACTGTTTGTTCCAGTTCTTTGAAAAATGTCCTCGGTATTTTGATCGGGATAGCATTGAAAGTGTAGATTGCTCTGGGTAGCATGGACATTTTAACTATGTTAATTCTTCCAATCCATGAGCATGCAATATTTTTCCATCTTTTTGTGTCTTCCTCAATGTCTTTCAAGAGTGATTTATAGTTTCTAGAATATAGGTCCTTTACGTCTCTGGTTAAGTTAATTCCAAGGTAATGTATGGTTTTTGGTGCTATTGTAAATGGGATGGATTCCCTAATTTCTCTTTCTTCGGTCTCGTTATTCGTGTATAGAAATGCAACTGATTTCTGAGCATTGATTTTGTATCCTGCCACATTACTGAATTGCTCTATAACTTCTAATAGTTTGGGAGTGGCTTCTTTTGGGTTTTCCATATAGAGTATCATGTCATCTGCAAAGAGAGACATTTTGACTTCTTCTTTGCTGATTTGGATACCTTTTATCCCTTTTTGTTGTCTGATTGCTGTTGCAAGGACTTCTAGTACTATGTTGAATAATAGTGGCGAGAGTGGGCATCCTTGTCGTGTTCCTGATCTTAAGGGAAAGGCTTCCAGCTTTTCCCCGTTGAGAATGATATTTGCTGTAGGCTTTTCATAGATGGTTTTTATGAGATTGAGGAATGTATCCTCTATCCCTACACTCTGAAGGGTTTTAATCAGGAAAGGATGCTGTATTTTGTCAAATGCTTTTTCTGCATCTATTGAGAGAATCATATGATTTCTGAATTTTTCTTTCTGGATAAAATCTAAGACACTGATTGACTTGCGAATGTTGAACCACCCTTGCATCCCAGGGATGAATCCAACTTGGTCATGATGGATAATCCTTTTAATGTACTGTTGGATTCTATTAGCCAGGATCTTCTTGAGGATTTTGGCATCCATATTCATTAGGGAAATCGGTCTATAATTCTCCTTTTTGATGGGGTCTTTGCCTGGTTTGGGGATGAAGGTAATATTGGCCTCATACAATGAGTTTGGTAGCTTTCCTTCTGTTTCTATTTTTTGAAATAGCTTTAGGAGAATAGGTATTATTTCTTCTTTGAATGTTTGGTAGAATTCCCCAGGGAAACTGTCCGGGCCTGGAGTTTTGTTATTTGGAAGGTTGTTTATCACTGACTCAATCTCTTCATAATTAATTGGCCTGTTTAAAAAATCAATTTCTTCCTGTTTCAGTCTTGGTAGTTTATAGGTTCCCAGGAAGGCCTCCATCTCTTCCAGATTGCTTAATTTATTGGCATAAAGCTGTTGATAAAAGTTTCTAATAATCCTTCCAATTTCATTCGTGTTGGTTGTGACCTCTCCTTTTTCATTCATAATTTTATTAATTTGGGTCCTTTCTCTATTCTTTTGGATAAGTCTTGCCAGTGGTCTGTCAATTTTATTGATTCTCTCAAAGAACCAGCTTCTAGTTCTGTTGATCTGCTCTACTGTACTCCTGGTTTCTAATTCATTGACTTCTGCTCTAATCTTGGTCAACTTCTTCCTCGTGCGTGGATTAGACCTGTCCCTCTGTTGCTGTTCCAGCTTCTTGAGGTGAGAATATAAAAACTGCATTTTAGGTTTTTCTATTCTTTTGAGTGAGGCTTGGATGGCTATGTATTTTCCCCTTAGGACTGCCTTTGCAGTATCCCATAGGTTTTGGACCGTTGTGTTTTCATTCTCGTTGGTCTCCATAAATTGTTTAAATTGATTTTTGATTTCCTGGTTTATCGAGTCATTCCTGATCAGGATGGTTCTTAGTCTCCAAGTGTTTGAGTTTCTTCCAAATTTTTCCTTGTGGTTCAGTTCCAATTTCAAAGCGTTGTGGTCTGAGAATATGCAGGGAATAATTTCAGTCTTTTGGTATCGGTTGAGACCTATTTTGTGTCCCAGAGCATGGTCTATTCTTGAGATTGTTCCATGGGCATTAGAATAGAATGAGTATTCTTTGGTTCTGGGGTGTAGTGTTCTATATATATCTAGGAGGTCCAAGTCGTCGAGTATGGCATTCAAAGCCCTTGTTTCTTTGTCAATTTTTTGCATGGGTGTTCTATTTCTGTTAGTGGAGTGTTGAGGTCCCCTACTATTAACGTATTTTTATCTATATGTCTCTTTATTCTGGTTAAGCGTTGGCTTGTGTATCTTGCTGCTCCCCTGTTGGGGGCATATATATTTATAATTGTCATATCCACTTGTTGGATACATCCTTTAAGAATAATATAGTGCCCTTCTGTGTCTCTGACTATAGTCTTTAGTTTAAAATCCAATCTGTCTGATATGAGAATTTCTACCCCAGCTTTCTTTTGAGGTCCATTGGCATGAAAGATGGTATTCCATCCCTTTACTTTCAGTCTGGATATATCTTTAGGTTCAAAATGAGTCTCTTGTAGACAGCAAATGGATGGGTCATGTCTTTTTATCCAATCTGCAACCCTGTGGTGCTTTATGGGAGTATTTAGGCCATTTACACTGAAACTGATTATTGAGAGATATGATTTTAATGATGCCATGTTGCCAGTAAAGTCTTTGTTTGTATCGGTTGTGACTTTCTGTTCTGTATCACTCTTGGGGCCTTTTTACCTTTATAGAACCCGCCTTAATATCTCCCGTAGGGCTGGTTTCGTGGTTATGAGATTGGTTAATGACTGGCGATTCTGGAAGGTTTTTATTTCTCCATCAATTCTGAATGACAGCCCTGCTGGATAAAGGATCCTTGGCTGCATGTTTTTCTCTGAAAGAGCTTTAAAAATGCCCCCCCCAACCCTTTCTCTCATTCCAGGTCTGTGTAGACAGGTCTGACGTAATTCTGATACCTTTGCCTTGGTACATGAGAAATTTCTTTGCCCTGGCCGCTTTCAATACTGTATCCTTGGATCTAATATTTGCGAATTGCACTATGACATGATGTGGCGTAGGTTTGTCGTGGTTGAGCTTGGGAGGGGTCCTCTCTGCCTCTTGGACACAAATGTTTGTTTCCCTTGCTAGATTAGGAAAGTTTTCAGCTACAATTTGTTCAAATATCTCTTCTAGACCTCTGTTTTTCTCCACCCCCTCAGGGATGTCAATGATTCTGACATTGGAATGTTTCATTGAGTCAGTAATCTCCTGTAACCTACATTCTTGAGCGTGGATTTTTTTAAGTCCAGATTCTATTTTTGCTTTGTCTTCTACTAACCCATCCTCCAATTCACTGATACGTTCTTCTGCCTCATTCACCCTGGCCGTCAGAGCCTCCGTTTTGACTGCATTTGGCTCATGGAATTTTTAATTTCTGCCTGATTCGCTCTCGTTTCCGCCCTTAGAGATTCTATATTCTCATTAACATTTTCATTAATACTTTTTTCAAGTCTACACATCATCTTGACCATTTTTACTCTGAATTCCATTTCTGATAATTTGGTTATATCCATATCCATTAGTTCTGTGGCAGAGGCCACAGACTCATTGTCTTTTCTTTGTTGGGGGGGCTTCTTCTTCTCGTCATTCTGATGTGGAGGGGTTGCGGGGTTTTCCAGAGCCCAAATTATTGACCGGGACCCAGGCTGTGTGCCCTTGTTTTATAGGGATCTTAGGGATGTGGGCTTCTTGATTTTTCAGCCTCCCTTCTGGGGGGAGGGGCCTGCCGCACTGCTACTCAGGCAACCCTGTTTGGGTAGAGTCTCTATGTCCCCTGCGAGGGGGGATGGGGATGGGCACACTGTGAGCTGGTATTTCCAGGCTTTTGTTCTCTGGCGGCTTTCCCTGGCGGTTTGCTGTGCCTCTTCTGAGAGTCAGAGCAGCAGTGGCCGAATCTCAGCCTCTGTCTCAGAACAGAGGGATTGCGGACCCTTCTCCACTGATGTTCTGGCCACTGTAACTCTATTTCTGTTGATGCTGCTCAACCCTGCAGCGTCCCGGGATGTGTGCCCCACACCCGGAGTCCCAGCCCTCACTTCCAGGGCCGGCGTGTCTCTGTCCTTTGTGTTTCTAACTCCGCCAGCCGCCAGCCACCAGCTGCCAGCCGCCCCCACACTCCCAGAGCTCCCGGTCTCAGTCTGGTTCCAGTGAGCACACCGGAGCTCCGTGAAAAGTCTGGTGGCGCGCGTTCCTGGCTCACGGTCTGTCTGCTCTCTCGTGGGTGCCGTCCGCGAGCCCACCCGCTCCCCCCCCCCCAGGTGGCTACCGCTTCCCGGCAGCTGAACACGGCAGCTCCCTCCCCCTTCCATTTATCTTCCGATATCTGTGTGCGGTTTCACATTTCCCCGCTTTGTACCTCAATACTCAGCGCTGGAGATGTTCATTTGTAGAGATCCAGATGTATCTTCCTGCGTCTCAGGCTGATTCCGTGGGTGTTCAGGCTGGTCTGGTACCTATCCAACTCGACTCAGGGGACCGGCTGAAAACGGGGTCCCCTACTCCTCCGCCATCTTAACTCCCCTCCTCTTTTATTTCTCTTTTTAATCTAAGAATTTCATAAGTGTGATGTCTTATATGATAATATTAAATTGCTTGTTGTCTTCTAGGGATTCAGTAAATATTCTTTGAATAAAAATAAATCAAGTCTGACTGGCAGGAAGCCTGGCAGATTGAAATCACAGAGATTTTATATCTGAGTCACAGACATAGTATTATATTGGGTTTCCCCCAAAACAAATCCTCTGACAAGGATTGAATATAAGGATTTTTTTTATTTTTTTGAAGATTATGTTAGGAAGCATTGTGTGTGAGGAAATGAGAGAAGGAAGAAAGGAAAGCCAATAAAGAGTATATTATATTGATGAGTGGGTTTCCACTCTGGGCAACTGGGGCTCAGTTTTGCTGGGGAACTCTGAAACTAAGTGAAATATGATTCAGAATTTTCCCTCTGAAGGGAGAGGAAGGGTGAAGAACCACCCTTCATTGGTTAAGGATTGCTCATGGGATGTTTAGCATTAAGTTTACCCTAATTTTGTCCATTTGATATCCTGCCACTTCCATGACTGTTGTGCTGATTTTTCAACATCTGGGCTGGTAAGGTCCTAAAAATTTAGGAGTCTGTTTTACTATGAGTGGTGAGGCTCTAAGAATTATCCCAAACTTGTGCTCTCTAGTTTAAATTTTTTGTTTCATGTTTCCAAAACAATTCTCTAATTGTTAGGCTATAGCCTGCCAGAAGTAAGAGTCTGTTAAACTCCCAAAAGACTGTGACTGAAGGTAATTAAGTAAACCTTCCTCAATTGACACTGAATTCTTTAAGAAAATGGGTTTGAGATAGTGCTTATATGAATATGGCAGTAGTACTTGAAGAAGAGGGGAAAGGTAGGTAGTACTTATATGCTGGGCCTCCTTGATATAGTGGCAGTCCCAGCCCAAAGCCCTGGAACAGGTGTTAGAGCTCCCCCCTATTGAACCCAGTATCTATAAAAGAAATTATGTTCCAACCTGTTTTTGTTCCTTGAAAGGAAGTGTTTGAACCTTGAATAGCATGCTTGGATGAGATGCTTTAGGAGGGGCAAGTGTCCATCACATAATATCTGAGATAGCCCACAGAGAGCCTGGGGCCATTGCAATAGATGTTACACATACTGTTATGCTTGTTCCAGTCTTCCTTAAGGATGAGTGCTTCAAGGCCTCTGAGGGATCATGGGGAACATTGAGCATACCAACACTATTATGGTTCTGATTACATTTCAATAAGAAAGTCTCCAGCTGTGAATGGCAATAAGAGAAATTGTAGATAGCAAAGGAAACTGACTCTGGTTTTAAGATATATTGATCATGCCTTGAGTCAAAGGAGCTCTGCTTAACAAAGAATTGTGGAAGTTCTAGCTGCCTGCAAAGAAGGCATGGCCGCTGAGATGGTAACTTTTGATTGATGAAGATTATGAAAGACTAGGAAAAAACCTTCCAAAGAACGAGATTTTTGGTAAGGCTTACCCAGAGTCAGGCACTTAGCTATGAATGTAGCATCAGAAGGCAGTCACAGAAGATGTATACCCGTGTCCCCTACTGGATCCCAAACTGCAAAGGAAGAAAAACTGATAAATCAGAAACGTGATAGTGTTGTCAAAAATACATGAAGCCAGCTGCATGAATTGTGAAACGAGTCATTGTTGTATTTGTTCTTTGGCAGTGTACAAATATGATCATTGTTTCCATCAAGATAAGAAATAAAAACACAGAGAAGCTATGAAATCTGGATGAAATTGGACTCTTTACTAGTTATTAATGACCTAGAGTTAAGAGAAAATATTGTGACCTGGGAGTCTCCTAAGTTTGGCCACCCTTATCAACAAAGTTGATACTTTGTGCCTGTATCTTTTTAAAAAAATATGTTTTATTTACTTTAGAGAAAGAGTGGGTGTGAGAGTGGGGGGAAGGGTGGAAGGAGAGGAAGAATCTCAAGCAGACTCTGCACTGAGCGCAGAGCCTCACCCCCTCCCTTGGCAGCCACTAATCTGTTCTCTATGACTATAGTTTTGTCTTTTTGAAAATGTCATGAGTGGAATCATACAGTATATTATATTTTGAGATTGATGATCTGGATGGAATAGATAATACAATGCAATTAAAAGTACATTGTAGATTGTGTGACATAGAGAAGTTTAATTAAGGCAATATTATTGTTGGACTAGGGTTGGTCAGAGCTTGCTTCATGGAAGAGGTCAAGTGTAGAGGTTGGGTCTCAGAGAAGAACAGAATTTGCATTAGTGACAATACAGGGGATAGCATTTCAGGGAGCAGAGAATGATAATAAAGAATAGTTAAGGAAGTAAGGAGACCAGTGTTATAGAAAGGAAGACTCCAGGCATCATTGTAGGCTCTTAAAATGGAGAGCAACGTAAACAAAGAAGTGGTATTTGAAGATTAATTAGGCAGAAATGTATGAGATGTGTTAGCTGGCATATAATATTTGGAAGATAAAGATGGTGGTTGAAGCCTCAAGAGCTCTTTGAAGGAGAGAAAACAGAGGCAGTTAGCATAGGGTCAAAGACAAACTTAAGTGATAGCTGGGGGCTAGGGGAGGGGGACCTCTAGAAGATTTAAACAAGATTTAAACAAGAAACAGATAAAGAGCAATTACAGAGATTAGATGAGAATGAGTTCTTAAAAGGGAGGCAGGTAATCAAAACATTATATGTCATACAGAATTTGAAACAGTATGAAGTAGAAGAAATCATTGATGAGGTTGGAGAAATTTTGTTGCAGTGAAATTAAGGGGCTAAGGGCCAGATTGCAATGCAGTTAAGTGGTTACATGAAGATGAAAATGAAGAAATCAGGGCAGATTTGATTATGAATTGGCCCCATACTTAGAAGGAATGGCAAAAGCAAGTGAAGAGTTTACAAGTTGAATGATAAGCATAAGCACTGAGGGCAGAAAGGAGACGTAGTGATGAATACTGAGTAATGTATAGAGTAACTGAATCATTGTATTGTACACCTGAAACTAATACAACACTGTGTTAATTATACTTCAAACAAAGAAACTAAAAAACAAACAACAACAAGAAAAACCCCAACAGAGCTAAGAATCTTCCCTCAGGATCCAGAGCTATGAGGAGTTAGCTACTTTAGTCAAATTACCTTTGTGATTACTTTATCTGATCAGGTTCATGGGTCCAGTGGACTTCCAATAGTCTCCATCTGCTCCTCTCATCATGACTAAAAGCAGTTCTAGTTGTTGTCTGTTACTTAAAGTTTTTTAGTTGTCACAGAATTTGCTCTCACCTTTCACAAACTCTGATTGACTTAACAAGAGGACTCTACTAATTTTGAGAAAATAAATTAATACTGAAATAAACTGATAGCAACTATTCACCAATATCAGTGCTATAATTTATAAAAATTTTCATAAAGAGTTTTACTTCACCTACTAGTAATATTTAGTGATAAAAACTGCTACTCTAGTGTAGCAGTCTGTGAAGATTTCCTAAACCTCATTATAAAGACACCACAATTCTCTCCTGAAACTCAACCACGTCAATCACACAGTAGTATCCCAAAGCATTTGCCTCCAATTTTCTTGAATCGAAAAATCTCTCATAGTTGTTAGTATCTAGCAAGCTGAAATTTTAAACAAGGCTTTGCTTGCAACCAAAATTGATTTCTGTAATTCTCTCTAGCATGGCTTTTCTGACAAGGCTATTTCTAGATTACCCAGTGTTTGGGCTTAGCTCATGTTGCTTATGCAACTTTAATTCTTGCCTCTAACCTGCAACCTGGTCCCTCTGCCAATCACGGCTGGAAGCATCTTCCCATGTTATGGACCTTTTCATCAACTGAGCTCTACCAATCACTACTATCGACCTCCTACTCCTCATAAAATAAAAACAGAGATTTCGAGGGCTTCTTGACATTTTGCTCTAGTTCCCTAAAGACCCATCCAGGACACCTCCATGGATCTGCTTTACTCTGTAAGGATGATCTATTTCACAAAGACCTTACCATAACTCAAAGTAATCTTTAAAATAAACCTTGCGGGACAGGCTAGGGCATATTGATTACCTCTCCTCTACACTCATGTCCTGGATAGAAGCCCACCAGACTCCTGTGAATTCTGGAAACTTAAAACTTTCTATTAAAGAAGGATGGCAGTATGGTACTGCTAATACCTAGGCCCCAACCAGAATTTAAAACTGTTAATCCCTGAGACTCTGCTGATGTCATTCTTTCTTAGGCTAAACATCATGTAAATTCAGTTCTTAATATTTGAAATAGGCAAGGATTTTTCAAAAACCTATAAATCTTTATTGTATTCTGTCTGGAATTCACCTCCCTTTTACCTTAGTATGTTTTTTTAAAATTTTTCAAATATTAAAAATGTGGCAGAGTTAATAATCAGTAACTATGTTAGTCAATTCTCTGTAGTTGATTTTTGTCTACATTTAAAGATCCCAAAGTATGTGGTGTTACTGGGCTCTGCTTTTATTTTTGCAGAGAGGCGATGAGCAATGGGAAACGGGCAGCCTTTGCCTGACAGGAGATGTGAACTTTCTAGAAGAAGAATGTCTCTATAGAGACAAAGTAAAACAAGAATTTTTCCAAATTGGGCTCTGACTCAGACCTATACGAAGATGCAAAAATCAGTCACCTACATGGTACAATTTGCCAGTCACCTCTGCTTCCAGTTTCTCTCCTGAAACACATTTCAGAGAGCCTGAATTTCCCAATGAAATTAATATATTTGAATTACATATTACCTTCTTTCAGTAGGTTCTCTAGTGAGACGTAACATGTAAGTCGGTACCATAGTAGTACAAATTAGGCTCTCAGATTTATCTTTTGCCATATCCAGAGTGATCTTAGGTGTGTGAGAGCATTGGGTTTGAGGAAACAGCGCCCAGGCCAAGGGGATATAGGGTTCATTTAGAAAAAGGAGGAAAGTGGGAGTCAACAGTTTGGTAAATTCTGCTTTGGATTACTTTTCCTAAGCGGGTGGTGATTCTGTGCTGAAATGTCATTGACCCCTTTGCTGACAGAGCCATTGCAGTACTCAATGGCATGTCCCAGGGAGAAATGGAAAATAAAGCAATACTTTGCTGTGTGAAGGCAGAATAGCCTTTCAAAAATCATTAGCATTTTTTGCCTCATGTAAAGGAAAAAATGATAAGAATTCCAAAATTCATCAAATTAGAATTAATTATACTACAATTTACTACTACAGTGAGAGAACCCAGTTTTATTACACAGCGACTCCCTTGCTCATTACCTTGTAAAAAGTGAAATAACGTCAGGGATAGTGTTAGTATCTCAGAATATGAAGAAAACTGTCTTCAAAAAGGTCTACTTAAACTAGGTCACCATTTTTTTGGGAAGCAAAGAGGTCAGTAGAGAATAATGTCAAGAGAAAAGCTGTATAATCTATACTGGAATCTGAAGGAACTGTTATGCAAGGAATAGCTACAGGGCTTTAATGCTCAAATTGAACTGAGGAAGAAAGAATCATGCATGGATGCCAAGGGAAAGGTCAAGTGAGGCAGGAGAAAATGAAGGATTTTACCAAAAGGCCAAGAGCATGCCCAAGAATGAAGAGAGTGGACATTTAAAAAATAAATTAGACCAGAGGTCAGTGGAGAATAAAGCTGTAGTGGTGTGGTAAGAGATTTGTTGTAGTAATGTCAGCGAGATATAGCCGTAACACGTGGATACATTGGAAAACTTGGATTCAAGGCTGCTCAGCAAAGGACCCTCAAAAAGATGGTAACAAATAAAACCATCTGCTGGTATGAAATTGTAAATGACAAAGAGGAATGGGCAGAGAGCTAAATAATTTACTCTTGCTGCATAAGAGATCCCAAATGAATCCATCTTTCCAACAGTCATTAGCCAAATGGAAGAAAGATTACATGACTCAGGATTGACATTAAGATCGACACAAATCAATTAGAATGGGATCAGGAAAGCAAAGGCAGAGGGAGTGGAGTCAAATGAGGAGCGGGTGACCAAAAAAAAAAAAGAAAAAAAATTAAAATCTTGGCTTCAGTTATTCTCGGAACAAGAAAATGTAGAAAGAATGGGTCTTCTGCTAGAAACAAATGGAATAAGGATAACAGATAAAGTAGAACCACTTAATCCCAGATTTGTTTCTTCTCTGCCAAGAAGGGCTAGACGTAGCACAACTAAGAAAAATTTTTGCAAATGTTTAGGAAATACTTGGATGCTGTCAGGATCTACCTAACATACTTAAGAAATATATTTTTATAGATATGATTCTATGCTATAATCACGATGATTACTAATATTTTCTTATTTTGGCATGACTATTTAAAATTATATGTTTTTTATAATGCCTGTAAGTCAGTGATTTTTAACTTCTTGATACTAACCTGCAGTAAGAAATAATTTTACATTGCATCTCAAAATATACACACACATAACTAAAACAAAATTTTCATAAATATCTGTCTTTACTACTTGAGTTGTTTGGATCTATGCCATGCTATGTTGTTCTGTCCTGTTCTATTCCTTTTCTCAACACTGTAAACGGCAACCTACTAAATTGATGTCAGGCTCACCAATTGGGTGACACCCCACAGTTTGAAAACCACTATTCTAGATTATGAACAGGATATTGGCTAAATGGATTCAGGCCTGTTATTTGTTCATTACTGAGACATGTTTTGTCACCTTCTTCCTACTGAAAATAATTGTTAGTTTTTCATTACATAAAATAAGTATTTGTATGAGATTCAATATCATGTGGTTTGATTACAAATGTCTGAGCTAACCCCTCAACTTCCAACAAAGTACTTACCTGTTTTAGGGTTAATAACATGAAGCTGAACAATGTTGACAGTGATCAATTTTGCAACCAAATGCTTGCAAACTACATATCACAAAGATCTTTATCAGATATGACCTTTTTCTCTATTCAAATCTTTACCATTTCTACAACCAAGCCCCACCATCTTTTTTTTGTTCTTCTAAGCTCTTTTATTTATTTTATTTTTTAATATTTCACCTTAATTTTATTTTTTTTAATAATTTTTTATTCTGTTATGTTAGTCACCATACAGTACATACTTAGTTTTTGATGTATTGTTCCATGATTCATTGTTTGTGTATAACACCCAGTGCTTCATGCAATATGTGCCCTCCTTAATACCCATCACCAGCCTATCCCAGTCCCCCACCCCCCTCCCCTCCAAAGCCCTCAGTTTGTTTCCCAGAGTCCATAGTCTCTTGTGGTTCATTCCCACTTCTTCCCCCTGCCCCCGCTTCATTCTTCCCTTCCTTCTCCTACCGATCTCCCTGCTATTTCTTATGTTCCATAAATGAGTGAAACCATATGATAATTGTCTTTCTCTGCTTGACTTATTTCACTTAGCATAATCTCCTCCAGTCCTGTCCATGTTGCTGCAAATGTTGGGTAATCGTTCTTTCTGATGGCTGAGTAATATTCCATTGTATATATGGACCACATCTTCTTAATCCATTCGTCTGTTGAAGGGTATCTTGGCTCCTTCCACAATTTAGCTATTGTGGACAATGCTGCTATGAACATTGGGGTGCATATGGCCCTTCTCTTCACTGTGTCTATATCTTTGGGGTAAATACCCAGTAGCCAAGCCCCACCATCTTAAAACAAAGCAAAGCAAAGCAAAGCAAAGCAAAACAAAACAAAAAACATTTTTGCCTCTTCCAGTTCAAGGTGGTTGCTCACATCTCTTAAGTACCTGTTATCCTTACAACTTACCTGCCAGTTAAGGGCAATATAAAGTGGTACAGTGTTTGTTTCTCTTGTATTTTTTATTAAAGATTTATTTATTTATTAGAGAGAGAGAGAGCGAGAGAGCACACAAGTAGGTAGAGCAGCAGACAGAGGGAGAGGAAAAGCAGACTTCCCGCTGAGAAGAGAACCAATGCAGGGCTCAATTCCAGGACTCTGGGATCATGACCTGACCTGAAGGCAGATACTTAACCAACTGAGCCACCCAGGAGCCCCTTTCTTGTATTTTTAAGTAACTCTTCACTTATGCTTATCTTTGATATTTGTCTAAATCATTTCTTCTGCTACATCATTTATTCTTTGCTACAAATATTCCTAAGAAATGTATTGAGTGCCTGCTGTGTATAAACCACTATGCTAGAATTAGCTTACATGTGGACATTAATAATCTACATATATTTCAAATATGAACCAATATGATACCCTAGGACTTGTTCATATTTCTCTTAGAAGACTGTCAATGAATGGTGGTATTCACTCAAATTTCATGTGCTCTTCAGTATTTCCCAGCTTCCATGCATTTGGGCTTATGTGACTAATTCTCACTAATATAATAGGAACAGAAATAAGGTGTCATTCTGGTTAGAGGCAGGAGAGAGTAAGATCTCATTAAATTACTGTGACTGGAAATGAAAGACTTTGAGATGACAGAGTTTTAAGTTGAAAGCAGCCTGGTTCTGAGTCTCCAGTTGGAGAGACTGGTACAGAATAGCCATGCAAACTATATCAGATTGTGACATAAATGAGAAATACACCTTCATTGTGTTAAGCTACTGCGATTTGCATTTTTATTTGTTACTGAAGCATAGCCTATCCGACCCTGATTATGACAGAGTAATAATTTTGTGTATGTCGATGATCAGATCATTAAAGATGTTTGAAGTATGTTAACTCTGACTCAATTATAGGATCCTTCAGAGTAGAGATGTTGTGTTCATCTGTATCCTTTTAGTGTCCAGACCAGTGCTAGGTACATAGCAGGCTCTAAGTAAATACTTGTTGGATGGATAAATAAACAAACTCAATGTAGTTATAAGGATAAAGCATTAGGACAGAGCCAGAGGAAATAACTGGTGATGAAAATTTAGAAGTACCTAACACACATTTCCAGAGTGAGAAGCAGAATTTAGCAAAGAAAAGGAAATTAAGGATTAGCAAATGAAAATTGATATCGAACTATCAGAATTTCTGCATTTTGAACTCCCTTGCTAGTACGCAGTGGTAACTGTTGTCTGTGATTTATTGGGAACAGGAGAGAGGTGTGGGCTAATGAGAAAATGCTGTCAGTCCTTTAAACACATTGATCTTTACTCTCTAAGCTACTAGGTTTCTCTATTGGAGGATGATATGAGTTTTAGCTTCTCAGTTATAGTTCTTCGGGAGTCTCCTGTTAGGCCAATACTTCCTGACTCAAAGGGTATCTTCACCATAGAGTTGGTAGAATCATACTAAACAAAGTGTAAGGAAGAGAAGCATTCTCCCTATTGAAAAAGTAGGAATTATTCTTCTAATTATTATTGGCTTCCATGCTCTGTCATGTGTCCTGGACCAATTTTTTCCATTTGCCCTGTGGCAAGCCAGCATTCTGCATCCTTGATAAAGGTTGAGAACTGTGGCCTGTGGATGTTAACTACGGCATCAGACTGGGGAAAATGTGAATACGTTAATTATGTGTTTTTCTTTTTAGGAGGTAAAATGAAAGAAGATATCTAACTATGGATGAAACTGTATATAAACAGATATCCCCTGTCTTTTAACTTAGTACTCTTAGTCTTGAAATTATCAGACAGAATAAATTAATGATACTACACTGAAATGCGAAACAAGCATATATATGCCTAGTATCTAGATCATCCCCCCCAAAGTAAATAAAAGAAAGACAATCCTTGAGCAAATATTTTTCTACAAGAAGAAACTATTATTGAATGATATGCTTCTTACATAAGTATGAATAATTCAGACACAAAAATGTAACTGAGTTAAGAAAGTAAATCCAGCCTCAAAACAACTTCATCCTCTGCTTTTTGCACAGTCTGTTTATTTATTATAAAGTGCTCTCTCTTTACATCTTTTCAGCAATCCCAGAGATGTAGAGGGGAAGGTTTTATCATTTGCAGATTGGAGATGAGGAAACTTCAACCCAAAAGCATGATGCTGCTTGCTCAGGGCCAGTCAGCTGCTCCATGGTCAGGCAGGCCTGAGCTCAGTTCTGCTGACTCCGAGTCTGGGGCTATTTCCACTCCATCATACTTTAAGATCTGAAGATCATTACTGTAAGGCCAGCCATAGATATGACAGCTCAGTGTGGGGGAGGGGGACAAGCCAGCAGACTTTGCCAATGCAGTTCAGTGATGGCCAGAGATACCCTAATATCTCATTCAGAGCTGCACACTTGAGACACAAAGAAGCACAGTTCACATCGTTTTGATGTCTTTGGGCATGGCCTTCCCAGACAATCAGGTACAGCACCCTCCTTTGCATAGTTGATGGTCTTTCCTGAAGGCTATCAAACATATCTGCTGAGCTACACTAAATGAAATGGCTGTCACTAAGCCATCTGGTGCATTTGAGCTTTTTTCCCCCTCTAAGATGCAAGTTTTCAGTTTGCACAGCACTTCAAATTCTTAATACACTTGACTAAGTCATTAATATTTCACTTTCATTACCATGTATTAATAACACAAGAATTTAGAATGATCTTGTTCATCTAACTCCTAGAAAACAAATAATTACATTCGTGCATATTGATTGTCAGATAACTAAAGATGTTTAGCCCGGAGCTATGAGAAATCCACCAGCAGGCCCAGTTTTGGTTCCTAGCCATGTTCAAAGTATATCAAGCTGATATCTCTGAAACACTAGAGATAGCAGGAGAGAAGTTCTGGGAGTTAAAAGGGGGAGCCCTTGAATGGACCCCATACAGGTCCGGACAATCCTCTAGGAGGTGATTTCTTCAGCAGGGGGTTGAAAGTCTTAAAGCATACTAGGGAAAAAAAACTTTATCCTGTGAGGTTTGCTCTTGTTTTATTTTTTGATGTACAGGGCTAGGGCTCATTATCTTTCCTTTCCTCCTCTTTGTCTTGATTAATGGTGATAGGTTCTAATGGGGGAAAAGTAGCTTAGACCTTATTCAGTGATTTAACATTCAATCAAATATAGAGTTAATACGTGTCTTCCAAGAGCTGGAAACTTGACTAGATCATTGACAGTTTAACATGGACAAAACAGTGTTGTTTCCTGCTTACCGGTAGGAGAGACAGACAATATACAAGTAAACTAACTTAAAAAAAAAAATTTCTATGACAGTTTCTCCGCCAGCTTTATTTGGATATAATTGACATATAACATTGTGTAGGTTTAAAGTGTGCAGTGTGATGATTTGATATATATTTATATTGTGAAATGATTACCAGGTTAAGGTTTGTTAACACATCCATTACCACACATAGTTACCTTTCAAGGTGTGTGTGTGTGTGTGTGTGTGTGTGGTGAGAACATTTAAGATCTGTGTTAGTAACTTTCAAGTATACCATGCAGTATTTAACTATAGTCATGCTACACATTAAATATGTCCCTAGAGCTTATTCCTCTTATGACTTTGACCACCATCTCCCATTTCTCCCACCCTCCCAGTCCCTGGAAACTACAAATATACTCTTTGTTTCTGTGAGTTGGTTTGTTTGTTTTAGATTCCACGTATAAGTGATGTCATATAGTATTTGTCTTTCTGTCTGACTTATTTAATTTATGTAATGCCTGTCCTCAAGGTCCATCATGTTGTTGCGAATGTCAGGGTTTGCTTCTGTTTTATGGCTGAATAATGTTCCATTGCATATGTATACCACATCTTTATCTACTCATCCATTGAGAGATACTTAGATTGTTGTGGCTATTGTAAATAACACTGCAATGAACATAGGAATGCAGATATCTCTTTGAGATAGTGATTTCATTTCCTTCAGATATATACCCAGAAGTGGGATTGTTGGATCATATGGTAGTTCTATTTATTAATTTTTTTGAGAATCTCTATATTGTTTTCCACAGTGATTTTTCCAGTTTACATTCCTACCAACTGTACACAAGGATTGTCTTTTCTCCACATCTTCAGGAGCACTTGTTGTCTTGTATCTTTTTGGTAATAACCATTTTAATAGGTGTGAGGGGATATCTCACTGTGATTTTGATTTGTATTTCATTGATGATAAGTGGAGTTGAGCACCTTTTCATAGGCCTGTTGGTCATTTGTATGTGTTCTTTGGAAAAATGTCTATTCAGGTCCTTCGCCCATTTTTCAATAAGATATATATGTATATATATTTTTTGCTAATGAGTTGTATGATTTCTTTGTATATTTTATTAACCCCTTGTCAGAGATATGGTTTGCAAATATTTTCTCCTATTCCATAGTTTGTCTTTTTATTTTGTTGATTGTGGAAATTTTGTTTTTGTCTGTTTATTTGTTATGATTTTGTTTTGGTGTGTGAATACCTTTTAGTTTGATGTAGTCCCACTTGTTAATTTTTGTTTTTGTTGCTTGTGCTTTTGTTGTCATATCCAAAAAATTGTCAACCAAGATCAGTGTTAAAGAGGCTTTTCCCTATGTGTTCTTCTAGGAGTTTTGCTTTCAGGTCTTATATTTAAGTCTTTAATCCATTTTGAGTTAATTTTTGTGAGTGATACAAGGTAGAGGTCCAACTTCATTCTTTCGCATGTGGTTATCCAATTTTCCCAGCACCAGTTATTGAAGAGACTGTTTTTTTCCCCATTGAGCATTTTTGGTTTTCTTATCAAATATTAGTTGACTCTGTATACATGCATTTATTTATGGACTCTTGATTCTGTTCTATTGGTCTAGCTGTCTGTTTTTATGCAAGAGAGCTAACTTGACAAAGAAGATAATTTCAGACTATGATAAGAGCTGTGAATAAAATAAAACAGGCTGCTGTGATATTTGTGTGTGTAGAAGGAAAGAGACCCTCTTTCGACGAGGGTCAAGGATGTTCTAGAAGATGTTGGGGCTAAGATACAGGATGAGAAGCTAGGCATATGAAGAACTAGGGGAACACATAATGGGCACAGGGAACAGTGGTGTAAAGGCCATGAGGCAGTTAAATGCTCAACTGATTGTAGAAACAAAAAGGCCAGATGGGTGAAGAGAAAAGACATAAAATGACATCAGGTGAAGTTCAACAGGAAGGCGAGGTGTAAGATCATGCAAGCCTGTAATAAGGACTTTTCGAAGAGTGGGTATGCTTTGAAACCTTGAAGGGTGTTAAGCAAGGGAGAAGCATCAGAGGGGAGAGAAATGTAGGAATCAAATTTCTAGTTTTTGTCACCTGGTAGATGGTGACACTAACCATTAACTCAGGGAAGTGTGGGGAATAAGAGAGGGAAAGCTGAGAACTCAATGAAGAGGGATCAGTCGGAAGACAGACTTCAATCTGGGTGTCTTTTAAATAGCATGATAATTTGTCCTGTTGTGCCCAGGACAGTCTAATTTATAGCTATTGTCCCCAAATTATTAATTATGTGGTTTTTTTACTCAAAAATATATCAGTTTGGACAGTAAAGCATTAGGGCATGTTAACTACAGATACTTCTCCAGTTCCTCTCCTGTCTTTATTATATCTTCGAGGTAGAGAGGAGAGCTCTTGCACACCAGAAGCTTGCTTTCTCTGCCATTTTCTGGCCATGTCTCTCCTTCCAGAGTGGGGGTTGGTAGTTCAGTCTAGAGGAGATATGTTTCCCTTTCTTGCCCTCCCAGGCTGTTCACCACTGCCCTTTCCCCATTACTAACTCCCAATTAAGTCATGAAGATTCTTTCAAATACAAGTGGAAATGGTTTCACTGGCAGAAAAGTTTACTGCATCACACTATGAAGCTTTCTTTCTCAAACCCACCCTCTTCCAGGCAATATAGAGTAGGGTTGTAGACAGCAGCTGTACTTTAGGTGGAAAAGACTCCACGAGGCTGATAGCAGCCGAGGTTTCCAGGACTACTGTGCTCTTGGATACACAAGCCCAAAGAAAGATCTCATGCCAAGATTATTCTCCTCTGAGTCTCCAAATCAAGGCAACTGCAACAATACTTGCCCTTTCTATTTATTTATTTTTTTAAAAGAGGAATTGAGAGAGAAAGAGAGAGGCAGAAGGAGAAGGAGAGACAATCTTTAGCAGGCTCCGCACCCAGCCTGGATCCTGACATAAAGCTCAATCTCACAACCCTGAGATTATGAACTGAGCTGAAATCAAGAGTCATACACTTAACTGACTGAATCACCCAGGCATCCAGCCCTTTCTAATTTTTTGAATTGAGGTCAACTCCCCCAGAATCAGGGCATCAAAATTCAACTTCAGGACTTACAAGCCAAATCAGCTTTAAATAACTGTGAGGTTTTCATGCTCGATATTTTGTCTTCCTCTAGTTCTCCTTCATCGTTTCTTGTTTTTCCTTTAGACATGCCCTGAGTTTTAAAAATACTGAGCAATTGGGGCACCTGGGTGGCTTAGTCACTTAAGTGTCTGCCTTCAGTTCAGGTCATGATCCCAAGGTTCTGGAATTGAGCCCTGCATTAGGCTCCCTGTTCAGTGGGGAGTCTGCTTCTCCCTCTGCCCCCCACCCCTCGCTCATGCTCTCTCCTATGTGCTCTCTCTCACTCAGATAAATAAATGAAATCTTAATAAAAAAAATACTGAACAACTTGTTCTACTATATATCACGTGCTCTTACAGTATGTCTCTGGACGTGGAATTTTTTCTGTCTGTAACTGTTACCTGCTTGACCAATTCCTACTTAACTTTCAAGGTTAAGTGTATTAGTTCCAGGGAAATCATCTTATTATCATAGTATTCCTGAGATTGACCATACGTGCAAAGATAGAAAATAAAGAACCATAGGGCTAGGTGGTGGTGATATAGGGGAAATAGAACCCTCCGGCTTTATCCAGAGGCTATATATGCAGAAAAAGCACAGCTTCAGGCCCCCAGGTGTGTGATACCTCTCTTTCTTGGAATTCACACAAGCACCCCCGACTCCTTCTACAAAGGCCACCTAAATCCCCAAACCCTCTCATTTGGAACCGGAGTCCACAGCATTTTCTCATTCTCCCGAATCTGTGGAACTGGCAGAGAGGATTCACCATGCAAAAAAGCTGGCTAAGAAGGGAGGAGAACACTCTTTTTAATAAGCAGATGGTCTCTATAGATGAGGGAGTGTTAACATTAAAAACATATGCTCAGTACCAGAGAGGGAGAAACACAAAAGAGGACCATGAGGCACATGGTCTCTGTAAACAAGTAGTCTTTGTGGAAGTTTCCCATGTGAGGGAAACAGCTTTACAGGGTATGAAGGAACTTGCCTGAATAATTCTGACTTCATCTGCAAGACTGTTTACCTGACATGAATTATAATAGCACATTAACAAGAAACGACATCTGCAGAGATGATAGTTAGATGAGCTTGTGTTTATTTGTTTGGTTTTGTTTTCCAACCCATTTGATGAAATAAAAGCATTAGGAAATAGTCACGGTGATCTTGCACTTAATCTCTGTGTTTGTAGCAGAGAAACATAACTGACTTTGTGCCAGCATTTGATATGTGCTGTGTAGCTATCTAACATATACAGGAGGAAACAGAAATAGGTATAAAGACAGTCCATAGTTGTTATTACTCTAATGATGTAATTTCTAATTAATGTGCTACTTTGATTTTAGAGCAGGAAATTATATCAAAGATAGAGAGAATTGAATAGACAATAAAACACCCCCATGTCAAAAAAATACTTGCTTATGGGTTAAATTTAGCTAGGTTCATCTTATTCTTATTTCAGTAAGTGGAAATTGATATAGAGGCATCACTTGTGTTACAATCAAGCTAATGTATTTTTTTCTCTTTTTACACTAAAAGAAAACACATATAAATGATGAGAAAGATGATAAGCTAAAACTACCATGTAATGAAATGAGCACTGGATCAGGAGTTGAAGATCATGGTTCTGCCATTAACTAGCTAGCGACCTTAGTTAAGGTCATGGTATTACTATTGACTTCATTTCCTTGACTATAAGACAAAGTGGTTAATCCAAATCAGGGATCACAAACTTAAATTTCTACATGGTCCAGGCTGGTATTGCACACGACTAAATCTGCCCAAGTGTAAGACTACAGGGAGTGGTAGGGCTTGTGATGAACTAGAGAGAACATGTTTCCTTTACAGGGGCAGCTGCAACTAAGCTCCAGCCAAATATTGCTGTTTGGGAATGGAGGAACATGTGTCTCTAGAACTTCTAATTTTTCAGGTTTTCAAGTTGATAATCCAGGTTTTGTGTAAAATAGCTTAGTTTTTCAAGGTGAATAATTCATTTAAATTTAGAAGAAAAGAAAAAAAATGTATGGGTCAAATAATCATGTCAACAGGCTACATAATGGTCCATGACATAAATAAAAGTGAGAACTCTAGCCTGAGTAATCTCCAGGGTGTCTTCTGGTTTTAAAATTCAAGAATTCTAGTGTAGAAAATAAAGCAAGAGGAATTCACTTCTGCTTAAAACAGACCATGTTATTTTTTAATCTGCAAAGGAAAGGGGCTGCCAGAGATGTAGGTGTGTTAATTCAAGGATGGAAGTGCTAAAGAAGAGACTGGATGGTCATTGGTGGGGATACAGTAGAGGGGATTTCCATATTTGGGGTGTGTGTGTGTGTGTGTGTGTGTGTGTGTGTGTGTGTGTTAGTGAAAAGAGTGAAATAAACTAGATTATTCCATCAGTTGTTTTTCACTCTGTAAATCTGTGACTCTAGCTTTGTACTCATTCTCTTCCTTTTCCACTTTTGCTCTTCTATTGTTATTCTTAGTTATTTCACTGTGATTTTTCAAGAAAAGGGTCTGGATATTTAAAAATCTGTGTAGAAATAGAAGAAGGGCAATGAGTTTGAAGGAAGGTGTAAAGAAGAAGGGGAAGGAAGTAAAGGGAGTTGAATTACCTAGAGATGGTAGTTGGGAAAGTCTGTTATTTCAAGCTTGACTTATCTTTACTATGGACATAAAATATGATCAGGGAGTATGATGTCAGTGCATCCACTCTCAATAATTGATATGATGAATAATCTCAACCTTCCAACACCTTCTGTATCTCCCCACATCTCAAGAAACTTCATTCATCAGCCACGTTTGAAATGTTTAAGTAATCTCGGTGATGTATGGAACCCTGACACTCCCTTGTTAGAAATTCGTGCTACTAACATTCTATCAAATTAAAAAGCCACTGAGCTCTTGTGCATAAAATTATCATAAATTACCTTCTGAAGGTTCATTGCTGTTTGGAATGTTTAATTGCTCACTCAGCTGAACTTTAACAGCTCAGTATTATTAATCAACTTGTCAAAAGGTTTTTCATTATGTAGTCTTTAGATAGAATTGGGCCAGGTACAAACTTGTGCTTAAGTTGGTCTGATTGTAGCAAATTGCCAACAAATCTTGATAGAGTTTAGCATCTTTTGTTCACTAATTATGATTTTTACATAAGATTCTTAGGGAAACTGGGTTCTTTTATAGTTTTCAATAAAGACAATGAATTCCTTTTGAAAGTAGAGACTTCTACTGATCATTTAAGAGCCAAAGAAGGCAGGTGAAAATGATGACACTCTACTGATGAGCGATCTTACATGTTCCTATTCAATTATGATGGGCATGATGGATAAACTTCAAAATCTTATCTACATTTCTAAAATGGCTTCTAATGTGGTTTTGTAGTATTCTCTTATTTAAAAACAGTGTTTTGAGAAATAGGACATTTTGGATAATTGAATTGTGTTCAGTACACCTTTATAATGAGGCCAGGGCTGTCTTATTCCCAAAGAAGTATAGATTTTTCTTCATCTAAGATGGCAAAGCCATATCACAGATTAAGAATATCTACTGAGTTCTAGTTCCTTCAACTTTTTTGAAGTCCTAAAAAACTTATTTATAGCTCAGCAGTCATAGTACTTTCATAAACTGAGGAATATTGAAAATTTCAATAAAAACTAAAATAATCAAGAATTTACATGGTGCATAATTTTCCCCGGTTCTCTCTCTCTTTCTCAATCTCTCTCAGTCTTTCTCAATATCTTTCTCTCTGTGTAATTTTTTAAAGAAAATTATACAAATATCTGAAAAAAAGTAGCATGGAAAAACATGTTTTTCCATTAGCCATGTATTTTCACATCTATAAAGTAAGTTTTTTTCTGGAAACCCAGGAAATAAATAACATCCACCAAAGGAAGATACCATATCAATTGGTGGTGGTGGTAGTTGTGGTTATGGTATTGGTGGCATTAAGAAGGGTAATACTTTGAGGTTACTGATAGCAATGCCATATATAAAATTTGTGAAAATGTCTGCCTCCTATGGCCATAATAGTAAAAACTGGAATTTCATTATGATACTGGAATTGAAGCGTAGGGCCACCCAATGGATTGCTAACTTTGTTAAAAGAACTTTGGTACTGAAAACTAATCCTTCTTTGTTGGGAAAGAAACTGACTTTGCCAGAAATTCTTCTTTAAGGAAATAATTTTGATTGAGGTTTTAGTATATGTGCCTTATTACTTTTCATGTGGAAAGGAATGGAAATAAGATACCCACAAGGGGGAAAAAAAACAAACAGAGGCAACTGGATCCTGAGATGACTAAGGATTCTTCTCCTTGCCCATATCTGTCTCCACCCACTCACCCAGTCAGCATGACATAATTTCATTCAAAATCCCTGTGACTAGCATGTGGTAACATTAAAACCAAAGACTCCGTAATTTACCCTGTGCCTTCTCTCTCGCCATCTTTGGTGTCATCATTTTCTACCCTCTCCTGAAATGAGAAGAGTGGTACAGTCAAGCCGTCAGGAAGGGAAAACAACTTACAGAGTTTGAGAAATATTTTGTATTAATAAAAATGGTATAAATGGATACTAGCAGACACTGACTAAACATCTACACTAAGAAGGGAGGACTGGTGCTGGGATGTACATCATTTGTAGAAGTGACATAAATATCTCATCATCATAATCATGGTGTCAGTTAAGATTGTGCTGGGCTGCAAGTAACAGAACATCTAATGAATAGCAACTGAAACAAACTTTTATTATTTTCACATAACAAGAAGTCAGGAAACAGACTTTAGCTCTTGTTTATTCAGTTATTCAAAGATGCCATTGAGGACACATGCTCTTTTTCTATATTTTTGGTCCGTTATCTTTATTGTGTTGTTTTTCTTTGTTTAGTTTTTTTATTTTTTTGTTTTTTGTTCACTTGCTTGTTACCCCACAGCGGGGGATGAGGATTTTAGTAACTCAATCGTGTCAGCCACAAATTAATCGCTTTTCTTTAGTAGTCATAAGATTAAATGTCATTGGTGAGGACTCTTTACTAATTTTTATTCAGTAAGTCAATTTTTACTCTAATGCCTCTATATTTAACAGGAAGATTTAGAGTTCAGATGAAAGCTTGGAAAACAAGATATAATGACAGGTTAAAAGAAACTTATTAAAAAAAAGTTAAAGCAGTCTTTTCTATTCTCCAAGTATAGCAAGATAAGTAGGAAGAAGTTGGCCAAATACATTACTTATTCAATACAGGAAAATGAAGAAAAATATTACATGCAGAAGAATTTATCAATGAAGATTTTGAAGTCCTGGAATGGGTATATTGTTTGAAAGCTGTAAGAACACTTTACAGAATAACATATTTGAAGTAATCCAGTGAAACCTTGCTTTGAGTCAGGCTGCAAAAAGTGATCTCTTGAGGTCCCATTCAATTTGATGTTTCTCTGGTTCTGTGATGCTAAATTTTGGTATGATTGACTAGAATGCCTTAGGACTAAATTCCACTTAGTGATTCCAGTATCATATAAGGAAAAAAACCAGAAATTACCTCTTTATGTACAAGTTGCAGCAGCTGGTCTTTTCCCCCCAAGCTTTGTAGTGATGCATATTGGAGAGAGAAGTGGAACTCATAGTGTAAATTTTCTTTAGTGCATGGATTATTGATTTAATAGATCATGACAATCTATTTTGTCAGACCTGCTACCACATGGGTTCTGAGTCAGCAGGCAGACGAGCCTTAGAAATATTTGTTGTAAAAAAAAAATCCACTGCATAAGGTGAAATTAAAGCTCGATAGTGTTATAGTCAGTTTTCTGAGAAGTGAGGTGATCATAACCCAAGAGCCAGAATCATTAGAGGGAAAAAAGTAGTAATTTTGCTTTCTTGCTTTTGCTTCTGTCACCTGAATGACAAATTTTAACCCAGAGGAAGGAAAAAAAAAAAAAAAAACCAACAAGTTGTGGATCATTTAAGCATGTATAATATAAAGGATAAGATGATATCCAGTTGGATTCTTAGTTGTCAAAGGTGAGGTACCCTGGGAGACAGACTAATTTGGCCATTTGGTTGTAAGCAGTTTATTGAGTAGCAAAGGAAAGTGGGGCTGGACAGAAGGAGGACTCAAACTGTGATAGAGTTGCAGTAGTAGCTTCCACCAGCTTGCAGGGAATTCTGAAGTGGTGTTGCAAATGGGGGCAAAGGGGTTGAATCTTTGTACCCTTGCACTGATCAATCACTGGATGTGGTCTGTCCCTGGGGAAAGGACTTGGTCAAACAGCTCTCTATGGCCAAGGGCAATTCTTGAGGAAATAAATGAGTTGAACCTCAGAGAGGTCTGGGGGACATACCACAGAATCCAGTATAGTCTGTCCCTCTGCCACTCAAATCTGCTTGCTTCATATTGTAAATTCACCCCATCTGGGAAGAGCTACTCCATTTTGGTTGATTTCTTTTCCTGGGGAAACTTGCAGGAGAAAGTTTGGAGAAACTCTCGTGCCAGTCACAATAACTGGTTTCAAAGCTGTACCAAATAGTCATCATTTCCCTTCTTAACCATGCATTGGAGATTTCCCCTTACCCTTGGTTAACAACTTGGCTGATCCAGATGGCTTACCTGGAAGAATGGACAGACTCTCATCTGTCAGCCTATGGTCACCATGCTTTTCTCAGTCCAAGGCTGAAGTACTTGTCCATTTACTATTAAAATTGTCCACTAGATTATCAGGGGATGTCACAGTGGATCACCTGTGTCCCAAACATATTCTTCTTTGTCCTTTCTGTGTAAAAATAGACCTACTTCTCCCTGAATTATTAGGGCCAATTGTTACTGTTAGGAAACTGACTCCTTTCTTTACCTGTTGATCTCTTGATCAGAGGAGCCCAGAGTGACCAAGAGGCACCTGAAGCTTAAAGTTTAAATGGGACTCTAGATGTATCCAGAAATGAATATCTCATTTTAGATTCTGCCCTATAGGACTCTGGTACCAACCATCACAGTTCAGGATCCTGGGGAAACAGAGGTTTGGAGATGTGGATGCAGATGTGTTGAGGAGCCTTAGGAACAACACCTGTGAGGGAGCAAGGGAAGCAGATCTGGGCAGCTAAGATGCTCAGCCGCAACATGGTTGCAAGAACAGCCTCAGATGATCTTACTGGGAGTGTTAAAGTTTGAATGATCCTTCAAAGATTTCCCAAATTGAGGCAGAGGGCCCGAGCTTTGGAACCTTGTATTTGACTAGTCGTTGGATACAGGCTGTCCCCAGGAGGAAACATAACCTTAGGCAAAACCATTTCATTTGGACAAGGGCGATTTCTGTAGGGGGACACAGCTGTGATCTGTAAGTCAAGAGAATGAATGCCTCTGTCTTGAAGGGAGAACCTAGGTGCTGCACCTTGGCATTATCCACTTTGATTCTGAATTTACTAATCTACATTTAAGATACAACTCTGGTCTTAGGTCAGATGACTTGTATTCTTCCCTTCATTACAGATACTCATAAATCACTTTCAAATAAATGAACGACTGAAATGATTGAATATTTATGATGTGCCAGCACTCTGCTACGTATGTTCTGGTGAAATGGATAGAGGAGGCAGGCATAAGTCTACCTTCGATTTTGTTGAGCACCATCCTCTCTGCGCCTAACTGAAAGAAGATGTACTTGGGCAAGCTATTTAAAACCTTGTATTTCCATTTTCTTGTCTGTAAACTGAGAAAATCAGTGTTTGCCCTGTTTCACCTCAAGACTTTGATTACCAAAACAGTATGTGGAAAATCTTGGGAGATGTAAAAAGTATTTCATGACTCTGTATATAGAATCGTTATTATAAAAGTTAATATTTAACATATAATTAACACATACGTGCTTCACTTGTGTTGGCTGGACTTATCCTGCAGCAGACCTTGAATACTACCTAAATATTCTGGGAGACATCCTGTTAGAGGTGCCCATCTGGGAATGAACGTTGCAGTTTCATGCCCTTGTAGCCTACTGGATTTCATTCCAGTGTTATTCTTATATCAAAACAATGTACCAAAACAGACATTTGGATGGTCTGAACACTTGGATAAAAATATATAATTAACTAAATTTAACTGGATTACTTTTTTTTCATCATTTTAGCAGGTAAATGTATTATTTCTTACTATTATAATATTAATCACTTTATTTCCCTCCATTCTTCTTTCTAAATAGTAATTGTTTTGATTTTTTCAAAGTTAAAGCAAGACAAATATATTTTTATATCAGTATGATAAATGTTAGTTGAGAATTTCATCTGAAAACTGAGGTCTCTATACTTATTAATATGCAGAGAGAACTTGTACTTATAGGGGTTTTGGTACAGCTAGATTAGACCACACCTGTCTTTATACCATAAGACTGACCAAATTCAAGGTCAATAACAATTATTAGACACTTAAAAACATGCAAAGCCCTGGACCAGGTGATGTGAAGACAAATAAAGATGAATAGGATGTAATCTATGGTCTTCAGGGTCTCATATTTAGTGAAATATGTTCATTTCATATTCGGTCAGGCATAAATAAGAAAAATGCATTTACCCCATATCAGTCTAGTGGAAGGGGGATAGAAGTGAATGGCTTATAATTCTGACTAGAAGAGCTATTTCAAAAAAACATTAAAAATTTGGATGTTAACTAGATTTATCATATGATCATTTCGCAATATATACAAATATTGAAACATTATGTTGTATGCCTGAAATTAATATAATTTTATATGTCAATTATCTACAAATTCAAAAAAGATACCATCAACAATATTCTGGCTTTTTCTCTTCCAAATTTTAATATTTTCAGGAAGACTTGGTATTTTAGGACTTTGTTTCCCATCATCTATTTTTCTTTCTTTCTTTCTCTTTCTTTCTTTCTTTCTTTCTTTCTTTCTTTCTTTCTTTCTTTCTTTCTTTCTCTCTCTCTCTCTCTTTCTTTCTCTCTTTCTTTCTTTCTTTCTTTCTTTCTTTCTTTCTTTCTTTCTTTCTTTCTTTCTTTCTTTCTTCTTCCTTCTTCCCATCCATCAATCCATCCTTCCATCTATCTATCGTCTATCTCTCTGATTATTAATTAACACTAATTATAGACTAAGGCACAAAGTCATCCTGGTCCAGATGATTGCCAAAAACATCTGATTTTGAAAATTATACTTTGTCTAGATTTTTTTCTGCAGCTATAAAAGACAGAGACAATTTCTCTGTAGCTTGGAAGGTAGTTTGATTTCTAAATCACCTTGTTTGCTAAAGATTTGTCTGTGTTCTGTTGTTGAGGCTTTTGCACATATACCAAGTCCAAACATGGAGCAGCAACCAGGACTGCCAAGCCTACCCTCACTGTGTATAGTAACATGGTGATTCAGAGGTTCTTTTCAGTTTCATAGACCTTACAGGGTTTGGAAAAAATAAACTCTCTCAGAGGTGGTAAGAAATGAATTAGTGCACGGGCAAAGGAAATGCCTGTCATGAATACATGACCCTCAGAGGACTAAGCAATATTCAATCTTTGTCCTTAAGTAAGTCTTGTAAAAGTCAAAAGGCAATAAAGTAAAAATCTAGAAGCAAAGTCTTGGCCACCCATGCCATTCATATTTCCCAGTGTTTCTACGAAGTAGTTTAGTGGCATCTATTAAACTGACAAAGAACAGGTTTTATTTTACCAGGCAGAAAAATTTTGTAAGGATATCAGCAATGAAACATGCATTGTAGAATTAAATAGCTTAAAATGAGCAGTTGGAGGGCAATGTAGAACACCTGGTAGACAGGTAAATCAGTGTGTAAAGATGTATAAGGAATCTTAAGCATCTACTCTACTAAGCAAATCCAAAACCTGGACTGGAAGAAGAACTTAAGGACAAAACTCAAATATTTCATGGGTTGTGATGATGAGTATATTCAATGTTCTAAGAAAGTTCAATATTTATAGAACTGAATATTAGTTATAGGTTATTGACATTGCATATGATATTTAACATTTATAAATGAGAACCTGTCAACCCCGCATTGTCCACATGAATAAAAGGGAAACTTAGACATTGATGATTTCAGACTTTAGAAAGTCATACTTGATTTTAGCAACTATTTATTGAATGCCTACTTTGTTGAGGTCACTGTGCTTGGCCTGTTAAGGTTTTTCTTCAAAGAGTAGGATAAGATAAAGTCAGTCAACTAGTGATACATTTACCAGGTACAATGTAATGAATGCCACAAAATAAATGCAGAGAGTTTATCCAGAAAGGCAAATTATAGGAAACTTCATGAAGGAGGCAGTAGTAGCATTTTGACAATTAAATGAGAGATGGGGTGGGGTGGTGAGGAAATGTTCCTGGCTAAGAGAATAATAGTAAAAGCAAGATTGTTAAGGTTGAGAATGAGAGATATATTTGGGAAATCAGGAATAGATCATTTTTGCTTGGTCTATAGAATACTTATAGGGCGATATATATTTATCCTGGAAAGGAATTGGGCAATATTTTCAAGAGCCTTACATCTCAGGGTAAGAGATCCATTTACTGCTGTATAACAGAGTTTCTCAGTGGTGGAACTATGGATGTTTTGAACCGGATAATTCTCTGTTGTGAGGGGCTGTCCTGTGCATCTTTTCTGTGCCCTGACCTAGGGGCATTCTGCTTCTCCTTATTTCCCCTCTTCTGGCAACCAAAAATGTCTCCAGACTTTACCATATTCCCCGAGGAGCAAAATCATCCCTGGTTATAAACCACTACTGTAGACAATGGGAATTAGGAAAGGTTTCACCAAACCTTCATATAACCAAAGACATGCTTTTCCTTACCTTCCACATGTAATCCATCACCAAATAATCTAAAATTTTCTTCCCAAATATCTCATGAATCCTTTCGTAGTATCTCTGTTGCTCCTAACAAAGGTCTTCACCATTCCCACAGAGATCCCTGCAGTAGCTTCTCACTGTCTCCCTGCCCCAGACCTTGTCACTTACAAGACATTTTTCATATCCTTTCATTCCTTTTTCAAAATACAAATCTGATCAAGACTCTCCATTGCTTTCATGGTAGAAGCTAAATTATTAAAGTGGCTTATGTGGCCCTTCCTACCTGTTACACTTATCACCTCTTTTTTTAGCATTACATGTTCCCTACCAGTTTCTTCAAAGTGTCACATTTTTTTAATATTTCCATGTGTTTACACATGGTATTATTTTTGCCTGGAACTCTAGTCTCTCTGCTTAATGGCTAACACTGATCTGGTTAAAACTCACTTCAGGTGTCATCCCATCCAAGCATCGGAAAACCTTTTCTACCACCATCATCCATACCCATAACATACTTCTCTAACAACTGTACTTTGTGCTATTGTCTGTCCTAGGGCTGGTTACATTCTTCTGTAACCATATATTTCTGCCTCCTCCATTGGAATGTACTTTTCTTGAGGGCAAAAATTAGTCTTATTATTTTCGTATATCCATGGTAGACACTCAGTGAAATGGTTAAATAAGAAAGGAGGTTAATGCAGCCATGATGTAGATGCACTGTAGTGGCAGAAGAATAGACGTGGGGAGATGAATTTGAGGCTAACACAATTAATACAGGAAAGAGATGATGAGGATCTGAGCTAGAGTACAGGGAAAGGAAAATGAAAGAATGTAGTGAATGGGAAGGTATTTAACAGGTAGATATACAGGATTTAGTTAACTAAGTCTAGGACTGTGGAAGAAGGGAAAAAGGGAAATAAGAGAACAAACAATGCTTTGCTATTTGGAGGTGTGTTGAGATGTTATTAAGGTTTTGTTTTGTTTTGTTTTGTTTTGTTTTTAGAGAGTGTGCATGCAAGGGGAGTGGGGGCAAAGGGCAGAGGCAGAGAGAGAATCTTAAGCAGGCTCCATGCTCAGCATGGAGCCCTCCACTGGACTCATCTCACAACCTTGAGATTATGACCTGAGCCGAAATCAAGAGTCCAATTCTTAACCAACTGAGCCACCCAGGCGCCCCATTATGGGGTTTAATGAATCCATTTCTGACATAAGGCTCAGTTGGCATCAGGAAAAAGCAGTCTGAAATTAGAATGAATAGCAGTGTGGATTGGGGAGTTGTTAGTAAAGCTATTGAAGTAATGAGGTACATGAAAATGCATGGTGGGAAAGGATGAATAGACAAGATCGAGGACTGAAGACCGTCAAATACCCAGATTTAGGGGTGAGAGAAAGATGAACAAAGACTTTGTGAGCCGAGGTTAAATAATTGGGGGAAAAATGAGAGTGATAACTATGAATCTCTTATCACTTTGGCTTGCTTTAACTACTGATAACCCAAGAGTGCACTGCAGTAGCTCTGCGAAACCTACTGGTAATTTGCATTACTTACTTTTTAGAAAATACTAGAAATCTAGATCTCACTGTCAGGAGTAGCCAGTGATCTGGCTGTGAATTCTGGATCATGATAGGGTTGCCAGCTAAAATACAGTTAAATTTGATTTCAGAAAAACAATGAATCATTTCTGGTTGTAAGCATGTCCCATGTAGTATTTGGGATATGCTTATGCTAAAAATTATTTATCATTTATCAGAAATTCAAATTTAACTCCTTATTCTGTATTTTATTTACTAAATCTGGCGACCCTAGTCATTGTCACTTTAAGACTCTGCCTGTGTATTTCCTAAAAGAGAAGTAATGTAGTTTTGACTATTGGCCATTGGAAACCAGTATACTCTCTAAGAAGCTGGCCTTCCATGGGAGACTTACACATAAGGGCTTGCTGGCCTTTGGGATAACCTCTGCGTTTTACTGCCTTCCAGGATTAGAAGAATCTAACAACTCCTAACAGCTGCCTAAATTATATGGACTTACCAGTATTTATGTTTTGTGAAGAGATTCTATTCTTATCTATCAGCAAAAATTCAGTCTGCCTGCTATATGATTATGTCTGGCTTCATTTAAAACAGTGGTCTTTAACCTGAGCCCCTTGGAACTCTTCAGTGTTGCACATAGGTTTGTGATCCTGCACAATTGTTTTCTGAGAAAGAATGCATAGTTCTGACAGCTTTTGTAAGGGCTCAGAATTCTAAAAAGCTTAAGAATCATTTTCTTATAAAGAGGACCCTTTATAGAGAGCACTAAATCTCAAGTAAAATTTGAAATCTTTGCCTCTTATAGAATCCAATTTTCAAGGTTCTTTGACCGCAAACACAAAGGGAAGGTCTGAATATGGTACCAAAAAAAAAAAAAAAAAATCAGACATGGTTAAAGTACTAGCTTAAAAATAAGCACAAAATGCTCTGGGTTCTTTTCTATCTTAAAAAAAAAAGAAAAGAAAAAAAAAGATAAGCTGAGATGTTGAATTTTCTGGAAACAATTTCAGCATCTGTAAAAGGTCTATACTATTTCTGAGTGCTGGCTACTCCCAGGTCTGACATGTGCCACCTTAATCAACACTTTGGTGTGGGCGTAATGGAAAACATGTTTTCTCTGCCATAACTCTAGCATAAGTTTCTGACATCAGCCAAATGGGACAGACAGTCTGAGTCCTGCGATAGACAGGCCTTCTGACAGCTAAATAGAGGACACTCTGCTCGTGAAAGATAGCCTTTATAGATACCACAGCCTCCAAGTGGAAAACCCTCTCTTGGAATAGAGAAATTTGGCACAAGTTTTCCCAGAAACTATGCCAAAGATCTTTAATACTAGAGGAAGTTCTCATAGTCACAAACTCTATTGGTTGGTCTACTGACACAAGTGCTTGGTGCTTTTCCATCTAATCAGACTTGAGCATGGAAACTGCCCAAGGTTCCTCGGGTGTTTATATTATTTCAATGGCACTTCCTTTGATTTACCTAAGGGATGTTTTGTTTTAATTAAAGTTTATGACCAAAGACGAGCTGAAAAAGTATTGAAGTGGATGTACATTGTTTATGGGTTTTGAATACAATTATATCAACCATAAAAATAGACCAAACAATTTTGCTTGTCCGCCAGAAATCAATTCTTGATCACGAGATTTCAGGTCTTCATTTTGTTTTCATTTAAAGTAATAAAAGGTGCTTGCTGATCATTAACTGGAGAAAATTGTGAAGTCAGTAAATCTGGAAACTAACATTTAATAAGTTTCAATGGGGAATGTAGTAAGATGGTCTGATGTTGGTTAAATTATGGACTCTTTCCAGTTAGTTGGCTCTCCCTCCAAAGCAAATGAACTAAAAATAAAATGACTTCCTTTTTGATGTCAATTATAAAGTGTGTATTTTTTCTTCTCTTTTTGTCTTTTAGGTTTTGATAAGATTTGGCAAGATAGTTGCTTGTGAACCTATCTGACACCTGCCTCAGAAATCATGCCAAATGTCATAAGGTCATGATCCATTTCCTTCACACTCTTTATGCTTTTATGTACCAGATTCTTAAATTAGAAGCAAGAGAAATGATGTACTGGGTCATCCTCGTTGAGGACTTTTATTAAAACCAAACAAGCTCTCCTGAGGCAAAATATTAGATTAAAATGGCTTCCAAAATATACCCACCAGCTTGTTGGCAGGTCATATGAGTCCCTTGTTACAGAATCTTGATTCTTAGAACAAGATTTCCAACTACTGGGGCTTTCCCCTGTGTTCACAAAGATGTTGAAAAATACAGTAGCTGGGGACCCTGCTTCAACATTACCAAATTCACGTGGACTCAGGTCTACAGTGCTCTATGCACTCCTCATATTCAGCAAACAGGACAGTGTCAATCAGGGTGTAGTCCTGTTTCTTGTCCCTCCTTGTGCACTAACATGAGTATTTCAGAGAAGACATCAGCATGATGACAATATTGCTGTTTTATTTAATATATGTCTTGCTTCGGGTATTTTTGTTCTCCAAAATGAGTTTT
The DNA here is from genome assembly GCF_024610735.1 of Ursus americanus. NCBI lineage: Eukaryota > Metazoa > Chordata > Mammalia > Carnivora > Ursidae > Ursus > Ursus americanus. The sequence goes on from NC_142162.1 coordinate 19,996,900, forward strand.
TAAGATGGGACTTAGGAATACAAAAGTATTATTTGTGAATATACAAATCATATCGTGAAAATTCAATTGCCTAAAGCATTAAAGTTCTCATTTTAACTAAGAGCAAGGAATCTGAAGTAAAAGATCTGGATTCTGTTTCTGGTTCATTTTTCATTATTGTATGTTCTTAGTCAAGCCGTTGACAACTATCAAGTGGGGATACTAATACTTCTTTGCAGGAGAAAGAAGCTGAGGGCTTCTTCTCTAGGAAAACACTGCTATGAGTTGTTTGGGTTCATTTCATTGACTCAGTACTAAAGGCTATGCCAAGTTGAAGACTGCCTCACACTCATGTGGCCTTTAAGGATCTTCTTGTCCCTGTCCCATGAGCTTGGATAAGTTCCCTGTCGAGGCAACATGCCATCTTTCATATTGCCACAAGGCTGGTAAAGTGAGACTGACTTGGAAGAGTTTCCCAAAATCTAGACTGAGATCCAGGACAGTCACTCTTACTTTTGTGATTTCTGCTGCTTCTGACTGGCACATGAATTCTGGTTTGGACTTTTCTTCCACTGGAACGGTAAGATCTAATGGTTAGGCTTTGGATGGCAGGTGGTAGGAGGCAGTATAGGCCTTTAGAATTGCTTTGGCTGTACTCTAGTTGAATCTGCTTTGCTAGGACAAAAGAAATCTTCCACATGGCCCAGAAGGCTAGCGTCCATGTCAGTGATGAGGTCAAAACCTCAGAGAGTAATAAATCGTTCTTTGTTCCCTAGGGCATTTTTTTTTTTTAATTCAGAGAACTCATGGAGAGATAACTGGTCTAGGACAGTACTTAGGTATTTAGAATCTTATTTCTTGGCCATTTATCTCTCAATAGATAAGTATCTACTGGCATTCCATTTTGATATGATTTATACTTATCTTACAAGGTGGTTTACAAGATTAGTTGAAATAATATATGTCAAAATACATGCTTCAGGCACTATAAATAATTCTGCAAATATTTGTTATTTGTCATTATTTATTGTAGGCATATTGTACAGGTGTATTTCTGCTTATTATTTATTACAGTGTATCATGCTAGGGAGTTGACAATTGTTTATTAGTCACAGGTCAGTTCTCCAGCTTCTTCCTTCTCTTTTCTGAATTCACATTTTCCATCTTGCTTCTGTGAAGTTTATGTGTATATTTCATGGGCTTTCAGATTCTCTTTACACGTACTCAATGACTAGCTACTACATTTCAGGTGCTCTGTGTTCCCATCTACAAAAAAGTCCTCTGGACTACAATTTTGCTGTTGTTCTCTGAAGTATGATAATGTCTTTTTTCATTCTCTTTTTAACGTCTTTGTTCTTTTCACGTTGCTGCATAGGGTGCGGATATCTGCCCAGGCTTGTGTCTGCATTTTAAGCTCAGCCTGCCCTCCCAACACCATACTTTATAGGAGAGGGAAAAACTAAATGGGAGCAATGCCAGGAATTCACTCAACCTAAGCCCTCCTTCCTACTCTCTTACTGCTATCTCTGCTGTCATCTCCATGCCTCAATTTTCATTAGTTACCCCCAATTCCCTCATTTGGGGATCTCATTCCTATTTTGGGCTGAGGGTAGGGGTTGTTGAGCCTTTATATGCTGGCTAACCCCTGCTTTCCCATCTGTTGCCTATTCATGAGTAGATCATTCACCAAATTTTGAAGGTTACCCCATCCTTCAAGGACCAGTTAAAAGCTCCCCTTCATGTCAGTATTAACTTCTTTCTTTATCCTTTCTTGACATCTTGTTTGTGTGTCCTCATGCCACCTATCACTATTTTCCCCATATTTCTATTTGGCTTTGTCTCTTCTATGACATTGTGAGTTTCTAAAAGTGTGGCTTGACCTTGCTCGTCTTTGTTAAACAGAGAACATTCATACCATTCTTTGTATATGACTAGTATGCAGGTAGGGATGTATGGAGTTGGTTTGTATTGAAATGCTCCTTCCTACACACACACACACACACACACACACACACACTCACTCACTCACCAGTATCTCTCTCTGGAAGGCTCTTCATCTTCCTTTTACCTACTTAATACTTACTCATCCTTCCTCTTTCCATTTACATGCTGCTTCCTAACCTATCCCCTGAACTAGATTAAAGGTTCTTAAGGTATGCTCTATTAGAATATGTACTTAGAACTCTAAATAAGACTCAATGCACTTAAAAATTGTTGTTCAAATCTATTTTATCTGCTAGACAGTAAACTCCATGTTGACAGAGGCAAGACATTCCTGCCTTATTCATTACTTTATACCTAGCAAGGCCCAACTATCTGTTGATTTTTTTGATGGAAATAAACTCACTGTTTATTTTCTTCTAATTATTATTGTTGTTGTTATTATTATTATTGTTAATCAGAAGCTATCCCTTAATGTAGGGATTCCAGAGACTGGAATCAAATTTTAAGGATTTGTATCCTAGCTCTATTACAAGTTGTACACACTTAATCTCTTTGTTCTTTAAATTCCTCATGCTTAAGATTATAGTATCTACATGGAGGAGTGTGGTTAGGATTAGGAGACATAATGTGGATTGCTTGGCACAGTATCTTGCACTTGGAGGCATTCAATAAGCATTAGTTATTATCGCCATTCAGCCATCATTATGGAAGAGAGAACAGAGGCAGATAATATATGAAATTATTGAAAACTGTCTCCTTTCTATCCCATCTTTTCAAACCAAGCTGAGACGCCATTCAGAAGTGGTATATGTTCATTCCTACACTCCAGGTAACATTCTCTCTTGGGAGGGTTAGTATTTCCATGAGCTGCCTTCGTGGGACTGGAGCCTTGTGTGGCTGTGGGTGTGTGAGCAGGAACTCCTAACACTGGGGTTCTGTGATGGAGACACTGAGTGTTTCTGCTGCTCCATAACTTCCCTCTGAGATCATGCCTCCCAAAGAAAGCACTGAACTAAAATGGGCCAATCAGTGCGTTTTTGCTTTCAAGGATGAATATTAGAATTGAGGTAGCAGTGTCTTTGAGCAAATAACTATAGATGCATAAGATTCTCTCTTACTGTGCTTTTCCACAACTTTCATCCACGTTAACTGGGTTGTTTTTATAGCTGCAGCCAACACCAATACCCTTCTGTTTCCTCGTTTTCTTGACATTTTACCCAATCAATTACGAAGTAAATTGCTCTTTGCTCTCAAAATGGCATGGCTTTCTTTCTTTTGAACAAGCTCATGAAAATGTCAGAAATTGTTAAAGGAAGTGAAGAAACAAAAAGCCACAGAGGAGAAATGTGGCTTTTATGTTTAATTGACACACAGCCTGTCATTTACCCTAGTGGTTTGAAATTGTGTGCATTAAGGGCTAGGGAAATTCCATTTTAATTTTTCACACGCCTTTTCTCCTTTGGTCCATTTACAGCCCTGTGAGGGGGTGAGACTGTTATTTTTAGACCCATGTCAGAGATGAGGAACCTGAAACTCAGGGACTCCCTCAAGGTCTTAGACTCTAAACTTTCAGGTTCCCTGGTGCCTAGGTCCAGCCCCACCACTTAAATGTCTTTTCAGCTCTCAGTTACTTCATCTGTAAAAGTCAGAACAACGCTTTTATCTCAGGATTCTTGTTAGGATTAATTTAATTAGTTCTGTGCTTTGCACATCATGAGTGCTCAATAAATGTCAGCTAGTAATACAATGCTGTAAAATAATACTACCTGCCTTTTAGGTTTGTAGTGGAATTTAAATGAGATCATCCGTGCAAAACTCTTAGCACATTTCATGACAAAATAGAAGCACTTAATAGGTGTTTGGAATACTTCCAATATTATTTTTATGTTTATTTTTTTGATCATGGTGATAACATGTATAATCAAATGAATTATTGATTAGGGACTAGAAGACTGAGTTTGAGTCCATCCCTCACTACAATGCTGGTGACAACTTGTACTCAGTACTTTTAAACTTCCTTTAATATTATACATTTTTAAATAAACTTCTGTGTGTGGATTCAAGGCCAGAAAACTCATCATTTGGATAATTTGATAAAAGGTCATAAGTGGCCATGAATGCTATTTACCAACTCAACAACTGCCCTAAAAACATAGCAGTGTTTATTCTTTTTTACCATTGTTAGGTATCATTTTATGTGTAGAAGTTTTGGAGAGCACTTGAGGACATATGAGGAAAGAGGCAGCTGGTGATAACAGACTTCAGGCTTGGCAGCCTTGCCTTCCCCAGATAGCCTTCTTCTCTTCCCTGTTACATGCTCCTGAGCTTTGGCTGCAGAGGCATATCCTGATACGAAGTTTGTTCAGGAAGTGAAACGTTCTCAACTGAATGAAATAATTGACAATATTAAATGAGCTTTTAAATTGTGCCCATTATTGGCCACCACGTTCTAAAACACCAATTTCATACAAGGATGCAAACTATGCCTAATTTTTTTTTTTTTAATTTAGGTTAGGTTTCAGAGCTTGAGTTCTTTGTCTTTTGAATATCAAGAAGTTTTTCTGGTAATTAAATATAGCCAATGTGCACAAGGTTTTTGACTATTGGGCTTAAGCTTTCATTATTTCAGAAAGAAATCTGGTAAGACCCATTGTCCTTGCTTGAGGTGTGAGGTGTGATTAGCAAAATAACTTACCTCACTAGGTCTTACTACCTAACTCAAAGATGAATAGTCATTTTTAATATCGCTAGTGAGCCCACCGTGGCGCTGGGTTGAGCAAAATGGATTTAGCTGCTAATTGGGATGTGCCGCTGCCTCTGCCTCTCCAGGTCTACATGGCTATGTTTTAAATTCCCAGGTGTGAAGGTTCGGTTCTGCGGTATAGCTAAAGGGAACTTTCTGGCCTATAATTTTAAATATTTTAGATTCTGATCTGAAATATCTGTTGCAATTGTCCAGAGAAGCCAAATTCTTCAGGCACATGTCTGTTGGTGGTATGTAGACACTGTTTTCATACAATATCACCATATATAGAGGGCATCTTCAGTGCCTTCAACCATGTTCAATGTCAGTCTATTTGTCTGAGAATCCAGCTGTTGAGTGGAAGTTTACATTGGTCTCCCCAAGGGCTTTCAGAGTAGTCAGTATAAAGTCCGGAAAAAAAAAAAAAAAGAAGGGTAGATTGTTCTTAGCATGCAGGAAGGAAGTTGTCAGGCGGAAAGAGGATATGGGTCTGTTTGCATGCAAGGGTCAGTATTTGCTGGCTAGATATTTCCGCTGTGTCCACACGACAAGAAAATCCTCAGTTTCCTGTGCTGGACAAATAGCAGGAAAGGGTGTGAGGGTTATTGAATGACATTATCATGTTATAGCCTCATGGGTGAGGAAAGCCTGCTTATCAAAACTGATAGCAGCACAGGGCTTGTTTGGGGAGGAGACCCAAGGTGCTGGAGTCATGCTGGGTGTTTTTCCTCTCGGGTCCTTTGGATCATTTGGCTTTTGCAGACCTGACATTCTTCCTCTCAGATAGAAGGGACTGTTCTTACTCACTGGAAAGTTACTATCAGTTCCATTATTTGTCATCTCTCCGGCAAACAGTTCAGGTAGAAAGGAAATAAGAAACACTCGGGCTGATTGGCAAAGTAGAAAATTATCAAGACTGAAACTTGCACCCACCCCCTACACCAACTTCTTTTTATGTTTAGCCACAAATGCTCATGCATACTCGACTTAGTCCAAGTGTGGAACTTGTTTAGTGCAAAGCCCACGTCCAGGAACTGCCAGTGCCGTGCCGTAGCTTAAATGAGAGCAAGTTTGAAAGTACGGCTCGCTCTGCCACTATGAATGTTACAGGTGTAAAAGTTCAGCTTTGATATGGAACTCTGCCAGGTGGAGGAATGTACGGGTAATGTCTATTCCTTACCTGTAAATCTATTTAAATCATGATTTAGAAGTGTGATTGGGCATTTATTAATTTGTCCTGTAATTAGTGATTACCACTTTTAGCAATTATTAGAACCCCAAATCAAGTAGTTTGATATATAATGAATAACGATAGGTACTTTCTTATCAGTAACCTACTTTGCTTACAGCACAGTTTTAAAATTAGGACTCTGGAAATTTTCAAAAATTGGAAAACATCATGAACAACACAAATTGGTTAGAATGATATTTGCTCTTAATGAAAGGTAGTCTTTTTTTTTTTTTTTTTTTTTTAGAGAGAGAGAGCACTCATGCAAACCTGTGGGGGGGATGAAGAGGGCAGAGGGAGAGGAAGAGAGAGAATCTTAAGCAGGCTCCATGCTGATGCAGAGGCCAGCAACTTGGGGATCTATCCCATGATCCTGAGATCAGGACCTGAGCCTAAATCAAGAGTCGGATGCTTAACTGACTGAGCCACCCAGGTGCCCCTCTTCTGTTGTTGTTGTTGTTGTTGTTGTTGTTGTTGTTGTTGTTGTTTTAATTCAAATTCAATCACAAGCTCTGATTTCCAAGCAAAAATATTTAAGTCCAATAAAAAAGGAAAAGATCAGGGCCTATTTTCAAGGAGAAATCTTGTTCTAAAAATAAATAATAGGAACAATTAATCTTCTGAGGAACACAGCAAAGAGCATTGAATTAAATCATTAAAGGAAATAATAAAATGACTAGCAGACAACACTGAAGAATATTAAAATGCTGAAAGAAGAGGCTTTCAAAAATATTCTTTGGAAAATATACCAAGTCTTTAATGACACCCTGGGGGTGAGGTTGCTGTTGATGTTGACTTTGGGAAATAAGTTATTGTCTTATGTTAACTTAGAGGTGTCCTTTCCTCATACAGATTTACCAAGTAAAACATTCCACCTGGGCCATAAGGAATTCCAGTAAATTCATAGTCGAGTTATATAGTTTTTAAATTTAAGCATAAAGAAAAAAATGATTGTAAACACATTTTTAAGGTAAAGTTACCCTCATTAAGTACCAGATTTCTTTATTTCACTGCTGAAAACAGTGATGTGTTTTTGATACTCCAGGTATGAAAACTACTCATACTGTTTTCATATGTGGTTGTTGGTATATACTATAATCGTTGAAGCAAGTGAAAGTCAAATAGATGTCTTTAGACTGCTTGTCCTAATTTCATTGCTCTTCCTTTTTGGGGAAAAAGCCTGGTTAAAGTTTTTAGTAAGTCAATGAAATGTTTTCTCGGCACTGTATTGCTACATGTGAGTTTTCTGGGCCTTATGTCTTCTCGTTGACATAGGGGTTACAGATAACTCTGCCCACTTACTGAAACGTAGTGTGTTGTAGATGTCCCCTGCTCTGTCCTTGTGGACGGCTCCTTCCTCGTTCTTGGTATGTGGGAATTCTGGGAAGGTGGTGGAAAAGCCTAAGCTGCCATAGGAGAAAAGGGCCTTCAACTGTCTCAAGTGTGCATGAGAATTCAGTAACTGGTTCCAGAGGTTGTTTACGGTGTTTTACTCTTGGAGTTACTGTCATCATTTTTTCTGTCTGGCTTAATTCCCAACCTTCCAGGCTCTTTCCACTTCAAACATTTTCTACACACTTCTCAGAATTATTTTGCTTTCTGAGAACTCTGACCATGTCACTCTGCTTCTCAAAGGCCCCTGGAGGCTTTTCTTCGCTCTTTAGCTTGAGTGCCGACAGCCACCTTCAAAACTCTCTAACACTGTTCCCACATTACCTGTCTGTCCTCTCCCCAAAGTCACAGCAGTATGTTGTGTGAAACGGTAAAGCACTCTGGGAAGAAGCCTTGGCCGTGCACTCTTCTTTGTTAACCTAGCCATGTCAGCCCCTGCTTGTTTGCACCTACTCCCCAGGTAGCCGCAAGCTAAACGAGGAGCTCTGAGTCAGAGCCTGCTTGGGCTGTAGGCCTTCATGTGATCCGAACCTTCGTACACAAGTGGTAGGAATATATACGTTCGATAGACATTTTCATAAGCAATTTTTCTCTTTTTTAACTTTAATGTCTTCCCATATTGCATTCATCTGCATAACAGTAAACACATGCCCCGACAGAAAGTTGCAGGCAGGGATATTTATTTATAACAGATGGCACAAAGCAGGAGCATGATGAATTGGTGTGTGGCTCCTGAGCTAGCAGGCCCATAAATAAAGTATCCTCAAAGCTACTTTGGGGATCTTGCTTGCTCAGAAGGAAGAAAGGAAAGATGATGCTCACGATTTTGTTGCCTTATATAATATAATCCCAAACATGTGCAATTTAACCACATGCAACCATAATTTTATAACTCAGAATTTTTTCATCCAAAAATCTGTTCATAGGTAGCATTTCAGACCTATGACATAATTATAGCAATAGCAATTTTCCATACCTTTGTTCCTCTTATGTTTATTGATCTAATGACTCAATGCATTTTAAAAAACATATAATTACAAACTGATAATAGTCTAAACAAGACATAGACCAATAACATTTATATAACCCTTTGCTTAAAACCTTATGTGTTAATAGCTAGAATAATGAGAATATTTCCAAGAATACACTTAATAAGACACAAACGTTATTCCTTGAATTTTGAATACTTTTGTTGATTTCTCAATATACAAGGATAAGAAATATAAAGGCCAAGTTTAACAGACCTTGTGAATGCAATTATTCATTTAAAGGATTTGAAACTAAACTTTTGAGTTTTTTCATCAACTTTAGGATTTTATTAGCCTTGTCATTATTTTAAAAAATGTCTTGAGGTTGAAATTTAAAACTGTTATCAATTCTGCACACATGGAGGGAACAGAATATTTTACAGAATTGTATGTATATATATATATATGTATGTATACACACATGTGCGTGTTTATGTATGTGTGTATGTGTATGCACACATACATGTATGTACACACATCGATAAGCATGTATACGTGCATGTATGTATGTTTATATATTTTAACATTGGAAAAAACTGCTGTTATTTTGATGATGGAAAAAACAAATTGATACAGAGAAGTCTTAGCTAGGGAGGACAAATTTCTCACTTTTTGGACATATAATCTGGACTTAAACTGTGTTTTCATGAACAGATAGTATTTACTATTGTGTTTCAGTTCACAATTTTTTAAGTGAAACAAGTAATTTACTCAACAAAATTTCCTTTTTTGGTTCCTTTTTCTTTAGCAAGAGGAAGAAACATCAGAGGCTCATCATCTTTATAACTTAAACAAAATATGCTAATATTCTGGAGGCGTATCAGTCTCTGCAATCACAAAGTCAAATTGCTGTAAGCCCTTCTCAGATTTTTTTAAAAAACATTTTATTTATTTGAGAGAGGGAGACAGCGCGGGAGAGAGAGCACAAGCGTAGTGGGGGGGAGGGCAGAGGGAGCAAGAGAAGCAGACTCCCCTCTGAGCAGGGAGCCTGACTCAGGCTGCATCCCAGGACCCCAGGGTCATGACCTAAGCCAGAGGCAGACACTTAACCGACTGAGCCACCCAGGCATCCCAGCCTTTTTCAGATTTTAAAAAAATTTTGCTAGAGGCAGAAATAAAGGATAATATAATCTAATGATAATTGAAAGGCGAAAGCAGAGTTATTACAGAAAAAAAGGTCAAAGACAATAATTTAAAAGCGTCTTTGTTTACTGGACAAATATTTATTACATGTTTACAGTGCTAAATGAAGTATGCTAGGTGGCACTCAATACAAAGATGCATAAGAAAATCTTGCTGGGGAGACAGATAACTATAATAGAATGTGACAAAGGTGTGATGGAGATGTTGAAATGATATTATGGGACCAGACGAACAACATCCAATCCCCTCAGTGAGCAGGGGGTAAGGAAGAATGTCCTCTTTTTCAAATACATAGAAATAGAATGTGGATAAATGCCTCTTATTGATGTTTCTTAGGGAAAAAAAAATTGAAAAATGGCTATGAAGTGTTTGAACTTTGAATTTGTTAAGTATATAAGAATGATTTGTGGTATATTTTTTAAACTAATAGTTTAAAAAATTTTTAAGAGTGGGGCGCCTGGGTAGTGTAGTCGTTAAGCGTCTGCCTTCGGCTCAGGGCGTGATCCCCACATTCCGCGATCTAGTCCCACATCGGGCTCCTCCGCTGGGAGCCTGCTTCTTCCTCTCCCACTCCCCCTGCTGTGTTCCCTCTCTCGCTGTCACATAAATAAATAAAATCTTTTAAAAAAAAATTTTTAAGAGTGCTTTCAAAGGACTAGGGCTTTTATGAGATGATGCCTTCTAAAACACTTGGCATACTGGAAGCACATAGTAAGTGCTCTATACCTAAGCTGCTTTTATTATTACTGTCATTGTTATTGTCACTAGTTCTATGACTAATACTACTTAGCCTACCGCACAAATGTGTGGTTAGGAACAATGAGATAATAGTAAAGGGGAGAGTGCCCCTCTTAAACTTTGTGAAAATAGAAGGCATTTTCATTAGTTAGGGGTGTAGTCAGCTGTAGGAACCAGAATAGATGATAGCTCAAAAAGGTATATATTGGGTGGGGTTTTTTGGTTTTTTTTGGTGGGGGGTGGTCTTGCATACAACAAAAGCTACGAACGATTGGTTCTGGCAATGATGTGGCAGCTTTACAACACCAGGGCCAACAACTTTGGGGTTATCTTCGCTTTTTTCTTACTAGGTTGACTCACTGGTATAAGGATGACTATTGAACCCTTAGGCATCCTGTCTGTATTTCAAGTAGGAAAAAAAGGGGAAAACTCTTCTTTGTGACACTCCGTCTTTTTATTCCGGAAGGGAAGTCTTTTCAGCAGAATTCTGCCTCCCTCTCATTGTGGAGAACTGTGTCCAATGACTGCTTACTTACAAGAGAGGCTGGGAAATTGAATATTCAAATTTCCAATTTTTACAGTAGGGGAAGGCAAAGAAGAAACTTTTTGAGTGGACTAACCTCCATTATTTGACATGATGTTATATGAATATTGTGATGTATCAAAATGCTAGTTTGCATTTTCATAGTCATGACTCAAGTCCTATGTCTGCATTAACTGCATTAAGTCTGATCAGGTCTCTATGAATGTTTTCTCTATATTTATTAATTCTTTGGTAGACCAGTTAGCTGGAATCTTGGACAAACTGTAATTTTGGATATACTTTATTTTTAAGGGAAAATACGTTAATAAAATAAACTTATATTTTTCATAAAAGAAACTTACAGAGTATGTCCACACATTATATGCACTTATGGCAGTCTGTTAGAATTTCTTAATCTGTAGGTCTGTATGAGATTGCTGGTATCCAGTTTGATAGCATCAAGTCTTTACAAAATCCTGAATGAAAGATTTAATGGAAGCAGTGAGGTCAAGTATTTGAAATGGGAGCTATCCCGCCCTATCCTACCCCTATCCCTAATGTTACTGGAATTATACTTTACTTGCTAGAACAGCAAAGGTCCGAAACCACATTTTGGAAATTTTTAAATAATAAAAACATTGGTGTGTGGTGCTTCACCCCCCTCCACTGCCAAGCTAAACACATATGAACAAAAAAATGAGGTTAATTAGGGCCCAGGCTAATTGTCTAATTGTACTGGTTAATGGAAGCTTTGTGCATAGTAGTTTACGTTTGCTAATCATCAGTCCATCACGCCTGATAAATCACTTCATGTGTGCACATGTTCTTTCCCCAACTTGATTATGTACTCTGATTTCTCTTTCACATATCTCAGACTAATGATCGTGGCCCTTCTTCCCTTCTTAACCATTCTGCATGCTGCTTGCTTTTTTTTTTTTTTTTTTTTCATTTTCTCACAATACTTTAGCTCAAGGTTAGCTTAATGCAGAAATAGCAAACAGAAAAGTGCCAAAGGTCCCAGGATATACTTTCCTGGGAAAAGCAAGCCGGTGCTTTTATTTTGTTTATTTATTTATTGCTCAATCTCATTTGCATTCCCTCACACCAGAAAATAGCATAGTTTGTGTAGACAATTGCCATTTATAAATATTTAGCAGAGTCTCATCTTTCCAAGGCAGTGAAAGGGGGTATTGAGGTGATTAGATATTCACAATATTAACTGACCTAAAGGACATGATTTGTTGCCAAAATTCATGTCAATGCATTGACACTTATTTTCTCTTATCCCTTCAGCATATATTTCTTCTTATCAGGCATTAAATTAAAAAAAAAAGTTCTCGAAAAATGACATCATTATAACATCTTTTAATCAGGTAGTATGAGTTATTTTGTCTCTAGCCACATGTGCCTCTGTTTACTAAGAAACTAAAATCAATCATTTTCAGAGAATGTACAAATATCCAATAAGATAAGTAGTTTTCTTCCTCTGCCTCAGACTTTGGGAATCTACTCAAGAAGAAGAGACCTAGCCAAAGTGGATCTCCTACTTTGTAAACTCAGCAATCAAACCCAGATGACTTGAGGAGACTCCTAAGGGATGAAATTAAATTTGTAATGTTGTGCTCATCAGGACAAAGAAGGTCAGAAAGAACAGGTTTTGTGTACTGTTTTTGCTAATAACAGAGACGTTGAATCCAAAAGTTTGACCCTGGTTAAGTCTGTTTACTCTTTTGGATCTCCATTTTCCTATCTCACATGGGTATTTGTATTTCCTTTGCTATTCTGAAAGTCTATTGAGAAAATGAAAGTGGAAATCCATTTTAAATACTAAATATGCTGAAAACCCTTTTGTTAGTCTCAAATTTTACCTCCTAAAATATGTCAAATGTTTGTTATCTGTAAACTTTCAGATTATTTCCTCTAGTACCTTTATTTGCTCAAATGGATGATACAGGTGTTTAGAAAATAATGAAGATGACCATATATATATTTATAGTATACATGTTATTCTTCTGTACCTCAGTGGGTTAAGTACATAGGGTTTCAATCTAATTTGACATGCTCCGCTGTTTTTGACCTTTTTCTCAGAAACTATTTAGTCAATCCAATGCTCTGATGGTCTGTAAGAGTTTTACTCTTTTATGGAAACCCCCAGGCATAACTGCTTAGAGAATTTGCCTGCCTGCTCTATAATTGTCAGCTAAATTGGGAAGATTAAATTCAAAAGCAGCAAGAAAGTATGATAATAACAAGTTTAGAACAAGTTGAAGTTCTTCTGATTTTGAAAACTGTCTTGACCTAAGGAGATCACCATACCCTTTGGAATGCATGTGTTACAGCTGTTTCTTGGGATGTAAGAAAGGATAGGACAAATACTACAAGAAGGTAGCTGTGATAGTGTGGTGGCAGTGGAAAAAGGATGTTTTCATAGTCTAAAAAGCAGTGCATGCAGGTGATTTCAGGAAAAAAAAAGTCTCTACACATCCCACCTTCACTGTTAGTTACTTTTGTTTTTATCTTTACTAATTTTTCTTTAGATCTTCGGATACCCACAGATATTTTGCATTTTTACTTATTTTTTTTATTTTTTAAAATATTTTATTTATTTATTTGAGAGAAAAATTGATAGAGTGCACCCATGACCGGTGGGGAAGGACAGAGGGACAAGCAGACTCCCTACTGAGTGAGGAGCAGGGAGCCCAAGGATGGGCTCAATCCCAGGATCCTGAGATCATGACCTGAGCCAAAGGCAGACGCTTAACTGACTGAGCCATCCGGGTGCCCCTTTGCATTTTTAAATCAGCCTGATTTCTCTTTTTCTCCAGATATTCAATGTATTAGCACTGTCATCCTGACATATAGTATTGAATATAGAACACAGAGATCAAGTTCCACTGAACTCTGGTTTTTTTAGGGAAATTCCTGTGATCTTATTCATTATTATATTGGCTTCAGCTAATATATTGAATTAGAAATGATCATGTGCCCTTCTAAGCTTAGGCCTTGAGAGGTCTTTGTGTATCTTGTTTTCATTACAATTTTCCAACTGTTCGAGGTAGCCCGTTAGGTGATGGGACATGGCCCATTCACCAGTCTCTCCCTTGCCTCAGCCAAGAACTGGCATGCAAATGAAGCAATCCTAGACCGGCAACTGCTGGGCAACCCATTCATTGACTATAGATGCATGAGTGTGCCCAGTCAAGGTCAGCTGATCCTGGCCCATATCAGCACAAGTTCCCAGTTGATCTGAGACTCATGAACAATTATAAATATTTATGTTTTAACTCACTGAATTTTGGGGTGGTTTGTGATAGAGCAATAGCTAACTGATGGGAACAATATAATTCTCTTGAATTTTCCATGACCTGTTTAGTTTTGTAATTACTAGTAATATTCTTTTAAAAAATATAGCATTTTACTATTTTCTATTTGTCTTATCTGCAATATTTTTAAGTCTCTTTAAAATATCATGTAACTAGATTTTGAAAGTCCAATCTTAGCATCTTTTTAGTCCATTTACTTTCATTGTGATTACCGATGTGAGTGCACACATGTGTATGTTTATAGCATCTTTGGTGATGTCTGTGGGCATTTTTGTTCATTGTTTCTCCTTCCTTACTTTATATTAGATTGACAAAGTTTATTTTTCCTATTTTCTCCTCTACTAGCTTGTTAGAAATACTTCCCATTTCTCTTAGTACTTATCCTGACATTTTAAAATATGCATGTTTGACTTAAGAAACTCTAAGGATGATCAATATATCTTGTTTTCAAGCAATACAAGATCATTGGAGTATTTTAACTGCTATTACCATCCCCATCTAATATGCTACTATTATCTAGCCTTTTGGTACAGACTTGGTTTTAGCTCCTCCTTTTAAACAAGTGGTCACTACTTCTGACAGTCCATGTTTATTCAGGTTTTCCTAAATACTTATCTATTAACTTGATCACTATTTCTTCCTTCCTTCCATTTTTTTTCCTTCTGTAATTTCCTTCTTTCTTAAGTCTAAATTTTGTGTGTTCTTTTAAGAAGGATCTGTGAATGGCAGACCATCACAATTTTTGTTCATCTGAGGAACATTTTTATTTCGCCCTTAATCTTGAGTAAGAGTTCAAGTGGACATGAATTTGGAGTAGACAGTTATTTTCTCCTAACACTTTGAAGATATTATTTAATGACTACAGTTGCTATTGAGAGAAATTTGCTGTGCTTATAATGGATAATTCCATATACACACTCTTTTCTTTTGTTGCCTTTCAGACTTTTTGATAATTTTGCAATTTCACTAGGAATGTGCCTAAGTGTAAATTTATTTTCATATATCCTGCTCAGGAGTAGTGTTTCTTGAATCTGGGTTTTCTTATCTTTTTTTAATTTTAGAAAACTCTAACCTAGTCTATCTTTGAGTACTATCTCTATTCCATTTGGCTTATACCTCCTTTTGGAGGCATTCTGGTACTT
Source organism: Ursus americanus (assembly GCF_024610735.1). Classification (NCBI taxonomy): domain Eukaryota; kingdom Metazoa; phylum Chordata; class Mammalia; order Carnivora; family Ursidae; genus Ursus; species Ursus americanus. The sequence continues at coordinate 20,012,083 of NC_142162.1, forward strand.
TTTGTCAATCCCCCAAGCTTTTATTAATTTTTTCATTTAATTCACGTATTTTTTTCCTTTTACTCTCTGTGCTGTATTCTTGGTAGTTTCCCAAGACTTATGCTTTTGGTCACTAATTAACTCATATTTATGTCTAACCTTTTGTTTAACTCTTCCATTGAAGTTTTAATATTTCCAATTTTTATTCTGTAACTTCTATTAATTTCTTTTCCAAATCTACCTCTTCCTTTGTCTGTATATTTAGCTCTTGACTTACAATTTCTATTCCTTCTATTATGTCTTAACACTTTTAAATATGCTTGTTTTATATTCTCATTCAAAATTTGTTCCATTATTTTATTAGTTCTGGTTTCTGTAGAAGTTGACCATGAGAAGATGCAAGAGCAAGTGGCTTATTTGGGTGGTGAAGGAATTGTGTGGGAAACAGCTAGAACACATGTCTCAGAGTTATCACACCTCCCTCTCTTGCCCAGGAGCAAGGGAGTTGGGATATTTACATATTTGTCATTGGTTGAGGGCTGCTCTGTGGGTGTTACTTGTTTGGAACATGTAGCCTGCTATATGCAAGGACAGAGTAACTTATGCTGCTGCTTTAGAGACTACCCTCAGGCAGACATGCAGACACCTACGGTTGGGAGTTAATGAACATGATGTGGTAAAGGCCAAGGCCCAAAGCATACTGGCAGGGCAATCAACATTTGCTACAAGAAGTTAATCGTCCCATTGGTTTTGTTGCTGACTCTTGGTTATATGTGCTTTGCAAGTTTTAACCATCTTTAGTGGTGCTCTGTGTGTGTGTATGTGTATGTGAGTATGTGAATTCTCTGCCTTCTAGACTGAAGTATTCCTTCCAAGTGGTTTTATTTTATTTCTGCTTTGTGTCCCTATGGAAAGATTAATTTTTTGTTAATTTCTCATTTTAGGGGAATCACGAACTATGAAGGTGGTATAAATTCAGTCTTTAAATCTGTGCGTGTTGCAGGCTTGAGATTTTTTCATTTTCTTTTCCCCAGAGCTCATGGATAATCTTTCTTATCATCTGCCTTGGGTGGTGGTCTATTTTCTTTCTCTTATCCTTTCCTCTGAGGGTGTGGCTTTGAAAGTCCTGACTTCATGCTGGTTTTAGTTCTAATACCTTGCATCATTTAGGCCCAAGGTCTTGTCTCCTGTGCTTTGCAACCCTAAGCCCCTGGCTGTTGCCAAACTATAGGACCCTACCCCAGGGCAGCTGCAAAATCAGCTCATGTGCTTACAGTTAGGGCTTTCAGTTTCCTGGTTCTTGCCACCTGGGATTTTCCTTTTTTTTCTTTCAAACTTAGATATGCATTAAAAATTTTGTTGTGTTTTTCCATTATTTCTAGATGTTGGTAGCAGGGTGGTTTCAAATTTATCCAAGTCTGCTTTTTTTTTTTTTTTTTTTTTGCTGGAGTTGACCATTTGGATTTTAAATATTTAAAACATGCATGGAGTATTTAAAAATAAGATAAATAGGCATGCTTTTAGTCAGGCATTGTGCTGGTCAAGTAAAAAGAATCCTAGGAGTCTGAACTCTCTATCCTAATTGGGAAACTTCCATTAATGAGCTGTGGTTGCCTTAGACAAGCTATTTAAACTTTTTATGATTCATTTTTATCATGTAAAAAGGAGAATAGATATTTCCTAAGCCCTTTGCAGTAATAAAATTCCACCAACTAGTTTACAATCTAGTACACAGTGCTGATGGAGCCATTTAAGAGTTAATGTAATTAATAAATTAAGTCTATTTTCCTCTCCTTTTCACTAGATTGTGATGATCTCATGGGGCAGAAGGGGATGGAGTTCACATTTCTCTATACCCAGTGCCTAGGATGGTGCCTGGCTCTACTTCCATCAAAACTTGCTGGGAAATTTTTGGATGTGCTCCAAACAGGAATTCTAGTGGTACAAAAATCACCACTTCTTTATAGTTTCTCCCTTACTTTTGCTTCCTCACTGCAATCCAAAACATCAACTGTCTCTCTTCTTAACAATACATACTGTTGAGAGTTTGCATCCTTTTTCTGCTATTGCCCTCTCTCCTTTCTTCATGGACAAGCTCTATGACGTAGTAATTTTGCACCTCCCTCCTTTTATAAACTCTTCTGTATTTTCATTTGTAATGCTAATCTTGCCTGGCCTATTTCCATCTCTGTGATTTTTATTTCTCAGTCTGTTTCATGGCTTCTCTTTTAATTCTGCACCTAAAATTTTAATATGATTGAGGTTTCTGTTTCTCCTAATTCCATATGCTCTTCCCAGATCACATCATCTATTGCCAAGGCTTTAATCACCTGCATACTGACAATTTTAAAAACTGAAATAATATATTATTATACATAGATGTCTTAGTCTGTTAAGGCTGCTATAACAAAAATACCATAAACTGGGTAGCTTAGAAACAATGAACATTTATTTCTGATAGTTCCGGAGGCTGGGAAATCCAAGATCATGGTGCTAGCAGATTTGGTGGCTGGTGAGGGCCTGATCCCTGGTTCATGAACAGCACCTCCTTGTTGTGTCCTCACATTGTGAAAGAGGTGAGGGAGTTCTCTGGGGCCTTTTTTTAGGAGAGTGCTAAGCCCAATATTGAGAACAGAGCCCTCATGACCTAATCATTTCCCAAAGACTCTACCTCCTAATACCATCCTCTTGGGGATTAGGATTTCAGCATATTAATTTTGGGGCAGGATGCAAACATTCAGACCATATCCATGTATTTTACTTATGTTATATGTTAGTTTGTCTCCCCTGTTGAATTAAAGTCCGATGCAAGCAGGGACATTATCTGCCTTGTTCACTACTGCATCTCCAAAGCCTGGAATAGTACATGGCATGCAGTAGGTACTCAACAAATATTACTTGAATAAACAACCAATTTCAGTATGTGATGCCTCATGAAAGTGCCGTGTTTGATTTTTGTCAACAGAGCAATAAAGGGATTTTTTTTAAATCTGAAAAACTCAAAAAGACCATCAATCAGGGATTCTAAGAAGATAGAGACAGCCTTGGCCAGTGTAGTTTTTGGAATTTCTCCAATCTGTATAAAAACAGAAAAAAAAATAGCAAAATCAAAAACTCATAGATAGGCCTTAGGATAAAACTAGGTGATAAGGCATTCCCATGAACCCCAAAAGACAAGTGATAGGGACAAACCAGGTACAGCCACAGTAGCTGCATGCTACGACGTCAGTGAGAAAGTGAGAGAAGCAATGGGATGAGAAGAAGAGAGCCCCAAAATGGGCAAAAGGTGCTGCTTGGCAATGTGGCAGTCCCTTTTAAGGGCAGCAGCTGAAACTGGGACATATTTTGCTTACCCCAGGAGCTGAAAAGTTCAAGGGTTCCATGGCCCTTGCCCAGCTCCCACACACTCTCAAAACTGATGCCAGAGCTCCCTTTCAGGACAGGTCCCCACAGTGAGGAGCTGGATGTAGAATAAAAATTTAATAGAAAAAGGAAAGAGAAAGTCCGTTAAATGCAGGAGATGGTAAACAGAGCAAAGAAGTCCCTGAAGGCAAGCTACCATATTTATTCTTATTGAGGAATAATTGGTATACAATACATTGCACATATTTAAAGTGTGCAGTTTGACAAGTTTTGATATGTGAAACCATCACCACACTCAAGATAGTGAACATTTCCATCATCCCAAAAGTTTCCTCATGTCTCTTTGTGATCCATCTCTCCTGCCCAAATCTGCTCCCCTCCAGGCAATCACTGATCTGTTTTCTGTTACTATAAATTAGTTTGCATTTTCCTGGAGTTTTATGTAAGCTGCATCATAATGTTTGCACTCATTTTTTTCTGGCTTTTTTTTTTTTTTAAACTCAGTGTAATCATTTTGAGATTTACCCATGTTGTTGCATGTGTATAACATTAGTTCATTCTTCTTTAATGCTAAGTAGTATTCTGTTGCATGGGTATGCCACAATTTGTTTATCCACTCACCTGTTGATAGATATTTAGGTTGTTTTCAGTTTGGGATGATTATAAATGTAGCTAAGGTCTGTACAAGTCTTTGAATGGACATATGCTCTCATGTCTTTTGAATAAATACTAGGGGTAGAATGGCTAGATCGCAGGGTAGGTGTACATTTAAGTGTTTCAGAAACCACCAAACTATTTTCCAAAGAGGTTATACCATTTTACATTTAAGTGTTTCAGAAACCACCAAACTATTTTCCAAAGAGGTTACACCATTTTACATTCCCACCAGCAGTGTACGAAGAGTTCCATTTCCTCCACATCTCTAGCAACATTCGGTGTGGTCAGTGTTTTTTATTTTAGTCATTCTGATAGGTATGTAGTAATATCTCAAGCTTTCAATTGTGTATTTCCCTAATCACTAATGAATGACATTGAGTAACTTTGTATCTTATCTCTGTATACACGGAATGCCATCTATGTGTCTTCTTGGTGAAATGAAATGTCTGTTAAATCTTCTGCCACTTTTTAAATGGGTTGCTTATTTTCATAGTTTTAAGAATTCTTTATATATTCTAGATGCAAGTCCTTTATCAGTTATACCATATCTTTTTTTTGACCTTACACAAAATAACTTAAGAGAATTCTCTGTGAAGGTAAAAAAGCTGTGTAAGCTAAGCTTCCTTCTAAAAATCTAGGAAAACTAAATATATAAAAATGGACAACAGAAAAGTATTGAGTTCAAATTTTATGCAAAATTACTGTAAAAAAAAAAGAAGACTAAGGGGTTTTAGGACCCTGCCTGAGACATAGGACAAATCTCTGTCCTAACCAGTATAGATGATTGCATTATAAAATCAGAAAATAACTCAGAAGGCCTGTTGCTGAGGCCTAAATTTTTATCATTATATATTTGTTTCTTTGCGTTAATAGTATTAAAAGGAACATACCACCAAAGGGATGATATATTAAGTTACCAAAACTTCCATGAACATAATTTTATGGGATCTTTTGCAATGAGATAGAAAACTGAGATAAACTTCTTAGGCAAATGACCCACCCAATAGGCTTTGGAATAGAGGGAAAATAGAGAGAGCCATTTATCATGTGACAAAATTTTAGTGAAGATTATCTTAGGCCGGGGATTTTGTACCTTGCGTGTGGTAGAATTGGGGGCAGCATGAAATCTAGTTTTCTGTAGAAGCATGGAAAACTGGTCTTAAAAGGAAGGAGGCAGAGCAATAATTGCTCACAATTTCACTTGATACTATCATGATATTACCCTCCAGGTGGAAAAATAAATAAGATAAAACAAATGCTTGGCTCTGAGGAAGGTCAGAAATAGGAAGACTTCTTACTGATAAAATGTTTATGACTCAGGGAAAAAATACAAGGAAGAAGGCAGATGGAGAAATGAAAGCCAAAAAGCAGTGTGTATGGGATGGGGCGGGTGGGGGAGGAAGGGATGGCTAGAAAGAGAGGAGGGAAGAAAAAAGAACACAGAAGATTAAAACAATCTTTTAAAGGTTTGCTCTCTCTTTTTGAAAAATTTAAAAATATTTTCAGCAAACAACATTGCTTCTCTCTTGGTTTTGTTTTGTTCTGTCTTCCTTTCTACACTGATGTCTGTTCTTTGTTTTGCATCCTAGTTTTGCAGGGGGAATTCTGCTTAACCAGACACCAAGGGAACTGCCAGCTATGTCAATCAGCTGTCATAACTAGGGCCAGAGACCAAAAAAGAACAGCATAAGCCAAAAAGGAAGAAAAAAAAAAAGAGAGAGAGAGAGAGGCAGAGATGGTGTGTGGGAGTATGTTGTGTGTGGGGGGGGTAGAGGGAGCTTGCTGGGCTGGGAAAATACATTTTACCCATTTCTCCTGAATTACTTCATCTATACTTTTTTTCAGTTCTGTGGGAAATCAAGAGCAAAGGCTCAGCTTATCAGTGATTTCACTGAGCCAGGATTCAGAAAGCTGAAGGAACATCCTGTACCAAGCTCTGAAACACTGACCTCAATAGAATCCCCACCCTGAAGATCTAACAGAAAAATATTTGCCTCATAGTGTGTGATGGCTCCCTAAGATATGCAGGCTAGGGAAGACAATAGGAAAAATTTAGAATTAAATATTGACTTCAAATAAAAGATTGGACAATGCAGTGGACTTCTTATTTGTAATGCAGTATGCTGAAAACTTTACCAAATCCAGCCATTTGCTTGTGTTTGGATTAGTCTTGGAAGGATCATTAGACCTGCATTTCTGCCAAACACAGTTAAGATTTGCCCATGCTGATGCCCAAATATAGACCTTGAGTTCAGTGTTGTGTCTACCATGTGCCTTGTCTAATCCAGAATGGGCTTGTTCGTCATGCTTTTTCCAGACATAACATAAACCACCAGGACAACTGTAATTAACACTGAGAATACTGAATAACCTTTGGCTAGAGCTATTTTGGCCCAACAGTTGAATCTAGTAGAATAAGTCATCTAGGTTCATAACCCTAGCTGAGGTCTGATGCCCTTTGTGATGTTGTTTTTTCAAGCCAAACAAGTTCGATGTTCAAGAGTCCTGAGTTGTTCAAAATGAGTGCATTCAGGTTTGTTCTTTTTATGTGTAACTTGTTCCAGTTGTTATGTGTTGTAATATTAACCTAGATTTAAGTATGCCAAGGCTTTATGGAGAATGAGAATATATGAATTCTTAATAACATTATTTTTAATGTTTTGATATCTTATATTAAAAGATAGTTCAACACAGCTAAATAAATTGGACTACGTGATTCTGTTATTATTGCTAATAGATATTGGAACTACAATATATATTCTTTAGGTAGCCAATATATTAGAACCAATTATACATTAACACTTGTAAGGTTAGAGTTTCTAAGGCCCTCACAAACAGGAATACTTCTGATGCCAAATTTGTCTTTAAGGATTTTGAGTTATTTGAAATATAGGTAATAAATTTAAATAGCCACATGCCTATCTGTACATCATTATTGAAAAACACTCATTTTAGCAGAGGTTGGCAGTAACACTCCATAATGTGTCTCCAGAGGCACATCCTTCACAAACTTTATCTGAAATATTTTTATGAATTTCTGGCCAAAACCACTTTGATCCAAATAAAATGCATATTTTAATTTGTCGCATCTCATGGGACAAATTCACTTCTATTTGTGATTATTAGATTCCGGGCAAGGTTTTTTAAATAGCTACTTCCTTAATATCCAAAATCGAGCTAGAACGCATCAGAAGGCATCAGAAGGCTTAATATGCAGTTCATTTTGAACAAAGTTGCATTCAATATATGCACCATAACAGGAAATTGTGTGCATGCAATAATATTTTTACAGTGAGTAACATCTTGTCATTTGTCAACACGTTTGTCTTTTATATCCCCCTGCAGCTAAATTTAGTTCGAAAAAGCCTATATAAAAAGACATCTATGTATTTATGTATTTCTAGTGCTCATCTCTGAAAGGCCGAAGCACTTGACAAGCTGGATATTTTAACACAAAGTGATACAAAGGGATAAGGAGTAGATACATGGGGAAAATATTAGCTTTTCTGTTAAACTCCAGGTTTCTCTGAAACTATAAATTTGTTACAAGATCAGGTCAAAGATGAATATGAAAAAGGGTAGCCTGCAGAGATGCAATGATGGCTAAGATCCATCTTTCTGCTCCAAGTTCTTAGTTATGTTTCTTGAAGTGAATTTATTTTTAAATAGATCATATTCACTTTCTTTGCAAGCATGTAACAAAACTTATTTGATATGCAGAACCCAATATGTGACTTGGTGTGCTGAATTCACAAAGTGGACATAGGGAAAAATATAGGGAGTAGCTGTCAGGAAGGATTATTATAGAAAATGTACAGAAGAAGGAAGGTAGAGAAAAATCTTTTCTTACCCTTCCTGCCTTCCAGCCTGCCTGCCTTCCTTCCTTCCTTCCTTCCTTCCTTCCTTCCTTCCTTCCTTCCTTCTTTCCTTCCTTCCTTCCTTCCTTCCTTCCTTCCTTCCTTCCTTCCTTCCTTCCTTCCTTCCTTCCTGGATCCTAACTTCTATAGTTGTGTCATATCCAAATAAGAGACAAAGTTAATTAGACACATAATTAATACAGGGGGAATTTTCACGGTAGGAAAGGAAAAACGTGTGAGTGTTCAAGATTTGAATTATTTATAGCACTTCCTAATTAAAACACATGCCCATGCACCACACACACACACACACACACACACACACACACACACACACACACACGGTATTAACTTCCCTAAGCCTAAAGTTGGGAAATTTTGTGCCTTAATACTTCTGCCATTTTTCTCCATTGATAGAATGGAATTTACCTAAATTCCAAACATTTGACTCTTCTTGCCATTCCATGAAGTATTTGGGAAGTTTTTCCACAAGCTTTCTCAGAGACCAGATAAAAACACCCTTTCACTGTTCCCTGCCTGTCACCCTCCCGTTTCCTGTACACACCTACTTCTTGGACAGCTGCATTTAATGCAAGTTCAAAAACTATGACTTCCAAAGAGAGGAAAGTTTTGAAGTAAGATATGCTTTTATTTGCATGATAGGAAAGAAAATCTTTTTTCCTTGGAGTATTGGGTAAGAAGCTGGCAGATCAGCCTTCAAGTTCAAAATGGGAGAATATGATTCACTCTTAAATTTCCTTGATTGTTTTTGGAGTGAACATTCAAAGACCATTTTTTTTCCCCAGAAATGTGTTCCCTTCATATGAACAGAAATTAGGAAGAAAAATAATGCTTTATCTTAATCCTAGAGACAGCAGCATCTTTGATGCATGTTCAGAACATCCCTAGACATATTTGACCTTATAATTTCTGGGATTTTCTATAAAGTAATGTTGATGGAAGGGGCCTCAGTGTTAAAATTTCAGCATTTCCCAGTAACATGACAGCATTTTCAAATGAATCTTCTCTCTATAGTTGGTAATTCCTGGAATAATATAAATTCATCCCAGCACCCAAGCTGTGACACAGTCAGTGGACAGTTCAACAACTGACTTGATGTGCCTTCTGTTGGTTCGAGTGTGTGTGGGGGGCGGGGGGGGGGGGCTCTATTTAGAGCCACTCACAGTTTTCCAGCTTTTCCTAGCTTAACTGTTATCTTCATTTCTCTTTAGCTGTCTCCTGGGCTTTGAAGTTCTATGTTATATTACCCCTTGAGTACCTCCAGCAGAACCTCAGGTTCACAGTTAACGTTAACAAAGTGAACACTGTTGCAAGGCACTGTACAGTAAATTCCCAGAGTCCACAGAGATGAATGGTATTAAAGGACAGTTCTGAAGATATAAGGTCCATTTCTGCTGAGCTACCAAATCAAGTATAGAAAATTATAGAACTTGCCTATGTTCTTTGGGCTACACCTTCAGTAACACGTGAGGTTCTTCATCATTTTTCCTTGTTCATTTATGGGGAAATTTCTGAAAGATAAGGAAAAAGAATGTTTTTCTTTTTTTGCACAACAGTTGTTGCTTGTATTGTGATTTTATTATAACTAAAATAACCTGGATTATAAAGCTCTGCATTAAACTTTTCCACAGTAGGCCTTTTTAAGGGCAGAAAATATTAGCCATATTTGTGTCTTCTCTAAGAGCTGATACAGTGCTTTATGCACCATAGGTGCTTGATATATCTATCTATATATATATATATATATAGATATAGATCTATAGATCTATATCTAGATATTTAAATTAATAGTCCCTATTAGTTTTCTCTGACAGTTTTCCTGGAAGGCCCCCAAATTGTTTCACCAAAACAGAATGTACCAAAAGCTCTAGGAGTGATAGATCAATAATAACCCCATTTCATTGAAGAGGAAATTGAGATGAAGTATGTCCAAATGACTTCAATGGGGATATAATATAGAAACAAAGCTAATAAATTCTAGATTTATTTTGTGGTTTTTACCTAGAGCCACATATAGTTTGACTAATGTAACCTCTTCTGGCATGAACATATGGATATGAGGGGAAGGATAGGGGAGATGGATGGAAAGACATTGGGGAAAACCTAGAATGATTCATCTGGCTTAATTCTTTTCAGAAATTCAATCCAAGTTTGTATTTGGCACCTATTACTAGAACTGTGCTATGTTACATTTTATAGGATATGTAGAAGAGGTTTAAGGCATATTCCTGATTATGAACATTGTCTCCAGAAGCTTTCTTAAAATACAAACTAATTAGCTGGATGAGGTAATGAATTAATTTATCAGCACTCCTAAATACTTGTCATTTTATCAGCAAGGGTAAGAGTCTTAAGATAAAAGGACTGGAAAGGTGGTGATAATGGTGGAGAGTGGTGAAATCAAGTGCATTGGGCATTGTCCAGGAAAAAAAGTGCTGGGGTGGAAGTGGGGTGAATCATGGGGAGGATCCCTGGTCTAAAGAGGCAGTGTGAGGATTCTGAGAGCCTGTCTGGGGATACAATACTAAAACAGAGCTCTGCTTCACATCCTGGCTTAGACCTGGTTCTGAGCACTTCTGTGGTGATAATGGGGGATTGGTGGGGGATTGGTAAGAAAACATGAAAGGGGGATATGATACTTTAGGGTCTTTGTGACCTTCCTGAAGAAATGTGAAATTAATGATTCTTCAGAAAATATCCCTTAGTTTACAAAGACCAAAGTCTCTGAAGGTGTTGTTCCAGTTGTATTTACCTGATGATGGACAATGTATGTTGATAGTCTAATGAATATATTCAGTCTTCTCATAGATATTTTTTTTCTTTTCAGACCTCTGCATGAAATTAGTGAATCAGTTCTAAGTGTAGTCAGTCCTTTCTCTGTTCGTTTACTTAGTTCTTATTGTAAATCCAAACTTTTTTTATAAATATTTTAAATCATTGTCCCATGCTATTATATAAGCATATGTTTGCTTTACTGATTTTATTTTAAAAACCTGACTATATTAAATCATTTAAATATTAGCATGTAAAAAAAACATGAAGTAACAGTATTATTTCAAGTCTTAATTTAAAGTGGGACTGTTCTAATAAGTCAGTACACTAGGGGTTAGACTGCACTAGGGACCCCAATGGGTACTTCCTTAAATTTAATTACTATTTTAAAAGCTGTTAGGAGGAATCTGATTTTAGCTAACTGTCCTTCAATCTTGTTTGAACTTGACCATGCTATTCCTTTGACAGATCTGGAGGGTGAAAAGAAAAATGGATAAGTTTGGATTCATACTTAGTGCACAGGGATGGGTTGGTTCTAGAATTAGATAGATGGTTAGGAAAAGGAGACATCTTTTCAGATAAAACTACTGGGAAAATATTTAATTCCATAACTTGAGTTTTAATTAAGATTCTTCAGTTGCATTGCTGGGTGTCTGAGGACAAGTGCAGCCAATCCTAGTAAAGGGATTAAAGTAGTTCCTATGAAAGCCAGATCACCGTCTCTTTCTGCTTTAGATACAAATGGTCAGTACACGGGTCTCAGAGGTATTTGTTATACTTCTAATTACATGTTGAGACTAACTGAGCAGTGATAACCTAATTCCAAATTCTTGGGAGAAGTGGATTGATCCAACTTGCATCAGCCATTCAACCTTGGTTTAATGACCTTTTTCTGGTGGTGTTTGGTGGGGTGAATAGAGAACTGACCTAATGAGGACCAGTCAACTGGGGACCTACTTCTGTGAGCAATTTTCAGAGAGAAGTAAGCCAATTGAGTTGGGCAGATACCCAAGAGTAGTTGTGTAGAGTTTGAAGTGGGGTTCAGTGAGTTGATGCAACAGGGTAGGGGCAAATGAGAGAATGAAGTAAAAGAAAAAAAGTGACAGTAGAGATAAAAGTAACTTTTTATCAACCAGGATTAGAGTCAGCCATTCTTAAACTTCTGAGTAAGAATATTTCCTCTCCTTTGACAGTGTGGAAGTGGCGAACACTACTAGAATTTTGCCTCCTACCTAAAGTATTTCCTGACTAGTCATTTCTCACTAATGCTTTTAACCTCTAAACTTCCACAGTTCTTGTTACTACAGAGTTCTTGCTAATATAATATCTTATGGGGTTTTTTTAGTGCTATGTTATGCAGAGAAATGATAAGAATATACATATATAACTTCTTCAGAGAATTCATGTTTTTGTTTCCTTATGACCCATCTGCTTCTAAGAGCACCTAAAGCAGTAATTCACCTGGAGATTAGGCTACTCAAAGGCTGTGCCTTTTCTTCACTTCTCAGCATCTAAATATTAACTGCAGAACCAGAAAAATTGTACTGGATGAGCTCTCGCGTGCTTTCTACTCCTAACATTCTCTGATTCCAGGGTCTAAGATATAAACTCTCTTCAGTGAATGGAAAATTTTGTGACAAATCACAACCATGGGGTGCCTCTGACAATTTTAGCCTGCAGGTGCTGCTGTGGTGTAAGAAGAATTAAGGGATGGGAAGGAACACATCAAACAATAGCGAGAAAAAGATGTTTTTAAGAATTCTGTTTACATCCCCCATGCAGGAGTAGGTTTCCCTGCTCTAGCATCTCTCTATGAAAGGACTGGGGTCGGTTTCCCGAACAGGGCAAGAACCAGAGGGTGTGTGTTCTCTCCAGCTGGACCTGGATATCTGAAAGGATGTCCTGTTTACATTTGGCACCAGAGCCTAGTGATTGCACTGCCTGAGTACCCCCAAGAAGAGATGAAACTCAAAATGGATTTTTCACACAAGTTTAACAAATAACACTCAGCTGACCCTGTCATCGTACCACCTGGGATTGGTTTACCAAAGGCCTATATTTAAAAAGAATGCTTACTAAGAACGGTGAGGCCGTGGTATCCATGGAATGCTGTTTTTGGTGGCCATGGAGGATTTTCTTTATCTTTCTCTTCTCTTCCCCTTCTTTTTTTGCCCCCCCCCCGCCAATACTTCTGCTTTCTTCTTTCTTTCTTTCTTTCTTTCTTTCTTTCTTTCTTTCTTTCTTTCTTTCTTTCTTCCTTCCTTCCTTCCTTCCTTCCTTCCTTCCTTCCTTCCTTCCTTCAAGAAAAAGGAGAGTCAGAAGTTTGGCTGATGGCCAGACTGATTTCATGAAATGACCTGTGTAGGTAACTGAACACTATACAGTGTAATATTATCATAGCTAAGCATTCAGTAAAGAGAAAAATCAGCAAAGCAAGTAGTTTTTCCTTCCTTCCCTCTTTTTTGCCCTTTTCCTTTCTTTTTCTTTCTTTCTTTCTCTTTCTTTCTTTCTTTCTTTCTTTCTTTCTTTCTTTCTTTCTTTCTTTCTTTCTTTCTTTTTCTCTACTTCCCTCCCTCCCCCCCCCTTTCTCCTTTTCTCTGTCTGTCTGTCTCTCTCTTTTTAAAGAAACAATTTATCTTTGAGATAAGGTGTGGAGGTCATGGTGGGGATCCAGACTAAGAAGAAGAATGAGCAATTAGAAAAAAATGTTACTGGTGAAAAATCATTGTAAAGACAGAAACTGTTAAACAATGAATTTTGTCAGTCCTGGCAGTTGGAGCACTGTGACTGTGAAAGTTGTCTATTTGTTCATTGCAAATCTTTTTTAAGAAAACAAATATATGTATATATATTTATGATATCTTCTCAAAGGGCTCCTGTCATTTCTAACAGCTTGACTCTCTGACCTTCTGGGTTATAGTTAGTACTAAATACTGTTGTCTCATGTTGGCTACCATTCTGCCTTAAAGTCTTTCTGGCATGAAGTGGGTGGGAAAAATATATATGGAATGTTTTCAGGGGTATGAATTGTGTCTTCCCAATGAGATTGTAAGCTTCATCAAGGTAAGTCACCACAGAGTGCCATTTTTAGATATTGTGCCAATGCAGAAATTAATCAGAGAAGAACAGAACAACCTAGAGGTCTCCAACTTTTGGTCTTTCCCAAAGAATTTGCACCACATTTCATGATTTCTTTGTTTATTCTATATCAAGTATGCATAACAAGCTTCAAATACCAATTTGTGTGTATTTGATGATGCCAAGGCTGCTCTTGCAATAAGTGGAGCCAGGATTAGCAATTGAATAGCCAAGTAAATGAAGACCAGGTATTCATAACCCACATTTATCATGGGTTTGCAAGACAACTGCATTTATTTCAATCTATGTGTGAGAGAATGTGCCTAGCAATCAGGTCAGCACTATGAACATTGCACTGTATTTATCTTTAGTCCCTAAACATTGTGTGTAATCAAGGAAGTGAGATGGAGTAATAAAAAACCATTATAGAGTTCTGAAAGCCCTCAATTTCATATTTACATCTTGGAACCAGCTCATTCTGACTTCATAACTCCTTAATTAGAGGCACAGTCGTTTTCTTTTCTGTAGGGCATTTTTTTCACCCTCACAATACAAGCATACATTTGGTAACTAATACCAGCAATTAGCCTCATCTGCTATGTAAATGAGTGTAATTGCAATTAAATACTTTAGTAGGCCCAAAGGGAAAACATGCAATCATTACAAAGTAAGTAGGAGAGCATGGTTAAGGGACATTTAGAAGTGTTAGCCGAAGTGCCTTTTCCCTGCGGTGTCAGGAGCCTTTTCTATGGTGAATTATTTCACTGGGAGCCCTGGAACTTGACTTGCATTTCTTGTTCTATTTTCCTACGGAGATCAGGAGAAAACTGTCCTTTTCAGCATTTCTCAGGGTTGGTTGGTTTTGGTAAAAATCTATTTGGGAAATAGTTTCTCTTCAGCATGGATCCAGGGCTTAAAAATACCAACTTTCAGCTACTTTTGTTGTATAGGTTGGAAAGACAGCACTATATTTAGCAGAAAGATAATTTTCAGTGTCAGTATTTGCCCTTTAGTAGATCTTAAGGTTGAGAACTGTTGAAAGAGCATAGCACACATAGGGAAGAGTGATGACCTACTAGGGAGTCAGGTAGTTCCAATACTAGTTAGTAGCACAGAGTGGCTTGGAGCCGAGGCTCTAGAGCCTTAGTGTGGGCCTCTAGCCCTCACTAGCTACGTGTACTTGGTCAAGTCATGCACCTATTTTCCCCAGTTGTCAAACGGGAAGACATTGTATATATCTCATAGGTTGCTGAAGATGAAACTGGTTTATGCAAATAAAGCACCTAGAATATAGCCTGGCAAAGTATAAGTGCTCAACCAATAAATGTGTGTTGAAAGACCTTTGGTCCTTCCATTCCTCAATGCAGATTTTCTGTTCAGATAAAGCCAAACCTCAAAGTACTGCACCTAAATGGAATCATGGTGGTCTCCAGGAGGAGTGAGCTTACTTTATTTTCAGCATTATGCTATAAGATCTCTATGAGGAACGTGATCTCCATGAAACGTACTGTTGTAAGCATGCATTTACTTCAGGGGTGAGTCACACTTCAGTATAGGGACGTCTTAATGTGAGTCCAAGTAAAATCAGATGTTTTTATCTGTGAACAGTGAATATGTAACAGATCATTTTTCTTTCTTTGCATTGGTGGCTAGGAGTCACATAGGAAATTTGTAGCCAACAAGTTTCTAGTTATATATATAATAAGACTTTCCTGCATCACAAGCTTTTGTTTCTCCCTCTTTTAGTTTCATAAACATCCATATCCTTATTTGTGGAAAAAAAAATATTTTGCTGTACCCATCTTGTAAACTACCTCAGTTATTCTTATATAGTTGTGTTCCATTGAACAAGTCGCTATGCCTCTTTGAGACAATTCCTTTGTCTTTAAAATGTAAAGTTGGGTTGGGTGACTTTTATGTCTCTTTTTTTTTTTTCCAGCTTCAAAATGCTGATTCTTAATTAAAATGAGTTCTTTTTTATTGTCGTTGGAAATGATAGCTTGAATAAATGAAGGGAAGACTCTTTAGAAAACAAGTGATGCATAATATCAGAGCCAAACAATGTAGGAGACTCTTTCAGATCTTCTCACTTTGGATATTTCTGCCTTTTCTCTCACTATAAATTACCCAGAGCATTTAAAGACATGATCATGAATATTTCAGTCAGTTCTTGGTCCCTTTCCCGCAATGAAGGAAAAGGCGGAAGGCTTTGTTTCTGATAGTGGAAGTGGGCATAGCATTTTTGTGACTTCCTTCATAATTTCTCCTATATTCTATTCAAGGGAATGGGAACAACAGGACCTCAAAGAATAAAGAAAATAAAAGACTGAAAACCTCTTTTGCCACTTTTGATAGAAGGGAAAAATTCTGGAGTTATCTTCTTCCCTTGTTCACCTACCACTTAAGAGTTACAGGGAGAGCTTCAAAGGCTTAGCATTGTCCACTCCACTGAACTACGTTATCAGAGAAAAGACTGCCAGATGTTTAGCAATCAAACTTGGTGCAGAACATAGCTTTAATGGAAAACAGAAGGGCGTTTTGTTTCCCTCCCACTGTGGTATCTATCTGAGCGACTTTCAGGAGCCCACTTTCCTTACCGTCTTTGAAAGGCACACACACACATTTTCTGAAATGCTGTAATTTGACCCAATTCAATATAATATAAGGTGAATCTTTGCATATACTTGTGAAATAAGTAACTTTGCATCCTTAGGGAAGGAGTTCATAAAGTCTGTATTTTCTAGCATTAAGATCACCTTAGAGAACAATTAATCAAACACAAATGGGAACATTTGGCATTAAAATTACCTCAAAAGAGTCAAATCTTATTTTCTCTGTTTATATCTGGTCAGCTCCCCTGGCACCACATATTCAATATCTTCTTTCATTCATTCGTTCGTTCTTACTTTTTTTTTTTTTTAAAGACCTGGTAACTTTTAGTAATGGGCTAAGAGTGTAGAACATGTGTTTTTTAGAGAGAAGGAGTCACTTAATTATTTTCTTTTCATTAAGATGCTTTTTAAAAAGAAAAAAAAAGTCCATTATTTTTAGACTAAAGTGAAAAAGAGCTGCTTTCAGTAGATCATTTGGACCACTTTGACAACGAAGGAAATGCTGCCCCAAACACTGGATGACTAAGGTGTAAAGTCTCCTCATAGCCGCAGAGAACAGAGTTTAACTTATTCAAACAGTTCAATTTATTAAGGTGGGACTGGCTTGTTTTTAAAGGATTTGCCCCATACCCCAGACTTTATTCTTTACAAACTTATCTCACAGTAAAGTGCCCATCTGTGGGTTGTAAAGCAACCCCAAGACATCTGGCTGTAGTGGGGCCATGGAGAAATGTAACGAAAATTTGATTTCAGTGGCTACTTCCTCTAGATGCTATGCATTCTGACCCTCTCTTAGAAAAACAACAACAAAACTACAAAAATATAAAATAAAATAAATGGAAATTGAATTGTGAAATAAAGTAATTTTTAGGTTTTTTGTTACTTTTCATTTTGTTACATTTTAATCTTCAGATATAGTGAACCCAACCTTGGTATAATTGCAGGTTATGAAGCTGGTTAGCTGAGCAAATGTTACTCTATTATTTAAGACTCAGTTCCCAGCATCATCCCCAGGCTCTTGATATTCTTCTTAACCCTGTCTGTCTTATTTTCCATTGAATTTCCAGTGTTTGGTGAGCAGAAGAGACTCAAAAAATAGGCATTGGGTATTAGATTGGGTGCTACTCTAGAGGGAAGTTTTCTTTCATAGACCTTTGAGTATGCTCTGTGTGCCCAACTTGATTGACAAATGGTGTTTGGAAAGGGAAATTGTTCAGAAGGTAATAAAAATATCTTTGTTTATAGTCGGACTGCAAAACAAAGTGAGAAAATTCTCGGGCCCAATTTTCAGTTCTGTGGTCCAGACAGATCACTCAGACAGCACTGGGTCTCACTCAGTTTCCAGGTTGCCCCTCGAGAGGTGAGCTTTAGGCTTTTGAGGTTAGGGTCACTATCCAGATGATTCCGCCCTCCCTTCCTCTGCATTCCCTTTAACAACAATGCTTTTCCCTTGTTCAGTTGCCTGTGAGGGGCCTCTGTGTGAATGTATCTTTTATTTTTACTCTTAAAAGAGTGTTTCAAAGAGAAGTCAAGATTTTTGTCTGATCTCTTTTCCCAAGTTCATGGCCATGCTCCCAATTAAACATAAGTTTCTAGATTGGATTCCAATGGATATCACCTATTTTAGGCACTCAAAGAAGGACTTGGCTTTTCAAGGAATGTTAAATATCAAATATATATGTTATTTTTGAATTATTACTGTTAAATATTATATGTGCTTATTTTTCATACTCCTTTAAAACAAAGTCACAGCAATTTCCTGAAATCAGGTTATATTTTAAAAGGGAAGCAATTTACAGTAGGAACCAAAAGAGATGGGAGATGTGTTTGTCTTATTTTAAGGAGGGATTTATTAATGTATACGTCTTTAAATAATTATTTTAAGAAAAGTATCTGGGATTGTATGAAAATGAGTTGACTAAAGAAGTGGGATTTGGCGAAAGAATATATTTTTAATCTTCTCAACTATATACTCTGGGAGGTATAATTTTTTTCTTTAGATCAGTAGTTTACATACCCCAAATTTTGAATTAATTCATGACTCTTGAGACACTTCCTGTCTACCAGGTCTAGAAACCAAGACCAGATGAATTTCATGAAAATTTGTAAAAACAACAACAATAACATTTAAGTGTGCAAACCATGTCTTTGGGATTTCAAACACCAAATCTTGTTTGCTTTTTTGGTTTTGATAACAGAAATTTTTGATTTATGGTCATGGAGAAACTTCATGCAAACCAAACTGGAGTTTGAGAACTTAGGGACATAGTCATTCTGCACTACCACTTTTCAATGGATTTCAATGGTGCCCCAAAAGGATAAACTAAGAACATAGACTCAGTACTAGAAAAGAAAATTGAAAGTATTGTCCCCACTGGGAAAGTATCTTTCTATCAGTGGAGCATCATGTTTGTGCTCCAAACCACACAAAAATAGGGGCTTAATGTTGAAAAGAAAGGAGGTGGGGTGAGGGTTCTGGAAGAATGCTGATACAGAACGCATAGTCTTTTTGTGCAGTAGTTAGCCAAAAGGGTGGTTCTTAGAGATCATATCTGCACCAAACTACAATTAAAAGGTTAAAGCAAAGCAATATATAGAAATACTTAACAATTCAATAGTTGCTTCTTGAATGGCCACTGTGACCCTGCTTTGTCATAGGGTATCACAGAGCTGGTCATTAAGCTCTATGAGCCCAGAGACCTTCTCTGATGTTTATGGAAGGCCCTTGCTGTTCCTAGAATGTAGTAGGCACTTAGTATCTATTTGTTCAACAAGTGAGTAGAAAAAATAATGCAAAGATCTATAAGATGATGTGTCTGCCCACAAAGAGCATATTGATTATAAAAGCATTCACAAACTGCTTTACGGTTGACAAAATCTATTGACCTACATTATTATCTGTAGTAGTCAGAGGTTCCAACTCTGGTTTGTATCAGAATCACCTGGATAGGCCTTCTTTTCTTTTTTATTCTTCTTTTTTTTTAATGTGCACATGTTTATAACCCAACCTGACTCAGGGAATGGAATCTTGTTGGGAAGTGGTAGAGATGGTGAAGAAAGCAGGTGTCAGCATTAGCCAGGTGATTTCTGCCACACAGTACTGACAGAGGTGCCATTGTGAAGAGGACAGGCTGCTGGCTCTGATCCAGACTGAGTTTAAAACTGGCTCTAGCCTTTTCTAGCTTTTTAAGATTAACTTCTCTGAGCCTCAGTTTTCCCATCTATAAAATGGGGAGAATAACAGTAACTGTCGTCAGAAGACTATTGGACAGATTCAAGGAGATAAGCCTTGTAAAGTGCATATCCCAGAGCTTGGCACAGAGTAGACACTCAGTAAACTTTTTCTGTAATTGCTAACTACCAGGGCCTGTGGCTTATTTCATTTTCAGTACTAGACCTAGGCTGAAGAACCACATTCCCTGTTCTCTTGGATGAGGCTGTCATGACATTTTCTCTTATCTGTTTAACCACAGGATGGTCTGAGAAGTTTGCTCCTCCTGAGTCTCAGTCAGGACCAGCTAGACATTTGGTAAGGTCAGAAAAGACTGTGGCATTTCCGATCCCCATTGGACTTCCCTCTAGGATGAACGTACTCATGTTGTTTCAGGATTTCCAGCAAGTCCCGGCCTGGAAACCAGAAGCTAAAGTTATCCCAAAGTGATAAGCTCAGGAACTACATGAAATGTCGATTTGGATCTAGTTTCAAAGGTTATCAAAGGTTCAGAAGCTGGGAATGGAATGGCAGTTTAAGGATTGGTGGGAGGGGTCTAGCATTTTACCCACAGGGGAAAATTGTGCTGTAGAGAGAAAAACCAGTTTTGACTGAAATGGCCAAGCAAACAGGTAACTTTAAATTAATGATAAACTATAATCTGAGTCTCTAAGATAAACAAAATAAGCAGCTGTAATAGAATGAGGTTTATCAGAGTGCGATAGGAAGGTCAGGCGTGACAAATTGGGAAACTGGGATGTTGAGCTGGCTCATGACTCTTATATAACTAACATTTTTGCTAAATTTAAACACAAGCAGCCTTCTCTGGAGGTGTGTGGGTGGAGAGGCGAAGGGGCAGATTGAAAACAATGGTCTTTATTTTAATAATGTACTTTAATTTTAGGCCAGGGTTGAATGAGAACTTTCAGCTAACAGTATATTTTTTGGCAGTTCTGTATTTTTCTGAACTGAGGCTACCTTTGGCCCTATGGAACACCCCTATTTTTCTGTCAAACTACTACATCCAGTGCATTTTTCTCTGGCCTCCCTGGAAGTAGAATTGTCTCGGCCTTTCCCCTGCAGAACGCAAAACATAAACATAAGGGCATTAAAATGGAAACAGGATCTTGGTTCTCACTGTTTCACCAGGCTCCTTAGCACTGACCTCTGACCCTCATTAAAATCCCATGGAAAGTCTGGGCATCTGGGGTGTGTAGCTCACTGTGGGAATTTTTTTGTTGTTATGATTGTTGTTTTCCTCCTCCTGGATTATTTTGGCTTAACCTGGGGCTATGATGTAAAATAAGCCACTTTCAAGAGCTTTTCCTGACCTCATCTGGGGATGGGGTTAGAATGGGATTTGACTACTGCTGCTCCAAGAATCCATTTCAAGTCTTCATCTAAAATTTATGTGAGAAAATAAAACAGCATTTCTGGCATTCTCTTGTACTAATGACTAGTAAGTTCTTGTTTTCGAACACCCATGTAGAATTGTTGAAGATACTGAGGCTTCATTTTTTTTTTTTTTACTCCCTTGATACTTTTGTAAAAGTAGGACCCTATATCAGATACCCTCTCCCATATTTTCTTGATTTATGTTGTTTCCCACCATACTTTCATCAAAGAAGACACCTTTCCTGATTGTTCGGTGGGAAAGATCTCAGATAAGTTCATTTTTCTTTAATGGAATTCTTTGTTGCCCTTGAGCAGTTTAAGAGGCTAAAGTCCAGAAATATAATTGGACGGTAATTTAAAATATTCTGGTTGAGTGGCTAATTTATGTACACATTTAGGAGTAATTAGTAGAGGGTTTAGAAAATTTTCAATAAAAGCAGAAGAGCAGTCATCCAGGATAAGGTAGAATAAGTTTTTCCTCTTTGGTTGGGTACCTCTTTGCATGTCTGAGGGTCACAGATTTCTGTTCAACAAGAGCTGAGTTTCATCTTAAGCTTTTCTAATCCATTGTAGACTTTCTTATGGCTCAGTTCCAGTTGATATAAGAGTAACTATTATAAAAATGTTGGGCTGAAAAAGGCTTATAAGTTTTCTTACAGGTATTTTGGATTTTGTTTTTAAGAGAATATTAACAGAAGCCAATATTTAATCTTTATACTGTTTTTTTTTTCCCTCCTAAGGAATTTGATATACTCTGTTCTAGAAATTCTGGAGAACACACAGAATTCTGATTTGAAATGCAAAAACTGAGACTCAAGAGGGCAAGTGATTTGCCCAAAGTTACCAAGTCTCATTGTATATAAAACTCAAGTTCTCAGCCTCTAGTACTCTATCATATCTATAAGTAAAAAGAAAATTGAAAACCCAACCCTGCTCTACCTCAGAAAAGAAGAGAAAAAATTAAGAATGCCTATGTGTGTCCTTTCAAGCTCTCTCTCTATGAAAAATTAATCTTTCCCACAAAGCCCTCTTTTTTTTTTTGGATGGGCATATGTGCAATATTCTAAAATCTTCCTAATAGAGTCCATTTTTTGATTCAATTAAATTTTAGGACTTAGGCTCCTAGAAGGCAGATATCTGGTTCTACCGCACTCAAGCTACAGTTATTTCATAGACAAATGTCAAGAGGAGAAGTAAGGGGGGAATATATGATTACTAGGTTGAATAAGCACCCGCAGGAGGCCATGGAATAGGTCCTCTCTGTGCCACACTATTCTTTTTCCTTGAAAATACCACTTCCCCCTGCCTCTGCCATTCCAGGGCCAGAACCTTTATAAAAGTTGCTTCTTTAACATAGCTTCCTTTATTGACACAGTTCAGTCATCTACAAATACCTTAGATAGCTTCATTTGAATTCATATATTTTTTCACAAACATTCTTCAGCTCTTTCACATGTCTGCTCAGTCTTTTTTTTTTCTTTTAAAGATTTTATTTATTTATTTGACAGAGAGAAAGACAGCCAGCGAGAGAGGGAGGGGGAATGGGAGAGGGAGAAGCAGGCTCATAGCAGAGGAGCCTGATGTGGGGCTCGATCCCAGACTCCGGGATCACGCCCTGAGCCGAAGGCAGACACTTAACGACTGCGCCACCCAGGCGCCCCATTTGCTCAGTCTTTTTAATTAAATCACACACTCCTTTTTCTGTTACTTTTTTTTTTTTTTAATTCCACAGGGCCCATGTTGCTCTATATAGAGCAAAGAGTCAGTAAGTTTTTTGACTGATTATAATGACATGAATCATATGTACAGTAAATTACTTGGATGAGTAATTTACATATAGGATGAGTACAACTCTCTCTTCTGTGAGGAGATGAGATAAAATCAGAAGAGGAGTGTGTTTCTGTAGCGCATGTATCCTGTGCAGGAAGCTCCAAATGAGGAATGGGTCTGGCTTGGTGAAAATTGAATTACCTTTATTAATAACTGCAATATATATATATATATATATATATATATATATATATATATATATATATATATATCTTTAGAAATTCAAATATCTTTAATATATATTATCTCATTTGATTCTCACAGGAAATTGGAAGTCAATCTGTATTGACTCCATTTTATGGCTGAAGAAACTGAAGCTCACAGGAATTTAGTGATTTATCCATATTTATATCTTGCAAGTAGTTGAACCTTGAACCCAGTGTTTTGTCTTGTTTTGTTTCCTTTGGCCTCTAGGGTTCATGCTCTTTCATGCTGCTTCTCTCATTCTGTAAAGCCATCACTGCAGTGCTTACAGTTTGTGACTCATTCTGGAGTAATAACCCTGCCTCAAGTGGTATTTGCAGATACTATTAACCAAGAGAGTTCCACAACTACTGTATGTCCTGTAGCTTCTAGCATGGTAAAATTGTAATATTGAAATAAGATGGTTTGTTTTTTTTTTTGTTTTTTGTTTTTTGTTTGGAATAAGAGGTCTTAAAAAACTGAAGGTTGCATGGAAAAAAGGTCACAGGTCAGTCAGACATTGCACTTTGAGCATATTGAGCTCTTGTGCTCCATTTGACCAGCATGATTCTGGCTTTAGCTCAGAAGGAAGTTTGCTGTAAGTTTCTAGGTCAGCTGACCCATTAGAATGAAGATTAGAACATCCTTCTCCTTTTCTCTCAAAACTGAGAAGATACATTTAGTAACAACTTTCTGAAGGAGCAGAAAGTCCAATATGTCTGCAGTTATCAAAGAAAGATAATCTATAAATACAAAATCGTCATTTCCATAAGGTGCTTTCAGAACAACATGGAATCACAGAGGATGCATAAAACTCGCACAAAATAACGTGGAAATATTCGTGGATTAGCTCCTTCCCATCTACTCCCAAACAACGACACTGCACCATGTGTAGTACTTCCTGTTTTGTTTTGTTTTCAAGTCTTTGCTTGATTTCAGCTAGTTTAGACTTCATAGTCTCCAGTCTCTTATGAAGTGTGTAGAGCTCTGGCTCCGAGCCTTCCATTGAACCCCACTGCATTGCCCACCCTGAGCTGCACAGACCCAGTCTTCCAGATTTAGTAGAGATCATTACCACCCATAAATTTTATGTGCATTAAAGGTAGTTTCCCTCTCTTGTAATCATTATTAATATTTGATGGCCAAGGTATTATTCTTTATCGATAATTTTATAGATCATAGTTAATTTAGAAAGAAAAAAATCAGAACTGTAATGCAAAGTAGTACAGTTCCACTTTAAAGAGTGACCTTGTCAAAGAGATGCATTTTTACTTCAATTAAATTCAAAGTCAGTCAGTCCCATAGGTAATGTTAGCAATTATAAGAATACTTTGCAAAAGTAGTTAAAAAACACTCAGAGAACTTTAATGTGATGCTAGTTTTTAAAGCAAGAATGACTTTCTTCTAAAACTTCAATTCTTTATGAGATCATTTTGGAGTGTACTGTTACATAAAACATGAGGTCAGTAACTAAGGCTAATTAAATTTTAGTAGGAGCAAAAGTCACCAAAAGGTTTTTGCATTCATCCTACCCATTCTAAAACAGTGATACAATACACCATTAATAGCCTTAGAATTGCTAATTATTTCAACATGAATAGCGATATCAACGCTGTCAGTTTAATTTAATACACTCAGGAGAATTCCTGCAGAATGCATGATTTCTCTATTATTTCCTGGTTTTCACAACCACTAAAAGCTATAAATTCTCTTTCTTTCCTTCAGAGAGAGAGATTAGTAGTCTGGACCCTTCTCACCTTTTTGAGGAATGTTGCAATTGTTATTTTTTTAAGAAATGGTGAGTGAAAACAAAATAGAAATTCAGAAATGAGAGTAGCCCAGGTTTAATTCTGTGATCGAGTGTGAGGGAAAATGTTCCCTACTCCAAAGGAATTAAGATGCTCCTGACTTCTCTTGATTTCAGTGGAGTTTCTACTTAGGAAATGACCTTAGGCTTAGGGGTTGAAGAGTCTCCTTTTTTGAAGAGGAGCTAAAATGAAAGTCTGGAGGAGTGTAAGTGAAAAGAAATTGTTTGATTGAATACACAAGTAGAAACTTCATTAGAAACTTAACCAAATTAAAAGGAAGGAGTAATCCTCTCATTTCACCAAGTATTTCATTTGGAAGGCAATAGAGAACAACCACAGCTTTTTCGTGGGGGAAGCGTGAGTTAAAATTTATTCTACAAAAGATTCATTCAATAGTAACTAATTAAAAAGTACTAGGTTAGGCCTTAAAATCATGGAATCTCAGAGTTGGAAAAAACCTTGAGAATAATCTATTCTATGTTTTTAATGCTTTTGATCCCTTAAAAGTGGTTGGTCAGTCTTGGCTTGCATAGCTCTAGTAATAGGAAACTTACCACCTTATTTTCAGAACATTCTAATTGTACATTCTTCTTTAAACCAATGGACTTTTCTTGAATTTTCACTCATTTGCTGGGTTAGCATCTTCTGAAATATGGTATTTGACATGGTTTTAGGTGATATACAGGAAAGAATCTTAATTTTAATAGTAATGTATATTTCAGCATACATTTTAAAAAATACACTATTGTACCAAACTCATGATTTCACAGATTATTATTAGGACGGAGGTAAGGGGGAAAATAAGTGAGTTCACGTAAGGTGGAGTTAAGAAGCTCTTAGATAAATATTAAATGTATGTGAAGATGAATATGACCAAAGTTGTGAAGGTGATTACAAAACGATTAAGTATGAAAAACAGTACCCTAGGTCTACTGTGGGAACCGAAACAGATGCCATAATCTTGTGTCATGGCAAACTGTACTGTCATGAGGTTGGTCAGGAAGGTGTGTATAGATAAATTGGGGCAGAGAGAAGAGGTAGAAGGCTGCTATAATAATGGGGCAGACATGGTGGGATGGCTTGATCCATGGTGGGAACAGCAGAAATGTCAAGAAAGAAGTCTATTAGTGGAGTGTTATGGAAAGAACACTGTCCTGCATCTCCAAGGACTCAGATCTAAGTCCTACCTCTCCTCTAAGTAGACCTCCCCTTACTTCTCCAGGCCTCAGTTGTCCTCATCTGTGGAACAGGGATGGCTTCCCATGTGGGCACCAAAATTCCTTCCAGCTTTGAACACCTTTGAGTACATATGGACTCAGCAAATGAATGGATATATGAGGAATGGGAAAAGAAAGAATAGGCGATGACAGTGAGGTTTAAGAATGGGTGAGTAGGGTCATTCACAGGCAAGAGAGTCAAGTGGGGAGGATAATTTGGAATCAGTGGGCAAGGAAAGATTGGTTTGGATCTATTGCAATGGAGATGCCAGTGACATCTCTTTATTATGTCTGATAGGTCCTTGGACACTTGGGAAAGAGTGAGATTTTATTTGCTCATATGTAAAATAGAAATGAGGTGATCTATAAAATTCGGGGATCATTTACATAGAGATAGGTGAAATCATGGAAATGAAGAAGACTATCAATAAAAAAAAAAGGAGGAGAGAAAGTTGGAGTCAAGGGAGTTAACAAGTATTCAGGGCTCCTATGTGTCAGACATGTTATTTACATTGTCCCTTTAAACTATACAAAAGTCTTATGAGGTCCATTTTACAAAGTAGAAAAATAAATGTTTTGCATGGTCCAAGATCACACAAGAATGAATATGTAGCTCAGTGTTGAACCTGTCTGTCTGACTTCCAAATCTATGTGATTCCAGTCCCATGAGGACAGAGACATGTGAAACATAGACAATGAGGGGAAGGAATGAAGACACTACATCGGAGTCCTCTTAGGGGTGCAGGGAGAACCTCTGATCCTGTGAGGCGACTGCAGCCAAAGCCAGGGGGAAGAAAAGGAGGGGACAATTACAGTTGACCCTTGATCCATGTTGGGGTTAGGGGTACTAACCCACATGCAATAAAAAATCTGCATATAACTTTTGACTTCCCAAAACCTTAACTACTAATAGCCAACTGTTGACCAAAAGCCTCACCAATAGTATTAATAGTCGATTAACACATATTTCATATGTTATATGTATTATACACTGTATTTTTACAACAAAGTAAGCTAGAGAAAAGAATATTAAGAAAATTGTAAGGAAAATACATTTACAGTACTATACTGTATTTATCAAAAAGAATCTGTGTGTAAGTTGACCCACGTAGTTCTAACCCTTGTTCAAGGGTCAACTGTACATATACTGAGCACTTACTATATGCCAGACACTTTTCAAAGTGATTTACATGTATTAACTCATTTAATCCTAACAACAACTGGCTTACTGAAGGGGCTGGATTCAGTAGGGTTCAAGACAGTAAACAATTTTATTCTTTCCTACTATAGGCTTTCAATCCCACCCGCTCAGTGCTCCATGACTACCCCTGGACAATGTATTGAGCAGATCATGTAGCTTTTCTTGATCACTTCTCAAGTACTGTATTAGAAACTATGATCCATACATTAATATGATGCATAATATCTGGTGCCAAAAAAGAATGAAGATGTTCTTTATGTACTGAAGCAAAATGTCAAGTGGGAAAAAAAGCAAGAAAGTAAATATAACAACCTACCAATATGTGATAAAGGGAGAAAAACATACATATTCATATTTAATTATGTATGATTAAGTACCCTTTGGAATATCACAGGACCTAATAAAAGTATGTTCCCATAGGAAGGAAAATTGTTGGCTAGGGTAACTGTAGAGGGAGGGAAACTTTCCATTGAATTTCTTTTTGTTCTCTTTAACTTTTACTCTTCTTGAATGTTACCATTGAGCTTAGTCATCTATTGCCACAATAATGATGCATAACAATCATCCCCAAACTTGTGGCCATAAGCATTGATTCTCATGCTCACAGGCAAGTGGTTTATCTGAGTGGCTCTGCTTCAGGGTACAGCTGTGCAGATCGCCCATTGTGGCTCTACTTCATTTGTCTCATTTTGGGACCCCCAGCTAGAAGGAGCAGAGAACTTTGGGGGTGTTCTTTTCATAGTGAAGTCAGGAGTTTCCAGTGTTGACAGAAGACATTCATGCTGACTAATTAAACGTGTAGGTTTGTATGTCCACACAGTCACTTCCAACCCGCATGCTTAAATAAGCAAGGAAGCATACTCCTCCAGGAGGTAGAGAGAATGAATCATTGATGAACAATAATCTACCCCACTATTTTAAAAAAATAGGTCAATTTAAGTCTTATATAAAAATTTTAATCTCTCATCCAATCTCCTATTTCTCCTTTTCCCACTGTAGCTCAAGCTTGACCCATATTTAGAAGTCTGTAGTGAGGAAAGGGATCAAGGCCAGTTTCTTTTCTTTTGTTTTCTTTTCTCTTTTCCCTCCCTCTCTCCTTCTCCACTTCCCTTTCTTTCTTTTCCTTCTTATTTCTTCTCCTTTCTTCACTTTACCTACTTTCAACTTTTATATGCTATATCTGGCTTCTCCAAAGTTAGGTTCAAGAAAGAAGAATGATTAGAAGGAACGATCAAGTTCTTTTTTTTTTTTTTAAGTGGACTCCACACCCAGCGTGGAGCCCAATGCAGGGCTTGAACTCATGACCCTGAGATCAAGATCTGAGCTGAGATCAAGAGTCGGACACTTAACTAACTGAGCCACCCAGGCGTCCCCAAAGATCAAGTTCTGCTATGACTGGTCTTCTGTACTATATATTGGGGTCCTGTATGTGGCCCATGACAAGATACTGGTGCTTTATTTCATGAAACAGCTTGTGGGTTCTTTGAGATGATTGGCAGGGGCTTTCTGCTTGACCATCCCTCCATACAGTTGATGCACCTCTGAATGACCATTCACGGAGGTTTCCATTCTGTTAGAACTATTGGGTGGGATCCTTTCAAGCACTCAAGCCCTGCTACTGTCTGCCACCTATGAGAAATAAGCACCCGTACTTGCTGCTGATTAAAATGTAGCTTGCATCCAGTGTAGTCCTTATTCTCTGTTCATAGAGATAGCCACTCATCATTGAACTTTTCCAGGTGAAAGCCATCTCTCCTCAACTTGGCTTCATAGTAAGGAAACACCTTGTCCTTTCAAATGCACAGCTCTAATCACCTCTTTCCAAGCAGATTCTTACCTCTCTTCTCCCCAGTCTACATTAAGCCTTTTATTGCATAGGTTGGAGATGGATGGTGGGTTAAAGAAGTGGATGGCATCCAGAAGCATGGATTCTAGACACAGTTCTGCCACTAACTGTAGAAGTGACATGAGTGAGAATCTAGTTCAGCACCACTTTTCTAAACAAGAGGAAACTTGGGCTCATACACTTCACGAAACTTTTCCTCTTCAATCTTATAGTTAGTGACCAAGCTCTGCCTAAATCTGTGTTCTTTGGACCGAAGTATAATTTTTTTTTTCCCCAGCGTATCGAAGCAGGACGTCTTTCCTTATGTTTAAACAACCCTCTTTTTGTGATTTAGATCCTTCCTTCTTGTTCTGGCCTTGGCAAGGACCAAACCAGGAGAACAGCTGGTCACCATTTTTTGTATGTGAACATTATAAATAAAAAGCCTTCCAAACCTGCCCCAAGAGTTAGGATTTCTTTTAGAGTCTCAAGCCCCAGGGACTCGTTTTATTCCATTCAAACTACAAAATACTTTGGTTCTGAAGATCTTCTTCTGAAAGACCCCAATAAAGATCTCTCCTCACAGTCCATTCATCATTTAGTCCCTCTGTATGGCTACGGGGAGATGTGCAAAGTCAGCTGAACTTGGCACTCATTATTCCTAGAGGAAGGTATATTTCAAACTTAATACTTAGATTCCAAACTCTTTTCTCTGTAGGAGTTATAATGCTTAAGTAAAATAACATTCTTAACTCCAAGTATATGAGTTCTTAAATAGGAACATATATCTTCTCCCCCCCCCCTATTTTTGGAAATTTAAAGTTCGTTAAGTTATTAACTTTTGAAAACTTCCATCCTCCCACTTCATTGTCTGTCAGCCTAAGGTCTCCCCTCCTCCTTGTCACCATCTCTCTCCCTATAAGGATATATTCTGTTCCTCTTGTGCTTCATTTCTCACGCTGCTCAACATTATTGCCCTTTCTCTGCCTATCTTTAAAAGCTTGTGAATGTGCACACGCATACCCTACATTTGCCCTACATTTGCATGCACAATGCAGATAAAACAACAAAATCTCCTGTCTTCTGAGGAAAATTCTAACTCTCCTCAGGTACTGTAGGTGTCTCGTTTCATATTCTTGCTTGAAAATATGAGAGGGGCCCTGAATCGTGATCTTGCATTATGCCTCAGAGCAGGCCTTCTTAAAAGTACAGTTCCTTCCCCCAGAGGAAATGAGAGAGCTATTTGAAACAAGCAGTCAATCCATTTAGAACTCACCACAATCTGAACACCATTTCTTAGGGTGATGAATCGAAGGAAGAGAGGAAAAGAATTTTTTAAAAATGGATTTAAAAGGAGATTTTGGACCCATCAGCATTCACTGAGTCCAAACATAGAAATTCAGTTCAATTTATCATGAAGAAAAAAGATTAATCACTTGCAGAAATCTTGAAATCGGTGTGCTGCATTCAGAGTTGTTAAATGAGAATCCTTTTTAATTACCACTATCTGCTCTGTATGAAACTTTTCTACATGATTTGATTATCTTGCTACAGCTTGAGTTGTCTTTAATTCCTCTCTGTTTCAATCTCCAAATCAAGTCCATTGCTACCCGTGACAATTTTTCAGAGGGTTCAGATTCATTCCTCTTCTTTTGAAAAGTCGGCACCTCATAGGAAGTATCTACCTCACATGAATTCATCCTATTCCAGTGATCTGTTACCTGACTATTGCTTTCATCTTCTCTTTGTGTGTGTGTGTGTGTGTGTGTGTGTGTGTGTGTGTGTGTGTGTGTGTATACACAAAAGTAAGGATCTTTTCTATAAGTATTATTTAGGGAATGCCATTTCCATGTGCAATCTACCTACTACAGTTTCTAGTTATTTCTTAAGTCAAATCTAAACTCAGTCTTACTACTCCAAAACTGCATCTCTATTGCTGGTTTTGATGGAATGAATTTATTTATTTATTTATTTATTTATTTATTTATTGCCACTCAACATTTGTTTTTCCTGGTAACATCATTTCAATTTTGCTCTATTGCACAGAATCTACTGGGACTGTCAATCCAAGTATCCTGCCCCACACTGGCCTAGGCAAAATCCATGATCCAAACCTTTAACCCACATTTGGCATAAGCAGAGTGACCAAAAAACCTCAAAATGACCAGAACTCATTCATTTCCAAGACTGTCCTTTTGCCCTTGCTCTCTGGACCCCTAATCAGCTTTAATCCTTGCTGAGTCTATTTCTTTAGCCTTCTTTACAATGTGTGAGCTACTCAGTATCTTTTGAGTCAATTTTGCTTTTCTTTTTAAATTAGATTTGGGTTTTGTTGATTTATATTAGAGTTGGTTTTTGTTGGTTACAAACCAGAAACTTCCAGTTGAGACATAATGGAATTTTTCTCAGATATCCTCGGGTCCAGTTAGTTTTCCCACCTCTGATCAAGAGTAGGACAGGCTTTTGGAGGGCTATAAAATTGTTCTCTGGTCTTCCTATTTTTTTTTTCCTTTTTGTTGATAAACTGTACCCCTTTTATCCTTTATGATATTTCTTCAAACCTTACTTTTTCATGGCAATGAGTTCCATTTAATGATCCATGTTAACATCCTCCCAGAATTTGCTTAGCACTCATTTGCTATCTGCCACATCCCAAAGGTGGCTCCTCCTTCACGGAGAAGATCCCTCAGGTTTTATGGAAGGATAAGCTGCCAAATGTTGGACAAATAAGAATTGAGCCACAGTGTATCCATTCCTGTGTTTTTCAATAAAGTAAACCAAAGACAACTTACTGGTTAGACCAATTCTGAAGCACTACTAACAAATGTAAATTATCCATAGGAAAATCATTATCAGAGTCTCTGTCCCCCAAAGAGCTAGAGATTAAAATACAGCAGAGAGAGGGTCAAGTCTAGGGAGATGGTTCCCGCACAAAATTTATGTTTGGCCCATACCAGCAGAATAGGCTAGCAAATGATCTTGAAATCTCAGTGGCGTAATACAACAAGAGTTTATTTCTTGCTCATCATCCACATGTAACATGGGTTACTGGGGATTTCTGCATTATCATAGCTTCTCGAGGGCCAAGTAGTTGGAGACATCCTGTTGATGAATATATTTCTTTCTTTTGCTCATCTTTCATTGCAAAGCAAAAAACAGCTATACTATCTTTAGTTGGGCAGGGAAATAAAAGCCATCCATGTGCATGGAAAAGGCATAAATATTTGGCAGATAGTACTAATGATTAATCCTAGATGCCTTACTCTTTATCTGTTTTTTGTTTTGTTTTGTTTTGTTTTGTTTTGTTTTTTCCTCAGCATGCTCAGCATTCATCAGTTTACAACTCTCTCAGTTCAGGCACTTTTTTTATAGATTTTACATTTTGTTTAACCAAGCTATTACTTGATCTCAACTCAGACATTAATCAACAATGATAAAATATTGAATTGATAGGGCCTTTATAGTTTACATGGCATTTCTATGTAAATTATTGCCTTTGACTTTCACAATCACCCAGAGACATATTAATTCCATTTTATGCAGATGACTAAATTGGAGGTTAAGGAAGCAAGGTGCCCAACCCAAATTCACAGTGATAGACCTGGGACTTAACCATCCTATCTTTGCACACCAAAGCCACCTATCTTTGCCATGTCTTTTCTTTTCCACACCACACTTAACACAGTGAGCAAATAAGGCATATAGTCACTACCTGCTTTATTACCATATAAAAGAGGACTCCAAGAAGATAGACATTCCTTCCAGAACCAAAGAAGTGAAGCTATCATAATACGGCAACGCCTCTCATATTATGACTGCTGGAAGGAGGCATTGTCCCCTGCCCTTTTACACACCACACAGCTGGCTGCCTGCTTCTCTACGTACTCCTACAAATAGCGTGAGGTAGGGGAGCAGGTGTGTATGAGTGTGTGTCTCCTTCCCAGTTGATAAAGAAGATGGGAGAGGGCCATGTAGGTGTGACCTGCTTTAAAGGAAAGCAAAGAATCTCTCTGATGTTGCTAGTAAAAATGAGTGGCTGAACTAACCCCTCGGGTTGGTAATAGTTTCTACCTTTGTATCAAAACAACAGCAATGCATGCATTTTTAACGTCCACATTTCAGGTTAGGAAATTGGCCTAACGTAGCCCAGTTTAATCACTGAGTCACTAGGAACTAGTTTGTTGTAAAAAAGTTACGATCGTTCCTTGGAATTTCCTGTTTCAGACAAGTGTCTGTGTGTCTCAATTTTTGGATTTGAAATATTCGTTGTTCCCAGGGGAAGGGGAAACAACACGGCTGTGGACTTGGTTGTGTCATGCCATTCACTTCTCTTGTCAACCTCTCACAGGAATGAATTGTATTACAAGAGCATGTTGTGGATGGTACAGGAACTTGAAGGTGACAGGAAATGAACAGTTGACGTATAATTGAAAACTCCACTGAAAAAACCTAAAAGACAGATGAAAATATGAAATTGTCTAGCAACAGTTACCCCTGAGTATCAATCACTGCCAATCACTGATAAACTTCTTCAGGACTCGACCTCGTGTTGCACATTTCCCTGGGAGGGGTCATCACCTAAAGCACACCTGCAGGCAGGCCTCTTCTGGCATTTGCCTACAGGAAGGTCGTTAAAAGGCATAACAAATTAGGGCAGCTCCCCCAGCAGTAGCAATTAACCTTCAGGAACCTCGCAGGCATAGGTGTATTTTAGGACTGCGGAAAGCATTAACCTTCTTGTTATTTAAAGAAGTGAACGGTAGGAGGAGCATCTGAGATCTTCTTCACCCTCTCTCTCCTTCACTTCCCCTGTCTTCGTCACCTCCTTCCCCCATCCCGCCCCACCATTCCCCTCTGTTTCATCCATCCTGTGGCTGTCTTTGAAATGTGTAAAGTTCTCTTCATGTGGGGATAATGGCCGTTGTTACTTCGTGCCAGTCTGTAAAGTCTCACTGTGGCCACCTCCCAGGAAGGGCCCTTACACATGGCTAAGTGAGGTCTTTTCTTCTCTGGGTCCAGTCTGAGGACGAGTCTTGGGGGGACATGATGCAGGTCCTGAAGTCTCCTGGCCTGGTGCCATGTGGCGACAGGTACCACGGATGCCTGTCACACCTACAGGGCCCCTGCAGGTGCCTCTTAAATGCCCATCCGTCTTCTTCTCATCCTTTTCCCGTTGGCTCTCTGGAAAAGAAGGAAACCCACTTTCTCTGCAGGGGAGAGCAAACAGCAAGTTGGCTCATCCATCATGGCTTATGTCAGATGCAAGCTGTAGATGAATGTTCAGAGACTGACACAGCACTGGTCAGAACCTACATAGCAATGCCCTTTTTTCCTATTAGCCAGGGATTTCTGATTGGGAAGCAAAGCATATTTACATCATTTTAAAATCTTCACATTCAAAAAATAGCATTTTATTTTTAATATCCATTAATCTGATGTCTATTAGCTGGGATAACTTACGTTTGTATCCTAATGTACATAAACAAATCTGTGAGGTTTAATTTCACTTTCAATTAATGATGCTTTATTTTAGAAAAGCAAGAGTGAAAATAAAAGGAAAACATAGGATAATAGTCTTGAGTCTCATATCAAGTGTCATTGATGTACATCCATTTAAGAGAGAAAAAAAATGTTTCATTTTACTAAAGAACGAGTACTATTATTTCATTTAAAAATAATCCCTAGGCTATTAGACAACAATAGGAAAATCTAATCTGGCAGCATGTTCGTAATTTACACGAAGACACCTATGAAGAAATTCTAAGGAGAGAACTGATTCAGGATTTGATGTGGCTTCTGGCAAAGTGAGGAGATGCCGGGATTGCCCCAGCCTCTGAAGAAGCCTCTTTAATTTAAATGTGCATGCTGAGATGCAGCTGTGCTGATGAATGCATATTTATTGGACCTGGATAGGAGGCAAATGTGTAACTAATTAAACTATCCTAGTGTCAGCTACTCTGGCCAACATCCCCTTTAAAAAAAGGCATCACTATTTTAAATGTATTTTGGAAGCAAAAAGTTACCACTCAACTGATAGACAAGTAATATCTGTGAAGGGACACAAGGTGATTTTACTAAGATTAGAAAAATAGGGCTCAGGAATATCTTTAATTTAGAGGCGGCTTTATGAAAGTTTACTTCATGAAGAATGCTGATCAGCTATTTTTGCACTTTACCTGAGATGAAGACGAATCGTCTAGAGAACGTATAGAATGGCATGTTAGAACGCATCTAGTCCACCTGTCTCCCCTTAGAGCTGAGGCATTGGCGCATAAAGTGACTGGAATATACACTGAGGACGTTTCTCTGTTTTCCAGCTGAGAGAGCTTCCTTCGCATTACGGTTAGCCAATGATTTTTTAATAATCTTATTATAAAAGATTATAGTTCTTTATAATCCAATGTTTTCAAAAAGTGCAACTGGTTAATAGGGAAAATTCCTGAAATTTGTTTCTTTAACAAATCTAGACAAGATAAGCAGCCCTGGCCAAGATGGAAGCAAAAAGATGGGACTGGATAGCATCAGAATGCTGGAGTTCTGTTATCTCCTACACTCTGCAGCATGTTAAATGATTCAGCCTAGGCATTTATTTCATCCATACCATGCATACTTTGGATTTTCATTGTCTAACGACTAAATATCTATTGATAGATTTAGGTTGAGGAGAATATTCCAATTTGGGGGTTTTCTGAGGCAGCGTAATAAATAATGCTTCTCTTCCTTACCCAGATTCTGAATTAATCGAGAAATAAATCAGCAGTAACCTAATGCAGTACTGAAAGATCACCTTTATTACTGATAAAATTTGAAGAATATATCTTAGAGTGCATTCCGATGGGCTAGCTGAGCTGACTCCTAGCATCCAATGGGCTGACCTGCTCTGTAGGAGCAAGGAGAGGGGCAGGGTCATATCAAATTTACTAATCTGATAAGTAATTTCATTTGCCTCTTATGCCTTCATCTTTGCTGGTAAAATAAAAGAGGAGCAAAGCTATCAAAGTTATCCTTTTCGAACACTCTCAGAGAAAGAAACAGGATGGAGAAGAAGCATTCCCTCCTAAAACGTTTCCATTTTGCCTTTTATGGTTCTTTCCTTTTAGTTGGTTATGAAAGACATGAAACCCAACATTTTGGGGAAGCACCTTCCTTCTTTATCAGCTTGGGACCACTAAGTGTGTGTGTGTGTGTGTGTGTGTGTGTGTGTGTGTGTGTGTGTGTGTTGAATGGCCTTCTTTCCATGGGCTGAGGGAACCATCTCCCTTTGTGTGAGGGTAGGAAGGGAGGAAGGAGGAAGGGTTTAGATTCATTAAAAAAGTGATACAAAGTGAAAAAAAAAAGAGCTAACATTCCATTTTGGATAGTCAAATAAAAATTTTGCCAAATACATGTGGAACTAGGTGAGAAGAAAAAAGAAAAAAAGAATATTTTTCCTTTAGCACGGCAAGAGCCAAGCCTAGAAAATTCATTTATCCTAAATATTTATTAAGTGCTGACTGCTGACTATGGATTAGAGACAGTTCTAAGCACTGGGAATACAGCAGTGAAAAATTCTATTGATTAAATTCTGCCTTTGCTGAGATTGTATTTTAGTTGGGGCAGACTTGAGATCTAGTGGGCCTACCATGGTATCTGCTCTGGGGAGTATATCAAAGCAGGGGCTGAATACTAGATGCCTATGTCAATTCAACAGTAAGAGTCAAGGGTTCATCAAAAGGCCCCACTCAGGTTAGAAGGGACCATGCATCAAACACATCAGCTACTGATTTCAGACTTGAATGCCAGCAGAGGGAGTAGCTGCTGGGTGAAAGAGAGTGTGAGTAATTTTATGACCTTGCCATATGATGCTATGGAGATGATGTCACATAAACAGCAAATGTACTTATATGCCTCATTGCTGACTATTAGACTAATTTTGAAACAAAAGAGAACCTTTTTCCTTCCTCTTTGAAGCTTGCGATCTTAGGTAAACTCCATCTACTGGAGGGGGATGATTTGCTCATGATTCCTACGGTACACTTTATCCTAAAGGTACTAGAGTGTTGAGGGGGTAGTATAGAAATTGTCCCAGAACTTAGGCCTACACATACATAGTTTAAGGTATAGAAATTTGGGCTTCTACTGGGGAAATAAAGAGGTGCCTCAGTTGGGAGAGAAAAGAAGTTGCTAGGTCATTGCAGGGTTGGACCAAGGATTGTCCAAGGATTTATGTTTGTTTTATTTGGTCCAATGGGACTCTTTAATCTTTTTGTCATGTCTTCACTTCTCCCCATTCCTGTTCTGAGTTCCAACCCCGATTTTATCACTTAAACTGCTTTTCCAAATGTCAGCAAAGACCTATAAGATACAAATCCAATGGACTCTTCCAACCTCTCATCCACCATCCTTCTGTTGTATTCTTGTTTCTGGGGTTCAGTGATGAAGTTCTGCTTCTTTAAGTTTCTGAAAGTACAATGCTGGTTCTTCCTATCTTTTTGAAAATTCTTTGTCAATTTCCATTATGGGCTGGACTGTGTTTTCCTCAACTTTATATGTTGAAGCCCTAATTCCCAGTACTTCAGAATGTGAATATATTTTGGAGATAGGATCTTTAAAGATGCAAATAGCTTAAAAGGAGGTTATTAGTATTAGCCAAAATGCAATATGACTGGTATTCTTATAAGAAGAAGAAATTGGGACATAGACATGTACAGAGGGAAGGCCTTATGAAGACACGCGGAGCAGATGGCCATCTACAAGCCAAAGAGAGAGGTCTCCTAAGAAAGCTTGATCCCTACTGACAGCTCGATTTCAGACTTATACCTTCCAGAACTATGAGAAAATAAATTTCTATTGTAAGCCACCCAGCCTGTTTTACTTTGTTGCTGCAGCCCTAGCAAAAAAATACAGTCTCATTTACTAGTTCTCTTTCTCTGTTCATTCCCTAAATGTAGACGTTTCCCAAATTTCAGTCCCTAGATCAGTCTTTGTGCTTAGCCATGTTAATACCATGTACCTCTGCACATTCAATAATATTACCACCATGAAAGTGATCCTCTAATTTATTAGGTTATATAATATGGGCATTTTTGTAGGTTATAAGTGGTTGGCTATTGACGGTTTCATGTGGCTCAACCTAATATGCCTCTACTCTGAACTTTCTTGAGGCTCCAAACTTGCATGTCCCTCTGCCTTTTGCACATGCCCACATGATTATACCGTAGGAATTTGCCGAATACCACATCCAACATGGAACTTAACCATCTTCTTAGGAACCTCTAGGCTTCAAGCATTGGCCTCATCTTTGGGTCATTCCTCTCCTTCGGTGTCCCATACCATGATGATGACATGTGTGGTCACTTGTGATACCTGTCGTCTACACCTATTTCCTTAGGTACAGCTCT
Organism: Ursus americanus; assembly: GCF_024610735.1. Classification (NCBI taxonomy): domain Eukaryota; kingdom Metazoa; phylum Chordata; class Mammalia; order Carnivora; family Ursidae; genus Ursus; species Ursus americanus. The sequence goes on from NC_142162.1 coordinate 20,050,472, forward strand.
TTTGGGGGAATTATTGAGGAGCCTCCTAACAATTTGCAATCTAAAGTGTGGTCCCTGGACCTGCAGCATCCTGGTTGCCTTGAAGCTTGTTAGAAATAAAGAATCTCAGTCCCCACCTGGATTCAGTCATTCAGAACCGGAGTGGGGTTTTGTTGTTGTTGTTTGTTTGTTTTTTAAAGCCCCAGATGATTCTTTTCCAAATTAAAGTTTGAGAAGGACTGCCTTAGAATAGGGTGGTGGCAATAGTTCTAACTTCCCAGAAAGATTATAAAAATTTATTTTTCCACTAGCAGCAGGAGAGTAGAGAGAGTATTAGAAAACCCAACTTAACATAGTCTCACCAGCACAGAGTATTGCCCTTAATTAAAAAAAATAAGTAAATAAATTGCATATTTGATAGGACAAAAATTGTATTTTAATGTTATGTTTTATCCCTCTTTCATTACTGCTGAGGTTTTTATTGATATTTGTCCAAGAATTTTCTTTTTCTTTCTTTTTTTTTTAAGATTTTATTTGTTTGTGTATTTATTTATTTATTTATTTATTTATTTGCCAGAGAGAGAGAGTGAGAGCTTGAGCACAAGCAGGGGGAGCAGCAGGCAGAGGGAGAAGAAGGCTCCCTGCTGAGCAAGGAGCCTGATATGGGATTCTATTCCAGGACCCTAGGATCATGACCTGAGCTGACCGCAGATGCTTAACCGGCTGAGCCACCCAGGCATCCCTGTCCATGAATTTTCTGTACATAGTATTTTGTAGTTGTTTTTCTAATGTAATCATTTGCATACTTTTCTAAATTCCATTATTATTCTTTCTTTTGTTATTAAAAAGTGGAGGATTCCTAAGACCTTTTGTTCACCTGCTGAATTTGAACCAAAGGAATATTCCTGACAGCCGTGCTTTTAAACTGGGTAGAATTTGAGGAATAAATTTTCTTCCAAAATGGTTTTAATCAGCAACACAAGTCACAAGTTTTTGTTTAATTTATGAGTACAATTTGAGGAAATTAATGGTTAACGATGATTTTAAAATGAACGCCACAGTGCTTAACACGCAGTAGGAACTGGGGATGGTTCTGAACAGAGTCAAAAGGCAGAAAATAGAAAGAAAGCATGGCCCCTTTCAGCAGCCTCTTCTTTAAACGTAACAGCTGTAGTGCGCGCGCACACACACACACACACACACACACACACACACACGGAGTCCTTCTGGGGAGCCAAGACGGATACTGAGACACTGAGCACTAGGAATCATGCCCTTTCTTATCATTCAGAATGATTAGTCTGCTGGTTGTGACTATCTGGGCAGCCTGGGAGGTGGCTTGACAAGGTTACTTAGGTCAGAGCAGGATAACAAGCAGCAGAAGAAAGAGCTATACACTATTTAAGAAAATAAATAAACAGCCCTGATCGTGCTCCTAAAGCCAGCAGCTTCACTCCGCAGTTGAGTAAGCTGTACTTGTCTTCCTTGTTTCTCTTTGTTTATGAGGATTTCTAAGTTCTTGCCTATTGATGGTGTAATTTGCTCAGCCAGACGAGCAGGTACTGTACACAATAAGTTATTCTAAATAAAAGGGGCGATTAATCAAGGAAAATCAAACTGTGAGCCCTAGTACCACTCCTTCCTGGCTGGTCCCAGACTCCCAGCTTGTTTATTTAGTGTCACCCATAGTCTGTCATGGCTGACCTAAAACTATCAGGAACAGCCACAATGGCAGCCAAGCATAAACAAAAATCTGAACTGAAGGTGCAGAGGGACTGCCATTCCACAGATAAGATCTATTGCTGTAATAGCCCTTGATTATGAAGACCAAAGGAGAAAAAACACCAAATATACAGACACTTTTCTGTTTATTTATACATGAGGAAGGAGGGGGAAGCAAATCATTTACAAAGAGGAGGGAAAAAAGGGAATAAGGTTTCATTACATGTCAGTGTTTCTCAGTTTATACAACAAGATTCTGTGATAGCAGGGGTTTGCTTCTGGTCTCCTTTGTTTGTGTATTGACATTTTGCAATGCTTAAAAAATCACACACTGGGGCCAGAGATAGCAGAGAGAGAGGAATTGAGGCGGGAAAACCTACGGGACTGTTACCTAGGGAAAGAATGTTTTTCTCTTCCACGTAGCTATTCCAAGTGAGCTATAGATTTAGGCAAACAATGAGGAGGTTTTTAGATGATCTTTCATGTAAAATGATGTGCTGGGAGATTATGCTTTTCAGATGAACAGGATCCCTTAATGATTGCAGATATGCATTATGCATTTGCAACACGCAAGAAAAAAGTCTCGAGTGAAATCCGCACTTCTCCGTTTGCCATGTATTCTTTCTGTGATGGAACCCTTTCACTTTTTCCCCCCATCAGTTTATTTAATTTTACAAAGTTTGGGAATTACTTGGAAACAAAGTTAGCTATAGATGCTTCTTATCAGAATGTGATGGGTGTGGGTGTCAGCTTCAGAGCCAGTCTGGTCACTTACTTCTTCAAGATGGAACGTGAAAAGATTATTTCCATCCTTAAAGAGGCCCACAAGTTCTGGGAAGCAATGGAAATGGATCTGTTCATTGTTGTTTGTAGGTGCTGTGCTGCTGTTGCTCATGTTCCAGGGGCCAAATTTATCCATTTAATGGAGAAGTGTGCTTGTCCTACTAGCGTTCCAATTTATAAAATGTGTAAGAGGAAGGATGCTTCCAATAGGATACTAGTATTGAGGAATACTGCTTTATTGTTCTCTGTTGGTCAATTACTGGGACAAATGGTTGCAAGAAGTTCTCCCCAATCTATTTTCTTGCAGGCCATGCAGTATTACATTTCACTCCAAAGAGTAAAGTTCTAATGCTTTATCGCATTCCAATGCGCAAAAGGGAAATTGCTGCTGAGGTCCTTAACACTAAATGCATCCGTTTTGGTATACTGACATTGCCTGGGACTACAGATAAATTTCAACAAATCACACGAGTACACTAAGGAATTGGGATCTCATTCTCTGAGGCACTGGAGAAAATAGAAGGCTCTGCCTAGGGAGGGCACAAAATGAGAGTTGGCGTTATCAAGACACTGCACCGAAAAGGTGAAATGTTGTATCAGCTACTGTGAAAAACCCCAAGTGTGTTCACTTGCATGACTGGGTGAAAATTCATTTTCTTTTCCCTCTTGGATGTTTTCTGGAAAGGAAAACATTTGGGAAAGGCTGGTATTAGGACTAACACAGTGTACACAGTCAGAAAAAGGTCATGTGGTTAGCATTAACTAACACCCAAATTTAGATGGATACTTTAGTCCATTTCTGCAAGCTGTTCTAAATTCATATTTGTTCTTTCTCAGTTTTTTAATGATTCAGGACCCAAAGTTCTGAAGGTGCTTGGGAAGTACAACACTATTTTTTCTTTGCCTCCTTAAAGCTTAACATATCATTCTCTTTCTCTAGAGCCTCCCCAGTGCTTCCCAGTGTGATTCCCATCTCAACCCTGGAGGTGGTGTTTGTGCATGGCGATTATCCGGGGGCCGAAGGGTGGGGCGGTGCTTCTATACGCACAGATTACTAACTGCATTGAGGTCATTTTTAGAACGAAATATGATAACCAGAATCAAATGATTTATTATCATGTACATTGGTTCTATCTAATTTTTAATGTCTATAAAAATGTTTTTTCTCATATAATCTCTATGTTGAGATACAGTTCACATACCATAAAATTCACCTTTTGAAAATGTATAATCCTGTGGCTTTTCATATGTTCACAAAGTTATGTAACCATCACCACTATCTAATTCCAGAACATGTTCATTATCCCAAAAAGAAACCCCATAGCCATCAGCAGTCACTCCCCATTTTCCCTCTTCCCAACTCCTGGCAACCACTAACATAATTTCTGTCTTTATAAATTTACCTATTCTGGACATTTCATGTAAGTGAAAGCATACTATTTGTGGCCTTTTATGTCTGGCTTCTTTCATTTAGCTTACTATATTCAAGGTTCATCCATGTTGTAGCGTGTAACAGTATTTCATTCTTTTTATTTCTTCGAAGACTTAATTTTTAGAGCAGTTTTAGTTTCACAACATTGAGAGGGAGATGCATAGATTTCCCATATCCCCTGACTCCACACATACAGAGCCTCCCCCTTTATCAACATCACTTACCAAAATGGTGCTTTTTTTTTTAACCAAGGATGAACTTACATTGACACATCATAATCACCCCAAGTCCTTAGTTTATGTTACAGTTCACTCTTGCTAACATTCTGTGGGTTTGAACAAAATTGTAGTGACATAGATCCATTATTATACTATCATGTAGAGCATTTTCACTGCCCTAAAAGTCCTCTGTGCTCCCTATTCACTCCCCCTTCCCACCATCCCTGGCAGCCACTCATCTTCTTATTGTCTCCATAGTTTTGCCTTTTCCATAATGTCATAGAGTTGGAATGATATAGTATGTAGCCTTTTCAGATTGGCTTCTTTCACTTAGTACTATGTATTTAAGCTTCTTCCATGTCTTAATAACTACTTTATGCTTAGTGCAAAATAATATTCCGTTGTGGGATGTACTACATTCACCTGCTGAAGGATATTCTAATTGTGCATAAAGCTGCTATAAACATCTATGTGCAGGTTTTCGGGTGGACATAGTTTCCATCTCCTTTGGGTGAATACGGCCATTGCAGTCAGGGTGTGATCACTAGATCATATGGTAAGAGTATGGTTAGTTTTATAAGAAACTGCCAAACTGTCTTCCAGAGTGGCTGTACCATTTTGCATTCTCCTTAGCAATTGATGAGAGCTCCTGTGGCTCCACATCTTTGCCAGCATTTGGGGTTGTCAATGTTCCAGGTTTTCATCGTATTGGTAGGTATATGGTGGTATGTTACTCTTTTACTTTGTCTTTCTCGGATGACATAATGTGGAGCATCTTTTCATATGCTTATTCTCCATCTGTATATCTTCTTCAGTGAGATATTTATTAAGGTCTTTGGCCCATTTCTTAATGGGACTGTTTGCTTTCTTATTGTTGAGTTTTAAGAGTTCTTTATATATTTTAGATAACAGTTATCATTTATGTCTTTTGCAAATATTTTCTCCCAGTTTGTGGCTTGTCTTTTAATTCTTTTGCTACTTCATTTCACAAAAGTTTTTAATTGTTAATTTTAATAAAGCTCATCCTATTAATTATTTCCTTCATGGATCATGTCACTAACATATCTAAGAAGACATTGCTATGCCCAAGGTCATCCAGGTATTCTCCTATCTTATTTTCTAGGAGTTTTATAGTTCTGCATTTTGCAATAAGGTTTGTAATCCATTTTGAGTTGACTTTTTGTGAACGATTTAAGATCTGTGTTTAGATTTATTGTTTTTCATGTGGATGTCCAGTTTTTCTGGCGCCATTTGTTGAAGAGGCTATCTTTACTTCATTGTGTTGCCTTTGCTTTTTTTGTCAAAGATCAGTTGACTGTATGTATGGGGGTCTATTTCTGGGCTTTCTATTCTGTTCCATTGATCTATTTGCCCAATTTTTTTACCAGTACTACAATATCTTAATTACTGTACCTTTTTACTAAGTCTTGAAATTGGACAGCGTCATTCCTCCAATGTCATTCTTCTTCAATATTCTCTTAGCTATTGTGGGTCTTTAGCCTCTCTACATAACATTTGGAGTTGCTCTGTTGATTATTTTATTCTTTGCATGACTGACTAATAATATTCCATCGTATGATATACATGTATGTATACCATATTGTGTTTATCCATTTATTAGCTGAAGGATATTTGAGTTGTTCCCATTTTTTGACTATTATGGATAATGCTGCTGTGAACATTCATGTACAAGTTTGTGTTTGAACATCTATTTTCAGTTCTTTTGAGAATTTACTTAGAAGTGCAATTGCTGAGTCAATAGGGTTACTCTATGTTTAATTTTGGGGGAAACCTTCAGACTGTGTTCCAGAGCAGCTAAAATCTAAGTATTTATGAGGTGATAGTTTATAATTCACATTCAACAACTTTTTAAAATTTCTATTAATTTATCTATGCTTTGTTAGAGCTTTAACTCTTCTACACAAAATAGTCTGATCAGAACTCCATTTTATATATGGGATGAATAAGCTGAATTTAGTTTAATTTAAATGCCCATTCCTGTTCCTTAAACTTTTTCTGACTCAAAACCTTTACTACACCATTGCAGTCAGTTTTAAAGACAAACCTAAAATACAGTTACTTTGATAATTGATAATCAGTATCATATAGTTGATAAATATATATCAGTAGCTACTGGTAAGAAAATACATTGACAATATTTATAAATTATGGTTCTTTTTACTCTTTTGTGTTTTTTTTTTTAAATAATACCCTATTTTACAGAAAAAGATTACCTGAGCTCATATTCCAGTTATGAAATGTTCTATTTTATTTAGCCATATTTATAAAAACCAAATACATTTTGATTCACAGTGAGGAGGAGAGAAACCTTTCAAAAAGAAAATGTCATAATTAAAAGAAAGCAACTACTAAACTTGACATTAGAACAGTAAAGTAACCAATTTGCCAATTATTCTGTAGGTACTCAACAAAGGATTAGCTAACTGATTTTTTGAAAGTGTTGATCCTAACAATATTGTTGAGACCAGTAAAATTTGGAGTCTCAATACCCTTTGAAACATTTGATGATATTTAAGAACTTTTTCAGAGATAAGTACAAATATTGGAAATAAATCCTATTGTTTGTGTTTTCAGTAAATGAGAAATGGCTCTTTAATCTGGGTCTTGATTGTATAATCATGTTATTTTTAATACATTAAGAATGGGTTGGGAAAAAAAACAATGGGCTCGACTGCTAAACTTAGCAAATAGTCTTTCTTCTAGCTTTATACTTAGATTCCATTTATCCAACTTCCTAAATTTATGACAAGTTTAGATATTCTATTCCAGCATACTGTTTAGTGATGAGAGTGGGATGAAAGACCAATGAGAAATTGAATGGGAAAAGAAAAAAAGAATATCAAGTGCATTTTAGAAAATATTAAGTTTCTACATTTGCTGCAACATGGACGGCACTGGAGGAGATAATGCTAAGTGAAATAAGTCAAGCAGAGAAAGACAATTATCATATGGTTTCTCTCATCTATGGAACATAAGAAGTAGGAAGATCGATAGGAGAAGAAAGGGCTAAGGGGGGGGGGTAATCAGAAGGGGGAATGAAGCATGAGAGACTATGGGCTCTGAGAAACAAACTGAGGGCTTCAGAGGGGAGGGAGGTGGGGGAATGGGATAGACCGGTGATGGGTAGTAAGGAGGGCACGTATTGCATGGTGCACTGGGTGTTATACGCAACTAATGAATCACGGAACTTTACATCAAAAACCAGGGATGTACTGTATGGTGACTAACATAATATAATAAAAAATATTATTATAATAAAAAAAGAAAATATTAAGTTTAAAAAATCAATAACTAAACATTTCTAAAGGTAAATAATATTAGACAGAAAGCAAACAAGCGCCATTATGGTCAGTGGTTAGATTAGAGAAATTTTCCCCAGTAAAGATCTTGTGGCACCAGGGAAACCAACACAGACTCTGTTAAGATGTTGGAATTATTATTCATTTAGGAGAGTGTCTCATATAAAAGATCTGCTAGGGTGTTTGAAACCACAAACCCAACTCAGGGTGGAGAGCTACTTGTAGGTCTAAAAGGCTTCGTTATTTGAAAGGCTGATGTACTTCTGTGGAGTAGCAGATCAATTTGAGTGTAGCAAATTAGTACTATGGAACTACATAGCAAGCTTAGAACAAGTAACAAAGCCTTCTTGGGAAAAGCTTGCAAATTTTGTATATAAAGGTAATTAATAGTTGATTCTAATTTTAAAAGGACATTCATTGTTCTGCTTGTCTACTATTGAGATTTATAATATTAAAATCGTCATTATTCCTGTTTCAGAGATGAAGTCTCTACACAGAACTGCATTAGAATATTTCTTGTTTTTGTTGAGTCACAGTAGCAAGCAACAGAAAGCAATTCTTGTAAGCTTAAATTGGCAAGGAGAATTCATTATAAATATACAAGGATGTCTCATAGAATCCAGTAGTGGGAAGGAACTTGGGCTTAGAAAGGAGTTGAAACTGGGGATCAGAAAGTTATTTTCTTCTCTCTGAAGACTGGTTTCTTTTGAAGGACAAGTGAAATTTCTTCTCCACATTTCTAAGCCTGTACCTCACAGGTCCAAATACTTCTAAAAGGACTTTCTTTCAGTTCCAAATCCAGTTTCTGAGAGAAGGGACTCTGTTTGGCTGAGATTGAAACAGGTGCATATTCCTGGTCCAGTCAACCATGGCTAAGGGGATGGGGTTATAAATGAAATGGCTACTGATGTGTCTACCATCATGGATGGGATGGCAGTGAATGTAGGTTACCTGACAGTGTAATGTAGCATGTTGTGTGTGGTGTGGGCAGAAATTGATCCAAGTATGCATCAGCTAGAACTAATTTCAAGTAAGTCACGTAGAATAAGAGTGTGAATAGAAAACCATTTGTCCTACTCCCCAGTAATAACAGCTGTACTGTACTACTGTGCCAGAAGATTCTGCGTGCGCTTATCATAAAAAGAAAACAAATATTGACTTACATGTACTTTTTTTTAAAGTACAAATCAAAGGATGCATTCTTAAGGGAGATCATAGTAGATGCTGTTTACCAATCTTTTGAATACATTCTCCAACTGGGGGGAAAATCAATTGCTTTTTTAGTTGTCTCTATTAAAAGTCTTGTGAGGTCTTCAACAAAGAGCTTTCAGTTCAAGAAATTTCAGAGCCAAATAACTATTCATTGAAGGGCAAAGTGTAAAAAGTACAATTGAACACAGCAACTGGGCAGTTGTTAGAGTGACTGCTAAAATGTTTACTGTGTACGATGTTATCTTTCCTCCACACCCTTGAGGAATAAAACTCACATAGACTTTGTTCTTAACATAGATGTTTTAGAGGTATCCTCTATGACATAAACATTCAAATAAAAAGCTATAGTAATATATTAACTGTTTTCCAGGAAAGTTCTGCTTTAGGATTTTTATATTTATTAAAAATAAAAGGTTCTGGTTTCCCCTTTGTCTATTTTGTCTTATTTGTATATGCATATATTCTAATCACACTCTACATTTATTCAATTCCCTACTTGCAAAAACAAAGACAAAAATGCAAAAACAAAGACAAAAAAACCCAAAAACAAAACCAAAAACCGGATATATATTATAGTACAACAAAGGTATATTAAGAGGTAGTTATTGCTAATTCAAAAGGACTGTTTTTTTATTACAGTAGGTAGAGGCTTCAAGGGAGCGAGGGTGGAATCACCTTAGCTTGGGGAGCAGGAAAATGTCTTCATGAAGAAAGGTGAGTTTAAAATCATAAGGGGAAGGAATTATAGGGTAAGGAAATGTCGTGATCAAAGTCACCAGTTGGGAAGGGAGTGGTGGAAACAAATATTTCTTTTCTTTTTTTTTTTTTAAGGTTTATTTATTTATTTTAGAGAAAGAAAGAGAACACAGTGGGGAAAGGCAGAGGGAGAGGGAGAGTCTCAAGCCTACTTTCCACTGCCAATGGTGGCTCCACTGGATGCAGGGCTCCACGTGGGGCTGGATCTCACCACCTTGAGATAGGACCAAAACCAAGAGTCAGTCGCCCAACCAACTGCTCCACCTAGGCACCCCAGAAACAAATATTTCTTAAGCCAATATTATGGGGCAGAGATACTGTTAGGAGGTATACAAATATTTTACATTGGTGGTAATAGTGAGTATTTGACTGAAATATGTAGTATAAAGAGTAGAGTACAGGCTGTTGTAGTTTTGCATAGTAGTGTGGAATCATAAAAATGGTTGTGCAGGCTGAAACCATGCAAAACAATCTTAATGGTCATTGGGAAAAATTACAATTGTTCAGCATCTTTTAAAAAATTTCTGTTAAAGTAATAAAAACTGTCAGTTATATAAGGAAATAAAAGCAGTAAAGTGATTTAATACACTGTAGTAAAAACATGAGAAACATTGAGAATTAAAGTATATTATTGTTTTTGTAAAAAATCTATAAAGAGTAGTTTTAATAGTACTTGTCATCTTCTTGCTTATAATTTATGATCAGGAGTGAACATTTTTCTGTGCATGGGCATATTGTCATACTCCTTTCTAAGTTTTGATTAGCTTCCAACATTTTGTCCTTCATGCTTTCAATGTCGCAAAACCTCTCTGAGAGCTTCTTTAATATTGAAGGTGTTTGCCAGCATCTCTTCCTCTGGGACATCTTTATCCTTTTTGTCAAAACCTCTTCTCCATTTATGTTGATAAGTTCACCTTCAGTAAGTTCTTCTGACTGTACTTCCTGAGTCTCTCAAATGGTAGCTCTTTCGAAAGACAATTATCATATGGTTTCTCTCATCTATGGAACATAAGAACTAGGAAGATCGGTAAGAGAAGAAAGGGATAAAGAAAGGGGGGTAATCAGAGGGGGAGTGAAGCATGAGAGACTATGGACTCTGAGAAACAAACTGAGGGCGGAGGGGAAGGGGGTGGGGGAATGGGATAGGCTGGTGATGGGTAGTAAGGAGGGCACATATTGCATGGTGCACTGGGTGTTATACGCAACTAATGAATCATCGAACTTTACATCAAAAACCAGGGATGTACTGTAGGGTGACTAACATAATAAAAAATATTTTAAAAAATGGTAGCTCTATCAACAATCCTGTGGTCAGCTATTTCTTCTACAACTCTACATTGGGTAAGAGTTTCAGTGTTGACATTTCATTTTCCATTTCTTTGCCGAATTTTTATCTGTTTAAATTTTGATTTCTAGTACAAGAGGCCAATTCCCCTTTCAATTACCCATTTTTGTAAAATGTCATGTGGATTTATCACTGGGAAACAACACAACTGTATTCTTCACTGTCTGTGCATAAACTGAGTAATAGATATGAGTGGCCAGTCACTGGCAGTCTTTGAAAGAAGTGATGTGATTGGTCACTGATTATGATGCATATCTGTTATTATATATATATGTATACACACCGAAGAGCTAGGTTTGAAGTTTGTACTTTATGCAATTACTCATAATTACTATACTATGGTAACTGAAATTTGGGCCCTCTTGTTGGAAGACTGGTATAATTTAACCTAACTGTGATAACTGAAATTCATGCCAGTATTGTAGAAAGTGAGGACTGCCTATATAGAATAGGAATATAGTTTCCAGAGAGGATGAAAGTGAGGCCAGAAAAGAGCCATTTTTTTATGTCTTAAAAAAAAATTAAGGTGAAATTCATGTAACATACAATTAACCGTTTTAAAATGTACATTTCAGTGGAATTAATGTATTCACAACATTTTATAACTACCACCTCTTTCTACTTTTAGAACTTTTTCATCACACCAAACGCCCTGTACCCATTAAGTAATCACTACCCATCTCTTCTCTCCCATTCCCCGGTAACTACCAATTTATTTTCTGTCTTTATGAATTTACTTTATGGATATAATATATAAAAGGAATCATATAATATGTGACCTTTGTCTTTGGCTTCTATCACTGAGAATAACATGTTAAGTTTCACCCACATTGTAACATGTGTCAGTACTTTGTTCCTTTTTATAATTGAAAATATATCACTGTACTGATATATTTCAATCTGTTCTTCATTCATCCCAGGGCATTTGGGCTGTTTCTTCCTTTTGGCTATTTCCACCCTTTGGAAAATGCTGCTGTAAACATTTGCAAATATGTTTTGTGTGGACATATGTTTTCATTTCACTTGAAGTGAAATTATTGGGTCATACGATAATTCTATGTTTAACCTTCTGAGAAACTACCTGTACATGTATTGTGGTGCGTATATGTATGTGTTTCTTTTGGGTGGAATTTCTGTGTCTCAGGTTTTGTACATGCTCATTTTTAGTAGATGAGGCTAACCAGTTTCCCAAAGCAATTGTACCCCTTTACACTACCACTTGTATTGTATGAGAATTCCAGTTGTTCCACAGTCTTGTCAACATTTGATATTGTCAGGCTTTCTAATTTTAGCAATTTTAGGTGTGTGTGTTGTGGGAAATTATGGTTTTCCTTTGCATTTCTCTGATGACTAATGAGGATGAACACCTTTTCCTATGGTCATTTTCTATTTGAATACCTCTTGTGAGGCACCTACTCAAATTTTGTCTTGATTTCCTGTTGGGTTATCTGTCTTTTAAAAATTGATTTGTAGGAGTTGCTTATTCATTCTAGGTATGAGTCTTCTGTTGCTGTATGTATTGGGAGTATTTTCTGCTGCTCTGCGGCTTGCCTTTTCTCTCTTAATGGTATCTCAGATGAGAAGTTTCCAGTTTTAATGTCTTTCAAGTCATCACTCATTTCCTTTATGGTAGTGTTTTTTGGTGTCTTAAGAAATTTTTGCCTTACTCCAAGGTAATGAAAATATTTCCTGTGTAGTCTCTTAAAAGTTTAATTGATTTTCCTTTCACATTTAGATTTACAGTCCCCTTGGAATTGATTTTAGTGTATGATATGCAGTGTAGAGGTCAAGATTAGTTTTCTTCCGTATGGATCTCCACTTGACCCCAAAGACCACCTTTTTCCTCACCACACTGCAGTGCCATCTTTGTCATAAAACACGTATCCATATATGCATGGATCTGTATCTGGTTTCTTTTGTTCCATTTGTCTTTTTTGTTATCTTTGTGCCAGTATCACAAGATCTAAATATTGTGGCTTTATAATAAATTTACATATCTAATTGTATAAATCCTTCAGCTTAGTTTTGCATCTTCAATTTTATCTGGGCCATTTTTGACTCCTTGCAGGTCCACATACATTTTAGAATTTGTATGTTAATTTCTACACACATGAATACCGTGTATTCCCCAACAAAGCAAAACAAGACAAAACAAAAAACAAAAAAAAAAAAACAACCACCTCACTTGGTGGGATTTTGATTCACTCTATAGATCAATTTGAGGAGAGTTAAGATCTTTAGAACATTGAGTCTTCCCAATTCCAATCCACAACCATTATATATTCTTCCATTGGTGAAATCTTAGTAATAGTTTTCTATATAAAGGACTTGCCTAAACTTTTGTTAGATAAACTTCTAGGTATTTAATAGTTTTGATGCTTTTGCAATTTTTAAATAAAAAGAATTTCATTTCTTTTTACTGATATATAATTTTTGTATATCACTCTTATATCCAGTGACCTTGCTAAATCTGTTATTTCTAAGAGTGTTTATAAAGATTATTCAACCACAGTCATGTCCTATGTGAATAATGAGGCCTCAATTCTTAGGAACTCTCTGTTTCTTTGTTTTTCCCTTTTTGCATCAGCCAGGACCTCCAAGATAGTGTTGAATAGAAGTGGGGATTGCACACATAATTGTCCTGTTCCTCATCTCAGCAGGAAGGTTGGTGATTGTGTCATACATGTCACCCATATACCCAGTCCGCATCTGCCTTGCTCAAATATCCACCTTCTAGGAGTTCAGTGTTCTTTCCTCCACTTTTAAGGTACACAAACTCACAGAATGCTAGTCAGAGTGGGGTGACAATATTTGAAGTAAAAAAGTGTCTTTGTGTACAATACGGAGGTTTGTTTTAAAAAGAAAAGACTATTCTCTGAGTCAGGGAGAAGAAAGTAATGGCTTGTATAGTCAGTCCGCAGGCTGTGGCAGGGAGGGAGAGAAGGAAAGCTGGGTGTGATTGGAAGTGCTCACCACAACTTCTTCATATGCAAACCTCCAAGATCACTATCCTCACTCTGTTCTTTTGAGAATGGCTGCCAGTGAGAACTATCTGGTTGAGTGATGTGTATGAAACATGTAACGTCTCCACTGTCTGCAGGTTGGAAGGCCCTTCCTGGCTTTTCATCACAGATCCATTCCTGCGTAGGTTGTTGGTCATCACCAACCTTCCTTCCAACAGGGAAACTCCCAGAATGCCTTGACATCCGGCTGTTTCATACTTGTTTACCTTGGAGACACTAGAGAATTGCTGACTTTGTGGGATTTGCTCAGACACCCGACTAGAGAAAACAGAGGGGAAAGGCAAGCAGAAAAGAACTATTTTATCAAGATCTTAAATACTAAATTGAGACCTTTGGGCTTAATTGGGTACACAGTGGAGAGCCACTGAAGACTTTTGATCAGACGAGTGAAATGATCTACACTATATTTTAGGAAAACTAATTCCATTATGGTGTGAAAGTGGTTTGGTAGGAGAGTGTTTTATTATTAAGTGATTTTAAGAATCCAGCTGAGAGTTAATAAGGTCCCGATGCATGGTTGTGGACATGAGTAGAAAAAAGGGCAATAAGAGCAAAATTCCATTCCCTAGTCTAGTCCCCTGCCCATAGTGGGCACTCAATAACTGCTGAGGTATCAGGTGGTTGCAGGACAATAGCACAATGTATAGCTCTGCTTCTAATTATAAAGGAATTGTTTACTAGATTATTCTATCATGGTTCTCCATCCTACTATGAAGCTGTATGTAGCTGGTGCATTCTTGGCAACTTTACAGGACAGAGTTGCTGTCTTGTGTACATCTGTATCCAATACAGACTGTGCAGGATCTTTTTATTTTCATTTCCTGGTATAGGGTTCTTGACACTTTCTCCCCAGCTCCTCCTACCCCAGCTCCTCCCATTTATTATTCAGAATTTGCCTGAAGCATCAAGACTAACAGGAGAAATCCTAGAAACAGATAGTGTGAGAGCTCCAAATTATAAACTAAAAGGTGGTTGGTTGTGGCTAAATTTTCTGTTATAGGATGCACTCCATTGCACTTTGGGGGGAAAAAAATGCTATGCTGAGCTGCTCTCTTACAAACACAATGCTTATCCGCTGTTCAGTTCTCTCAGCCAAATTCTAATGACTCCGTAAAGAATAAAACAGGTGCAAGTAAAAGCACCCAGGGATTCAATACTTAGACTCCCCTGGAAATCTTGCTGCCAGAGGAGAATCCTGCAGAAATGGGTCATGTGGCAAGGTAAGGGGAATCTTTGGCCTAGCAAGCAGCTCAGTGCAAGGAAAGTGAAGGGAAACTAATAAGAATAGGCTCGTGTGTATCTGAGGCCAAGCATTTGCACAACTCAGAGGGTCTGTGGGGTATGAAGTGACATTATCTGACTGGGAAGTTTCAGTAATGAAAATGTAATGTTGCTACTGCAGAAACCCCAGAGACTCTACAGAACCAGCAGACGTGAGTCCTTGTATGAGCCAGGGCTCCAGACCTCAGCCTTTTACAAGGTGTAGAGATGAGTTAAATTGGAAGAGGATACGAAAAACATGTGATTTGGGTTAAGTGCAAAATCTTTAGAGTATTTGGTAATATCACAGCGTTGGGAAGGCATGTAGGTGGTCGATAATCATTGTTGATTATTGTAGTCCAAGATAGACTCTTAAGCCTTGCTTTAGAACTGCCTGTATAGATAAAAGTCCCCACTGTTACTCTGGGTTTTCAAGACTTAACATGGACTCTTGGTTAAAATACTTCTGTACATTTAGAAGTATTTTAGACATCTGGTTAAATAACTAATTGCTTTATACTTTGATTTCCTCAACTTCATAGGTTATTTTTTAGGTCCTCATTTCCAGTGTCTTGAGATCTTTCTATGTAGACACCAGTTTTGAATTTGAGGTCTGTGGGTTATAGGATATAGATAAGGAAAAGTCTTCAAGATAAGCTATTAGAATTTAGACATGGCACCTTAGTCACAGGTTTTCCTGGTAAAATTTCCGCTTCGTTTTGGATTATAATAATTAACTTACTGCATGTAACAAACATTTGTGCTAAAGACTGCTGGTGTTGGTCCTCATTTTACCTATGAAGAAAGTAAGGGTCCATAAATTTAAGAACTTACCTGAGGTCATTTGGCCACTGAGTCATGGAACTCTGGTCCTCTGATTCCAAATCCTTGCTCTTTTAATTTTGCTATAACATTACAAGACTTAACTATTTACTCTTTTTCCATTCTTGATTTTATTGCTTTGGAACATTTCAAATGTCTTTTGTTCCCAGTACTGTCTCTCTTTTCCCCTAATATGATTTTATATTTCTCCAGAACGAGAGAAATGTCTTATACTTTTTTAAGATTTTTAAAGCAATGGTACCTTGCCCCCAAGACTTTAGCAAATTTTTAGTGGGTTATAATATTTCTTCTAGTTCTTTCATGGCCTTCTCTCTACTTCTGTTCTCTTGGTCATCCAGTCAGTACTTACTTGTTTGATAATTGTCTCATTCTTTTTATCACAAGTCTATTGACTTGTGGTATATAAGACTATTATCTTGAAAGTGGTCCAAGGACACAAAGGATTGCCTCCATAGACCCATGTAAATTATGCAAACCTTTAACGTAAATGTCCACGTAGCTTTGCCAGCCAGTTCATACATGTAAGCATGGTCATTCAACAGAGTGTAGTAGAAAACAGTGAAAAGGGGAGGAGGAATACATGAACTTGTTATTGATGGACTTCTAAAAACTATCTGAGGTTGCTAGAACCATATTTTGTCTATGTTGACATTTCTCTTGAGTCCAGAAGCTGATCTTTCAGGCAGTCCAATGGATTTTGCTACACTGTGAATGTACATTCCATGGTTTTCTGACCCCTAATGTGCTGAGCAGTCAAAGACAAAGTGTATGGAATCCCTCTTATCTATTTGACTGGCTGTGTGGCCGTTCTTTCCCTCAGTGTCTCATTTGTAAAATAGAAATAGTATTCATGCAGTTTACAGGACTGCTTCACAGGCCTCTAAGCAAAGGAGTAGCAAACATTAGCAAAGCTAGATGGCACATGTTAATGAAATTGTGGGAGACAGAGAAATAGCACTCGATAGTTCACATACCTGCATACTGCCGGTGACAGCTTCTGATGCTCATTTCCTGCTAGTTTTTATTCCTCCATTCTATTTACACATGGTATGAATTTATCTGCTTACATTTTCATGTGTAGTTTGGTAAAACTAGAAAGAAAAAGATTTATTGAATGTATTATTATCATGGAGGGGGGCTGCACTTTTCATCACGACTCTTCATATTTAGGGTCTACAACTAGCCTATAAAATACTTGCCCCAGACCGAAGCTTGGCAGATGAATTCTCAGTCTGTCTTGAAATGTGAATTTAGTGCAAATTTTCAAAACCTGTAGAGTGCCATGTTTACTATGAATGGGGCCTAAATTATAGCAAAGTCTAGTTCAAAATAGCTTGCTTTAACACTAACAGGGTATGGCAATAGCTTTATGAATAAATTCTAATGGGTAGATGGCATCATTTCTATTAGGAGGTCCTGATAGGCTTTCCAACAGTACCGGCTTTTATTTAATTATGCAGGTTTATCACCACTTTCAGCTTTATCATATGCCTAAATGGCTTAACTGCGAGTAAATATATATTTACCTGAAGTGGGGGAACAAGAACCACTTCATTTTATTTTTTGGGAGAACATACAATTTTTAGAAATTGTGTCTCCTTTTTGGAGGGGGTGTAAGGACACTAACTGTATATCCTGGATTACTTTATTTACTAATTTTGCCACATGAAAATTGAGTCAAGTTAGTATTGGTAGATTCTATTTTTTATTTTCTTTGGTTTCAGGATAAAATAGTACTTTGCTCTAAGGGGCAAGATAGCTTTTTGAGGATCTCTGGTTGCCTCAAAGCCTCAGTGTCATCAAGGGAGTCATTTTTGGTTCATTTAATAGACAAGAAAGGAGGTAGGAGCTAAAGATTTAGGAAGCTACTTGATGGAGAGGAATTGTTTAAATGCCAATGTTCATCATCACGTATGAAAACATGTCACCTTCTGGGTGTATGTTTACAATTTAACGTTTTCTAGTTACAAGCTATCTTGTCCATTCTAAAAATGTCCAAAACACTAAGAGGATTAAAAATATTCCCTCTCTCCTTTGTGAAAGGAGGTTGCGTATTGAGGATTTGGCTTATTCTACTTCAAAGAAGGTAAATAAATGACATGTTGCTGCAGGCTGCCGTCCTTGCTGACAGTCCCTTTCTGATGGGATATTTACTGCTATGGGGAGAAAAGAAACGGAATGGACGAAAGATAAAGGAAGTACAGATAAAGAGGGGAAGCTCAAAAAAAGATGAGGAGAATGGGGACAGGAGCATTTGGGCACTTGCTGCCCCATCCCTGAAAGTTATCCACTGGGCAGCCTGTGGTCAAAAGGTGCTGTGGCTAATTGCCAGGGAGAACTGTTGTGAGGCTCAATACTCCAGTACCCAGGAGCTGAATAAACTAGTGAATCAAACCTGCCTCAAAATAGAGGCCAAAGGAGGATTCATCCTACCAGCTTATTGTCAAGTCATTACCAGAGGGGAATCAGTATTATCATTTGGGGGCTGAATATATGCTTGTCTGATCTTTGGACCCTTGAGGAATATGCTTATTTGTGTCCCAGGAGACCGAGGATCCCTAGCACACATTGGGTCCCACAGAATGGAGGGAGAGAAACTCCTGTCCTTGTACTTTATGGCTGGAGTCGGGCACTTCAAGGCATCCCCAGCTGGGGTGAGCAGAAGTGGATATCCCTGGCACACATTTCTTAAATTACAATATATTGCCAACAATATAGGCATGTTGTAAATGAAATTACCAGTTTATTTTGTTGATCTTACATTAATGCATGCTTTTCCTTTGTCCATGTTTTATTTGGTTATGTATTAAGGATAGTATTGAAATTTAGTTATGTTCACAACAATCATATTAATTTTGGTACTCCCCCCTTCTTTTTTACAACATTAAAATCATAATTGGAAATATTTATCATTCAGTTCTCATCATCATCTCTGTCAAGTAGAATATTGACTATGGCTTTTTTTTTCCTTAGAAGTTACCAACCAATGGTTTTTTTATTTTTTCTGCAAGGATGCTAAGAGCAATTTAATATCCAAAGTGATGTCTTTGTTGTCATTTACCTACTTTTGGTTGCATTCTTTATCTTTGCCATGCATTCTAAATCTGTGTTTTACTAGATGTTAACATATTTAAAATTACATCAGCGCCCAAAACACTCTTGTTTCATAAACAATATCAATAGAAGAATGAAGAGGAATATGATAGCTGCCTTTGTCACAAAAATAAAATATCACTGAGAAGTGATTTTTATTTTTTTAATAATTTGATATCTGCTAGAGTATCAATCTTCAAGTCAACTAGGAAACCTAAAAAGCAACATTTCATCTTAGAACTAGGAGACACCCAAGGTCTTTTCCACTCTTCTGCTCTGCTCCTTTCTCCAATTTCCATTATCCTTTAGCCACTGCTCCTTGCATAGTCGCTGTCATTCTTGGACTCCTGCATAGGCTTCCTTCTCTAGCTGTTCTACCGTGGTTCATATCCTCAGGCCTCCCTCCGTAGCAACAACTAGCACACTGCTGATGGCCTCAGGCCACCTCTGATGCTCCTCCCTGTCCCATGTGACCCTGTTGCTACAGATGGCATGGAGGGATTGTAAAGTGGGAATGAAAGAGTAAAATCCTCCAGCATTGTCTTTCAATTAAATGCAGCAGAAAGCCTTACTGATCCATGAGTTCTTCTGTATATTATATTTAGGGCTTGGAATTCTTTGAGAAAATTGTTTTTGGCTTCTTTGGAAAACTGGTATAAAAAATGAAGAGCTAAATGTTCATCATCCTTCATGAGCTGTTATTTGTGTCTTATGGTGCTGCTGTGTAATCAAGCCAGGATATCTGCTAAAAAGATGTTTGTTTCTGTTAATAGATTGGCCTTTCCTTAAATTGCCCCTCTCAGGAGAAATACCAGACCTGAAACAAACCCAAATGTGTTGCCAGAAAATTAGGTCTGGCTCAGGATGATTGAATGCATCCAGTTTAAATTCATGATCCTACCTCCAGGTCTATCTTCCTTTTAACTTCTCTCTTCCTGCCATCTCGGGGGGCGGGGTGTGTGTGTGTGAGATATATATATATCTTAATTTCTGACTTTCCTTTTTCTCCAAATTCAATACATCATCAAGATGAAATTATATCACAAAAATCATTCACTTCTCCATCTCTAATACTGCCATCCTAGTCCAAGACAAAACCATCTCTCTCTTGGATTTCTCAATTGGCTCCTAATTAATCTTCTTACTTCTACTCTTATCCTTCTTCAGTCTATTCTTCACACAACAATAGATGGCACAATTTTTGTCCCCTTGCTTAGAATTCCCCAAAAGCTTCCCATTAAAAAATTTGAATTAAAAAATCCCAACTCCTCACTGTGGATGAAAGGTCCAGGGATGATTTGACCTCTGCATACTTCTTCAGCCCTTTCAATTTAATTGAGTATCTGCTATGTGCTGGGTACTGAGTGGGACACTTAGTTGAGATAGTGTCTAAGATAGATAAAGCTCATCCTCAAATAGCTTATGTTCCAGGAGATGAAGATTCAGCAGAAAATTCAAAAGAATAAATACGATGTCCCAGACTGAGTGGGTCCTATCTTGGATTGAGCCCTGAAGGAAAGCCTCATTTAGAAGGTGGCATTGAAGTAAAAATTTGAAAGAGAAGATGGAACACATCATATGGCTATCCGAAGGACGTACAAAGGAAGCTATTGAAGGATTTTATGCGGGTTAGTTATGTGAACGGTTTTACTTTTTAAAAAAAATGCTCTGGCTGCTGTGAGGAGAATGGAATTGAAGGAGGCCAAGGAGAAGCAAGCAGTCAAGTTAGGAAGCTATGGCAGTGGTCCAGGCAAGATATGATTATAAACTGGACTAAGATGGTGAATAGAAAGGAGTGGATGGATTTGAATAACGTGTCCAAGCCAACAGGACTTGTTGACTGATTGATTGTGAGGCCTTTTGCACATACATTTCCCTTGGCATGAGATACCATTTCCATGTCTTGGCATGATGAATCCTCATTCTTCAAGTCCCAGCTTAAGTGTTCTCTATTTAGAAACATCTTCTGACCTCTTGCCTGAACTCCATTATTCTCCATTCAGTTTAATTATTAATTATTTTATTTGAAGATTTAAAGAATTGTTTGATCTTCCCACTACTGTAAAAGCTCCTTGAGGGCAGAGATCCCTTCATCTTGCTCACCACTGAATTCACACCCCCTAGTAGAGATGGTACATACTAGGCATTCAATACTTTTTTGAATGATTGAATTGTGTATATCATTGTGCCGGCTTATTAGTTCTCTATAAGTACTCATAAGTCGTCTGATTTCAATTGAGAAGGTTTAAACTAAATCAAATTTTATGTGTTCCCCCTTGGTTTATACACTGACAGAAAGTTTTGATGAGTAGATGATTGGTTTTTTTGGGAAACAGACTGCTCTTCATCTGTGAATGCCCAGGGCCTAGCTCAGGGTGACATGGACCAGGTGCTCTACCCTCCTCTCTAAGACTCAGTTACCATAATCTGTAAGACAGATATAAACATCATCCCTGTTTTAAAGAGTTGCTGTGAGAATTAAATGGGATAATCCATATAAAGTGCATAGCATGGTTCTGACTATATTATAAGCACTTAATCAATGTGACTATTACTATTGTTATTATTATTGATATGCATTGCTGAAAGAAACAGGAAGTTTGTGACATCTAAGGACCTTATCGACCAGTAAGCATGCTGCTATTTATTCCTATTGTCTGTAAGTAGAAGTTTTTATGTTAATATTAAAAATCTGCTTTCCAAACAATATTTTACAGTTGTATATTCTTCCAAGGTAATTCTTAGAACTGGTTTATGTGATTAATTTTATGATTCTATGATTGGAACAGATTTAATTAAAGACCAGCCTTCTTAAGCTTCATACTTAAAAAGGTTCTCATGTATTAGGCTTTTAGAAATTCTAAAATGTAGAAAGAGAAAAAAAAATTTTGACTCCTCAGACGTGTGCAAAGAGTAGGAAACAATTATATCTAAGAAGATTACAAGTACCAGTAAACATCAGCTAAGTATCCTTTGATTTTCAATATCAAAAACGTATCAGAATTCTGCATTGCAGGTTACTTTTGAGAGTCATTTATTTTTCCTCAGTAAACATCTATAGTTTTGATGATATGGTGTCATCATGAGGTAAAAGGTCAATATGCTTAAGGACCCAGCATTGTGAAAACACAGGCTTTTAATATTTACAAGGTTTGTGCAATTGTAAATAAGGCAGTGCACCCAATACCAGAGCGTGCTTCGTGAGAAAAAGATGCTAAATTTCCTTGACCTACTTTCATCTTCATGTTTAGGGAACAGTGTCTAAGAAGTAAACAAAGTAGTTGTGCCTCACGTAGGAGATGATTATTGTTTGAATTTATGATTCATGCCTTGAGCAAAATTTTGTTTGTGGCCTCATTTGCAACCATAATTTACAACTTTACCAGGGATATGCTGTGTATTTGGGAGGTAATATATCAGACTTGCTTTGTACTGGAACAGTTTTCTAGCTCTGGGTATAGTATTTTCTGTGTTTCTGTTAGCTATAAAATTTCTAGGCATAACATTTATTGTAGCAAATATGGAAATTTTTTAAAAATTGTATTCCCCTTAGGAATGTCTTATTGTATTTATATTCTTATTATAGCTAAATCCAACTAGTGTTTAAAGGAGTTGTTAATCCTACAAATATCTGGTAGCACAAGTAGGAAGAATTAACCTTTTCAGATTCTTGGAAAATAAAGATTGCCTCATTTTTGCATTTTGTGTACTTCTCATCTGAGAAACTAGTAAACAATATGTGACTCAGACACACTACTTTTGTGTGCTCTTAAAATCCAGACTTCTTTTCTGTTGCAAATAATAAGTAGGCTGTAATACTGAAAAATGAGTTTTGCCATATTCTCTTTGATCTATGAGTTAGTGAAGAATTTCCCACAGTATTCACTGGAAGTTTTGTTGTCTGTTCTAGTTTCAATTGTCTTAAGCAATACATTCTGAAATACTGGGGATTTTTAAAATAAATAAGCAAACAAATACATCCATAAAGGTACTCCGAGTTGCCAAGATCCTCAACTGAATGTAAGGTTCTTCCCAATATTGACTTATTTCTTTGCATGTTCCTATTTTGTTATTTTTTATTGGCATGATCTTTTGTCAAGGCTAGTATTTATTCCTCCAAGTAAATATTTAAAAGTTAACTTTAAACTTCCACTGGAAAATCTCAGGTAGCTTGATTTGGAAATAGTCATTTTCATAAGTACAAATAACAAATACGATGCCAAGCTGTATTTTAAATTACTAAAATTATAATTTTTTATCTAATTATATACATTTAAAGCACCGTTCAGACAAGAAAGTACTGAGAAAGGAAGCTAAAAACCTGAAGGAAATTTAAAATTTTAGGAGAAAAGCTCAATAATGAACATTAGTCTAATATGCTTCTTGCTGCATGTGCTTGCGTCATTAATATAGATCAACCTAGAATCGGACTCCTCCAGAAAGTTTTTTCCCTCCTCAAGTTCTTAGCAGAGTTTTTCTTGACATAAAGGCAAGTAGATGGGGTAGTCCGCTGAGAAGGGACATGGTCATTTTTACTGGTGGGCACAGTAGGAAGACAGAAGTAGGATTTTGCCTTTCGTCTCGATGCTGGGACTTCAAAAACAGAATTAAAACTGCTTAGTAGTACGTAGGCTTGAGTCATTTCAGCACCATTACATACTTCTTTTCTTCCTCCAGTAATTATTCATTCAGCTATTATAACTAACCACAGTAATTTTCTTAGAACAAAGGAGAGCATGGCAACAATAGCTTTAAAAATGACCAAGTTTAAATGCCCAAGGTCAGAGTGTAACATTTTGATTTCCGTAAGTATTTCAAATGCTACAGGCTTTATGTAATAATTTTAATGTGAAAAATATGCAGGCCACGCTTCACTGCTCTTTGCATATACTGCAAAGAGGAAAAAAAACCTTAAAAATTGCTTAGCTTTAATTGAGCAAAAGGATTCACATGTGATCTGAACTTGTGGCTCGTAATTCCTCTAGACAGCTTCGGTTGCCGTGTGATGATCCTAATTAAATTATGTAACAGCACTGAACTAGCTAAGCCGAGGGGCCTGTTCTTTCGTATCACCTGGCCATTTAACTCTTTGCAGGACTTTGAGTTTTGGGCTCCGGTCTTCTACTGAGATTTTGTATGTTTTTCATTGTTAGAGGTAGGAAAACACAATATTGACGGAATACGCCTTGAAAATTTCAGCCTGTAGGTGGCAGCATTGTAAGGTTTTGGAAGTCGAGCTCTAAGGTCTCCGCTAGTTCTAGCTGCCTTTCCCCCATGCCTCAACCTCCACCGCCTCCCCTCCTCCCCCCACCTCATCAGGCCCAGCTAACATCATTACACACTCATGTCAGGTAAAACTAAAATGGAGAGAAATGTCATAGCCAAAAAATTAGGCTTTGTTCACTTAGGTCTGTGTTTCATTATATCTCTGATAATATGGTACATTTGTAATTCTGACCTGAGATTCAGCTAAAGGAGGCTTCTCAGTAGTCCGAAATTAACCCATTGCAAACCATACACCTTCAAGATAGGCATTTTACCAAATACAGGGAGGGAAATTATACTTTGGGTGAATAATTAATTTAACTTAAGCATACCTATTTTAATCACTTGGGAACAAATCAGAAGGTTTCAAGAATACATATCAAAACCACCTTATGAAGTCCTACAGCAGCCTTAGCAGCCTGATAAAGGTTGCTCTTTCTTTCTTTATTCTTTCTTCCTTCCTTCTTTTTTCTTTCTTTCTTCCTTCTTTTCCTCTTCCTTTCTTTCTTTCTCTCTCTCTCTTTCTTTCTCTCTCCTTTCTCTCTTTTTCTTTCTTTCTTTCTTTCTTTCTTTCTTTCTTTCTTTCTTTCTTTTTCTTTCCTATGTGCATGGCCACCTGTTTCGGTCTAGTTAAGTTATATAATTACGTCTCTGATTCAGGCAAAGTAGAAAAGAAACAAAGATTTACCAAATTTGATATATCTTACTTAAAAGTCATGATTCCTGTGACTTTTAATAAAGCATTACTTTGTGCAATACTAATATTAAGGTTGAACAAATCAAAGCATAATAAATAATAAATACATATCTACAGATGCTGGCATGATTTCATTGACTGTGATGTTTTTCATAAGACCCACAGAGATCTTACAGTTTCATCTTGTACACTTCTCATCTAAGAAAGTTATACTTGAAAAATTTCCCTAGGTGAAATGGAAATAGTATTGTGTAAGGACATTGGTATCAGGTCTTGTATGAAGTCTTTGTTAATGGAATCCTTGGGGAAATCGTTTCTGAGGTCAAGATTGACAAAATTATTTAAGTATTATTGAAAATATAAAACAAAATTGTTTCCTCAATAAATATAATTAGCTGTATATACTGCAGTTTCAAGAACAAGCACTGATATTGGGACCAGCTCTTTAAATAAAATAGGACCTCTGTGGTCTCTAGAGGGAACATGCATAAAGCAAAGTAAATGATTTTCTGTCAACACTAAGTAGACAGGTGCTTACATTGAACAGCATTCTAATATGTCTCTGAATATTTATGTCTTCTTTTTCAAATGCATTGCCCATGAATGTCACAGCTGTCAAATGTCTGTACACAAGAAGATAAAAAATGAAATTAAGAAAAGGCAGATCAACATTTCGTTTGTTTGAAACACTTTTCCTCCCTGTTTCTTTCTTCTTCCTTCCTTCCTTCCTTCCTTCCTTCCTTCCTTCCTTCCTTCCTTCCTTCCTTCCTTCCTTCTCTCCTTCCTTTTCTCCTTCCTTCCTTCCTTAAAAAAAAAAAAAACAAAACCAGCTGTTTTTTAGGATTTGGGCACATCTGCATTTTCTAAAAGGCCAAGGGAAATGTGAGTTGACTCGTATTTTAGGCTGGCACCAGGGTCTGTCTCAGTATTTAAACACCAAAATAATCAATGGAATTAATTACCAAGAGAACCAGGGTCTGAGGATTTTTCTAGCCATTTCCGCTGTCCATATGCTTGGTTTGCTTGGGTGCCACAAACGAGATTCTGACAGGTTGTCACTGCTCCAACCCGAAACTCAAGTTTGTGAGGTGAGAGGCTCTTAAATCTTTCTGCTTCTGTAGCCTAGAGTTTTAGCTCTACAGAGTTAGTGCCAAAACAAGCCATCGTGTGCCCTCAGAGTTAGAGAGGAATTTGGTTTTCAGAGCAAAGATGACTAAACAGAATTGGTGGTGGATCAAAGCAATGGAAAAACGGCCATTTCGTCGACAGATCCTGCCTCTCTGCTTCTTATAGTTACTGAGAGGACCATGTGTACAAAGAGCGCGTGTTGGGATAAACTCGGCAGTCACTTGACAAGCATTTATTTATTAAGAAGCAGCGAATTTTGAGGTGTCAGGTTATTATTATTACTAACTAGTCCTCAGCCAAAATATCCCCCCAGCTACTTTTGTATCCACCCTGAATTGTCTGAACCAACCACTGGGCCAAAGGAGAGAATGTAATTTAAATCCTGAACCAGGATTTAAGCTTAGGGACTCTCTGCAAGGGCAAAACAAGGTTTTGTCCTTGATGAGAATTTTTCTGAAGAAAAACTCTCCAAATCATCCAATAGTTATTGTAAAAGCATCTGTTTATTAAAACTTAAAATTTGTTGTTCAGATTTTGGTGACCTAATTGGTATTTCATTGGTAACCACAAATATGAACCAGGTTTAATAAATATCAGTTTCTCTTAGATTTGATTTGGAGAACATGCTGATTGCCCCGATTTTGTTATATTTATAAAAGTTAAAAAAAAAATATCACACATAATGTCAACTATGCACTTTGGGTGGTTATGATGTGTCAGGGTTCAGCAATTATAACAAATGTACCACTCTGGTGGGAGTTGTTGACAATGGGGGCAGCTATGCATATATGAGGGCAGGGGATAGATGGGAAATCTCGTTCCTTGCCCTTAATTTTTGCTATGAACCTTATACTTCTCTAAAAAAAAATTAAGTCAATAATAAAAAACAAAAAAACACCCACATAGGTTCAGTTCTAATTTGAAGATGTTCACTGTGCTCTTTTTTTTTTTTTTAAGAGAATTTCAGTTGCATTGGCAGTCTGATTAAATAAATATTTGAGTCCATTTCTATTTGGAGTTCTGAAGTTTGTTCTATGGCTTAGTTCCAGTCCGTTTGGTTAGCATTGTGCTATTGGTATGGATCACTTCAATATAATATCAATCTATTTCAAATCAGCAGTTTAACCTCTTATCAGTAAAGTTGTGGGTGATCCGATTGGCGTGACTTATAAGCATTTTTTGAAGGTTGCTGCTGATCCTTGGCTCCAGCCTAGAATTTCGCGGCATCTCTGCCCATTGAAACTCTACTCCTTTATTAAGATCCAACACAAACACCAAAATTTCCATTAAGCCCTCCCTGATTCTCCTTGGACAGACTTTTTTTTTTTTTTCTGTCCTTTTTTTTTTTTTTTTTGTCCTTTTTGCATACCACTTCATATTTTAATTAAAGTTTCGTATTATGCTTTGGGTTATAAATGGTTGTATATGTGTTTACTTTTTCCAATATGTCATAAGCTCTTTGAGAGCAGGGGGTTTGTCTCTTTTGAAATTCGTGCTATCACAGTTCTAGTACTCTTGTTTGCAGATTACTTATAAACGTTGTGGCTTTTGATGTTGGTTGAATCTTTGTTGTTGCTTGTTTTGTTTGTCAGTTTGTATTGGTTGGAATGGGTCACTTGGAAGGAAAAAAAAAACCTTATAGCTATAAAATATCATCTAAATGCTTACCATTGAAAACCTTCTAGGGCATTTCACAACACAGACACAGAATATCTAAAAAATATGCAGCCATTATAAGCAGTTCACTCGTAAGTTCACATTTCAAATAGGTTGCATCTGTTTCTAATCAGGTAACTGAATGATTAGCAGGAGAAAACATATGATTAGAAAGCATGCAACCCTTGCTGATATGTATTATTTTTAAAGCTCTCCAAAGCTAAGGTCAATAAAGAAATAGTACATGCAGCAAGAAGAGCTAGCTTAGAGGAAGAGTTTCAGCTGTAAACCTTTTTGTGAGCTGTTGTAAAAAGAGAACTAATTTAACTGATGAGTTGAGGCATTTGCGACTGACATGCAAACTAAGGAATGTGCAAATAGATGAGAAGAATAGTGACTAGAAAAATTATGAGAGTTGTAGTTGAAGAAAATAAAAAAAAAAGTTTACTGAGTAGAAAGCTAATGAACAGATGATTTCATTCCTTTTTATAGAGCCATACTTTAACTCAAAGAAACCTAGTAAGAATAATGGGGAAAAGCCCCAAGTTTGAAAAAAACAAAATAAAGAGGGGCTATTACAAACAAAAAATGTTGGAAAGCTCTTTGTTTACTTTCATTATTACTGGGGGACAAAAGACTTTCTTGAGGCTGTATATCATTTTAAGATCACACTTATCTCTTAGCTTAATCCATCACATTGAACTACCTCTCTTTTGAACAGTTTTTACACCACTGAGCTTGAAGTTCACAGAAGGAATGTACAAAAAGCCCTGTTCTCTACTCCTGATTTGAACCAGACACAACTTACTTCAACACTGCATGCTGTCCTTCAGTTAATTACCCTCCTGAATTCTATCAGATGTCCTCCTGTCTGCAAGCTACAGACCGTCTGCAAGGGTAGAAAGGTATGTTGAAATTTGCTCTTGGTAACTTGCTTTTTGAATCGACGTGGTAATATTTTTCTAGAGTTTATTGCAGAAACTGGCTACACTTTTCTGCAGACCATCTTTACTCAGTGTAGTTGAGACTCTCATTGGCTTAACAGAACTTAAGGTTCGAGAACGCCAGTGTACCTACATAGCTATTCTTTTTATTCTCCCCCTCACAGCCATTCTGATAAGAAGGGTAATTTGGTCTCATGTGGAAGTGCATTATGCACACAATGCCTTATGACATTGGGTTTATTATTATTTTTTCATTTTATTTTATTTTATTATATATATATTTTTATGTTATATTAGTCACCATACAGTATATCCTTAGTTTTTGATGTAATGTTCCATGATTCATTATTTGCATGTAACACCCAGTGCACCATGCAATATGTGCCCTCCTTAATACCCATCACCGGCCTATCCCAATCCCCCATCCCTCCCCTCTGAAGCCCTCAGTTTGTTTCCCAGAGTCCACAGTCTCTCATGGTTCATTCCCCCTTCTGTTTACCCCCTTCATTCTTCCCTTCCTTCTCCTACCGATCTTCCTATTTCTTATGTTCCATAAATGAGTGAAACCATATGATAATTGTCTTTCTCTGCTTGACTTATTTCACTTAGCATAATCTGCTCCAGTCCCGTCCATGTTGCTGCAAAAGTTGTGTAATCGTTCTTTCTGATGGCTGAGTAATATTCCATTGTATATATGGACCACATCTTCTTAATCCAGTCATCTGTTGAAGGGCATATCAGCTCCTTCCACGATTTAGCTATTGTGGACAATGCTGCTATGAACATTGGGGTGCACATGGCCCTTCTCTCCACTACGTCGGTATCCTTGGGGTAAATACCCAGTAGTGCAATTGCTGGATCATAGGGTAGCTCAATTTTTAACTTTTTAAGGGACCTCCACACTGTTTTCCAAAGTGGCTTACCAACTTGCACTCCCACCAACAGTGTAAGAGGGATCCCCTTTCTCCACATCCTCTCCAACATTTGTTGTTTCCTGCCTTGTCAATTTTGCCATTCTAACTAGAGTAAGGTGGTATCTCAAGGTGGTTTTGATTTGAATTTCCCTGATGGCTAATGATTTTGAACATTTTTTCATGTGTGTTAGCCATTTGTATGTCTTCATTGGAAAAGTGTCTGTTCATATCTTCTGCCCATTTTTTAGTTTGATGATTTGTTTCCCATGTATTGAGTTTGAGAAGTTCTTTGTAGGTCTTGGATACTAGTCTTTTATCTGTAGTGTCATTTGCAAATATCTTCTCCCATTCCGTGGGCTGCCTCTTAGTTTTTCTGACTGTTTCCTTGGCTGTGCAGAAGCTTTTTATCTTGATGAAGTCCCACAAGTTCATTTTTTCTTCTGTTTCTCTTGCCTTTGGAGATGTGTCATGAAAAAAGTTGCTGTGGCCGATATCAAAGAAGTTGCAGCCTATGTTCTCCTCTATGATTTTAACATCCAGTGGAAAAAAGACAGTCTCTTCAATAAACGGTGCAGGAAATTTGGACAGCTATATGCAAAAGAGTGAAACTTGACCACTCTCTCACACCATGCACAAAGATAAACTCCAAATGGATATTTTTTTTTTAATTGGATTTTGAGACTCAAGTGAGACTTAGAGTTCCAAGTTCAAAGGAACTTGAAGCCATGGGACCCTTAACCTTGGGAAATACTTTGAAATCTTGGAAGATATAGACCCTCCAATGAACATGCAGTAGGGACCTTCAACCAATTTTAACTAAATATAAAGGACAGAATAACTTCACCTGACACTGGATTTATTTTTTGCCATTATTTTTCCTCTTCTGGGTATTTACAAGCTTATAACTTAATTACATGCTGTAGTTAACTAACATGATTTGAGCAATTGTTTTTCTGAAGGCTATCCTTCTCATCAGATTCAAAGGCTTAATAACCAAAGTTTACAGGAATTTTTAATATGACATTTGAAATATGGGTCTATTTTCTTTATGGAATGCCACTAAGTCATTTATAGAATTCTAGTATCTACTTTAAAAAATAGCAAAACAAAACTTTAAGAAACGACACATTGATTCTTATAATTTCTATCCCAAATTATTTCTCTTGCAGCTTTTGCCAATTAAGCTCTGTGTTCATGTTCAAATAGAATAGCTGGTGTCTGTTTCCTATATGGTTTTCATAGGCTTGAAGATCATTTATATTAGTCTTTAACCTCCCTAGCTCCAGCCCAAATAATTCCACGTTCCTTTATCTTTTCCCAGGGATCTTATTTTCCATAAATAATCACAAAGCCTCTAGACCCATAAAATCTTATAATCCAGAATCTGTTATATTTCTTTTCTTTTTCCCGCCCTTCCTTTCCTTTTCTTTTCTTGATAATAAGAATAAAAAGGCTAAGAAATGCTTCTTCAAAAGTTATGATAAGACAGAGTACTTAATATTTTTAATTTTACCATTAAAGTTGTAGATTTTCCTCATAGTTATCTTTTGCTCAAGGCATTCAATAAAACCTCTTTTCTAAAAATCAGACTACACATTTATGTCAATCAATTTACACCCTGCAAAACAGACCAGCTCACCACTCAGATCAATCTCTAAGCGCATAGGAATCTAGGCAAGCACTTGTCTTTATAGAACAACTTAGTTTAAGCAATTAACAATCAAGCCCTATACACATAAACACACTATAATTAACTGTTTAATAGTGGAAGCTTGCTTTTCACATTTTTCCCTTTGAGTGTAGTCAAGGTGAATTACTTGGTTTTTCCATCACTAAATGCTACAGCAGCTCAGTCTTTTGCAAGTCTCTAGTCTCCACATATTTTCCTATACCCACTATATTTGACAGTAAAACTGCCAAGCTCCATTATTTCCAACTGGCAGCAATTTAATACATAGTTGAGTCAGTTATTTAGCTAAATAAATTGCTTAAAGTTAACTCTATTTGTAAGACCACAAGGTGTTTCTAAAATGTGCTGCCCTTTTATATCATAAACCTGGATTAGGTTTACAACCCCATTTCCCCTCAGCAGTTTATAAATCAAACAAAGAACATGGAACAATGCATAAAAATCCCTGTGAAACCACCCTCAGAGTTTTTGTTAATGACAAAAGCATACTGGGAGCTGGATTTACTCTGTATGGTGAAGAATAAAAGTTTGGTTTAAAGTAACCAGAGTTTGTAAGGATTATCCAAGCTCCTTTAAGAGTGATCAACTTTGAAACGAGAATTTTGTGAGAAGCCACAGCCATCTGGTCCATGCTTTATCTAGAAGAATGTCAGGTCATGCTAAAAAAGCTTTGAGCATGCCCTTCCATCTCCTACCTATTAACAAACATGCCAAATGTTCTTAAAAGTACATGGGAGAATAAATATTGACTTACTTACGATGTCTCACCACAGGTGCTCATTAAATATAAATGAATAAGTACACATACACACAAACAAACACAAACACACAATGACCACAAGGAGCACCAGTGATCTGGCCCAGATGTAATGTTTTCCTTTCCAGTTAATCGGGATAGGTTTCTGAGCCAGATTAAACGTAGCCACTGCTTTCACCGAAGGTATATTTAAAAGAGTAGAAGGAAGCTAAAGATTAGGGCATTTTCTCTAAGAGCCCCAATGACTAACTCTCTTCTAAAAGTGAACATACTTCATTTTTATGACTTACTTCAAGATCTATGTTTCGGTAGGGAAAAAAAAAAAAAAAACAAAACAAGCCTGTAATGGTTCAGTCACAAAGAGTACAAACCCACAGAGTAGAAACCCAGGTGGTATTTAAATGTGTATCATTTCATCTAGATTTAGAAATCTAGCCATGATGATGTTTTTAGGGAACGGTTTTATGTGCCAAGTGACATCCTTAGTGCTCTGTAGAGCAGAGCCTGGAATTTCTTGGTTAGTCATTTTCTGAAAAGATACAGACACAGAGTAGGTAGCCTTACCTAGCAAGGTACTGTTAACTCCTCCTTATCTACACTAACAGGAGGGAGGTAATCCCCAAAGCATTTGGATTTGTGTCTGGAGAGACAATTTTATATTCATTTACATTTGAATATGGACATATTGCACGACAGAAAGAGTTGAAGGTGTTTTCATTCTGTCTCTGCTCACCATGGCATAGAAAATTTACCACTTTATCCCTGCCTCCCACACCTGACTTCCTTCCCCACCCTGTTCCACTTCTTGCAAGGGGAGACCAATGTCTGGTAGATTGAGCTCCAGTTTGAAAAGATTTGCATGATTTATTTCTTAAGTTCAAATTCAGGAGCACAGACTTTGAGAAATGAAGATTGATTAAGCAGAAATGGTGGTACAGGGGCAGGACAGATTCCTCAGCAGAAAGAAGCCTACAAGACCAGCCTCCAGCTTTATTTCCTCAGCTGTTATAAACCCCCCTATTCTGTTGTGGGCCACCACTGACTGTAACTTAGGCTCTTCAGTAAGTCCAAAGAGATGATGAAAAATTCGCTGGAGAGGTTAAGACCAAAGTGCCACTTAGGTTGTTTGACTTTCAGATTTTACTGGTGAGAACTGAGACATTTGCGAAAGACAACAAAGCAGAGAAACACTCACAGCTAATCAAGGGCGTACAAACCAGGAACAAAAGCAATTATTTACTAAGCCAACTTTTACTTATAGGAGGGAAAGAAAATAAATACAATATTAATAATGAAAATACACAAAATACAAAAACCTAGGTTAATTTAATTTTTTAGTATGCCTACCAAACTGCCAATAAACAAGACAAAGAGAGCACTCTGTGATTTATCCTCTTTTTGTCTACCTTGACTCTTCACCGAGAATTAAAGAAAAGCTAAATTTCCAGAAATCAAACAAAAAGGGAGGGGTAAATGATCTGAAGGATCCATGAATTTATTCTACTAAAGAAGCTTGAAACAATGGTTAAAAGTAGAAACAAAGCAAGACCATCCCCCCAAAAACTGCATAAAAACTTTGATATTAGTTATATTTAAGAATTATTTTATTGCCTGGAAAGAATAAACTTTGCAAAGGAAGGGAAATACCACACGAAGGCCACATTAAAGAGACAGATTTGGCTGAAATAACTGGACGTGTTCTATGAAGAAGTACTGATGTATTTCTGATCTCAGAATAGTTGGATCATGGTTCTTTTTGTTTAAGTTTATTAAACATGAATTGCAGAATATTCATATACAGTAGTCCAATCCCCTAAGAAAATGTATGTGGGATCTTAACTAGGAGCTATAACTAGAGGTGACTATGTGTTGTTTCTGATCTGAGTTCTGCTCCTCCTTGGTCTCCCATCTCTGGACCACTTCCTGATTCTCACTTGTTAAGCCACTCTCCAATATTGCTTATATTGTTCCATGTCGTACCCACGATTGTTTTTTTATTTGCAGCTATGTGCCAATTACATAGAATTCTTCATCTTTGTAATCGTTCAGAGCTCATAGTTTACAGCACAATAACTTCAGTGTTTGCATTTATTTCCGTAGGTTAGTTCTTTCACTTCTAATTTATTATTACATAACTTCTTGCACATAATAGAACTTCAAGAAGTGTTGAAATCCTCTAATTTCTACAAATATGCCTACGCCACTGCCCTTAAATGCTTTCCCCTCTCTCTGTGCTGTTCTAGTGGGAAGGGATTTATATATATATATTTTGCTGCCTGCACAAAACAGAAACTCTCTAGAAGGGACGCCTTAGTTAAAAGCCCTTTACATCATATTTACCACAAGGTAAGTTTTCTTCTTTCTCCCCTGTGCCATTATTTTGGTTAAAATTCCTTGCCATTTAACTATTTCATGGACTCATAAGCATATCACAATAATTTAATAACAGTTTTTTGAGAACCAACTACATTAGTGATTAGGCCAAAACATCAACTCGGGTTTCTGACCCTGAAGCCATCCACTAGGCCACAAGTCTTACTAGCCATGGATTTACACTGTAGAGCAGATGATATACACACCATTGGAAATAGAAGATAATCCCTTATGGAAGCAGTTTCCCATATTGTTTTAACAGATTCTGGGCATTTTAATTTTATAGCCAAGATCCATCAATTTGCTGGAGCATATGCTCCAAGGAACTCGCTGCTGAGACAGGGAAGTTTGTTTTACAAGGTGATGGTAGTTTTGAGGATGGGCTGATATTTGTTTTATTGTTTGTTTGTCTTACCGTCACTTCCATGGCATGTTTTGATTTAATTGTGTTAAGATTTTTTTTTTTAATCTGCCTAAGGGCACTAGGGATGGGTTCACTGAGAGATACAAATTGAAAAATCATAAATTCAGAGCATATTTGGTTTGTTACTGCCCTTTGGAAAATAGATGAAAGAATGTCTTACTTTTCTAATATCATTTACATACTAGAAATGACATTGATCTGTAGAAACAAATACCCCGTACGTTGGAGTTATAATCGATGGAAGAGGTAGCTACCAAGAGGCACTAATGTTCCACTGTACTGACAATACTGAATTCCTAAGATCTTGAAAGACTTTGCAGGAAAACTTGTAAGATTCATCACTCAGTTACATACATATAATCCTGAGGTTTGATGCCAACCCAAGGTCACCTCTACCTTGTCTGGAATTAGCTTGTATCTTTCTAAACCATTTGCAAATCCTTGTTGTAGTAAATCTGTGTTTCTTGAAACATGGCATTCAAGACCTTTTGTGGCACCGATTCAGAATTTGAGTTCTTACCTGGAAATCTTGGTAAGTTTTGTGTTAGTACTTACTAGATTGAAGAAAGACATTCTAGGAGAGGTGAGGTATATACTTTAATTAGAATTTACTACGTGCCTGTCACTGTGCTAGGCAGTTTATGTTTATTATCCCATGTAGTCTTCATAATAACCTTTCCCCTTTTCAATGAATTTGCTATTATGTGGAATATTTGTAGATATTTTTGATCTTAAGAAAATATGTCCTTAGACTTAAAAACTTTGGGAAGTCATAATCTTTCTCATGCTCATTTATTATATGAGCATATAAAATTGCTCGACAATTAGAGGTATAATATGGCTGTGAAAGAGTCCTGCCCCTAAGTGAGATTAATTGTTTTTAACTTCTGACCTTGTTTTTAGTAGTGTCAGGATTTAGTTTGCTGAGCCAACGAGTTCAAAGTACTTCACTGTTCAAAATATATAACCCATAAGCAATGATAAAATAATTCTACCTATGACGATTTATGTGCAGTGGTTCTCAAAGTGTGGCTCAGGGACTCCTATGGGTCCTTCAGATCCTTTCAGGATATTTTCAAGGACAAAGCTGTTTTCATAATAACACTAAAATGTGACCTGCCTTCTCACTGTCATTCTGTCATGAGTGTACACTAAAGCTTTCCAGATGCCACATGACTTCTGCTACTGTTATTGATTTGACAACTAATAGATTTTGGGGGGAGCTGGTGAATTCTTGTGTTTAATAGAATTTCCTAAGGTAGTGGCTTGAGTATATAAAATATATGTGGGGTTTTAGAAATTAACTCAGTTTGTTCTCAATTATTTCTATCTTGCTTTAACCGGTTATTTTTGGTGATGCCTCCTCATCTCTATAACTCATTATTACTCACTAAATAGTTAATTTTAAGTGCTGAAATTTTCTTTGCAATTACACAGTAATACAAGAAGTAAATACAGCTTGTGTCTTGTTTTACAATAATATTAAGAAAAAGATTTTTGAATATGATATAATGGTTAAGCTTTAAATTGTTTAATAATAGTTATTCTAAAATTTAAGCAGTGTATTTTTGTATATAAAATTGGATCAATGGCTTTAAAAAAGGACTTTAGAAGACTTGCCATCTCAACATAGTTTCATGCTTTGTCTAAAGTTGCTAAAAAAGATGAAACCTCATAGAAGGAAGAATTTA
Organism: Ursus americanus; assembly: GCF_024610735.1. Taxonomy (NCBI): domain Eukaryota; kingdom Metazoa; phylum Chordata; class Mammalia; order Carnivora; family Ursidae; genus Ursus; species Ursus americanus. The sequence goes on from NC_142162.1 coordinate 20,086,997, forward strand.
CTTCAAAGAAATTATGAACAACATAAAAAAGAAATGAAAATATGATGTAAGCTATCTTACCTTTGGTTTTATAGGTGTTAGAAATTTACTTATTGTATCTTAAGCATTAGAATATTTTTGTATAGTACTAAGATGTTATGTTGGAGCATTATTTTGAGATATTAAATGTAAATACGGTGAGCTCTTTATTTTTTTTTTTAAGATTTTATTTATTTACAGGGTGCCTGGGTTGTTCACTTGGTTGCTTCTCCCTCTCCCCCGCCCCTCCCCCTGCTCGTGTTCCCTTCTCTCACTCACTCACTCTTCCTCTCTTTCAAATACATAAATAAATAAATAAAAATTTAAAAAATATATTTTATTTATTTATTTGAGAAAGTGAGCATGAGGAGGAGGGGGGAGGAGCAGAGGGAGAGGGAGAAACAGACTCCCCACTGAGCAGGGAGCCGGGCCATGTGGGGCTCCATCCCAGGGCCCTGGGATCATGACCTGAACTGAAGGTAGACACTTAACCAAGTGAGCCACCCAGGTGCCCCAACAATGAGCTCTTTAAAAGACATAAATCATTCATTACATTTTTTTCAAACTAGATATGGGAAAAGAGTCATCTTACAAGGTAAGTTATTGCACTGCTTTGACACGATAGCTTGTACAGTTGATATCCCTGCATTTCTGCTGGACAAAAAATCAGTATAAAAGAAAAGCATGGTAATGCCAACTGACTCACTGAATGAAGGCTGTAGCTGTAAAACTGGGTTACAGGCTGGGTTAATATCTTGTGGGCAGAATTGGGCTTTTGCCTTACAAAAGAGCGAATCTACAGCCGTGGCTGGACTTGCCGCTTCACTTATGTTTTCTGGTCTCAGCACCAACAAATAAACAAAGGACATCTTTTTTGGTGAATACTTGGCAAACAAACAGGTACTGCTGAAATAGTCAAAGTACTTTGGGGTATTGAATAACTATTCTGAAGCTCAGAGTTTGTACCAGACTTTTTTTTTTTTTTTTTTTGTCATTTTACACTGATGGTGCAGAAACATTGCTTGAGTAAAACTGCTGGTGCCTTAGCAGGAATCAAGGCCGTGTCACCCAACCGTACGAGCAGTCACCGTATGCATCACCAGCATGCACGCATAGTAAAATAAGTGCCAGTCTCATTCAGAATATCCTTTGTGAAGCAATAACAATTATTAATTTTATGAAATCTCATTTCTTGAGTATTGTTTTTCTAAGCAATCTGCAGGAAATATGCAGAAAGCACTTCTGCTGCATGCTGAAGTAGAATGGCTATCTGGAGGAAAAGAACGTGTATAATTGTTGTATGATTTGGGGAAACTTGTATCTTCTACAATGAGCTTAATAGTTTTCCAGTACTTCAGAAAACTTTCTCATAAGATTGGTGGTGATATAATTAAATGTGATGTTTTGATATTGTCCAATCAAATGTGTCCACATGTGGAAGATCTATATGATTTGATGAAATAATATTTTTTAATTGACCAGTTTATGATTACGCAATTATATATGTGCATGGAAATGCAAGGTAGACCAGTGAATTTTAATGTAAGGGAATATGAAAAGCTTATTCATAAGTTTTGGATTCCATATTGCCACTAACCTTTAAGTAATTACCTATTGTCAGGTTTTGATGTCTTATCAAATAAGAATAACCATAATCATCTGAAAGACTGTTACATTACTCCTTCCTTTTCCATCCATATGTCTATGTAAGGTTTTCTTTATGTACTATAGCAAAATGAACATATTAAAACAGAGTGCAGAGCAAATGCAGAAGCAAATATGGAAATCTAGTCCTTTTTTATTAAGCCAGATATCAAAAAATAAGCAAAAATGCCTCCCTTCTCACTTAAGTATTTGAGAACTGGTGCCATAATAGAAGCAGATTGATACCCTTTTTTGCTGGAGATATGGAACTTAGTTTCCTCATCATCATATGACTCAGGGACTCTTCAGGAAATAGATGACACTGTAATGGAATGACTGAAGGGAGTTTAACAAAAGGACCATTTCAACAAATATGGATAGAATTAACGGAAACCAACAAGAGATAGTGAAGCATTTTGGGTCTAGCCGAGGCAAGGGTGCCATTACTCTTAGGCTTGAAGGAGCAAGAAGATGGAGTACTTACCAGAATCTGGAGGGACGATGGTAGCTGCTGCTGTAGACCGATCAGTAGGAACTACGAACTTGGTGGAGAAGTGTAGTCTCTGCGAATCTGCAGTCTACCAGGAAGAGATCCTGAGCAATAAATACTCTGATCTCCCTCTTTCCACCTCTGATCAACTGCTGATGCCTCCCACCGTCGAGCTAACTGGGAGCCAAGCTCCTGTAGTCCATAGAGGTCAGGATGTAGAGAAGTTAGAGAAGGATGGGGGTGGATCTGGAGGAAGGACAAAGAATATCCAGAATAATTGCTGTTGGCAGAAACAGCAGCAGGCAATACTGAATATCTATTATGGAATTATGAAATATAAAACACATTCTTTACCTTCAAAGAGCTTGCATACTTTTAATATTTTGCTTGTATTAGTTTCTTTTTTAATTAAAACTATATTCTACCCTTTATTCAGATTTCACTAGTATTTCCACTAATGTTCAGGTATTACTTTTAATAAGCCTATGGATACATAAATGAATGGGGGATGAGAGAATATACAAAAACAGCACTGAGCAGTGAGAGGGAAATGCATGAATGAGTATGGAAAGTGAGAATTGGGAAGACTCTTAATATTTTTATTTTATACTTTTATTTTATACTCCCTATAATTGTATATCTTTAGTCTTTAAAATAATTTTTTTTTCATACACAAAAGCTGTAGGTCATTTATAACTTAATGAATTTAGAGGTAAGGTGTATTAGTTTCTAATTTGGGTAAATTTGCCAAGAACAATAAATGCTGGGAAGTCAGTTAAGGATGAGGACAGATGAAAAATTGGGGTGAATTTGTGTTGCTAGGAAGTATTTCATGGTAAGTAAAGACACGAGTAGGATTGGAACCCAAAGAGAAGAGAAATCTTTCCAGGCGGCAGGGGCTAATCTCTGAGGTAGGAATGGAATTCTGTGAATAATAAATAGACATAGCGCTGACTGTACTTACGGTTGAGAGGGATAGAGGGAGAAGAAGCAGATATTTGTACATTAAGGCTGGCCCAAATGCTTTGAATGACAAAAGACTGTGCATAATTTACCTGGCAAAAAAGAGAGCCATTGGCCATGCCAACCTGCAATGGGCCTGCCGACATAATGTGTAATAGAATCAGATAGATGTACGCAGGATCCCCCCTTATCCATGTGGGATACGTTCCAAGACCCCCAGTGGATGCCTGAAACCATGGATAGCACCAAACCCTATATATGTTTTTTCCTATGTATACATACTTATGCTAAAGTTTAATTTATAATTTAGGCACAGTAAGAGATTAACAGCACTAGCTAAGAAAAAAAATAAAAGAAATACAGCAATATACTGTAATAAAAGTCATATAAATATGATTTCTCTCTCTCTTAAAACATCTTACTGTACTGTACTCATCCTTCTTATGATGATGTGAGATGATAAAATTCCCATGTGAGAGAGGAAATGAGATGAATGATGTGGGCATTGTGATATAGTGTTGGGCTACTCTCGGTATTCTGAGACACATCAGAAGGAGAATCATCGGCCTTCTGACCACTGTTAACTGCAGATAAGTGAAACTATGGAAAGAGAAACCACAGAAAAGGGGGCGACTACTGTAATTGCAATCAGACATCTTTACATGGTAGCAAGAACTGGTGGCATGGTAGCATGCTAAGGACATGGTGGCGTGGACTATGGCCACTTTTTGTGCGAGAACATGGCCACTCATAGAAAGGGCAGTGAGTTCCTGGTCCTGGGGTCCTTTCTTCTGGAAAATTTTTTCACTGTGTGTTGCCCGTGTTGGTGACTGAACATTAGGGGGTCTCTGTGAGGAGCCTGACAGGCATCAGTGGTTGTGCGCATTCATGCATCTCCTTTCGTTGACCTTCGCAGCACTTACTGGCTGGCTCAGCAGTGAAGCAGAGTAAAAGCGAAGTTCATCTTAGTCTGCCTTGTTCTTCCCGCTGCTCTTCAAGCTCAGACCTTAGTTTGGGTCTGCCCTAGGTCAGTCGTCCAGGCAGAGACAGCTTAGAAGTGTCTTCCGTCCTGGTCTCTTGAAAGGGAAAGGCTGTTGACAATCTCTTATACGTTAGAAACATAAAATGCTTTAATAGATTTGGCAAAACTAATCTTGAGATGCAGGAGCGGTTTGCTTACTCATCGTTGACACACAATGGGAACATGGCATTATTTACACGAGTTGCAAATAAAAACCCATTATAAGTGATATTGGATTTTACATGAGGAAAGAAGTGAAAAGCATGTGAGAATAGAGGGAATACAGGCTATGACCTCATTCTCAGTAGTGAAAACTTCTTTTTTTTTTTTTAACATAATATCCCTGTGACAAAGCATGGTCCTTTGTAGACTTTAAAAGATATTGATAGCTCATAGTAAAGGGTTAATGATACTATAATTTCATGGAAGTCACGTTTTTAACCTGACAACAAAAGAATGTTTATTGATGAAATATCTGCCTCCTCTTGGTCCATGAAAATAAATAAAATGACCAATATTTGGCAAATACTTGTATAACTTAATGCATTGTAAATAAACATAAATTACATTTTCAATCACTTCTTTTTTTCACCTTAGAGAAGAAGACATTAAAATGAAAACAATGCCTTCACTTTTGTGTTTGTAACATTGTGTATTTTAATGTGAGGAGTTAATGATCTTCTGAAATCTCTGCCCTTCTTTTCCACAGAGATAAAATATTCTTATTAAAGAGATTTTTTTTCTTTTGTTTTGGAGACCACATGTTCTGTGTTCTCAGAATCTGCACTTAAGAAAAATCTGGCATTAATCGTGAGAAGTATATCTCCTCTGTAGGGTCCTCTTCTATTTTGGGCAGTACAGCAAGCCTGTAGGGAGAAGCTTGGGAATGTCATTTTATGGTGATGAATAAAACTAATGGAAATTAATTACACAACCCAAAAAAGGAAATGTAAGAGGAATGAACAGAAGTTAATTAGTAGACTATGAGAATTAATGTAATGTAGATGGCTTCCTATGTAGGAAACTAAGCAGTTTAAGTAGCAATACCAATGAAAGGCACAGACCCTAACTAGAGTGGTTGCCCAGGCTGTAAGGAGAACTTTGAGGCTGGTAAATAACTGTATCATACAAAAATTTGTAAGAGACCTGATCTGTGCTAGGATGAAAACTAAGACAGGTGAAATTTGTCTCTCGTTACCAAAGAAACTGCATTTGATGATACTTTACAAACCATTTGAGGATCATAAGAAATTCTTACTGGTGTTTGAACGACACTCAGTGGGAGCTTTGTCGACAGCAATGCAGATGGTATTCCTATGTTATGCAGATTTCATAAGTCTCACAGAGTTTAGACTTTACCCAAGTGTCTAGTTTGTTAGCTCCAAACATTGCGTCGCAGACCTCGTAAAGATGCTTCAAATCTTTTTTTATGGTTACAAAGACTTTTAAAAACTCGATAAACTAACAGAACTTGTTTTGAGAGCCCTCATAGGTAATTTAAAATTTCTATTTCCGTGATGCATTTCTAAAGGTGGAAGCAATTGAAGAAATGACTAGGGCAACATTCTAGATTGTAAATATTTCTCTTTCATTTGTGGCTTACTTTTCCCCAATTAGGAGAGCTCAGGGTGTTTCTGCTGCTGTTAATTATGTAAGACAAAGAGTAACTGATAAGCATATCATTTTCTCCTCCCCAAACTTAAGAATCATGCATTTGATGTGCTAAGAAACCGTAAGAAACAGTATCAATTAGTTAAGTAAAACGTGGTGGGAAAAAGTGTCAGTGTGGAATTAGTCTGCCGATAAATTGGTGCTATTGGATATTCATTCACTGAAAAACTGCTCACGGCAAATATTGCACACTTTTAGGACTATTTTAAGTAGACATATTTTACAGAACTTTAGATCCATTAAATTGGGAAAAAGGAGGGAGACTAATTAAGGTCATAAAACCACTTTGTTGTGTCTGAAAAATATCTTGAACTAAAAAACGTAGGAGCTGTTGTAATAACTGCAAACATTCACTGAGTGATTCTTATTTGGCAGGCACGAAGCAGACAGATTCACTCCTTTAATCCTCAGAACAACCTTTTGGGATAGGGATTATTATTATAATTCTCACTTACAGAGAAGAAATCCTCAACATAGAGTGTCCAAAGGTAAACAGATAGGAAATGGCAGAGCAAAGATTTGAACTCAGGCAGGAAGGCCTTGAAGCCCACTCTCTTAGCCATTATACTGAGATTATTAGAAGACATGTGGAACTGAAAAGAAGACATTAGCATATCCTAATGGTGCTGATCTGTAGAAACCCAAACCAAAAGAGGACTAAAAGAGGTAAACTGTAGACATTTTAGATGTGTGTTCTTGTGCCATTATTAGTTGTAGACATTCTTAGGACCTGGAAACGATCAAGATGAAGAGAAAAGAAAAGCAAGTAAATGATGAAGGAGAGATGCCGTAGCTAAGAAGATACCGCTATGTATGGAAACACTGCTCTTAAACTCAGTTTTTCAATTTAATTACTTGTGAGATTTTTTTCTTTTTTCTTTTCTTTTCTTTTCTTTTTCTTGAAAACAATGGAAAAATGAAAGTTACATAAGTTTGCTTAAGTGATACTTACTCAGTAGCCGTCTTCTCTTCTGTAAGACATAAACTAAGGGTTAATTCTACATACATTAATGCACTTATTTGAATGATACATATACATTATAACTGGAAAGAACAATTTGAATATTTAATGTTTAAGAATAAAAGTAGACAAGATTGCTGCTGAAAAAAATGCCTTATTATCAAAGGTAACTCTGAAGTTTAACTTTAAATACTCTTTTTTGCCAGTGATACAATCCTTTAGTTTCTCACAAGATCTATAAATAGTTAATAATAATTAGTGCAATTATATATATAATATATATATATTATATATGTATATAATAAATTATTATTAATTATAACTATTGTGGCTACTACTTACAGAGTGTCTGCCAGTCTTAAGCACTATGCTAGGTGATTTACGTAAATGGCATAAATGTTTGTGTACACCTTACAATAACCCCATGTGTTAGGTATAGTCAAATCATTTTAAAGATGAGGAAACTAAGACTCAATGAAAGAAACAAACTTGTCCGTAGCTGCCTGCATCAAGCATGTATCATTTGCTTTTCATCTAGTCTACTTGGGCAACACCGTTGAATTTATTGTGCTTAGATATTTCACAGGCCTATAATGAAGTCGTTATAGTGATACATAGTTTTTAAATTTCAAAGCAGGATTTACTGAGATAAATTGAGTAAAATGAATTGTAATTATTCTAAAAGAATTACTTAGGATAAGTAGTGATGATCTGGTAAAACTACATTCTCCACCAAAGAGCTATATTACATTAACTTCACCTTCATAGTGGTATAATTCCTGGTGCATCTATATTTTCCTCTGTTTTTCTTTTTTCCTCTAGTCTCCAGCTATAGGTGGGAAAGGAGGGACTCCATCTACTGTTTTAGCTACTTGAGCTCAAAAATAAATTCCTGGACAAAAATAGCAATCCCTTAGAGGAGAAATGGGTAATGATAGGATTTTCAAAAAATAATTCTCCTTTATTGATAAAAAGTGTTCCATAAGTGAATGTTCTCTTCGATACCTAGACACAAAGGAAACTGCCTTCAATAAGGCAGCACTGAAGCACAAACACACGTACTATTTTTCTTACTTTTTTGACTCTGTCAGCAGGTGATGTGACATGTTGCGGTAAAGGGCTGATGTTTTTCTTGTGGGTGGAGACGCAGCCAGCTGGGATTGGAGCGGTGGGTGGGGAGCATCATGCTTGGCCTTCTGTGAATGTTGATAACTTAACACTGACAAATGATCACATTATCATTAATCGGGGTGTTTGATATGAGGACCTGCATATTCATCATGTAGACACTAGCTTTAAACTCAAAACATTCCTAAATAATCATATATATCAGGTTTAGAGGAGGGGTAGAAATGACATGGATATATGGACAGTAAATATAAATTACCCTTCTAACTGGAAAATCATTTCATTGGTTTGGAAAGAAGACCACAAGCTCCACCCAGTTATTCATGAGCTGAAGTAAAATAATGAGAATACGAACATAGAAATACATCTGCCCCCTAGTGCCTCGTGCCTGGCTCTGGTATCTACAACTAATAGTCATACTTTTTTGAAAAGAGAATTATCCTTATTCCAGTGCCCTTTACTACTTATTGGACAAGTGAGAGATATCAGCTTGTATTACATAGGTAGTGATGGGCTAAATAGACGCACCAAATCAAATAATTAAATGTAGCTCTTTTAGTGTTGCCGGAATGTAGTTGATGGCTTCAGTGTATTCCTACAGCATAAATAAAGGGTGCAAGGTAATGTTAAAAGCATGAAATAGACTGCCTGAGTTTGTGTCCTGGAACTACCATTTGCGGAGCCTGAGACCTTGGGCAGGTTTCCTCATCTTTAAATAATAGTAGCTACCTCATAGGGATTCATGAGGTTTAACAAGTCAACACAAGTAAACACCCCGTCACGTTATAAGGGCTTAGGAAAGATACCCTGTTTTATTTTACGTATGTTTTTCATAATGTTCTTCATTATTCTTTGAGACTTCCTTTGGAGTGATGATGTCTTATGTTTGCATCCCTAATATTGAATGCCCAACCAAGTAAGGTCTGCAGCTATCTACATATCCGTATCTACTTCTGTATGTCTCTCTCTCATCATCATCGTCATCATCACCATCCTGAGTTCTTTATTTGCTGAAGTGCCAAAGAGTCCTGTATACTGTGCTTTTAATATTATGATTTTATTTTTTTCAGAGACAGAGAGAGATTGTGAGCAGGGTGGGGAGGGTCAGAGGGACAGGGAGAGAAAGAATCTTAAGCAGACTCCACGCCCGGCATGGAGCCTGATATAGGACTCGACCTCACAACCCTGAGATCATCACCTGAACCGAAATCAAGAGTCAGAGCTTAACTTACTGAGCTACCCAGGCGCCCCCTGTGTACTATGTATTTAAGTGTTTTACCAAAGGTATTTTAATAGCATGAAAAGTCCTGAAACTTTTTGTTAGTTATAAGGAGCTATTCTGCTTCTCATTTGAAGCCTGGTAGATAGCTGGTATTTGGGGTGACAAGGTGTGTTATGAGTTTATTCAGTCAGGACATATTTATTAAGCACTAACTGTATGCTAGGCCCAGATCTAGGGCTTTGGGGATATGCAGGTGAACAAGATTCATGAAGTCTCTCTTCTTGTAGAGTCTCTCTTTTCTCTTGTAGAGAAAGGGCAGACAATAACTTTCAAAAATGAATAAATAAGAAAATGTCACATAGTGATAATTCTCTGCTATTGAGAATGAAAGAATGTCCTGAGATACAAGATGACTGAGTGGCCATTTATATCAGGTAGTTGGGGGGAGCCTTTCTGAGGGAGTGACTCTTGAGTTGAGCTTTGAATTAAAGGAAAAACCCAGGTAAGTGAAGACGGAGGGCAAGGCATTTCCAGAAAAGTAAATGGCTTGTGCGAAGATTGTGAACAAGAGGGGATTTAGACTGCTTGACCAGTTAGAAAGGGCTGGGAGCAAAGGGGAGAGTGGATCAGGGAGGAATTTAAGATGAAGGCAAGGCTTTTTAAACCATCTTAAGGAGTTTGGATTTTATTTTAAATGCAGTGGAAACCATCTAATAAAGCAGAGATGTTTTAAGCATGTTATCCTGTCTGCTACGTGGAAAGTAGACCATGGGGGTCAAGAGTGTTTGATTCCTTTGGTTAAACAGTAAGCTGTCTTGAGCAAAAGGGGATCTACTGATTAATGGAATCCCAGGAAGGGCTGAAAAATCAACCCATGGGAAGGCCAGAGATGTTGCTGTGTCTAGGCCAACACAACTGAAAATTGCATTCTATCAGGAGCTTGCTCCCTCTATCTTTTTATTTTACATCTCTTGTATAAAAACTTTATTTTCTCTTAATCCAGATGGAATTTTTTTTTTCTTGTGAGGCCACATGGCTACAGACAACTCCTAAGTTTTATATCTCCATGGCTTCTACTACTAGAATGGATTAACTCTGTCTCCCAGTAATAGATTGAAATATATTAGGGGAGGACTCAAATCGGCTACTCTTGAGCTAAATTATAGTCAGGGAATGAGCTCATGAGTCTCACCATGTAGATACTGAGGGATGGAGGGTGGGAGAGGGGAGTCACCAGTGCAGATCCAAGGGGAAGTAGAAGGGAGGGGACTGGACAGGCAATCCCATATGTCACTACCAATAGAAGGAGTATTCCAAGGAGGAGAGGGAAAGGTGGGTACTAAAGTTTATTGGAGTATTGACTTCTAGATGTTGGGGATGCAGCAGCAAACAAACAGGTTAAAATCCCTGTGCTCATGAAGGTTCCACTCTAGATCCCATGTTTAATGAATGCTATTTATGGTACTACTAAATAGTGCTCATTGCTGTTCTAGCAGCAGGGAACACACCAAGGAAGCAAAAGAGAAAATCTTTCTGCCCTGTGAAATATAAGAGGACAGAGGACAAGTCCAGGGTGCTCCTGCTCTGCAGTTTTCAGGGACGAAATGAAGGGGAAGGAGATTGTAGAAGTTGGTTTATCTCCCTGCCATTCCAGGCCCTCATCACCGCTGCAAATAATGAGGAGGAAGAAGGTTCCCTGGGCAGAATCTGCGAGGGTTATGGTACCTTCCCTGTGCCTTGCTGCTAGCCTCTCTTCTGTAGGCTTTGTATTCCAAATGCTCTGATGGAGGAAGCCACTGTGCCACGGTCAGCATGTTGTGAATCTCCTCTCTTAGTCTAAGCATGGCATTTGTAAAACCACACATTCTGGGTTTAATGCACTGGGATGTTCACTGCCACATCTGTCAATCAGTTTCAGTCACTTGCCAATCAGGTAACAGAGCCAGAAGCCAAGAATCTGCCCAGGGCAGAAAAAGACCTAATAGGTTTGTCTGTCAAATGCCTCTTAATCCTCTGTTTTAGTGGAATGTTTTGAGTCAACTAATAACCACAGAATGAATGACTCAACTTTTTTTGTTCTTTTGGAAAAGAAGAAAAGGAACTTTTAGGGATAGAAATACACTCTGATAGAATAAATGGCCAGGTATTCAACTGACAGAGCTTCATATTCTAGGTATTAAAATATATTTATTAGATATATTTTAAAATATATTAAATAATTAAATATAATAATATATGTAATAATATTATTTAATAGTAATGATAAATATAATATACATTAAATATATTAAAATATATTTATTAGACTAATTGAAGGATTAGACAGTTGGGCCTAAGGCTGTATTTGTTGTGGTCAAGAAAACGGAGTGTTAGAATTCTAGCCTCATGCTGCTCATACCTGGATGGAAATCAGAATGACCCAAATAATGTTTTTATTTTATTTATTTATTTATTTATTTATTTATTTATTTATTTATTTATTATTTATTTATTTATTTTTAAGATATTATTTTTAAGTAATCTTTACATCCAACGTAGTGCTCGAACTCAACACCTCAAGATCAAGAGCCACATGCTCTACCAACTGAGCCAGCCAGGTGCCCCCCGACTAATGTTTTTAAATGTCATATCTTTTCTTGGCAAAAAGTAAATAGAGAAATAAATGTTAATGAGGTTAAATTTGGATTTGAGTTCTGTATGGGCCAATGATTTCACCCTCTTCCAATGCTATGGATCTTGGTGGCAGTTATCAATTTATTGCCCTCAGCTCCAAACCTACCCATTATCGACTGATTTGTAGAAGTAGAGATGGGCCCTTCAGATATTCTCCTTTTTCCTGCTTGTACCATGTTAAACTATATCCATAAAGGGCACTGAAAAGACACTACAGGAGGAAGGAGTTTTCCTTCGTGGTTTCCTTGTGCTTCTCTCGGAAGGCTCTTAAAGCACAGGGGTCTTCTCTAGGGCTCAGTTTCTACATGCAGAGCCACTTTTATGGACATGCAACCTGTGCAGTCATCCAAGGTCCTTGCTTCATTAGTGTTCTACTGTCATCATCTTGACCTTTTTTTTTTTTTTTTGAGAGAGTGGAAGAATGAGTGAGAGAGCAAGTGTGTGTGTGTGGGGGTACAGAGGGAGAGGGAGAGAGAGCACTTAATCTTAAACAGCCTCCACACCCAGCACGGAGCCCAATGCTGGGTTCGATCTTACCACCCCGAAATCATGACCTGAGCCAAAATTAAGAATTGTATGCTTAACCCACTGAGCCACCCAGGTGCCCCACCATCTTGAAATTCTTAATAATGAACATGAAGCCCCACATTTTCATGTTGCACTGGGCCCTACAGGTGATAGAGCCAGTCCTGCCTGTGACTCAGGGTTGATTCCCCAGGGTCATACTCCTGCGGCATGGGCAGCTCTCCAGCACCCATGTATGTCAGGGCCCTATGGTCAACAACACCCAGTGTCTGGCAACTTCTGCCAGTACCCACACAGGCAATTTAATAGCAGATACCTCCCTGGGAATGGCTTTCCCCAGCACCCCAGATTTGAAGCATTTTCTGGTCCCATTCTTTCATGGCCTTAGTTTTGCCTAAGCATATGGAATCCTCTCTCAGCCTTGGGCTTGACAAACCAGGAGGCAGCCCTCTTCCTGGGCAGCATTCCTCCTACTTTGAGGCAAGGGGCTCCAAAAGCTGCAGTGGACATCAAGCAGTCCTAGGAAGGAGGGCACGTAGTAAATAGGAGAGCAAGGGAAGGAAGCGACAGAGAATGCTCTAGGGATCAGGAGTGGTCAGGAAATGGTAGTAGGAAAAGCTGGGAAAGCCATCCAGGCTGCTTGAATGCATGTTGGACACCACTTCTGATGATGTCAACTGCTGCTGGGGCTCTCTCTGATAGCCTAACTTTAAAGCATAGAACGGACCCATGTGTCTGTCTTAGTAACACATTCACACGCAGACACCAGAATAGACTTTTTGCGTGTTCTGTCCTTCTCTCTGTCCTTTTTTTTTTTTTTTTTTACAATTCATGCCGGGGGCAACCCATGCTACTTTTTTCTCCCTTCAGGGATAGATAACAGCATGAGATAAAACCTCCAGACCCTCAAATGAACTGAAATAAAATGCTGATTACTGGAGAACTAATCACTTCCTATGATTTTTGTATTAGCTGAGTTTGATGGCCCTCGGTTTTCAAAACAGATCCAAATCTGAATCCATTTTGGCTAGTTCTCTCTATAAGAATGTGGTAAGAGCCGGTTTCACATGCACTGGAAACTTCTTAGGAGCTTTAGCGGATAAGGCACCCTTATAATGCAGCAGACCAGATGACCTGTTTCCTATTCTATCATTATCTGTGAATATTTGCTTTTCCTTGTATTTTGTTGTCTTAAATGACAGTGTGTATTACAGAATTTCTGGAATTTAGTGTTTGCAACATGAACAAGGCTTTATGCTAAATACATTTAAAATTGCATAAAAGTTGGAAGTGGGTTTCTACATTTAAATTGATTATTATGTTCTCTTCAAAAAGTGGCAGAAGTAAAGAATTTAACAAACAAATGGTGAGAAAAAGTTTTAAAAATAAGAACAAGTAAAACTGAACACATAAATTCTGGGTAGAAGTATTATGTAAATAATTTCACATTTATTGTTTGTGATTCTACTTTTGGAACACTGTGAAACTCTTCAAAGATAATGTTAAATTTGATAAATTCCGTATTCTAGACCATTTTCCCAACTCTGGGCTTTTAATTATTCCATATCTGTCTGTCTTCAATTCTGGAATATTCCCAAGCACCATCTTTTTAAACTTTGCTTTTCTGGTGTTCCACCAATGTCTTCTGCTGGAATTTATGTTAAATGTCCATAGAAGCCTCAGATATTAATTTCCTTGTCTCATAAGTACTACTTCATATTGTTTAATCCCTTCATCTGTTGCAGCTTCATTCTGGGGCGATTTCTCTTTACTTACTTCCCACGAATCCACATTCTCTTCAGCGATGTTCAGTTTAGAGTTTAATTTGTGAGATTTTAAATTTCAATTGTTTTGTATAGTTTTTCAATTTCTGGAGTTTTAATTGGTTCTTTGTCCCACCTAACTTACTTCGTTTACCTTTGTTTTCTTTTATGAGCTTTTTTCTTTTTAAAAAAATAGTAGTAGGTTTTTTTTTTTTAATTCTTCTTTGAAGGCTAAACACTTTTATTTTTAAAAGTAATTTCCAGATTGTGGTATTGAAAATAATACCATTTTATCTGTAGTGAATTAATCTCCCAACTATAGATTTTATTTGCTATATACTTCTTCCCTCCCCTCTTCCTACTTTCCTCCCTCTCTCCCTTCCTTCCTTCTTCACTCATTTCCTCCTCCTTCCTTCCTTCTTCCCCTATGGCATCTCTGATATGTTTGTCTTATGGTTGTCTCCACCTTGTCTCCTAAGTCCTCTGGTTCAAATCCAGGTCTTAAACTGGCGACTCAGGGCTGATAGTCCACAGTGCCATTAGACACTTCTCAAATTTGGCCACTTGGTGAGTTGGACTAGATCTAGCCTGCAAGACTGCTTTTTCCTATTCCCTTTAAGACGTAGCCCATGGCTGCAGTCAATAGCAGTATTATTCAGGTTCTTATCTTGAGTGGGGGTTTGGTGATATGGGGAGATAAGGGAAGGAGAGAGTCCTGTCATATACTTGTTCTTAAATACTTATTTCAAGTACTTTTTCTTAATGTTAGGTCCTGTTTCTCTATAGAAGTTCAAGTAGATTCTGTGTTTGGAGGGTGCCTTAAAGGGAGTGCTAGTCTTAGCCAGTAATCTCAAGGTCTTATATTCTTCTAGCATGTGTGTGTATGTGTCTGTGTGAATGTGTGTAGATTTTTTCATCCAAGGTTGGGGCTCAGTGGTACATTATGTTAATGGCTCTGAAATAGAATTTTGTCCATAAGAGGTATAATCCAATGTTGGAGGAGGTCATTGAGAGAATGTGACCACCACCGGTTGACCTGCAGGATAGACCTGGGCAATCAGAGCCTCCTCACCTTCTCCCCTGTCCTTGGAATGCACACTCTGCCTACTGTTTCCACAGTGGGAACCGTTCCAGTGCCATAGCCTTGAGACAGTAAGGTGTTGTTGAGACCATCTGGACTGTGAATGGGATTGAACCCAGTTAGGGCCTCTATATAAACTTTGAAGATTCTGGCAGGCAGGTTCAGAGATCTACTTATCTTGTGGTCTCTCAAGACAAACCTCATAAATAAGTTCCCTTGCTTATTAAACTTGCTACCTGCCACTGTGGAGTAGTGGTCTGCCTTCTTTGAATAAGGGGGCCCATTTCAGAAGCTGCCAACGTTGTGAGCTAACATTCAATCACCCAACGACCATTTTAGTCAACACATACTGTGCTAAGTAGAATACTACTTCTTGTGGGAATAGAGAAGAATAAAGTAGAGGCTTCCCCCTCAATGCTTTCTTAGGCCAGTGGAAGAATAAGAGTAGATAAACTCCCTTGTCCCTGACTTTGCTGCAAGATTGACCTATGCCATTTCAACTTGATTTTGAAATTTTGGAAATGATTGTGGACAAGGTGGTTCAATCAATAAGCACATTGCATTGGAAATTTCAGAAAAGTTCTCCCCAGGTCTGTGATGTCAGTTACTTAGGAAAAGGAAAGGGTGAGGCCCCATGTGTACGTCAGAGGATTGCATAGATTTGGTTAGCACAACTGAAAGGGTTCAGCTTTTTCTCATCTGCTCCAAAAAAAAAAATCAGCACGGCTTTTGATATACTTATGAAGAGAACTGAAACTTTGAAACTCTAGTTTTTATTTAAAGAAATCAGACCTAACCGGGATTAGTAAGCAGCGCCCAGATTAGCTTTATTAGTAATAAATAGTGAGTCAGAAAGGAGAAGCACCATCAGGAGAACCAGCAGCTGTGCCCAACATGTGCTGTTTTTACCCATTTTTATCTTTCACTTACATAGTTTTTGTAAAGAGGCAAGCAAGAAGGAAAAGACAGATGAAGTAAAGCAAAAGAATTGAAGGAGAATGGTTTAAGAGGGAAGAAATATTCCATAAAACAAAGAGCAGAGAGGTTTATTTAGGATAAGAAAGAAAATGAGACAGGAAGTCAGAAAGAAAATAAAATCAGAACAGGAACAAATGAACAGTCCTTCCCTTCACATGCACGGAATATTCTATATACAACATCCTTCTTTAACTTGCTAGTCACCATCATATATATTCAAGAGAAAGCACACCACAAAGACATCCTACTTTTCAGTACAAGCAGGAGGATAGCTCCTAAATAAACTCATCTCTCATTCTCCCTGTTCCCGCAAGTCTGAAACAGATTCATTCTCCTAGGAATAGAAATTATGGAATCTTAAGTGTAAGACAATAATCTGGAAAAAGAGAAAGGAGAGAAAGGGCAAAATTTTCTTTTGTTTGCAAATCTAGTGTATTAATTGCATTCCTGGGAGACTTTCTGGACAGAGCCTCTGGTAAACAAATTAGATATAAACCGAAGGCGAGGGCACCAAGGTCACTATGGTGAGGGAACATCAAGTGACAGGCGCTGGGACCCCCGATGCATGGCTTGCAGAGCAGATGTTCGCAAGGATGCAGTGATTATTGAACTGGTAATAAAAAAGCATCAGCTTACAGGCAGCCACGATGGATGCTGGTAATTATAAAGCATCCCCTGGGAGGAAAATGACACAAGTCAGCCACAACTCCGCAATCACCGGGGCATAATTAAAGCTCCAGTAACAGTTGTTAATAGGGTGCAAATAAAACAGGGGGAAAATTTGAACACAGCCTTTTTTTTTTTCTTTCTTTCTTTCTTTCTTCCTTTTTTTTTTTCCTTAAGAGACGGCAAAGGGCAATGTAATTACAGGGATAGCAGATTTTATAATTTTGCTGCACATCATAAAACAAAGGGTTGGGGCTATTAGGTGGTCATAGATATTTAAAGTATGGAAACCCAGATATACCTAGATAGATATATATATAAACATACATATATTATATATATTATATATATATTTACACACACCAAAGGGAAAAATTGTGTTTGCTCTTTGAATATGTAGTATGTGGGGGAGAACAGATTTTTAAACAGAATGTTTATATTCTAATTTTCAAAATGGTAGAAATACAAATATGTAAAGAAAACGGAATACATGTAAATATTTGGCCATTTCATCCTTTCCGGAAGATCTGTAGTGGTATAATGTGCCAAGCTATATGATACTGTTGGTTAAAATGGTTTAGATATTGTTAAATAAAGTCAGCAAATCACTTATAGTGTTGAAAGTGTCACTTTTTCACAGAATGCTGCCAGCCACTCCCTAACCTAAAACATTAAGCAAAACAGGGCTCATTTTCCATGGGCTAAATCACGGAAGCTATTTGCCAGTACAGCTCCTAAGAAAAATCATCTACACCATTGCAACCCAGTTGCTTGGGCGATTGGGCAACTAACTATGCATCAGGGTATGCATTATCAATTAGGCCTATGTGTAGATCTATTTTAAGAGGCACACGGGTAGTGCAACGTGAAGGAAAGGAACCCTCTTGAGCCCCTATCTAGCCAGTTTTCCATTCATGGATATTTGAAAGATTGAGTTTAAAGGGCTGACAAATATAGAAAACAAACTCTATATCCTTGCACTAAACTTCATGTGAGAAGTACATGAATGCCCATGTGCATTACGTTTCAATAAATTGTAGGAAATAAAAGGAAAGGGAATAGCAATTTTCAGTAGAACTTCTAGGTTTTAACATGATCACAATTAACTACCAGAAAGCTTTCTCGTGCTTCCTTTTGGTATTTGGAGAGCTGGCCAATTAAAACATATCTACACACTGATGTATTTGGTATGGAATGCGCGAAGAATAAATTATATTTCCAATATGAGCATAGATTCCTAGAGCTGGAGAGGACCCAAGAGTTTATAACCGTAATTACTTTTGAATACCTACTGTTTGCAATGCACTGGTAAACGTTTAAAATGTACTAAGAGACAGTATCTGCCCCCACAGAAGACTCGACATAGACCCAGGGAAAGTTAACAAATGATGAAAGGTGAAGTCCTTGGCTTTTTTGGGCCCTCAGTTTGCAGAAAAATAATAAAAGCTTCACGAGCAACTTCTGTTATTCCGAGAAAGATTCAGAGGCACAAGATGTACTATCCCAGGACTAAGATATAAACGAATGTGGATATTTTGACTTTGGTGAGGGATAGGGCTTCCTTTAATTGGGAATTATGTCCTAAAGGAGTATAAAATGTACAATCGCAGGGTCCATCCTGAAAGGAGTAGAACAAAGAGGAGGAGTGAGGAGAGAGAAAAAGGATATCCTATTTTCACCTAAGGGAGAGAATAGGAAAGAGTGTTCTGCAGGTGGCTCAGGATTCTATAAGGAAAAGGGGGGTTATAATCAAATAAGTGGGAATGCTGTTTATTGCATTTCCCTCTTGGAGATTCACAATCACATTAGCCTATTAAATGCTCTGATAAAATCCTGCAGGGAGACTATATATCAAACTGGTGAAATGTGCAGCCTGGCTTTGGAGCTAAATGGTCTTAGTTTGAACCTCAGCCCTGCCAAAAACGAGGCAAGTTACCTACACTAATCAAAATAATAATTAAGACAACCCTACCCTTGGTTTCGTCAACTACAAAATAGGGAGGAATATAGTGTCTTCCTCTGGGTTGTCGTGAAGATTAAATAACACATTCCATATAAGGTATTTAACAAGGTTCCAAGTGCATAGGAAATGCTTGGAATATTATCTTAGATATTATTAAAATTAATTTTATATTACATAATAAGCCAACCTGTTTAACTTTTGTTGACTTTGGTATTTTCTAGCCTTTGACTATGGAACGATCATTTAAGAAATACCTACAAATCTGAAGATACGTTACTAGTTTTTTTTGGATAACAGATTTAAAGCATTGGCCCTGTGAGGGAATCACATGGTCCAAGGGAGATACTTATGACTTACTTCTCCCTCCACCCTGAAGTTATTCAAGTTTTATAGGGGAACTGGTGTTCAGGATGAGAAGAACAGTAACTTTGGGGCATCAGAAGAATGAGTAGAAGAAAGCAAGTGGAGGAAGGGGTTTAATAAGGAAGCAATAGACCTTATAATCTATTTCTGTTTTTGTAATTGTTGGCAATAATTGAACAATTCTCTTATGTTTCATTTGTAAAGTTACCACTATCTGTTTATGTCTGTCTCTTAAAACTCAATCATTACATTGTCTAAAGACATTCCATTATTTATCTTTGTATTTTTAGTAACTTCCCCAAGGCTTCAAATAAAGCCTTCAAACTAATTCCTTGGATGGAGAAGCAACAGATTATTCTCCCATTTTCCTTCTATCTGATCTTGGGCTTCAAGAACCCGCACTTCTACTCTTATTTCTGTTTTCTTATTTATTTCTCTTTCCTTTTTGCCCAAGGTATGGAAATGTAGAAGGATGAAAAATGTGAACAGAGTGAGTTAATTGGGTGAAGGGTAGGTGAGGAGGTTTGCCAAGATAAGTGAAATAACCATCATGGTCCTTCATTTTCCCTGATCCCAAAGCAAACTGAAATAAAAAACGGTCTAATGTAACTTCTTCCAAAACTTTCTAAGACGATGATAGAACCTAGGAACAAATCGGAATGAATGTGCTAATGTGTAAAAGAAAATTTCCTTGGAAAAATATTGTCGTTTTTAGTATATCAGATATAAATTCAGGTATTTGTGTCCCTTTTTTTAAAAGTAAGATTTTAAGGACATTATAAAGTGTTTGTTAACAGTAGTTTTCAACTATTATATAAATTGTACTTAATAATATCTGTTTTAGATTTCAAAAAGTCCTGGGATAAAAAGTATTAATTTTAGGGAAGGCTTTGGCTAAATTATAACATTTATGGCTTATCCCAAATAATAGACAATTCTATAAATTTCTTTTGTTCCCACAATAGTTCAACATAGAGCAGACTATTTTGACATCAGAGAAACAAGAGCTAGACACAAAAGAAGAGAAAATACAGATCAGATTATTTTCAATTTTTTAAAGTGGTTCAAGAAGTGGTCTAAAATTTTTTTCTCTCAATGCCTACAATTTCAACCCGTCAATGTGCTTAGGATTCTTGCCAAGAAATTTAGCCAAATTTGTTTTAGATTTCTGATAGGACATCTTTATAGCAGATTTATTTTTAATTCTTCCTCTAGGGGATTAGTGCTTTATTATTATTTTTTAATTGTATGTACCTCCCTGGGATATTACTAATCCCTAGGTTCATAATATGAAAAAAAAAAAAAGCCTCTTGGCTTGTCATTGAACAAAGCTGGAAGAAAACTGTTAACCAATTCTATTCAATGAAACTTTAAATAGTATTTTAACTAATGGGGTAATAAATGTTCATTCATTAATTTTGGTCAACAAAATTAATGGTTGTGTTTTATATTTCAGTGGCTACAGAAAATATTGAGGATGCAGTGATAATTAAGACAGTCCCAGCCTCAAGAAGCTTTCAGTCTACTGGCATGTTAAGAAAACCCAATACTGTGCCTTTTGGGCTATTGCTATGGGTGCTATGGAGCAGGACGAGGAGGGAGAGCCTGATAGAAAAGCTATAATTTAAATTGAATCTTAAAGGATAAACTGGAAATACAGAAGAAGAAGTGGGTTTTGTGGGGGAGTGATAAGGGTTACTCCCTAGCTCTTTCCTTGGCTCTTTTTCTTTTTCTAGAAATTCTCACTTCCCAAGACATCTCTTCAAACTACATGATGGGCACTTCTGTGCATCTTCATGTGATTACTACATTTACTTCTTTAGCTCTGACCTTTCCCCTAAATTCTAGATTCATAGCTAACTGCTTATCTAATATTGCACCTGGGTATTTAACATCACATTTTAGGTGTTTAAAATAGAGCTGCTTTTAACCACCTGCTCACCAATTTGTTCTTCCTCTAGTGTTCCCTGTCACGTGAAATGGCACCACTTTTCATCTCGCTCCTAGGTATCTCTTGCACCGTATTACGTCCAATCTCTCAGCAAATTCCATTGGCTTTGCCTTCAGATTATATCCTGAGTCTGACCACTTACTGCTACTGCTCTGCCCAAGTAATTTCTGCTCAGGATCACTGCAATAGTCTCCAAAATAGTTTCCCTGCTTCTCTTCTCTTCCCATTCCTGCAGTGGGCCCATTGCTCCTTTTGAATGATAAATCAAATCATGTCACTCCCTAGCTAAAAACCTTCAGTGTTTTCGTATTAAAGAATAAAACCCAAAGTCCTGAGCATGGCTCCTAACCCTGCCCACGATCTTGTGGGATCTCCTCACTCATCTGTTTCGAATGCACTGGCCTTCCTACTGTTTGTTGAACATGGACGCCACACCTCAAGAGTTTTGCACTTGTTGTTCCTTGTAGAAAATGTCTTTCCCCCTAGAGCCCACATGGCTTGTGTCCTCTACTCAAGTCTCAGCTCAGAAGTCAAGCTTTGAAGAGGTGTTCTCTGATGAGCAAAATTAGCAAACCCTTCTTTGTCCAGCTGTCTCAGTTCTCTTGTTCTAATTCATTCTTCATCACGTTTATCACTATGTGAGTTTTATCAGAGATCTGTATAAATTCCATGGTGGCAGCAGCTCACTGTTTCATTTGCTGCTCCATCCTCAACATACAAAAGAGGGCCTCGCACGGAGTAAATGCTCAATATTATTGAAGGAGTTTTGAGTTTCATATTCTCTTGGCAAGAATGAAGAGTTGAATACATGGGTATGAAATTAGATAGAAAGATCTGGTTTGGAATAAGAAATATCCAACGTACGGTAAATTACTTAATTCAGACAAAAGGTGAATGTGAGCTGTGTAGTTAAATTCCTAAAAGATGAGAAAGGTAGAAGCCCATAGAAGTCCACCTTCTTCATTTAGTAGTTGGTCTGTGTAGAAGCAAATGTTGTATTAGCAAAGTTGTAAAATTCCTGCCTCTGTGACTGGTGAGGTTGTTCCTTCCCTCCTTCCCTGCTGCCTCCTGCTACTCCTCCCAGAAGCATGTTTTAGAATCTGCTTCATCTCACTGAGTCTCATCGAACATAGGAAGGATACTCTAGTTCAGCAGTTGATTCAAGAATCAAGGATATGCATGTGTTATATATGTATCGATACACATAGGCGATATATAATACGAATCTAAGTTAGAAGGTACTACATGACTTCATCGTAATGATCAAATACCCTGAGAATTTGCAAGACGGATCTAAGCTGGAGATTCAAGGGAGGGAGAAGGCTTCAAAAAGGCATTCAAGTCCTAAACTGATAGGTAGGATTTATTGAGGCAGAGAAGAGGACAGCTTGGACAAATGCATGGAGGTAGGAGGGCATAGGATATATTTGAGGAAACATATTCTCAGCCAGCCAAATCATAATCTAAGAGTTCTTATTTTAATGATTGAAGTTATAGGACATTCTTTGCTCTTATTTGCTTTTTCCTCATATGTCAAAGAAAATAAAATGCGAGTTATTTCCATTGTACCTTAGGGCATCATTATGTGGCAAAAGGCTATGGTTTTATTTAGCCCATATGTGTCTGAATGTCAGTGCTGCAGTCTGTGTTGAAGGAGTTAAACCAGCAGTAGTTTATTAATAATGTTGCCAATTTTACCCAGACTCAAGGCCACACCCAAGACAGTGACTTCTGGTATGATCTGGAAAGTGTCCTTTTAGGAAATAACCCTCCCCCACCTTGCTGTTTCTGCAGTTCCAGTCCCGTCTTTTTGACTTGTCAAAGCTTTCTTTAACAGTGATTCCGCACATCATTGCCATAACAATCGCCTGGGAAACGGTTTAATACGCAGCACTTTTGTCAATCATTGGGCCCAGAAATATAAAAGTTTAGCATGGTGTGGGACCAGGAATCAGACTTCCAGAAACACGGCCTTAGAGGACAAACAACTTAGAAAGCTAGTTGTGATTTCATTTAACAAAATTGTTTTCATTTTAATAGCCGTTCAGAAGCAACTAGCATTTAATAAATAAGGATAAGAAACGAGAAATGGAGCTTCATCCTAAGTAGGTGTTCATTGAGTGAAAACACCCGCCACCTGCAAACAAAAGTACTCATGGGCTATTTCTGTTGTGTAGTAGGAGAGGGATGCCCAAAGGCGGAATGAAGCCCTGAAGATTCTCTGGTTACTTCAGGGCTACTTTTTTTTTTTTTTTTTTTTGCTAATTTTTGCCAATATTTCTGTTTGAACTGTTTCATATGGCTTCCATCTTCTTTCCACTGGGCATTTCTTACATATAGTTTAGACCATTTGGGAATCTACTGAAGAAGCGTTTGTTTGAAAATTGAATGACAGTATTTTGGTATGAGAAAACTATAATGTGTAAATATTTCTGTTCAGTTTACTAAGAGCCAAGTGAATTTGGAAAAGAAAACTGTTTCTACGCAATATTTTTTCTGGTCAGTTCTCTATAATTGTCGAAAATTTCTTTAAAAACCCATCATATTCTATTTTTTATTTTTTATGATATTGCTATTTCTCTGTGCTTGGGGCTTATCAACTATATGAACGCACGCATGCCTCTTAGACCTAGTTGCTACTCTTTGGCAGCCCCGCTTGTCAGAAAGACTTATTCACTAGTCTCCATCAGTTTAAGCACTAAGAATAATGTCTTTGGCTTGACCAGCAAGCTATTTTATTGTCTAACTAAATGTTTAATCTTGGCAGAAGCTCTTCATAACTCCTCCTTCATAGCAGCACCAGTGACACTTCTTATTTTAACAGTGTCAAATTATGCCCAATTTATTTTGTTTGATTTCCTTGTTGTGAACTGTTATGTGTTCTCCAAGCCTTCTTTCTGGAAGTTAACCCACAGCAGGGAGACACTTGTCACAAGGTGACTTTACTAGCAGTACTTTCTCCTTAGTGATAGAATTGGCTCACCTGCCAGCTTCAAATGGCTTCCCCCAAACACATAATGGCTGCCTCCCGCTGAGATCTGAGGCAACCTCCTCCATCTTGGAATCTGGCCAAAGTGACACTGCTGAGATACACAACTAGGAACTTTGTTATGTTTTCTGATGTGGAAATGGGACAAGGGAACGGTGAGCAAATCTTAATTTGAGACTCTCCTTGGTGGACACATGTTATAATCTTAAAGTTTAAGTAGGAAAAAAAAATTCTCCATTTAACTTGAGGTTTAAAAATAGGGATATAATCTTGTAAAGGGAGATTTGAACAAACAAGCAGTCAATTTTAGAGATCTGAATAAAAGTCCTTAAAATGTATGACACATAGTGTTACCACCTAGAAACTTATAGCTATTTTTGCAACATTGGAATTTTTGTTCAGTCGTATTATGAAATGTTTTGCTATTTCTGCATTACAGTCAAAAAAGGTAATCTATTACCTTCAGAAAGATACTATGCCCTAAAATAGAATATCTGTAAGTATCATATTTTGACTTATTATAGTTTATTGTGTTGGAATTACTGCAGATTAATTTTCCATGACTGGAATTTCTTGTGACAAGAGATTCTAGAATCTAAGTTTTAAGGAGTTAGTCATTCTCTTTGTTTGGTTGCTTTGGTTCTCATCTCAATAGTGATGATTTTCAGTTTGTTTGAGGCCAAATTATAGAGATATGCATGCATAGTTCCCATTAGTGTCAATAGGAATTACGCACAGTGACGGAAGAATAGACCCCATATGTTTATGAGAAATGAATGATTTGAAGCATCTGTGAAACATTCTTAAAGGCATCTCTATCACTGCATGCAATCACAGCAAGGTTTTTTTTTTTTAAAAAAAGAGAGCAAAAATATTTCCCTCATTATGTAGGCTTTAAGGAACTCATCACTATGACTAAACTATGCATTAAAAAAAACTATAGCTTTAAACAACACACTACCTAGAACACTTCTATAGGTATCAAAGTAACTTTAAAATATGGACATTCTATTTAAAAAGTAATGTTTCTTTTGCGCTACCTTGTGTGTGTATGTGTGTATGTTGTGATCCCATTTTTAGCATTTTTATTATAAAACTGCACTCAGAGATTACAGAGTCATGCTTAGCAGATAGCTTTTAAAACTTTTTATTTTGGAATAATTTTAGATTTACAGAAAAGTTTGCAAAGATAGTACAGAGAATTCCTGTGTATGCTTCACCCATTTTCCCCTAATGCTAACTTTTTGTATAATCATGATGCATTTGTCAAAATTAAGAAAGGTACATAGGTTTGGTATAATTAGTAGATTTTATTCAGAATTTGCCATTCCTTTTTCTGTTCTAGCATCAAATCCAGGATATCATGGTGCATTTAATCCCCCTGTCTCTTCATTTGATCCTCATGGCGGTTTCTCTAGTCTTATTTTTCATGACATTGACAGGTTGGGGGAGTACTGGTCAGATATTTATTTTGTACAATATCCCCCAATTTGAATTTGTCTGTTTTTTTTTTTTGTTTTGTTTTGGGGGGGTTTTTTTGTTTGTTTTTTTCTTTTTTTGTGATTAGACTGGGGTTACGGTCCTTATGAAAGACCATCACAGAGGTGAAGTGCTTTTCTCATCATATCAGGGAGTTAGTGTTATCAACATGACTTACCAATGGTGATATTAACCTTAATCACCTGGCTAAGGTAATGTCTGATAGGTTTCTCTAGTATTAAACTACAGTTGACCTTTGAACAACATGGGTTTGAACTGCATGGGTCTACTTATACATGGATTTTTTTTTCAATGAATATGGTAGAGTACTGTAGATGTATTTACTTTTCCTTATGATTTTCTTTTTTTTTTTTTAAGATTTTATTTATTTATTTGAGAGAGAACAAGAGAGCAACCACAGGGGGATGTGGCAGGCAGAGGGAGAGAGAGAAGCAGACTCCCCGCTGAGCAGGGAGCCCAACATGGGTCTTGATCCCAAGACCCTGGGATCATGACCTGAGTCAAAGGCAGACACTTAACCAACTGAGCCACCCAGGAGCCCCTCCTTATGATTTTCTTAATAAAATTTTCTTTTCTGTAGCTTACTTTATTGTAAGAATATGTTACATAATACATATAACATATAAAATGTGTGTTAATTGACTGTTTATGTTATGACTAAGACTTCTAGTCAATAGTAGGCTATTAGTAGTTAAGTTTTGGGGGAGTTGAAAGTTATATCCAGATTTTTGACTCTGTGGAAGGGGTCAGCACCACTAAGCCTTGTGTTATTTAAGGGCAAACTGTGCTATTTTTCCTTTTTTATACTCAAATCATTGTCAGTGATGAGTGCAACTTACTCTCCCTCAAGAGGAGAGAAACTAAGCTCCACCTCTTGGAGGGAAGACTGTCTACATATATTATTTAAATTTCTTCTATAAAGATGTCACTTTTAATTTATTTATCTATTTATTCATTCAATCATGTATTTGTATCAGTACTGGCTCAAGGATATTCATTTATTTTTTGGTTATAACTCAATACTATGGTCATTAATTTTGATGCTCAAACAGTAGCTTTGACCAATGGAAGCTCTTTTAGGTTGGCTCCTACATCCTTTTTTTTTTTTTTTAAGATTTTATTTATTTTTTATTTGGGGGGGAGGGGTAGAGGGAGAGGGGAGAGAGAATCTCAAGCAGACTCTGCACTGAGCCCAGAGCCCAATACAGGGCTCAGTCCCATTACCCTGAGATCATGACCTGAGCCGAAATCAAGAGTCAGGCACTTAATGACTAAGTCATCCAGGCACCCTGGCTCCTACATCCTTTTGACATGCTTCCATAAATTTTTGAGCACTTCCTATTTGGCAGTATAAGATGCTACACAGGTTCATCTTATATTTTCTCTGTCCCAGTTCTAGAATCAGCCTTTCTCCAAGGAGAAATGGATCCTGTGATTGGAGCATGATATTTACAAAACAAGATCTGGGTGCTGGGTGTGCTCATTGTTACTGGGGTGCCACTGCATCTATACCCCCTCAGTAGGCAATGTTAGAAATATTTCATGTAAATTTACATACATTCACACATATGTATCTATCCATCTATCTATCCATCCTCCATCCATCAGTATGTTAAAATAACTATGACTTTATGTTGACATCTATGACTCTAATCCAGCATAACAGGGTTCATTCAAATTTGCCCCCTCCACTTATTTATTTGTATTCTCTTTCTCTTACAACAAGATATCTGTCTCCTATTATCATCGATTTATTTACTTATTTGTTCAAATCTGGCATATGTATAGCTGCAGAATTGCTAACTCACTGCCTTGTGAGAAAAACATGTACCATTTAAAGTACAGCAATTATGTGCAGTTCTTTTGGTTTTTCCAATGTCAAGTAGAATTAGCATTTTCTAAAGGTACTTAGATTAGTTCATTCTTGCCCCATCACTCCCTTCACTGAGTTTATGTCATAGACATTTATAATGAAGTTAGATTCACTTGTTACCACCTGCATTCCATCCTGAATCTCCTTCAACATCCTAGTTGATTTTTAAAAACATTTAAATAAAGTGGTATGCAATTCTATGCCCCCCTTTCTTCTGTTTTCTGTAGGTTTAGTTTGCTATTCTTTCTCTAGTCTGAAGTTGGAAGATTAGTTGTTCATTTTAGATCTTAATTCTTTTCTAATATGAGCACTTAATGCTATAAATTTCCCTCAAAACACTGTTAGCTGCATCCCACAGACTTTGACATAATGTATTTTCATTTTCCTGTAGTTCACAATATTTTAATTTTCCTTTAGTCTCTTTTATCTAAAATTTATACAGTTATTCCAGCTTTCTCTTGGTTAGTGTTTGCATGCTATACTTTTCTCCATCCTTTTACTTTAACAAATCTGTGTCTTTATACTTAAAGTGGGTTGCTTTGAGATAGCTTATAATTGGGTCTTACCTTTTCATCTGTCCAACAATCTATTATTTAATGGGTATGTTTAGATCATTCAAATGTAAAGTGATTATTGATATGGTTGAATTAAAACCTACCATTTTGTTAGCCTTTTACTATTTTGTTTTATTAGTTCTTTGTTTCTTTTCTCCTTGTTTTCTGTATTCTAGGGTTTACGTGAACATTTTTTATAATTCCATTTTATCTCCTCTATTTATTTACCATTTAGACATCTTTTACAAACTTTAATGGTTTCAATACGATTTACAATATGAGTTCTAAATTGTAAGTCCATCTTTAAATAATTTTATACTGCTTCATGTATATTTCTAGATCCTCTTAATAGTATTTTTCCAATTCCTCCTTCCTGTTCTTTGTGCCATTTCTTTGTTACTCATTTTATTTTTACATATGATATAAACACATAAAGCATTGTCATTAGTACTGATTTTAAGAGTCATTTAACTTTTGTAGAAATTAAAAATAAGAACTAGAAAAACAGATGTTTTACTTTACTTATTCTATTTCCACATTCTATGTTTATTTGTGTATATCTAACTTTCTGTCCTATATCATATTCCTTCTGCTTGAACAACTTCTTTAAACATTTCCTCCAGAGAAGGTCTGATGAAAATGAATTCCCTCAGTGTTTTGTTTTATTTTCTGAGAAATTCTTTAGTTACCATTATCTGTTGAAGGATATTTTCACTGAGCATAGAATTCTAGGTTGAGAGTTCTTTTTACCTTAAGCGCTTCAAATGTAAAACTCCATTGTCTTTTTTTTTTCCTAATGAGAAGTTTACTCTAATTCTTATCCTAGTTACTTTAGAGATAATGTTGTTTCTCTCTCTCACTGCCTTCAAGATTTTTTTATTTTTGCTTTCAGCAATTTGAAAACCATATGCCTACGTGTATTTTTATTTTAAATTTTTTATTCTCTTTGGTGTTCTCTGAGCTTCTTAGATCGGTGGTTTGGTGTCATTATAATAATTTTGGAAAATTCTTGGGCATTATATCTTCATATTTTTCCTTTGTCCCATTTACTGTCTTGCTTTTTCCTTCTGCGATCTTAATTACACATATGTTACACTGTTTGAAATTACCCTGTAGATCTTGAATTCTTAGCTCTGTATTTTTTCCTCCACCTTTTGTTTTTAATTTGTATTTCTGTTTGGGTAATTTCTACTGACATATCTTTAAGTTCACTGGTTTTTTCCCTTGGCTATATCAAGCTTAGTTTTGAGGACATCAAAGAAATTCTTTATTTCTGTTATTGTGTATTTGATTATTAGCATTTTTGCTGGTTATTTCTTATAGTTTCCACCTCTTTGCTGAGATTATCTATCCAAATGCACATTGTTTATCTTTTCCTTTAGGGTCTTTAACATATTACTCATAGATATTTTATATTCCTTGTCCAACATCTAGTCCTATCTGAGTCTAGTTCTTATGATTTTATTGTCTCTTTCGTTTTTCCTAGCCTTTTTTTTTTTTTAATGCTTCATAATTTCTTGTTGAAAGGCAAATATACCGTATAGGACCATTGATAACGACGTTCATTTTTTTATGCTTAGAGATGAGCATGGCTTTCCTTTTGCTAGGTGTTTGTGTTAAACCAGTTAGGTTTGGAGTGGGTTTGGAGTTTGTTATTGCTATGTTTACCCTCACTGCGTCAATTTTTCTATGTGATTCCCTTACTTGTTTCTGCCTTTGGCTTTGGGTGTCCCTTTGTGCCATGTTCGAGGACACTGTCTCCAGCTGCTCCCACAGCTGTATTCCAGTTATTTTTCCTGCACACTCAGCATGATGGTGGTGGTTGGGGAAAGGAGACATTCTTATGTTTTGATTAAACCTCAATATTAGAGAGGCCCAGATGTGATGCTGTGTGAGCCTAGCAAATATTCATACGTATTCCCCAGGAAGAGAGCTTATCTCTGCTCCTTGTCTTACCTCAGGGCAGTGGGTTTCTACCAGTGTTTTCAGGTTATAGTTCCGATGTCTTCCCAAAGCATACTGAAGCTTTTTTTTTCTTAAGGGAGATGCCTTTGAGAAGAGTTTCACAGTGGCTTCTGTTCTTTCCCGCAGCCAGCTCCACGGGACAAAATTACTTAGGATTCTTTTTGACTTTCTTTTTGAGCTTCCTGGAGTAAAAATCTGCAAGAAGGTGCAAACCCCTTAGATCTGTAGCCTCCCCCCCCCCCCCAGTGTTTTGTATTTTCACACTAGCCTATACTAAGTTTTAGCATTTGTTAGACATTTCTTTTTTAAGATTTTATTTTTAAGTATCTCTGCACCCAATGTGGGGCTCGAACTCACAACCCCGAAGATCAAGAGTTGCGTGCTCCACTGACTGAGCCAGCCCGGTGCCCCTCATTAGACATTTTCTAACTTAATCTTCTTAAACAGCTGATTGGGTGGTTAGGAGTGTCTTTCCCAGGTAATCAAAAGCTCTGTTCCTGTTTCTTCCTGCAAGTACTTGTCTTCCTCTAGGTTTGATGTTAGTTGCTTGTCTTGCAAATTCAGTGCTCTGATGGGTTCAAGAAAAGTCCTTCTTGCAGTTTGTTCATCCTTTTCTTAATGTAAAGGTGAAAACAGCTCTTTTTAGCTTTCCACATTCCTGTTTGAAACTGGAAGACTTATTGTTTTTAAAGCTCTATTCACAAGTGATTTTGAATGATCAAAACAAGTCCAGCTGTTTATTTGATGGATTTGATTATTTCTTTGACTGATTTGATAGTTCATGTCCAATTAGTCAAACAATACTGTGCATGTAGTTAAAACTGGAGTATAGGGCAAAGAGATAATACATGTATAGAGCCTTTTGCCCCTAGAGTCAATGAGCATGGTGTTGTGTGTGCTCTTTTTAACTGCCTGCTTCTTTTAACTTCACTTCCATGTTTTAAAGAGAGTGAAATAAAACTCTCTCTCCTTTTCTTTCAATTTCTCCTTCATTTTATTATACACAAATCTGAATAAAAAATATAGAGAAGAATGTCATGAGGGTTTGAGCAGTCAGGTGGGCTACTACAGATTCCAAGACAAAGTGGCCTTATGTGGGGTGGTGAAGAGGACAAAGACCATGTGGCATCCTGGCCTTAATCTCTTCTGCATTATTTTTCGCTACGGAAATAGGATATCTAATGTTGATGTATTTATTAGAAATGTGGACACAAGGCTAAAAGCATTAAACATCCTTCTTTATATACTCCTTTCCCCTTCCTTCCTTCCTTCCTTCCTTCCTTCCTTCCTTCCTTCCTTCCTTCCTTCCTTCTCTTTCTTTCTTTCTTTCTTTCTTTCTTTCTTTCTTTCTTTCTTTCTTTCTTTCTTTCTTTCTTTCTTTCTTTCTTCTGTCTTAACTAACTGTGTAGACAGTCACCAGGGCCTTGGGCTATATTATAGAATTTGGACCTCAGTGCATCATAAGGACAGTTCTTTTAGTACTTAAGTCATTTCTGGGGCTCACTGGTGGCTCCTCTAAATGTGTTGGTGGTGACTGTTGTCAACTGTACCGTTGAATCTGGATGCTCCACTTATTGTTTATGGCAGGATTCCTCTTATTGACTTATTTTGTCATGCAAAGTATACTTGTTACTTCTATTTGCATCCCCAGTTGACCATCCTCCAGGGACTCTTTTGTACTATTTGCCTTAAATTTTGCAGATTACTACGTTGGACTTCAATGTCTTCCTTGATAGAACATTGTCTTCTGTGGCAAAAACTGCTAGCTGCTTGCTAAAATCTATGCTTTTTTTTCCCCCCTATCATCCAACTATGGTATATTTTTCATCCCTCTTTACAATTAGGTGAAGCCATTCGATTGGGTTCTAGTGAATAAAAAGTGAAAAATGATCTATGCCATTTCTGAGCCAACGCTTTTAAGAAGCAGATATACATCTTCCATGTTCTCCTCTCTTTCTGCTTTTAGATGCCAATGACCAAGAGGACTTTGTGGAACCACAAAGTAGAGGGAGCCTTGGCTCTGAATCGTCACATGGCAGGAAGCCACCTGCCTTAAATTCATGTGATTAAGAAATAAACACTTATTTTATATGAGCTACTTGCCTTTTTTAAATTTTTTTTTCCCTTCTATTTTAGCCTACCCTAATATATATCCTTAAGGTCCTTGATGCCTGGTTGTTCATACTCTTGAGTTCCTCCAAGCCAAAATCCTTAGAAATGCCACTCTGAGGTTCCTCTTCACCATTCCAAGCACTGGGAAAAAAGACAGACTAAAATAGTTCAATTTTTAGTTGGTGGTATATATTACAGAGATTTGGATTTCTCTGTCTTTGGCACTAATACATTAGCTAATTGCTTCCACTCTTATGAATGGATATGTCCATATTGATTTTTAAATTGTGTTTTTGCTGTCATCCGTTCCTGTATTTCCCTTCAGCACCATCCCAGGTGAGTTTAAAGTTTTCTATGGCAAAAAAAGTCAAATGTGGCGTACTTAAACACTTTCCAAATTTTCCTGAAGTTATTTTCACCAAGTCTGAGGGGGACGGCAAAATTTAAAAATCAAAAGTGATCTCATTCCCTTACCAAGATCCATGAGATTGATGAAAACAGCCTGGCCACCACCACTGATACTGCAGTTTTAGACTTAGGAGACTGCGTGCGGCAATCCTTCCCACACCCCCACCCCTGCCCTGTGCCCCAGCAAATCTTCAGATCACTTGTCTTTGCTCCACAAAAGTAACCAAGTAAGTTTCGGAAATGCTGAATTTTTTACCCCTCCACCGACCCCTTGGAATGTCATAAGGTGCTTTAGCACATTCTAGATTCTAAGAGAGACATCCTACAGCTAAAATCTGCTCAGCTTTATTTAGTCCATTTCCATATTAATATGAGTGAAACCTAAGCATGTTACAACTATTAAAGTTATTAAATTCCAACATCTCTCAGAATAATATTGCCATTATTATTTATTTTTTATTTTTGGTTTGCAATCACTCTATATCTCTTTTCAATTTTTCTTTTTCAGTTTAAGTATATTATTTATAAACTACATAGAACTGGATTTTCTTTTGTAGACCTAATTTGGCAGTTTTTATCTTTATTGGGAGATTCGTCTATTTAGTGTAAAGACCAATGTGTTGATTTTATGCCGCTCATCTTTATGAATTTATTTATTTAATCTGTTTTTCCTCTCTCTTTCCTTTTCCTTGTTTTTGTTGGTTGGATTAAGTTCTATTTATTCTATTTTCTCCATGGTTAATTTGAAAATTCTTCTCTGATTTTCCATTTAATTCATGGTTACATCCTTTTTCCATTTCTCATATTCAGACATATTTTTCTGCTATTATTTAGAAACAAGATATCATGACATTAAGCAGGATACTTTATTTCCTTTGATTTCTTATTCCTCCATAACAATGAAACTGTTGGGATAATTTTACTTCTCCCTTTCATTCTTCCCTTGCCCCACCCCACTCAAATTTCAGAACAATATTTCTTCCTCTCTTTATCACTACCCAGATTTCTAAGTTTCAATTAGATGGTTAGAATTTTTTATTCTGACTATAATTAGATTTTTTTTACAAGGTGTTTCTTCTTTGTTATTTGGTTAGAGTATGTATTTATGTATGTATGTATTGTTGATATAGATTGATTAATTAGTGTATGTCTAAAATTATCTTCCATGTCGATACATGACTAGTTTCTCTCCCTCAGTAATCTCTAGTTGGTATTCCACCATTTCTATCCTCAAATGTTATAAATGAAAAGTCTGATGACAGTTTGATTAATTTTCATTTATTGGTAATTTCTTTTCTGTCTCGATGTGTGGTTTCTGTATTCGTACTTAGATTTCAGTATTTTTTTCCTGAATGTGCCATATTCCATTTAAAAAGAGAAAAAAAAACGGTAAGATACCTAGCATTAAACAAAACAGTAAACATGCAAAATCTACATAAAGGAAACAACATGCTACTAATGTAAACATGGGAATGCTGTACTGCAAAGTAATTTTTCAGTATTACATAGACACACAATATGTTATAGGTATCAATTACTTCTAAAATAATTTTCACATTTCATGGCATTCAAAAAATTTCTTGGCAACTAAACAAACTGACTTAAAAGATATTTTGGAAAAATAAACATGCACAACTAGGTTAATTGAAAAATAGAAAAGTCAAGAGGAGATTTATACCCGATTAGATGTCAGAACATATTATAATACTTCAATAATTAAAACTATTAGGCATTCAAATAAGTATGCACATAGATCAATGGAACAGAACAAATATTCAGAAATGGCTCAAAGCATAGCAGATACATAATTAAGTGTGCCATTGCAATGAGATAAACATTTAAAAAAATTGTTCACTCCTTATCTTCTTTCTTTCAACAAAATACATTTCATATAAATCAAAGATTTAAATGAAAAGTTGAAATAATTATGTTCTTAGAAGAAAATGGATTTAAAAAAATTTCAGGGAAGAAAGCCATTTTAAATGTGACACCAAATTTAGAAATCTAAGTAAGTTGATACATTTGCATTTAAGTGTGCATGGGGGAGTGCCTGGGTGGCTCAGTTGGTTAAGCATCTGCCTTCATCTCAGGTCATGATCCCAGGGTCCTGGGATCCAACCCCCGCATCAGGCTCCCTGTTCAGCAGGGAGCCTGCTACTCCCTCTCCCTCTGCCTGCCGCGCACCCTGCTTGTACTCTCTCTGTCTCTCTGTCAAATAAATAAATAAATAAATAAATAAATAAATAAATAAATAAATAAATAAAATGTCCATGGGAAAAAGCATCATAAACACATCCAAAAGACAAATAGTAAGTTGGGAAAAAATAATTTGTAAACATACATTATAGAATAAGGCTAATGTTCTTAATATGTACAGAATTTATAAAATTAATAGTAAAATTACCAACAACCCAATGAAACAATGGGAAAGGAATATGAACAGTTTACTGAAAGGATAATCCAAACAGCTTTTTTTTTTTTTTTAAGATTTTATTTATTTATGTGAGAGAGAGAGAGCACCAGCAGGGGCAGTGGGAGAGGAAGAAGAAGACTCCTCGCTGAGCAGGGAGCCCAATGCGGGGCTGGATCCCAGGACCCTGATCATGACCTGAGCCAAAGGCAGATGCTTAACCGACTGAGCCACCCAGGTACCCAATCCAAAGAGCACTTAAAAATTTTTTTAAAAGCTTAATTTCATTCAAATAATAGATACACTATTAACCTATAATGGGAAACCACATACGAAGTTTTATATATCCTAATGCTGGTGAGAATGTGGGAAAATACACACTTTCATACATTGTTTTAGTATGAGTCTAAATTGGTGTAATTTCTAATGGTGGGCATTTGACAATTTGTTGTAAATTTGAAATACACATATTTTTTGGCCCTGAAACTGCACTTCTAAAAATGTGTTCTAAAAATATACTCACACAAATGAAACTATATGTACAAGATTTATGGTAGTATTTATTATAATAACAAAATATTGGAATCAACTTGAATATCCATTAATAGAGAAGTGGCTCTAAATAAATTATGGTATATTCATACGGTGGAATATTATGCAGGCACAAAATAGCACATTTTGATATGAAGTGACCTGCATGATACATTACTAGGTGAAAAAAGAAGATCCAGAATAGAGTGTAAGGTATTATACATGCATGCATGTATCATATATTTACCTGATGTAGTGCATAAAACCTCTTGGGGGCACTAGATAAGAGTCTGTTAAAATTGTTGCCTCCAGGGAGGGGAATTATGTGTCTGAGGAGGAGAGAGGTACGAGTGTATTAGGTTGCTAGGGCCGCCATAACAAAGTACTGAAGACTGGGTGGCTTGAATAATACACATTATTTTCTCACAGTTCCGGAGGCTTAAAGTCCAAGATCTAAGTTTGGCAGGTTTGATTTCTTCTGAGACCTCTCTCTTTGGCTTATAAATGGCCACTCTCTTGTTGTGTCCTCACAAGGTCTTCCTTCGTGAGCATACATACATGTCTCTTATGTGTCCAAATTTCCTTTTCTTATAAGGCCACCAATCAGATTGGATTCAGGCCTATCTGAATGGTCTTGTTTTAACTTACCACCTCTTTCAAGACTCGGTCTCCCATTCAGAGGTACTGCAGGTTAGAACTTCAACACATAAATTTTATGGAGGGGACCATAATTCAGCCCATAACAAAGGGTGATTTGCTTTTCACCGTAGTCCCATTTATGCTTTCTGAATTTTGTGTCAGATGATGTTATACCTTGCAAAAAATAAATAACTTCAGAGCAACGGCCATGGACCAAATGTTTATGTCCCTCACAATTCATATGTTGAAACCCTAATCTCCAATGTGATGGTGTATGGAGATGGGACTGTAATGAGGTCATGAGAGTGGGGCCCACACAATGGGATTAGGGCCCTTCTATAGAGAAACACACGAGAAAGCTAGCTAGCTTCCATGTGAGGACATAGCAAGAAGGCAGCTGTCCACCAGCCAGGAGGCAGGCTTGACTGTAGACTTCCCAGCCTCCAGAACTGTGAGAAACAAATGTGTATTTTGTAAGCCATCCAGCCTGTGGTATTTTTGTTATAGCAGACAGAATGGATGAATTGACTGAGATAATGACCGTATAATAAAATATATCAAACTGAAAGTTTGAGTTCCTATTGGCTCAGTAGAGGAGGGTTGAATACAACTTGGTATGACCATTAGTTTGAATATTAAGATATTAAAATAAACTTGAATATAGATGAGTGTCGACTTAGGAGAAAATATACCTGAATGCATGAAAAAGATTATTTACTCTATAAATTATTTACCATATGATTCCTTTAAATAGAAAGCTTTCAATGTGATTCATTTTGCAGACATTTTCAGAAATACTTCATTCCATAAAGAGAATTACACCTGAACATTTTTATTAATTTACCAGTTTAATACTGCCAAAGTAATATAACAAGATTTTCATGTAGAACAATTTTCATTCCTTGACATTCTATTCTCCTTTGAGTTACGTAGGTTATGTATCTATTTAACAGTGAATTCACACTTACATTCGAATAGAGTTTAAAATGGAATGAACAGAAATACTCTTAATGCAGTAGCCATAAAAAGACAGTTGTATATATTACTCACAGATATTGCATAGTTACCATGATAATCTCAGGACTATATGCTTCCTCTGAGGTTTTAAAGAACAGCATGAACAGTCATCTTTCTGGTTTAAGTATCGTCATGTCTAGAGGCAAGGGGTTATTTGGGTGGTTCTTAAGATTCCATTCTGCCATGTGATTACTGTAGCAACAGTTGTAAAAAGAATACAAAAGCTACACCTTCTGTAAAACTTGATACTTACTTTGGAATTTTCACAGAGATGGGTACCAAATATGTTTCATCTATTAAAATGATCAGTTTTACAACGTAAATATAGGACTACACTAGATGTTAATGAAAACAATGTGCCATCAAAAGAAGTTCCATTAATTGCTGATTTTTCATGATATTTCTTTAAAATCTAGACTTCTACACTGCTATCTCAAGAAATTACAAACATGTTTATGTTTTCTAGGGCTACATTATATCAAGCCATGTACTAACTAGCATTTATCACCAAGAATGCAGTTTATGGAAGAACTAGTTTGCAAATGGTCTTCTCAGTTGTGTGATATTTAAGTGGTGTGATTCCGTTGTAACTAAATCAAAGAGCCATTTCTCTTAGGGATGGGGTAACTCGTCCTCAAGGAAACTATGGTTTTTGAGTGATGACAGTCTCATAGAGATTTTTTACAAACGCATAAATACACGGCCATCTCTCCCCCAACTCCATGACTCCCACCTCACACTTGACAAGTACATTTGTTTATACCATAGTAGAAAGCTGGATTAAGTGTTTTGACAGTAGACATAAATTTGCACTTAACTCTGCAAGCTAGAAAAGGCTGCAGGAATTCTAGACTTAAGAAAATATTAAGTCCAAGTAAGATTACAAGGTATATGTTTACTCTAACTTTGACTGCCTAGTGCCAGATTTCTTCTTTTTGGGAGAATCAGACATCCTTTCACAAAGAACTGGAATCATACTAAATGTCAAGAGCCTGGCCAGAAAGATAAATGTAAGTTTCATTGAATGACATCACCATCAGCATATTATGATAATGTAGGCATTTTACTACGTTACTGCCACCTTCAAACCATGTGTTAACCACGACTATTTGGGGATACAGTCTATCATGTTAGAATACATCACATTTCTGGTGTTCTGCAAATGAAAATAATTTGTAAGGTCGAACACTTCAAAGTGATGTGCTGATCATTGGTGCAACAGAGATGAGTCCCAAACTAACATGTTCAAGTACCACAAATACTCTTGTTGCTGCACTGTAATTTCTCATGTGTCCCCTCAGTTACAAAAAAATACAGGAGCAATATTTTTGAGACAGTAAGTGCCATAAATTAGGTGGTGACCATTTGTTCCTACAGAAGTAATATTTTTCCATCTGCTGGCTAACAGCTTATGAACACAAACAGCAGGTTTCCCAAATGCCTGTTTCAAAATTTCAGTACAGTATTTGTTGTGTCATTTTACTTCACCTATAGAGATTGCTATCTGAATCCGCCTTTTGTAGGAAAAAAAAAAAATGGAGTCACTCACCCTATCAGCTTGTGGTGTGTGTATGTGTGTGTGTGTGTGTGAGAGAGAGAGAGGTAGAGAGGGAGAGATTTTTCTTCCTTTTAGTGTCCCTTTATTTTCCCTTTGGCTTGCTTTCTTGTCTCCCTAGAAGCCATGACTGTGTTCTTCTCATACCTTCCTGTTTTCTGGTCCAGTTTAGGCATCTAGTTTCATGCCATGTACATATCCTCTCCTGGCTATTGGTCTTACACTGGGGTTTGTGTGTGTTCCCATTTCTCCTACCAACACACCATGTGGATCTTCTTGATTCCCCGAGGATACTGGGTTCTGCCTCTAGGGTAAGCCAAATACTCACAGAAGTCACAATAACTCACTCCTGGCTGCCAAAAAGTGACACACACTTAACTTCATATATATATATTTATACTTTTGAGGGCTAAATACAATTTACATTGAGAAAATTTATCATCATACTTTCTGCAAAAGTAGGAAATAATCTACCCAGTCCTATGACTGAGGGCCGAGGGAATGGTCTTGGGAGGAGACTTAAGACTTACGTTCTTGCCAGCCTTCTGTTCTTCAGCAAACTTTTTCTTATGAGAACTAGGGTAATGCAGACCTAAGGGAGGTGGGTGGAATAGAAGTGATGTGAATTGACTGACTTCTTACTCTTAGGCATTTTCTTACCCTCACCCTTACAAGATGCATGTTTGACCTCATTTTTACTAATAAGGAAACTGAAGCTCATAGAAGTTTATGTGATATTTTAAAGTCATGGTTATTAAGTGACAGCTTAGGAGTTCCAATCTGGGTCCGAATTTGTATCCACATAGCCTTGCTATTATATTAAAGCTGGCTTTGAGGATGCAGAATGAAAGCAAAAAACGAAACACACAATGGGAACAACAAATCTCATTGAAAGATACTGAAACGTACCTAGGATATGAACAACTTAGCAGAATTAGGAAGAAATTTACCTCCCAAGAGTGCACCTGTCCAAAGGATTATTTGATATTACACTGAATCCACTGTCTGAAAAAGCACATTTTTAAGTTTTCCTTCAAATTTATAGTTTTAAATAAGCTTTCAAGATAACAGGCTATTCTTCAAATAATTCTTTTCTTACATCGAGTTTTTGGCAAGGAGCTCTATTTGGTCAAAGGACTAGCAGTTGCAGCAGAATTTCTGAACATCCTGACTCTTTATTTTGTTAAACCTGGCCTCACCCTTATCTGGGGAGGTTAATCTGGCAAACTCTTACAATAGCCCTATTCCATTAGACACTCTCTGAGCTCAGCATGCAAAGAAACACTTTGGGGTTGAACTGTCTGATTTTGGTCCACATGAGACAGTAAAGTTGATTTTCCTACTCACAACAAGATTGTATTTTCAGGAAAAAAAAATGCTTGGAGCTGGGCTAATTTGGTGCTTTTATTTCTAAAATATTTTTATTCAAGAAGATAGTAAAGCTGAGGCTTTCCCTCTCCCCTTTGTACCATCAGCTGTATTTGAAGTAGATTTTAATGTTGTTTTTACTAAGGGTCCACCTTCAGACAGCAGCTTTCATCACCAGGCTGGAGTCCTCGTTCAGCATTTTTAGAGCAGTCAGGGGTGAGGCCTTCCCACTCCCAGAGCCCCATTAATAAATGGAGAGCTGGCTCTGCAGCCACTGGCCACAGCTCCCAGCGCAGCCCCCCATCACAGCACGGTAGTAAATCAGCCCCGCGTGTTTTCCTAATTTTAGGTTTGGTCTGACTTAATCCATCTAATAGGAAAAACATCTGGTCTCGTTTTACTTTTAATCTGTTCTTTACATCAGGAACCTTATCGCCCTGGGACCAGGTAGTAACAAGAGGTCGGTTCTTGTACCTGGGCATGGCTATGTATGGTCCATGCCTAATAAGGGCCTGCTTTCCATTTATGCTTCCCAGTCCTTTATAGGCCTTCATTAACAATAAAGCATTGACATCACCATCAGTTTGGGATTGTAAATTCCCTGATTAGTGAAAAGCCTGTGTTGTGACACATTTTGGGTCAAGAGGAGCTGGGTATATAATCTGGGGTGGGGGAGCTGGTTAAAGTAATTTTTACGTGATAAATTTAGCAAAGATCTGAGTATTTAACAGCCTTCTGTCAAGGATAAATATTCTAAAGTATTGCCTCTGAGTTGAGTTTTATTTTTATATTGTTGTATTAAGGCATACAAAATATTATTTTAAAAAATGTATGGAAATATCTTAGAGGAAGCAATAAAATACTGTCATATGGAGTCAGTTTAGTTTCTGTTTATATTAGGCATGCAAGATAGCACAACGTATTTAACTCTTTTGAAAGAACCATAAAATAGCTCCATTTTAACATTTTTGACTAGAGTTAGAAGTGGTTCTGGGTTTTAGAAATCATTTAAATGAAAAGGGACCAGGGGTCATTTGGTTTCCCAAATAGCATTTTCCACTTTGTTTACCTCAGAAATGGTACTCATTTCTGATTCTTTTTTTACTTTCAGCTCTCCTTCTTCCTGATGCCCTACCTTCCAGCTTTCTCTCCCTCTTTTGTTTTTGAGAGCACTTTCGATATAGTGCGAAGGTGGATTTTCTGACTGAGCTGAGATCAGTTGTTGCAAAGACTCCGAGCTCTCCACTTGGCTTTTTACTCCTCTGAATTGGTTTTAGAAAATCACGGACAACATGAGGTAACAGCAAACTCTCTAGGAATTAACTTCAAATAGCCCCGGGCCTAAAAGCTCTTCCCAAATCTACAGTATGTTAGGGGACTTTCACTCCCCAAAGTAATGTAGCTGTTTATGCACTCCTGCCTCTGAGTTCCTTTTAACTGGGGCCTGAGGAGGAGTGCATAAGCAACATTACTTCGGCAAGCAGGAATTAATTATTGAAATCAATTATTGCGTCTTTCCGATGGCTGCAGTCAAGTCCTCAGTGAGTTGACATAAAAAATACTTGTCTCAATGGCTGTCTCTGTGAAAAGAGATTGAAATAAATCAAAAAGAAAAGGGAATGACTTTCGACTTGGTTCCCTTCCATCTCTTAGGATTTCTCAAAAACTTTACTAGTTGGGAGTTGAAAACAGAAAAGATTTTAACTCTTTTTTTCCCTACGAATGGAGAATTCTGTTTCTGCATAGTAAAAGGATTTCTCTCGTGATGTAGAGTTGTTTTGTGTTTCTTTTTTTCAAGATTTTATTTATTTGAGTGAGAGAGAGAACACAAGTTAGGGTGGAGAAGGGAGGGTCAAAGGGAGAGGGAGAAGCAGACTCCCCACTGAGCAGTGAGCCTGACATGGGGGCTTGATCCCAGGACCTGAGATCATGACCTGAGCCTAAGGCAGCCACTTAACCAACTGAGACCACCAGGCACCCCCGTTTTGCATTTCTGACATGAGTAACTCTTGAAACTGATTTGAAAGTGGCACCAGCCTTGCCAGTGTCGGTGTTGCCTGAAGGCTAAACCAGTATCTCTTGAACTTGCTGTCTGTGTCATTTGCCTCCTAATCTTTACCAGGCATGTTGTCTCCTATTTCCATTTGCTTCTTTTGGAAACACTGAGAATTTACTTGGCAGGCGCTCTCTAATGTGCTAGATAGTTTACCATTAACAGACTTTTAATATATAGGAATAAGATGGGTGAACATTTAAAGGGAGTATTTCACAGGGCTCTCTGGAAACCTTATGAGTAAGAAAAGTTCATTATGAACTCAATTTGGGCCACCAACTGTGTTTTTAATCGTGAAACTAACTTGTCATCTATAAGAAAGTGATTGACTTGCAATAGCTTTTCTAATTAGAGATAGTATGATCCTTAGAAAATAAATGAAGATAGAGTCCAAGATTGGAATATACCTGTATTCCCTAGTGCAAATTTACCACTGAATTTCAGCAGGCAAAACTTGAGGTCTCCAACAAGCTTGAGGCCTACTAACATTTGAAACTACAAGAAAAAGGGAGTGCTTTTGAGGCAAACATTAAGAGAAAGTGAGAGATTTCCCCTAAGAATAGAAAGGATTCCCCTTGTCCAGGAGGAGGAGGAGAGATACAGAACAGTAGTGAGAGTAGAGAGACCAGTAAACTCCTGTGAAAGGGGTTCAGCAGACTGGACAGTTGGTATCACCTCAGGGAAGGGATGGCCGAAATATGCACCTCAGTGGCCTCACAGAGATGCCCAGGCAGTGCCCTGCAGGAGGGCCCACTGGTCCGGGGAGCCTTATAGACAGGAACCTGGGACAGGCCAGCCACAGACTATGTGACTGCTAGCTATCACTCCCTTCCCTACGTCCTTACTCACAGGTCTTCAAAATATCCTGGCCCTATGTCAGTCTCCTGGGACTTAACCAATGTTGTAAAAGAGGGGTGCCCCCCATAGTGAGTTTTAATTTTCTGCTAACTCAACAGAATCAAGGGGTAGGGTTTGAAAGACAAAGGAGGTTGGCTTATAGAAAAATGAGATCATGTCTATTTCTTGCACCCTGAATTTCTGGACTATGATTTCTACATGTTTGAAATTCTATCCTTAATTCATATCCATTTGAATTGTCCCCGAATCTCTATAGCTCTGGACTGCTGTGTGGCTTGTCTCCTTTCTGCTGTCCTTCTTTTGAAGCTCACTATTAGCAGAGACTGTGGCACCTGAAAATTATTGCTGTGTAATCTGGATTCTTAATAGAAATTCCAGGAAGCTCAGTTCTGGGCAGCATATGTGAATTGAAGGGAAATAAATATTCTCCTTTTGGGGTCAAGAAGAGTCATGAGTAATTTAATGTTGGTATTCTCCCTTGTCTCTTGTCCTCTTTGGAGCCAGTGACAATGATTAGGGACGGGTCTCTGTCTCTTGCCTTAGTACCTATGTGAAATGTGGAATTTCCCATTCTTTTTTCTCTAGCTATACAGTTACTGAATGGACAGCTTTTTTCCTGCTTTCTCCCTTAGACCTCAATTACTGATTCATATAGCCAGAAGAATAGATTTAACAAATATATAATGATTCCCACTGTGTATAGTATTGCTCAAAGCTTTGCCCTGGAAGTGATGGATAAAATAGCACAAAATATTGAATAGGGTGGGAGAGAGGCTGAATAGAGGGAAGATGAGTGATCTGTACGGGCTGAGTTCAGAAATAACCCTCAGCAAAGCCACCACAAGAACATTAGGGGATGTCAAGAGGCTAGGTATCAAGGTAAGAGCCCACACTAAGTTAAATTTTCTAAAGTTGGAAATATGAATTCTGATAGATGTATGAAATTATTCAATCATTTGCCATGGCTTCGTTTTATTACACTAACCTTTCCCCAGAACTGCCTATTAAAAACAAAACAAAACAAAACAAAATTGTTGCTAAGATTTTCTTTATTAGGAAAGGACCTAAGAAGTATGTTTTTTTCCAGTGTTTGGGAAGCTAGCACTTGACTTGGTATCTTGCTTGGGTTCTATAGAAGCAGAGACTGAGACAGGAATTTGGGTGGACATTGTTTATTGAGAGAATGCTCTTAGGAGAAGGGAAGAAAGGAAGTAGAATATGGTGGGGAAAGGATCTCAGCAAGGAAGTGGTTCTCAGCTTGATCCCACAGGGAGCTCTGAAGCATGTATTGTACCTTGGATTTGGTATCTCACAGTGAGGTAGGAAGCTGACCTTTTGTACCTCCATGTGAATCAGTCATTGGGTAAGGGTTGTTCATTGCATCTCCTATGAGTGTGTGTGTGTGTGTGTGTGTGTGTGTGTGTGTGTGTGATTTCCCAGGTGTAGTAGCTCTCTCTAAGTAAAGTCTGTTTTTCTCCAACAGTCAAAGCAGCTTCCATTGACCCAATGAAGGGGATTTAGGCACACTGAACAGCATTCACT
The DNA here is from genome assembly GCF_024610735.1 of Ursus americanus. Lineage (NCBI taxonomy): Eukaryota > Metazoa > Chordata > Mammalia > Carnivora > Ursidae > Ursus > Ursus americanus. The sequence continues at coordinate 20,131,452 of NC_142162.1, forward strand.
GCATTTGGGATTCTCCATTTTAATATCTTTAATATTTTAAAAACTTTCTAAATTTAAAATGTTTAACATTAAACAAATATCATTTTAGCATCTTTAATAATTTTAACATCTTTTCCATTTAATATATGAAATATGCATTTCATATTCTGATGCTTTCTTAGAATTAACTCATTTAGCTCTTCAGTGGATTTCTGTTGGTAAGTGATTGAATTCTATAGTGTTCTTAAGCAATATAAATATTAGTAATCCTAAAGTCAGGTTACTTTATAGTAAGGGATGCTAGGAATAAGTTACATGTCTACATTTTAGGGATTCCTTTCCCATCCCTATTCACCCAGAAAATATGAATAGAATATGTGCTTTCAATGAAAGAAATTGTTTTTGTTTTACCCAAACTATTCCAGAGAATTAAGTAATAATCTTAATAAACAAAGTGATAGGAAGAATAAATGAGGAAAAGTAGAACTGGTATTTGGAAAACAAGACAGCAGTGGCAGTATTATGAGTCTAATATTTGGAACTGCCTTCTATTTGGAGATCAGTAATAAGATTTACAAATGGCTTGGTAGCCTCATATTTCTTACAAAACGTCACTAAGTATTAGCCAATACGTATAGAGAATATGCATCTTGGGGAAATTAATAGTTGTTTTTTATTTCTTATAAGACCACACAAGATATGGATTTCAATCTGTCAGCATTAAGAAAGAAGAGGAAAAAGGTCTTGATTAGAAGAGATCATAAATCATCATGAATTCTTGCCTTGGTTCTTCTCTGCTCTCACCTCAGTGGGCCATTTGGACTTATGCAGGAAAGCACAAAGCTCTTCAGGTTGGAATGTATTATTTTCCCTTCCAACAATGACCAGGTAAGAGTCTTTGTACATCAGTACTGTTAACGAAGGATTTGAACCATTAGCAGATTTGAAGAAGGATTCATTCCACACTGTGAGGGTTAATGCTTCCTCACTGGCTGACGAGGAACCATTTGAAGAGTTTGAAACTTGTTATTTTCACGTTGGTACTGTACATATGTCTCCAGAGTGTGGGAGCTTCATAAACAACACATTTTGATCTGAGCAGATGTACTGCATCTCAAGAGGTTGGGAAGTTCATTATTACAGACAGCCCACCTAACATCTATTTGGTCAGACTCCATTAGGTATATTAAAATACAACGTGAAATGTCTGAATGAAAAGTTTGTTTGGTGATCAGTAGCGTATTCACATCTCTTCTGGATGAGGAAAACTGTAGTCTCAAAGCAGTGGCCACATTCAAGTGATATATATTTGTAATATTGACTGCTGTGTGGGTGCTACTGACGGCTTTTACTGTTCCTAAAATAAATGTCTTCTAGCAGCACTTAATAGACATGATCTTAGCCATTTTTATATTCCAGGGAGGGACTAATGTTATTGTCCTTATAGGGTAGAAAGGAAATATGGAAGCAGACAAAGGGAATACATGGTATTCTCACATGCTTTTGATTCGTGTTTCACCTACGTGGTCACTCTGCTCTAGCAGAAATGATTCTGTTCTTCCAGGAAAAAAAAAAAAAAGTCTACTTTAGGATTAGCCAGACAGCAAATGGCATCCCTTAAAGCAAAGGGCTTAAAGAGGAAATTATGAAATATATTAAATTTCTCTCAAATGAAATATGACTCCTAGGATGGCGATCAATTTTTAGTTGAGAGGTAGTGAATGGAGGTTAAATCATGAATTCACACTTTCCCTTGTGATCATCAAATCAGCACTCTTAAATTATCTACTTTAAAGGCTCAAAGTCACTTGTTGTTTTATGCTTCTCCCATGTCCCTGGTGCTAGCATATTAATGGTCTTTGCCATGTGTAGAGTAGCAAGCTGCCAGATCAATAAGCGTGCTTAGCTGCTTGCCATTAAAATTGATCTGTACTATCCTTCCGATTGACGTCATATCCAGCTGTAAATATCATCAAGTAAGCTGTCAACTCATTTTCATTATGAATGTTTTTCATTTCAAAAGATGGACTTCAGTTGGACAGCATGTTAGGATTTTTCTTCATTATTTCTGACATTTCCTCAATGGCATCAAGTGCATCTTTAAAGGGAGATCAGGATTGGCCAAGAACTTTTAAAAAGGAGGGGGAACTAACAACAGCAACAACAACAACCAAAATAAATAAATAAATAAATAAATAAATAAATAAATAAAAGACAACAAGTATAGACAAAGATCTTTGCAAGCTAGAATGTCAGAAATTTCTAAGAGAATCAAAGTAGCAATGCTTGAATAATCTTTTTCAATATGTGAACCAGGCCCAGGAGACCTTTATGAGCACCTGGGTTTACATAAAGAAAATTATAGGGTTATATTCTTGGAAAGATACATCTTCAACAGAGCTTACCATTGGAACTTCAAAGGTATATTTGTTTATGTGATACTGACCAAAATCTCTCCCTGAGAAGAATTCTGGTTATTGTCTGTAAACCATCTTGAGAATTAGTGTCATATGGTGGTGAGGGTGCATACCTGGATGTCCATCAATGTGAAAATCCTGGAAAGGTCACAGTTTTTCTAATAGAATGTTAAACTTACCATGTGAGTTTTGTTTCTCAAGAATATTCCTCTGTCTTCATCTAGCAATAGGGAGCACAGGTCCTCAAGTCTTTGTCTACCACCCAGCTCCCACCGAACGTCTGAGAAAAGAAGCAATGTTTGTTGTAGATACTTTAAAGCTCATCTATGCCTCTAAAAATTCTAAATCAGTGTAAATATAGCAAAATATATATGTGTATATGTGTATACATAGAATATATATATTATATATGTATTATATGTATAACATATATTATGTTATAAACAAACGTGCACATAAATATATTAGGGATGATAAGATGCACACAGAAAATTAGCATTTTTCGGTTACTAGGTAGTCTGATATTACCATATTTGGACTACATTTTCACAAAATTATTACTCAATTATTTTTTTACATTAGGACTCAGTTTTTTAATTAAAAGTTATTAAAAGAAACATTTCTACAAAATTCATAACTACATTTGTTACAAAAGTAATTACAATCTGTATCATTCCATATATCCTATAAGAAATCTTGACTAAGAAATATCTTTTAGAGTTTACTGCTAAGCAAGCTTTGTTTCCTTGCTGAGAATCAAGAATCTTCTTCTTTGTTGATAATGAGATTGTTTAACTGATAGTTCCCTTTAGTGTTGGCTGCCAGGAAGCTCAGAATTAAATTTGAACTCCACCATAAAAGTTAAATAAGTATGAAAGCATATATACGTTCTGTATATATACATTCGTGATTTTATATTTTTATCATTATTATCCCTTTGCATAATCTCCTTTTAAACTATCTCAAATTCTTTGTGAAATGAGACAGGGTAAAGTAAATAAAAACAAACGAAAGATTGTTTTTCAGGGTGTTAGTTTATGCTGTCTTAAAAACATGTCAACTTCCAGTAAAAGTGAAAAACCACGAATTATTTACTTCAAAAAAGTCCACATTCTTTTTGACAGAATGTACAGAATTTATAGTACTAATAAGATCTATACTGTGGGTGCCTACTTAGTAATAGATGCAAGAATATCTACTGCATCTGCTAATCTTTCTAACCACCTTGCAAATAGTGACAGTGTGTCTCAATTTTTCTGAGGGTCAGAGAGTTTGAGTGACTTATTTATATTAAGGTCACCTACCTGGTAGGTGATAGAGACACTGCTCAAATTCCTCACATGAAATGGGGGAATAAATTCTGTAGAGTATCAGTTGCACAGTCTGGCATACTTTAAATTACAGGAATGATAAGTTCCATGTCTTGTCTATGTTTGTTTTCTTAGGCACCTGCCTGGCAAAGAGTAAATGCTGAAAGATATTTGACACATAACTAAAAGGCCAAATGAGTAAACAAATCATGAATAATATAACAAATAGCGAAATCATGTGATATATAATATAATGAATAATATAATTATATAATGCATACAATATTTCAATTATATAATATTTGAATTCACGTTAATATTTGTATTATGCATTAAAATTTAAATGATAAGTACCCATTACTTCACAAGCATTTCATAGGTGAGTTTACACAAATTGTTTCACTGAATTTCGCAGAAGATCTGTGAGGCACATGTCTAGGAAACCAGTCTCAGAAATCATGAAGCAACTAGCTGAGGATAGTGAGTGATAAAGTTGGGATCTGAATCCCCGTCTAACTCTAGAGCTCATGATCATATGAAACTTTGCTGATAAGTGATCTTTACTTAATTGATCTTTTATTTAATTCTAATGAGTGAGTTCCACATTTTACAAATCTATTCCACTCACTAACAACTACGTATCAAACTTACTTGATCACTCCTTCCTGGAGACACTTTCTTCACTTGGCTTCCAGGACCCCATACTCTGCCAGGTTTCTCCCTACCTCAGTTGGGAATCCATCAGTCTTTTTTGTCTATCCCTCCTCTTTTCTTCAAGGACTAGAATGCAGGTTTGATCCAGTGCTTAGTCCTTGGTTCCCTTCAACTCTCTGTCAACACTCATTCCCTTGGTGATATCCAGCATTATGGCATGAAATACTATTTTTGTGCCCAGCCTCCCAAATTTGTACATCTAGTCCGGACCTCTTTCCTCCTGATTGATAAATTCAAGTGTCTACTTTATATTTCTTCTTGAATTTCTACTAGGCATCTCAAACTCAACATGCCCAAATCTGAACACCATATCTTTTTCTCCTAAACTTGCTCCCCGTCTCAGTTAAAGGCAACGTCATCCCTGCAAAGTGCTCAGGCCGCATACCTTAGTATGATCCTTGACACGCCCTCCTTCTGTTTTCATACCCCACAGCCACTACATTAGCAAATCCTGTCGGTGTTACCATCTTAATGTATTTAGAATTGGGTTATTGTCTCTCGAGCAACCACTCTAAATTGACCCTTCATCATTTTTCTTCTGGATTATCAGTCTCCAACTAACTGGTGTCTGGGCTTCTGCCCTTGTCTCCTTACCATTATAAGAGCAGGCATGGCGATCATCACATTAATTCTCTGCCCCAAAGCCATATAATGGCTCTCTCTTTTACTCAGGGGAAAAGTCAGGGAAAAAGACCCTTTTGACAGTGGTCTGCAGGGTGTTCATGTCCTGGCCTTCTGTTTCCTCTTTGACGTCTTTTACCTAGCTCTGCACCTTGCTGTTCCTCAAACAAACCAAACAGGCATTCATTTTCGAATTCTCTGTCTGTCTGTTTTATCTGGAATAAGAACATTCGAGATAGGATTTTCTCAATGAGGACTTGCCTGATCACCCAATTTAAAATTCCACCCTTTCTCCCAGTCTTCAATACCCTGATCTACTTTTTCTTTTTCACCAACTTATTTCTAATATAATGCATTACTCCTTATGCTTATTTTGTTTTGTTTTGTTTTCTGTGTCAATCTGCCAGTATATATAAACTTCTCAAGGACAAAAGTATTTATTTATCAATATATCCCAGTCTCCTGAACAGTGCATGAGTCATAGTATACGCACAATAGTTGTTAAATTAATGAACTAATTCATATGTGGGAAATCCAGTGCCCTTCCGCGGTTTTATAGATTCACTGTAACTATTCTAGGACAAATCGTAGCTGACTTTTGTGATTAGAGGCAGGTACTAGAGGCAGGTCCATAGCATACCATGCCTTTAAGGTTAAGTCAGAGAAGTCTGTGCTGTAATGCAGTGTGTTCATTTGACCAAAGTGGTTTCTAAACCTGTTAAAGGCACATGTAGGCATTCCCTTTTCTTACCACTTGCCCTTTGCCACTCTGTTCATTGATTATATAACAAAGATCTAGTAAAGCGTAGGACTGCTTATTACAGTTGGTTTCTGTTTATATTTTACTGAGATAACATCCTATTTGCAGGCAGGTACAGCCAGGGTGAATAGGATTTCTCTTCCTGGCATTCATTTTTAATTCCTTGTCACTGGAAAGGCATTGTCTAAAAGTGAGGACTACTTAGAACAGGGTTTTTGTTTTGTTTTGTTTTAAGTCAGAGTCTCATACACATCTGACTTTAATTTTCATTTTGGTATATTTTATCTCAATCCTAGCTAATAGGTTGTAATTGACATGCGGTCCTTCATTGGTCATTAGGAAACCTGATTTGTGTGTGTATGCGTCTGTGTCTGTGCAGGCACAGAAATATTAAACACATTTTTAAATAAAATGTTTTAAAGTAAAACATTTTAAATAAAAACATGACCCTATAATGCAAATATTTTCATTTTAATATATTATTCTTATTTTTTTCCTACCTATATGTATATTTGCATGGTTGAATTTGTAAAGTTTGTTTACATTTAGTGTTTGCTTTCCAGATATCAATCTCACTTGTTAGTCAACCATCTATGTTGATCAGTTCTGAAGCACTGAGTTTCATAAACCCTGGAATCCAGTAACTAGAGGGAAACCCATAAAAAAAGGGGCACAACTCTCTCTTTATAATAGGCTTTCCCTTCAATTTAGTGTATTCATTTCCTTTTAAGCATTTGAGTGAGTTTCCTCTTTAACCATGAACTGAAAATGAAGTGATTAAATTTGTGACGAGTGTTATTAAGTACTCCATACTACAAATCATTTCTCTGGGTCTAAAATACAGAATGACAAAATCTTAGTAGTTTTTAGAATTTCATATCTTATTTTTAAGGAAAATGTTGGAACTTAATTTATTGCTTTATTGTTATTACTTTGCTTTCTTAAAAACAACAGGTCCTCTCTTTTAATGAGTTGCTTAACTTTCTCCGTCTTGACAAACAATTTAAATTGTCTTGGGTTTTCAATCTGTTTTGAGTTTAACTCCCCTCCACAAGTTCTGTATTCATCTTCCTAGGTTGATTTGATTCACTCTCAATTAATTAATTTACAATTAATTAATTAATCCTCCCTTGACGACTGCCTTAGTGGCATCACAACTCATATTAATGGTGGCATGCCTGTTCTAATTAAAATCAATATGTAGTTCCTAATGACATAGTCTTATCTGCTAGAAATACTGAAACACAAGATGGAATACATTCTGTTTTTAGACCAAAATCCATGTGACCTAATAACATTTTGATAGTATAATTGCAATGAAAATACTTACTTTGTATCTTCAAGTATAATATGACTAAGATCATTTGTATGCTGGTCACTACATGCCCTAGTAATTAACACATTGTCTAGAAATTAGAATGACATTGCCCTTTTCAATCAGATAAATCATTCCTCCTCCATACATGTTATCCACTTAGGATTTTAGGGATATGTAATGCATACATTTAAATACCACCTAATTTGCTAGGCTTTGCCGTGGTATAAATTCCAAATTTGTTGCAATTATTGCTAAAGTTGTAGAGTAAGGGCTTCATCTTAAAAGATGTTTTAGTTCCAGTTGTGAATCTGACAGTGATCTAAAATAACATATTAGGAGGAGACAACATCACTCCTGTATCCACCCCTACTGGAGCAGCACTGATAAAATTTTATAGCGGCTGGCATAGGGATTAAGTTATAGTCCCCTCCCAATTAAAGAACAGCCAGTTTATTTTACTATGTATGGCAGGGAAAGCAGGGAGAGCTCATTTGATATTAGTTTAAATTTGGCATAGAATTTTATATAGCGTGGGCTTTGTCTAACTAATGATCATGGATATAATTTTAGAAAGATGTTTCGGATCATATGCATTAAACTGAAGGGAAGCTCTGCCTTCTTGAGATGACCAAAAAGTCTAAAATGCGCTCTCATTAGCCCAGCTTTCTAAAAACATGTTGCTCTGTGCTTATTTCTCTGACCTATTTTCCTTGGTCAGCCTTATGATTTTTCCTTTTTCTCTTTGACTATTTATGTATCATGTAAAAAAAAATCAGCATCTTTACACACCGTCATAGTCTATAGAAGGCCAAGCAATCAATATGAAAACAGTGCTTCCTCTATGCAAAGCTCTGTGTGGGAAGCTGTATAAAATCTAGGGACGTTCCTACTCTCAGGGAGCTAACACATCCATTTTCTGCTCAATGTCTATTTCTCCCTTCTCACCAGTCAGAAATGGCCAATTTTGGGGGCACCTGGGTGGCACAGCGGTTAAGCGTCTGCCTTCGGCTCAGGGCGTGATCCCGGCGTTACGGGATCGAGTCCCACATCGGGCTCCTCCACTGTGAGCCTGCTTCTTCCTCTCCCACTCCCCCTGCTTGTGTTCCCTCTCTCGCTGGCTGTCTCTCTGTCAAATAAATAAATAAAATCTTAAAAAAAAAAAGAAATGGCCAATTTTAATCTTTTTTTAAAAAATACTATCTCATTTCCTTCTCTCTCTTTCCCCAGTCAGATCCCTTTAGGTTTCTTTTTGTTGATTCTCATTTCATCCATATTAACTCTTGCCACAATATCTTGCTCCCCAATTTAGAAGAGTTTCCTTTTATATTTAGTCTTTTAGTTTATTCTCTTTAATGAACCATTGAGCAACATAACCCCAGTCTCAAATGTAGTTAAATCATATCTTATGTGGAATGGTGAAAGCTTACTCCAGTACAAATGCAAAACAAACAGATACTATTTCTGTAATGCATCTGTGAGACACAATTCAAATTATTTTTCCCTTGAGAATCACTGGTCATACAATACAGAGAAAAGCACCTTTCAAGGGAATAACCTAGCACAGCGTTTCTCCTTATCAATGCCAGTATTAATCTTTGTTGAAACCTAGATAGAAGGTAATTCTGCTAGTAAATCTGGTGACCAGGGTAGCTTGTGCATTCAGTGACATGTACTAAAATAGCAAATCAACTTTTTAGGTTTAGAAGACTCTTGGGCTTTCTCTCTTTAATCAGGCTATTGATTCTTTTGCCCAATTGCTACTACCAAACACAGACATAGAACTCTGGCATATACTATTCATTAACAAAACCAGCCTAACATTGACTTTTCACTTGTATACTTTGAAACACACTGGGATCTATCTTGAGGTGGTAAGAATGATCACTGAGACCACTGATCTGGTACTAGTCTTCATTATAAAAACAATATCCATGAAACAATGTGACCATTCCTTTCTCCCCTCCGCTGTTTTTCCTTAGTCCCATAGATGATTACATTTTACATTTTAAAGACTTATAAAATAGGACAGAGTAAATAATTTTAGAAATTCAAAATTGTATATCGTACTGAGTTGTAAATGAGGTATCTTCCCACCCTGTTTCAGTTCGTCCTCCCAAAGGCAAAGTTGTTCTTGGTTTCTTATGTGGCCTTCCATGTGCATGACACAGTCTTTACGCACCTTTATCTCTACCTATCGATTTATCTATTGTTCTTTTAAAAATACAAATAGTTGGGGCGCCTGGGTGGCACAGCGGTTAAGCATCTGCCTTCGGTTCAGGGCATGATCCCGGTGTTCCGGGATCGAGCCCCACATCAGGCTCCTCCGCTGGGAGCCTGCTTCTTCCTCTCCCTCTCCCCTGCTGTGTTCCCTCTCTCGCTGGCTGTCTCTATCTCTGTCAAATAAATAAATAAAATCTTTAAAAAAAATAAAAAATACAAATAGTGATAGGTTATATACATTATTACTGAGCAAATTTTATACACTAAAAATTTTCCATTGAACAATTCCAGCTAATTAATGTAGATACACCCCCTCGAGGAGGTCAAACATAATTCTCTACTTCTTAAGCTTTAAGATGCTCATATGGACTCTGTTCTAAGAAGTAAAGTATGGAAAAGGAGGAAAGGAATAATTTACAGTGGAGAAAACTAACAAACACAGCCTTAGCCAGGTGGTGAAGGTTAAGTGATAAGCCATGTTGATAAGTAATCAGTGTTCACTTTGATAGCATATATCCTTGATATCATGTGATGAGAATGGCAACTTACCTCTGTGGTCTTCCTTCCCAAATCCCATAACTCCTGTCTAGCCATGAGAAAGACATCAGACAAACCTAAATTAAAGATGTTGTACAAAATACTTGGCTAGTACTCCTCAAAACTGTCATGGTCATCAAAAATAAGCAAAGTCTGAGAAACTTTCATAGTCTAAAGGAGCCTAAGAAGATTTTATAGCCAAATATAAGGTAGTATCCCCAATAGGATCCTAGATTCAAAAAAGGACATTAGGCAAAAATTAAGGATTTCTGAATAAAGTATGAATCTTAGTTATTACTGAAGTGTCACTATTGGTGTTAGTTATGACAAATGTATTATAGAAATTGGGTGTGAGGTATATGGGAACTCGCTAACATTCTTGAAATTTTTTCTGTAGTTCTAAAATTATTCTAAAATATGAAGTTTATTAAATATTTTTAAATGAATCCTTTGTGTATGGCTGGATTTATATTGTTGTTTATCATCATAACCTACCAGCTATAATACTCTACATATTTCAGATAATGCTTTAACTTTTAGGAATAAATTATAGTTTTAAATAGAGTATATGGAATATTTAGAATTACTTTTTAGACTTAGTTATTCTCTTAATCATCTTCAATTATATATGGTATATGAGTGAAGACATGTGAGCAAGACTGCTTCATTTATAGCACAAGTATTAGAAAATGAAATGTGAACAGTTTCCACATCCAAGGGTATTCTACATTCTTATTAGTGTTTAACATCTTCATTAGTGATGAAGTAGATATCATGCAGCCCTCTTATGGTGGACATAACTCACTTTGACAGTTAAGCCGCGAAATAGGTTAAAGTCACAAAAGAACAAAATAATATACATATTTTGAAAAAATTGGCTGGATTTAAGCATAGCTGTAGCATTAACTGTGTGTTACTGAACATATAAGTTGACCCCAAATCAGCAATACATATAGTTTACAGTAAGCTGCAAATCTGGGATGTGTAACTGCTGGACTAATGCCACCTAACAGATGTCCAGGGTAGGGCTAAGTAGGGGTTCTGTACAGAAGCACAGAGTTTATCAGGCTGATCAGACAAGGACAGAGATAACCCTGGAAACCAGACCTGTCCAGAAAACCAGCTGCAGAAATGGCAGGATTATAGTGAGGCAGGTGGAAAATGGTATCCAGAGAGAGGAAAAGGATCAGAGTTGGGAAGGTTCAACAAGAAATAACTTGGGAATTTATTAAGTGAGCAGAAGAGGCCACACAACCAATAGGAATGACATCTGGTCCATTTGTCACAAGCACTTATTTTCATATCTTTGTGCCTTGATAAATACTGCTCCGTCTCCCTGGAACACTCTTCTTTTCCCTTTTCATCACTCCCCTTTCCTTCTTTACTTGGTTCCCATATTATCTTTCAGGTGGTGAGAGAAGGTCCCTAACTCTCCAGGTCGAGTTAGGTGCTCCTCCCGTGTGCCTCTGTGATCCTCTGAACTTTCTATCAGAGACAGATCTGTTGATCTGAACTTTGTCTGTCTGTGTATCTCCTGCAGTCATTTGTGAATTCCATCTGGCATGGACTCTGCCTTTTTTTGTTGTTGTTTGAATCTCTGCATACTCCATGCCCAGGGCAATGTGCAATCACAATAAATACTCTCTGTGCTTTCAGAATAGAAGGGTTGGCAAAAATGAGGCAGGGTGCCCATATTGAGGCCACTCAGGTATTTAACAGATTATCAACAGCAAAGGACCTAGACTCTAGTATTTTGTCATTCAGTGCAGGCATCATGATCCACGAGGCAATCTCGATTAATGCTTTGCATTATTCAGATCCTAACATTTGACTGACATGAAATCTACAAACACACAACCAAAAGCAGATCTTAGGAAATTGAAAGGAGCTAGTGACACAAAGATGAGAATCTGTAGGGAAATAAAACTTCAGAAGAAAGGATAAAGGAATCGGTACTTTGTTTCTTTAAGGGCCTAGAAGAGAAGACAATTTAATAAAAATCTTCAAAGCTAGACAAGGGATTTCCATCTGAACTGAGATGGAAGAAGAGAAAATGAACTAAAACTTGAGTACAAGGAAAAATTACCCATCAGTTACAACTGTTTATCATTAAGATACATTTAGGGAAGTGGTCATACAACTATATTCTGGATAGATTTTTATCTACAGGAGTTAGTTTATGCTTAATGCCGTATGAAGTTGAGTTGGGCAGCTAAATGACTATAAACGCTTTGTCCAGTCCTAAGATTCAGTGATTCCAGTGGTGAGAGTACATTTCTCCTTACAACATTCATCCTGGAGATGTGTGATTCTCTAAGTAAACTTTAAGATAAAGCATTACGGTTTGGATCTTCCCAAATGATCTCTAAATTGTTCTACACACTTGAGCCTCTGATGGTCATGAATCACTGCTAATCTCTTAGAAACATATTTCTCCAGATAACATCAGTTTCTCTCAGAATACAGGGAAGAAAGAAGGACTGCATTTCTTTTATGCTTCTGCTGAGAATAATCGTAGACATTTACTTGAGACCGAAGAAGTTAAAATCACTTGGGGTTGGTATCTGGTTCACAAACAAGAAGTTCTTTGTATATAAAGCCAGCTGACCCAACGCAGCATCTGGCTTGTTCCTTGTGGTAATTGTGTGCTCAGACAAAACTCTCCTTATATTTTTTCTTTAGTCGCATTTGCCAGTCACACCAAATGGAAAAAATCTACCTCCTTTGTCAGCCTGGTAACTCGTTATTTGGTGATAGTTCACAACAATCTCTGCAAATGTGATATATAATAGTGTTAATACTATGAGAGTATTTATTTCAGGTGTTATTTAACTAGTTCTGAAAGCACTTGGAGTTTTCCAACAGCAGGATAAATTCTGTTCTTATGCCATTTCAAGGGCTGTGAGATCTGTACTGAGCAACTGCAGAAGTGAGGCTCCCCTTCCCTCTTCCCATTTATTTCTGTATTTAGATCTCTGAAAGAAAAACCAATCCCTATGACCTAAAAACGAAGGGCAAGATGTGCACGTTCAACTTTCCTTTTGACCTTATAGCTCTGATATGCGAGCAAATTTTCACTTGAAAAATAAACCCTCAACACCATGACCACCCTCCCCATTTGTAAGGGGGGGGGGCAGCCTGAGGCAAACATAATCAACTAGTCTAGGAAAATTTAAAATATGTATGCAGCCATAGGGAATTCTAGTATTTGAGTGGAAATAAGCAGTTCCAACTGCAAGCTGCTGTTAGGGTTACAGTGCTCTGACCACTTAGGCTGAAAGTGAAAGAGGCATTAATTAAGTAATAACGATCAAGGTATGGGGCATTTCCTGGGGATTAATGACCAGCTGGGGGAGTTGATAGCCCACAGTGCAGCCAAGGGCCATTAACCCCAGCTGGTCATCAATTCCTGGGCCCTGTGTTATAGTCATTATTGCTATCATAAGCCAAAAATGAAAAGCAAATGGGTCTATGGATTACTTTTATGGATGATGCAGTTTCAATTGGTATCTACAGGGCATTCCTGGAGAATGAATGCTCTGTCCACGAGCCAATCAGGTGCTTCGACATTCCATTCTACTTAGGATGCTGCCTGGGAGGAATGCAGGGTGAATGAGATAGGCAGCCAACGGTTGAAAAGTTTCAGGTCTCTGTTGACACTTGAGAGCTATTGAAACCATAAAGACCACATGGAGGAAGATGTGGGGAAAGAAAAGTGCTATATAGGTGGGTGTGTGTTTTCTTCTGGCTGCCCCAGTTTAGTGCCTTTATCGTGAAGTGAAGAAAAATCGTTGGATGGTAATGAGACTCCTAGAAGACAGAAAATGCCAATTTGCAGAAGGAAAAAAGAGAGATAAAAGGATTATGTACTCTATTGAAAAAAAACCCTCACATACATTAAAAATAAAGAATACGAGAGACTGTCAGCCTACAGTGATCAGGTTGGACAGATAGAAATTAATTATATTTGGTTTAAGAAGCTGCTTCTGCAGCCTTGGTCAATTTTAAAAAGCACATTAGAAGATATCTCAAACTGACTTTCCAATTACCATGGATGGCAGCAAAGTGCGTTGAAACAAAACTCGTTTTAAATGGGCAAATGCATTCGATGCTGACAATATTTTAAAAATTTATAAATTTAGTCACTGGTCAAGCTATTCTGAAGGTGATTCTGAGCAGAGTTGACCTCTGCTAAGGGAGAACACTATTAATGAAAGCCCTTCACCATCAAATTAATAACCTCAAATAAGAGGATGCAGTGGGACAGTGTGTGCCCGTGCACACGTGCGCGCCTGTTGGGGGATGCGAGGAGTAAAGAAATGTTGAGTTGAAAAATAATTTTGAACCAGAATTTTAATCTAATTGTAAAGTCATTCTACAAAAACCAATACCCAAATTCACATTTCCTAGTACTTGATAGTGATTGGAGAGATAAATTTTCTAATAGACATATGTAAGAAATGAAGAACTTGGGTTTCTGGCAATTATTTTCTACTACGAACAATTCCTTAAAAATCATACTTTTTCAGTGGAGAACTGCTTGCTAAACAAAATAAAGTATATCGTGTGTTCATATTACACACATATCCTCCTCCCACTCCATCAGAAGCAAGGGTCAAAGTAGGTTGAAGGAAGATTAATGAAAGCTCAATGACAAAAATAATAAATAGGATCTTAGTGTTTCAATGGCTTTGTGGTAAATACTAAAAGCGTATGTTCTTAGATACAGATAAAATACAAATGCCATCCCTGTGTTTCTAGGTTGTGTTTTTATCAGTGCCATTTTCTCTCTATTTGTGATGGCAAAACATTTTAAGGAAGGAAATTCATTTTCCAGATGAACATCATTTTAAACTCAGAGCATAGAGGAAAACCTGGGTTCAGTTAGGTTTCTTTGACTCACAACTATGCAGAGAAGACTCAGTCTATTAATGGTAATCCTTGAATGTTTGACATTTTCTTCAACTCATCTAATATTCTTCTCCACATGTTCCTGGATCATTAAAGATGGATAAGAGAAATTCATAAACTAGTTTGTATAATCTACCTACTCATCCAGTAATATAATAGATGTGAGCAAAATAAATCATGTTGAGTTAATTACTTTTAATTTTTCAACTTTGCTCCCCTCCAAAATGTTGTCCACCCTCAGGGATTCAGATATCCAGCCAAGTGGATGGCTTCCAAATCTAAATTTTCAGCAATGATCTCTCACCCAAGTTTCAATCTTGAATTTACAACAGGCTTTGAGCCTTTATATCTTATGGTCCTGCTGACTCCTGAGATTCAATAGGTCCCCATCCAGAGTTAGTACGTTTCCCCCAACCTCTCTCTCTTTCCAAAATCTCACTGTTTCTGGAACTACGATTTTCCCATTCACCCAGACTAACGACCTTGAAATTATCCTTGATTCTGACTCTCCATCATCCTGCATCACCAGGATGTTGTCACTAAATCCTAACATATTTTCATGTGCAAACCATGACACACCTGTCCTTAGATGCCTCCCTTTCTCATATCTTCCCCATCTCCATTGTCAAATGAATCGATGATATAAACTTGAAGGCACCTTTCTCCTGGCTGGGCTGTCCTGTTCAACAGTATATAAAAGACTTGAACAAAAGGTATAAGTCACTGGAAAATAGGCGGAAGGCAAAAGTCTGGAAGGAATAGTGAATATTTTGCTTGAGCGAATCAGAATTGACAAAATGTGGATTTGTCACTCCCTTCCTTTATAAGCTATTAAGGTTTTCTGTTGTCTTCAGCATGGAGCCCATGTTTCTCAGCCTTGAACATCAGTCTTTCGTTCTCCCTATTGCTTTCCATGTATCCTATGCTCTACGCTGTCCAGTTCCTTCATGTGTCCTGCCTTTCCACACCTTGATAACTTTTTCAAGGGGTTTTGTAATCTGGAAATAATCTTGTACTGCAAGTCTTCCTGCTCCTAAAAAAGCTCCTACTTACTCTTTTTTTTTTCACTAAAATTTCAAAGTTTTAATTCAAATTTGGACAAGTGTTAGGAAAACCTGCTCCTACTTACTCTTATAATACAATCCAACAATCATGCTCCTTGTTTAAATGAGTTGAAAACTTATGTCCACACAAAAACCTGCACATGGGTGTTTATAGCGTCTTTATTTATAATTACCAAACCTTGGAAGTTGCCAAGATGTTCTTCAGTAGGTGAATGGATTAATACACTGATACATCCAGACAATGGAATATTATTCAGTGCTAAAAATATGAGTTATAAAGCCATGAAAAAAGATGCAGGAATCTAAAATGCATATTACCAAGTGAAAGAAGCCAATCTAAACAAGCTACATACTGTATGATTCCAACTTTATGACATTTTGGAAAAGGCAAAACTACAAAGACAGTAAAAAGATCAGCGGTTGCCAAGGGTCAGAAAGGATGGGCAGGTGGATTTTTTTAGGACAATAAAAATACTCTGTATGATACCAAAATGATGAATACATGTCATTACCCATTTTTCTAAATGTGTGGAATGTACAACACCAGGAATGAATGGTAAACTATCAACTTTGGGTGATTATGCTGTGTCACTGTATCAATTGTAACAAATGTGACACTCTGGTGTGGAATGTTGATAGTAGGGGGAGGATAGTGAGGGGGTATAGGGGAAATATTTGCATCTTCCCCTCAATTTTGCTGTGAACCTTAAACTATGCTAAAAAATATAAAGTCTTTATAAAGTAAAATAAGCAAAAAATTCATGCCCATCTTTCAAGGCCTAGCTAAATGTCATATTCTCTCTATAGTTTTCCTCACTGCACTTAACCCTCCTAATAAGATTAGATGCTTCCTTATCTTTATTACCATGGCATTTTCCATGAGCATTCCATCCTAGTGTTAATCATTTTGCGGTTTCTTTTATTTACTACTCAGTGTCCTGCAGCCTGTGAGTTGTTTGGTGGCAGGGAATCTTAGCACCCAAAGAAATGATAGGTACACAATGGGTACTCAAATGTCTGTTGCATTTTGTTCAATAGAGTAAGAGGCCAGCCCTAGCTAAGTGAAATTGAACTTGAAAAATATCCTGTATTGTACTGTTCAAGTATAGGGACTTACCAGCAATGTGAATAAAGGTTATCTAGAGGTGTGGTCAATAGTAACCTCATTTTTGAAGCAATATGACTTTGGGTGGCATCAGCAGGAATAAAGTATGTAGAAAACTGGAAGTTATAATTCCATATTCTCTTGGACTCGTGTGAAACCAACTATAATACCTCTATTACCTAAAATACGTAGAACATTGTATTTTACAAAATGTTGGGAACCACGCTTTAAAAAGAACCCTGACAGAATGAAATGTTTTTCAAAGGTGAATAGCAAGGATGGTGAAAGGAATAAAAAAACAAAAACAAAAACAAACGGGTTCTAAGGCGACACTCAGACGGAGACAAGAGCACTGATTTCTGATTTCTAGCAAACGTCTGTGGCATGAGTGGAACTGGCTAGTTCTGTATGACTTTAAGCATGAAATTAACAAGGACTGGGTGTGAGCTTCCAGGAGGAAGATTTGCTTCTGGGGAAGAACAGTGTCCGATCATCAGAGCAGAACCTAAATAGCATGGCTCACCTCTGGAAATGATATCTCTGGCGTAGGTTGGACACTTACTTTTTAGGACTGATATAAAAGGGACAGCTAGATATTTTCATAGATGTATTTTTTGCTCAGTTGGCCCACTCGTTATCATCAAAAATTAAAGAAAGTTTACATATGGTTAGATGGAGCATGAACAATCATTAGTTCATTACTTGCCACAGACTCAACCTGTTTTATTGTCGTAATTATTTGCTGCACGTATTTATGTTTTTACCTCCCTAGCTCTTGGAGACATTTAAGTTTTCAGCCTCTGATTTGGAAAGTTTCTTCTAGCTGTGAGAATTTAGACTTCTCTTCCTCAACATAAATTCTCTTCTCTGTTCAGTCCAGTGTCTTCATTGGTCTGTGGAAGGTTTTCTTACTGTAACTGTCTCTTCTCCTCTCTATCTGTGCATTTAAAGTGATATCATAAGGCCCACATTCTGTAAGAACTCACCCTTATTTTGAGTCCCCAAACTTTCAGAGATTATTGTCCATGTTGCCACCAATAAATAGCACTTTGATTTCAAAATATAGAAGTAAATGACTTGAAGAATAAAACCAAAAAGAAAGACTGCATTGGAGGACCTAGCACAGAATGAGAGTAGACTGGTCCTTGTAACTAAAGCTCCATATTGGGCAGACTCATTCACTTTGTCTTAGGCAGTAAGACTTGGGGCACAGAGGTGCACAGACTGGAGGAAGGACGGAGCAGAACTATGCATGCCCAGTGATCGTATCCAAACTAAACTGTAAGATAAGGAACTTTACCTCTCAAGGACAGGGTGAAGCCCAGAGTTATACTTTTGGCATTCCCTTGATGGGAAGGAAAATTGAGAATGGGAGAATGGCTGTCCCATTCACATCATTTTTTTTTCTAATTATTTAGTATGTGTAGGTCTAATCGCCCCCAAAGATAAGATGTTTGAGTGCAGGCACTTATCATATTCTTTGTTTAATTCAAAGTGCCCAACACTGAGTAAGGTCTATAAATACTGAATACCATCACACAATGTAAAGAGCAAAGAAGTCTTGCGACTTGAGTTATACTTCTAGCTCTGACACTGTGAGCTCTTAATGCCTCCAGGCCTCAGTTTCTCATCTGTGAGATGGGGGGATGGGAAGGGAATATGATTGAGGAGGGAGTCATAGGCCTAAGACCCATAAGTATGGCTGAAATAGAGCCCATGATTTGGTTAGAGGAATCTGTTCAGATGTCAAAATGGAATAAAATATAGTTTTTCCCTGATCTTGCAGAACTGAATTGCCATAATTGAATTTAAGTAAAAGAGCTTGAATATCTACATCAGCATCTGAGAACGAATGTGAACGTCTTTTCTGCACAGTTTGTGCCCATTTACAGGTACCCAGAGCTGCCTCCCTGGCTTCCTCCTCCCGGACAGCATTGAATACTCCATAATTATCATTTTCCATTTTATCTTGCCTTTAAAATATTAGTGTTCTGATCTTGGCAAGGTGTCCTGGAGGAAAAGGGTCTGGTAACCTAATTCACCCAAAGCTAACAGGTTCATATTATGTATTCTTTCATAGCAGAATTTTAGGAAAGTGTTACACACTAGGTGGGGAGCTATTTTTGGATTTGGTGTCTTTTTCCAGCATCCCTCATACCATATTCCATAGGCATCTGTTCAGTCTATGCACAACCCTTAAGCCAATTCAGCCTGTGTTTGAGAGAGATGATGATTGTGCACGTGTGTAGGGTTGTATGTCATGCACCATAAAGGCAGACCAACAGGGAAGTCCATGGCTGGCTCTTCCACATACAAGTGGATTATCCTGTGAAGTATCCTGAAGTGTATAAATCTGCTTGGATTCTCAAGAGATAGACTAGATAACTTAGTAGGTTTTTTTGTCTGTCTCTATTTCCTGAGATCTTTTCTACCAAAAAAAATTTTTTTTTGGGTCTCACATGTTGGAACAATTATCCAAGAATATTTCATCCCTGAGAAAAATATAAGCCCTGAGTTGCTGCCAAAGTCAGTGAGATCTATGGCGGCTTGCCTTCTGCACACAGACCTTGCACATTAACACTTTAAGGACTCGAGCAGAGAGCACGTTTCACTGTCTCCTGCAGCTCACTTGTGAATGAAGGAGACTGACTAGGACCTCAAGGAAGGTGTGCTATGGCACCTGAAGAAATTTTTATTACAAAATATGTGCTAAATGGGCTCATTCTGTTTTTAGGGTTGCCAGTCATATGCTGAAAACATCATTTCTTTTCACATAACTGACAACTTGAATAAAATATTTAAAAGGCATCTTTCAAAGTTGAAGAATACGGTGACACAGATCACCAACTGATTTCCTCTACTTCCGGGACGCAAAGCTCAACTCCATTTCCCGGCCCTCCCTTGCAGTTACGTGAGGCATGAAACTGGGTTTCAGTCAATGGAATGTGATCAGAAATGACATGCACCACTCCTGGGTCTGGCCCATAAAAGCTTCTCACTCATGACCCTTCATCTTCTTTTCCCTTTCTGGTTAGCTGGAATGGAGTCAGCCCCCAGGGTGACATTGGGAGCTACGTGCTAAAGATGGCAGAACCCGAGTCTCTGATACAGCTCTTTAAGGAGATCTACCCAACTGGGAACTCCCACAAGGATTCTTATGAGAGTGAGAAATAAGCTTTTTTCTGTGTTAAGCCACTGAAATTTGTAGGTTTATCTGTTATAGTGGTTAGCATTGCTTGGACCAATACAATTATGTTCACATTAATTTTCTTGAAGGTCATTATTTATATTGAATGGTTTTTCATAGAGAAACATGGGGTTTTTTGTTGTTTGGTTGGTTGTTTCTTGGTTGGTTGGATGGTTTTTGGTATGTTGAAATTACGTCTGACAGGAAACTACACTCTGACGTTGCGATTTTTCCTTCCACACCTGGCACATACTATCTCAACATTTTCTGTTTCTGCCTAATCTCATCTAAGCTTATACTGATGCCCATTTGCCTTCTTGTTTTATTCTTTCCTCCTTTGTTTCTTCTCTTTCTTTTTCAACACTTTTGGCTCCCTTTTCTCATTTGGCACATTCATTCATTCAGCTCATATTTACTGTGTGCCTATTATGCGTCGGACATTTGCCAGGTACTGAGTTGACAGTGGTAAATGAAATAGATTTGGCTCTTCTCCCCCCTCATGGAGGTTTTGGGAAGACGCAGAAGATTGTCTAGGCATGGACAATAATTATGGAGGGATGCAGAGAACTCTGCTTAGAGAGGATTATCACAGAAGGTTCTGAGGCAGTGGCATTTCAGCTGTGAGCAGAGGAAAGAGGAAAAGGGAACCATGGAAGGCATAGGGGAGGAGTGTTCTGACTTGTGCAAGGGCATTGAGGCAGGAAGTATTTTGCAGGCTCAAAGAATTGGATGGAGGCCACTGTGACTGTGGCTCTGTGGATGATGGAAAGAACTGTACAGAAGAGCTGAAATTAGAGGGGACAGGGAATTGTCCAGGGCTTCACATGTGATGGAAAGGAGTCTGGCTTTTAGTGGAAGGAAGTGCAGTGAGAAATTATTGAAGCATTTTAAGTGGGAAAGGAAAGTCATACAATTAGTGTTTTTTTTTTTTATTGTGCTATGTTAGTCACCATACAGTATTTAATTAGTTCCCCGATGTAGTGCTCCAAAGGCAAGGGAAACAAAAGCCTAAATGAACTTTTGGGACTTCGTCAAGATAAAAAGCTTCTGCACAGCAAAGGAAACAGTCAACAAAACAAAGAGGCAACCCACAGAATGGGAGAAGATATTTGCAAGTGACACTACAGATAAAGGGCTGGCATCCAAGATCTATAAAGAACTTCTCAAACTCAATGTCCACATACAGTTAGTGTTTTAAACATACTCTAGCTTTTGTTTAGAAAGTATATGGTAGGGAGCTCAGGGCTGGAAGAGCTATTATCAAGGAGAGTTCTGCAGTTGTCCAGGTGAAACATGATACCCTTTGACTGCAGCGGAGGCAGTGGGGATTAAGAGATATAAATGTATTTGTGGCACAATTTTAAATGCCTGTGTGATGACCAAGTTGAGATGCTGAACAGGCAGTTAGATACATGAGTCTGGAGATCACAAGAGGGTTCCATGCTTTAAACATAAATTTGAGAGTTGTGCACAGTATTTTAGTCACAAAGGATAAAAGATCCAAGGCCTCTACTTCTTACCCTCACAGTGTGCTTTCTGGGTTGAAAGTCCTTGAGGGGTGGGGAACGGGGAACAGGTACTAGAGTGCCAATCAAACATGGCTGTAAGGAGAGCAATTTGCTCATCAGCCCACAGCAACAGGAAATATATTTCCAGGTGGTTCTCAGAAAAGGGGATGGGGTGCATCAAGCCACCTGCATTCCCCTTTCGATCACCAGTATCAATAAAGGTGCAACTTTTAAGCCGAAAAAAAGAAAAGAAAAAAAAGAAGTTGACCTCAGGGTTTGTAATTGTTTATGCTAATAGATTTCCTGAAAAGGAAAGGGATTGAATTTGGAAGGAAATATGCAGGGACCAGGAAGTGGACAGGGAGGACCTCAGCCTGAGCTGAGCTTTGCAGACCTCATTCTATGAGGCGGCTTGAGAAAGCTCCAGCCCGGTGACAGTCAAGCATGGTTTGGGGGTGAGAGCTCTTGCCGAGTGATGTTTTGTTTTAGTGCCAGGACTCAGGTGTGCAGATCCACACATGGTGGCCACCTGAGACTCACCACAGAAAGTGCTCTGAGATAAAGGCCCCCAGCAGAAGGAGTACGCTTGGCTAAAATGGGAACCAAACCCTCTCTCCTTTCTTAGGCAATTAAAGAGCCTCGTTGCACACTTGGAGACACTGTTCACGCAGGCGATTCTTCTGCTATTAGAGAAGCAGATTGACTCCATTTTGATCATCCTGCCCTCGTCTGCTTGGCAAGCGCAGTGTGATGTCCATATGCTCTATTGTTCCCATCAGCAGGGCGCTAACGTTTCTTTTGCTGCTGCTCTCACTTCTGTGGGGGATGTTTTTTTAGCCCCCTTTTCAATGTTGCCAACACATACATATATATTTTTAAAACATAGCACTTATTCTGGAGCTGCAGAAGGTGTGAGAGCTGTGTCCTCTAGCCATGGTACTGCATTTTCATTCAAACTCTGCTTCCTGCCTTTAAATGCAGCGTAGATTAGTTTTCCAAAGAGGTACAGATCACCAGTAAGTGGCAGTAGCCTGGCTTAAAGACAGGCTGCACTTACACTTCAGAGGCGACTGCCTGGAACTGGGAAAGGGTTGCAGCCAAACGGAATTTATTAGCGGGATCTATAGAATGTGTTTGAAGAGCTACGGTGGTGTGAGCCGGCAGGCACACAGGTTGGCCCACCATCACACAAAGTCAAACAGGCCAACTGCTCAGGGGATTCAGACTGGCATGCCTTGTCAGCATTTCTTTATTTCTTCCTGCAGAGAGACACAAATGGAACAAATTTTCAGTCCCAGTGACTTATGCTCCTTGTGCATTTTTCCCTCTTCCTTAGAGCTTCCTTCCATGTTCTCAGCCTCCACTCCAGCTTCTCTTCCCCAGATGGTGTTAAGGAAGCAATTGTTTCTTTAGTGGTTCCAGCTGATTCCCTCCCTGCCAGTACCTGGATTTCCTGTTGGGCTGGATTTGTAGCCGGGGAGAATTTTCTCAGTTCCTCAAGTAAGAAGCTTAAACTCCATATTCAATGAGAGGACTGTGGAATTTGGCTTCTTTACAAGAACTAATCAATGTAAAGTGTGGGCTATGCTGCACCTGATCCTGAGAGACCCCCACGGGAGTGGGAAAGATCGTTTATTCTTTTGGGGGGTATGCAGCATTCAAAACCCATTTCAGAAAACCCATTTCAGAATTCTTCCAGATGACTTCTTTGCAGAATGCTTGCCCTGATAGGGACGGCCTGAACGCTGT
Organism: Ursus americanus; assembly: GCF_024610735.1. NCBI lineage: Eukaryota > Metazoa > Chordata > Mammalia > Carnivora > Ursidae > Ursus > Ursus americanus. The sequence goes on from NC_142162.1 coordinate 20,154,852, forward strand.
GGGACACAGCCAGGTATGGCAGGAAGAGGATGCCCTTCGTAGCCAAACTCACGTGCGTTCAGATGTCAGCTCCATCTCTACTGACCGGGTGACCTTGGGAAAGCCAACCCCAGATCCCCTCAGCCAACCGGGGTGAGGATGTAGCAGTGTGACTAAGAGTTTTGGAATTGAGGCAGGAGAACAATCTGATATTGTAGCGATGAGTCTTCCTATGACAGGACGTCATAGATTTTCATCATTTTAAATTTCTGTCATGAAAGCAATCTTGCAATTTTGACAATTCTTGAACAAATAGACTTATAACCTTTTTTCACAGAATGGCTAATTTTATGCTAGCGAATTTCACAATCTAGTCCATTTTTGACGGAAGTCTGAATTTTCTATCATAGGGTCTTGGATTGGGATGCTGGGCGAGACATGTCCAAATCTGTGTGTGTTTTGTTGAGGCAGGAGGATTTTCCCTCCAGCTCTCCTCTTCCTCCCCACCAGCCGTCAGCATTAGGATTAAGTGAGGTAATGTTTGTACGACACCTGGGGATCAATTTGAACTACTTGATGTTTAAGTGACTGAACTGACTTATTATTATCCCAATTTCCATCCACAATTCAGTTTTATTTTTCAATACCAAACTCTCAAAAGGAGCCTAAACCTTCTCATTTCTACCACAAGGAGATTGCAATTATCTGTAGCTATTCTGAAACTGCTATTGCGAACATGTTGATAGACCATCCCTATAATTGTGATGGGAATTTTTTTTTCCTCTCCTCTTTTATAGTTTGGGTGAATTTTATCTGAGTGTGAAAAAGCTCACAGCAGTAGTTTAAAAAGAGAAACACAGAGATGTCTGGTCATTCCCACCAGACTCCAGTCCATTTCCACCAGACGGATCTCTGCCACATGAATATTCAGGGAGCCCTGAACAGTCCATTAAAAACAAAGTTGAACTCTACCTGTTTATAGATTACTTCTCTTTGTAATTACACTATGTTTCAGCAACTAATGGGAATGAAACTTCTTAACAAAAACAACTGTCTTTCCATAACATGGATTAAAGGAGAAATTAAGGTCAATTCTGTCTCAAATAACTGTCTTAAAAGGAAAAAAAAAATCTCTTCATTAATCAAAAGCATCCAGATCTACTTTCCCCTATTAATCCAGGTATATAGAAGTTCCTAACACTCGTAACCAATCTCTGTCCGCTCTAATGGATATTTGGAACCTTTATTGATTTGGGTAAATTTGCTTCTTCTAAGGTCAATAATGATAAATGAGTCATGTTCTGCATGAAGTGACTTGGTACTTTGAATTAAATGATTGTAATTATCTGTAGTTATTCTGTAACTGCTACTGTTACTGCTGTTGACAGAACATCCATGTAATTGTGATGGGAATTTTTTTTCTCAGCTCTTTAATAATTTGGGTGAATTTTATCTGTGCATGAAAACCCTCGCCGCAGCGGTTTAAGGGGAGACACGACCGTGCGGGACACCTGCACCTGTGGTTCTGTCCTTCCCTGCCACATGCCTCCTGTTCTCGCTCTGGGCTGGTGCTGGTCACAGCCCGCCACTCACACCCGATCCCTGGGGACTTTCAGGAAGGGGCCAAGGCACACATGGCCACCCTGTGCCTTTCCAGTGGGGAACTGAATCAGGCTCAGAACCCAGAGATGAAAGGTTAATCACCCACCGGGTTTCCTAGGCCATCCTGGTAGGGTATCTGTTTGGAAGCGCTCATCCACCCTGTGGCGTGAAATACTCACTGGCGATGAGAAAACCCTGCCTGCCCACAGCCCTTGCTGTGCTTCCATCTGCAGCCACAGTTGGGAGGGAGTCATCTACATACAAAGCCCTGCGTTCTGCCTCGGGGATGCAGGACTCCTGAAATTAACAGTGGGTGCGAGTGAAATGTGTGATCTCAGCTGACCTCCGACTTGAGGGCTTTGCCCACTTGCAGCACGTCAGCCTCCAGGTGAGGACAATCCAGAGGCAATTTAGGACAGATTGAAAAGGAAGACAGACCCGCCTCATACCCTCCAGGTACATGCTTTTCTAAACCAAGGGACTAGAGATTTATGTTTTAACATGCATAAAACAAATTTTAAGTTTTTTTGAATGTTTTAAGAGAAAGACCTGAAGTTAGGCAAAGTATTCCCTCTTTCTGTGCCTTGGTTTCTGTCCTCGCAAAATGAAGCTGAAAGAAATGTCTGCCTTTTGAAGATCTCCAGTTGCTCTAACCCAGGTTTCTTCGGACAAGGGGGGCTTTTAAAGAAAAGGCAGAGATATGACCTTTGAATGCAAACATGTAGTAGAAATGTCTTCCTTGCAGACCCTCCCGACCAGCATCAAGTGGTCTGGTGAGGGTCGCTCTCTGAGCCCTGTGTGTGTGTTTTGAAACTCAGAAAGGAGAGAGAGGTGGAGTGAAATCTCGCTGTGATGAGGAAGCAGTTTGCTGGAAGAGAAATAAGAGAGACAAGAACTCACTGGACTAGGCCCCACATGTGCCAGTGAGTGATTTGGAGAGAGAGATTTCTTTAAAAAACAGCAGTTTAGAGCCGAATATTAAATTGGAGAACGGGACATAATTTGTGCTTCCAGAAAATAGAAGGGCATGGGTGATAAGAGGTTGCTTGAGTTTTAATGGTAGGGGGAAAAGAAAGAGATGGATGAGAGCAGAAGCAGTCTAGAACTGTGGAGGAGGCCATTTAATGTTGAACATCTCTGTAAGGAGGAGAGCTTTGTAACTTGATGCAAGTTGCACAGCCAGACACGAGCAGGACAGGGAAGTGGATGCTGTGGTCCACAGGCTTCCTCCCTGCCATGCGGATGTTGGGAGTTGCCTCCCCTCTGGGGGAGCGCTAAGTGGGGGTAGGATGTTGGGACTGGGCCCCTCCCTGCGTGAAGATCCCTTCATGGTGAAGAGGGGGCAGCAGGATTCATCTGTCAGATTCCAGAACTTCTCATTTCCTTCTTCTCCCATCTCTCATAACCTCTTAGACTAGAAAGTCTCAGCTGAGATCAATTCCCGTTTGTTTGTGCTGTTTCAGGAGTGACCCTTAAGACCGTTCCCATTTCCCACGTAAGTCTGAGGTGCCCCCCAAATGTGGGGATGTCATTCCCATGAAGCTAGGGGAGTAGGCCTTCTCTATCACCACCCCGGCCAAACATGCTGATGAGAAAGGAAAATCCATAAATAATTTTAATAATTTAAAGTCACCTTCATGCGCTCCTGGATCCCCGGATGAGGAAGGTGTCTATGGCCACCTCCATTGGTCTTACTCCGGCAGGCCTCGTTAATGAGGTAGAAGCCAGAGAGAGGACAGCCTCGCTTGGTCACAGAGTGACCGTGACGGCTGCAAAATGAGAAAAGCCGCTGAGAAAAAATGGCCCACCGAGACGGGGCCACTGCTCCCTTCTCCATCTTTCCCTGCACAAACTGTGCAAGCACCGGTCGCTGCTGTAAAGCCCGCAAAACTCGATGAACTTGCAGCAGGTGTTAGCACTTGTAGCCATCTAATTTCAGCTTCAACCCCTCCATCCCCTGAGAACAGAGCTATGGAGACAAGGGGGAAAATGAGAGCATTCCTGTTTAAAGTCTGGAATCAAAGGTTTCGGCGAAAGGCCAAACCCTTTAACCCGATTAACTCCTCTCTGAAACAGGAGAACATCAAGAAGAAACTGAATCTACTTTGCTTTACAGATAAACCAAGTGGAGGGTCTGGTTCAAATAGTGAACCTGTTACGAAAGAAGAGAATTAGCACTAATGGACTGTTCTTTCTCTTTCTGCATATGAACTGTATCAACGGCAGCCCCGGTCCAACATCTGTCTGCCAGATAATGTGCACAGCTGTATGGGGGTCATTATTTGTCTACTAACAGAACATTGCATGGTAGACACTGTGCACTTCAGAAGAATTGACAGGAAATCTGTCAGAGAGAGAGAGGCAGCAAACAGGGAGCCCTGCGTTCCAGCTTGGCCTTGATAATGAATTCTCTTTGAGGGCCCATTCCTCACTGAAGAGAAATTTACTTTAGACAATGGGACAGTCCCTTGCTGGGGTGTTCCTTCTCCTTCAGCTCCTGTTGCAACAAAATACAGCTGTTGGCGTCCTCTGTGGCCCGACTACCCAGCAAGCATTCCAGCTTGAGGAGCGCAGGCAGAGCAGGGTCTGCTGTGGCCTTGGTAGACATCAGCTTAATGTCGGACAAGGAGGTGACGCAGAACAGAAAGCAGCAACTGTTCAATGTCATTGTCTCCCTTATTATTAAGGAGGCACCTAGTGTGTGGCTGGGACTTGCTGGCTTGTTCACTGTTATTTTAACTTCTCCTTTCCTCCCACCAGCTCATGGGGGAGAGTCTCTTCTGTGCTCTCTTGTTCCTTCTTTCTTCCTGACCCAAGAATGGAAAATAGCTTATAGATCAGATATTCGCAAATGGTGAGTGGGGAAAGTGCCTGGTGCCCGGTATATCCCTAGAGAAAATGAAGCACGTTTCTGGTGTCAACCCACCATAGACAGCCACACGCATCCCCAGAAAGACTTAACTGAGCCCATTTGGCCATCCCTGCTCAGTAGGAGTCTTTTAATGAAATAATGTGTAATAGTGCACTTCCTTCTTGAAGGATTTCCTTCTTGACTTTAGTGCAGGTCAGGGATAGGAGTACAGGGAAGACAGAGACGGGGCTCATGTTGCATTGCCTACCTGCGCCAAGACGAGTCGGTCTGGGAGCCGGGGGTGGGGTGGGGTGAGGAAGGATAGTTCACAGCCAGTTTAATGCTCAAACTGTGAGAAGCCCTTTCGTCGCTGTGGAAAAATGAGAAAGGAGAGGGCAGACATGCTCAGCAAATGGAGAAGCAGCAGCTATAAACACTCGGGGCCCTGAAACATGCCATGGAAATATCTAACTTTTGTGACTTTGTGTGGCTTGTAATCTTTCATTTAAAAAATAAAGCCACGCGGGGTGCCTGGGTGGCTTAGTCGGTTAAGCGTCTGCCTTCGGCTCGGGTCATGATCCCAGGATCCAGGGTCCTGGAATTGAGCCCCAGGTCTGGCTCCCTGCTCAGCAGGGGAGTCTGCTTTTCCCACTCCCTCTCCCTCTGCCCCTGCTCCTGTGTGCGTTCTCTCTCTCTCTCTCAAATAAATAAATAAAATCTTCTAAAAAATATAAAAAATAAAGCCATGGGATCAGTGCACTGCTATGTATGAACAGTGACCCACCAGCCCTTCCTATCACCCTGCAGAATTACAGACGACTCTGGAGCATTCGCTTTTGATGAGGTCCTCGAAAAGCTCTAGCTGTATCAATGAAGCAAAAGACAGTGTAAACGCTAGTGGATCATCCGGAACAAATATTCAGGCGAGCTAACGTTGGAAAAGTATGGGGTCCTACCTTTCCCGTCTTCTACAAACTGAAAGTCCCCTTTAAGGAACTGGTGCACAGACTACAATTATCATTGGCAAAAATGGCTGATGGTAATGAAGGGATTCACATTCCTCAGAAATCAGCCACCTCTGGTTTGTTTGAAAAACATCCTAGGAACGGCAGCCTCTATCCCTCCCTTTTCTGAATACGGAAGGGGAGAGGACTATTGAAGAAAAGTTATCCTCAGCAGATTATCAGTTGCTGAATTATGAAGTTAGAGAAATTGGACAAAGCTCTGGCTCTGGCTCTAGGTTTATTTCCCCTTTCCCACACCAAAATGGAATCTTAAATGAAAAATTGCAGCATCTCCACCCTGTAATGAAATGTGCGGAAGAAATGAAAAATGCATTACTTTACCCCATGTGTACGCACTACATCATTACAGCACTGAGAATGTCTCACTAATGATACAGAACATATGGGGGTCTTCCATAATGAACTACAATGAGGTACATTAAAAATATAGATGAGTTTAATTTGATATATTTATTTAATTGATTAAAAAACTTTTATCAGGCAGTTTCCTAAGACTTCTCTAGATGGAAATTATTTCTGTTGGTGGAATCCAGGCTGTGTGTTATTATGAAGTTTACGCCAACATCAGTAGAAAGTGAACTAATTAGCCAAAATGAAGGATTTAGTAAGATCCAAACTCTTGCTGTTTAAATAGTTTGGGTCGTGAACTCATTTCATGCTTATCTTCTTTTGAGTGTTGACTCTAACTCCAGGCAAAGTTCTCTGGGTCAGTCTAATATGTTCACATTCGTGATAAGCATTGCCACTTCTCTATAGGTTGAGGGGAGGTTTCCTCTCCCTTCCTTCCTGCCAACAAAAAAAAAGAAGTGTGGGACCTTTGTCAAAAGTTGCCATTCTGGTGCCAGAGAGATATGAATATAATTTGATAGAGAATGCTAATGCTTTCTAATACAGCATATAATTAGATTTTACACCTTTTAGGAAGTAGGAAGTAGGAAGTAGTCTGGCTTATACTCGGTACTGGATGGTCAATGTGTTGAATTTAGAGGACTCTGTTTTTCATTGGATTTATATCACATTGTTTGTTCAGCCTCATTTGTGCAGTATAACCTAAGTCTTTAGTACTTTCAGAGAATGAAACTTTACCTAGAGATTTCAGAGGAAGAAAAAAGCTCTTTTACTTTATTTCATTTTATTTTGTGCAGTTCTGAATTGTGTATAATAGTATCCACATTCAGCAACAGGTTGCCACAATTCAAAAACCTCATCTTAGCTTAAAACTCAGACTCAAACTCAATTTTCTGTTACGATAATTTTATATAACCCCTGTTACATCTCAATTTATGGAAATAATTAGAGCAAATTAGATCACAGGAAAGTTTAATTAGCCAGGCATAGTTTTGAATTAAAGTTCATTTTCTGTGAAAATTAGAAAAGCCTGAGTACTTGGTTCCTCATTATACGATGATTTAGCATCATACATCATTGGCATCGTGGGCAAGTGAGGGTGGGGCTGTGGCCGGGAGGGCAGCGTGTTCACTGACCCAGAACTGGAGACAGTGCCGGGACAGCTGAATGGTCAGAAAAGAAGATCATTGCAAATCAAGACCCAACCATTTCCAGTGCATTAAACTCCAGGTTAAAATTTCCTGCTCTTGATTATGCATTTGTGATTTTCACATTGCTCGAGAAGCTATTGTTTGATTTCTTAAAAAAAAAAATCAGCTTCTTATTCCCATATCCTGTATCTGCTGGAAGCCATAGGATAGTGTTTGTTTCTGAATATTTAGGTGTGAGGGGGTTAGGAGGTAACTTTTCTCATTTTTACATTCATTATTGTGCTTTAATTTTTCTAATATTCATGTTATGGGGTTTTCCACAAAAACAATATACCCCAGCATGTGGCTTCATATTTCCTTTGTATACAGAGAGGAGAATTGGCAAATCTTTTACTGAGGATGGAGTTCTTTGACTAAAATTTATTTAGTCATATGACTTAACTTGGATTAAGGTAGGTAATTAAGGTCTATGTTGAAAGCCTGGCTCGAATATGTACTCTTTCAAGAAGCCTCCCTGAATCCAGTTTGTCCCCCCTGCTCTCTTATAATGCACCTCCCAGTCTGCCTTGTATTAAGGTTATTTATGCATACCCCCGACCCCCACCCTCCTGTAAGCCAGGGACTTTCTGTCATCCGTCTTCACATATGCCCCAGCACTTGCCACAGAGTTTTGGCCACAGTAGGTGCTCAATAAATATTTATTTTACTGATCACTGGTGTGAGGAGCTGTTTGCTACTCAGAAACACATCTGAGTTCAGTCAACGCCTTTGAATTTTTCTTTCAGTGTGGTAGCAAGGAGAGCAGTGACCAGCTTGGTAACTCCTATTAAGGTGGCCATCAGCTCAGGGTCCCCATGTTCACTATTACCCATTTCCCCTGACATCTCTCTCCACATCAGCTCGGACCAATGATTCTAGTGTGAAAAGCAGTAGCTCTAGCTACTGAGCATTAAGCCAAATCTTCCATTAAATCGATATTTTGTATCATAAGTGGAAAACCATCAAACAGAATTTAGCAGACTCTCCAGACCAACCATGAAATTAAATTTGACTTCCCTGAATATGGTGGGACCTATCAGAACCTTCTTGCACAAGGGGAGTTCAAATAAATGTAGTAAAGAAGTACCACAGGGGCACCTGGGTGGCGCAGTTGTTAAGCGTCTGCCTACGGCTCAGGGCGTGATCCCGGCGTTCTGGGATCAAGCCCCACCTCAGGCTCCTCCGCTAGGAGCCTGCTTCTTCCTCTCCCATTCCCCCTGCTTGTGTTCCCTCTCTCGCTGGCTGTCTCTCTCTCTCAAATAAATAAATAAATAAAATCTTAAAAAAAAAAAAAAAGTACCACAAAAAATAAATGGAAGCATTTGTTTATAAATTACTCTCTAATTAAGAATATGAATTTTTTACCTTGATTGTAATATGACCAAGCAAAATTTTTTTCTATCCCTTTTTTGTAATCTCAGCATAAAATTCCAACCATGGCCACTGGTTCCCAGCAAAATACATACATTTTTTAAACTCTTTTTAAAAAAAATTACTTGTTTTAGTCATTATTGTTGACTCAGTTCACCAGTTTTACCCACCCTTCACCCCCTGCCTCTGGCAAACACTATCTCTTCTCTGTAACTATGAGCTCAGTGGTTTTGTTTTGTTTTGTTTTGTTTTTTAGATTCTACATCTAAGAGAGATCATATGGTATTTGTCTTCCATTGTCTGACTTATTTCAGTTAACATGATGCCCTCAAGGTCCATCCCTCTTGTTGCCAATGACAAGATTTCATTCTTTTTTTATGACCGATTAGTATTCCACTGTATATATACCATAATTTCTTTATCCATCCATTGATGGACAGTTCAGTTGTTTGTATATCTTAGCTATTGTAAATAATGCTGCAACAAACATAGGGGGAATATATTTTTTGAGTTACTGTTTTCATTTCCTTCAGGTAAATACCCAAAAATAGAATAACTGGATTGTAGTTCTATTTTTAATTTTTTTGATGAACCGCCATACTGTTTTCCATAATGGCTATGCCAATTTACTAACGGTGCACAATGTTTTCCTTTTTTGCACGTACTTGCCAACATTTATTTCCTTTCTTTTTGATAATGGTCATTCAAAAGGTGTGAGGTGATATATTATTGTGGTTCTGATTTGCATTTTCCTGATGTTTGATGATGTTGTGCAACTTTTCATGTGCCCATTGTATGTCTTCTTACATGTCTTATTTGGAAAACTATTTATTCAGATCTGCTGCCATTTTTAAATTGGAATGTTTGGATTTATTGCTATTGAGTTGTATGAGTTCTTTATTCATTTTAGATATTAGCCCCTTATCAGTTATGATTTGCAAATATTTTCTCCCATTCAGTAGGTTCCTTTTGATTTTGTGAATGGTTTCCTTTGCTGTGCAGAAGCTTTTCATTTTGATATAGTCCCACTTGTTTATTTTTACTTTTGTTGCTTTTGTTTTTGGTGTCAGATTTAAAAAATCATCACCAAGATTTATGTCAGGGAGCTTACCACTAAGTTTTTCTAGGAGTTTTATGGTTTCAGATCTTGTGTTCAAAACTTGAATCCATTTGAGTTAATTTTTGTGTCTCATATAAGATAGTCCTTGAGTTTCATTCTTTTGCATGTGGTTGTCCAGTTTTCCCAATGCCATTTATTGAGAGACTGTCCTTTGCCTACTGTATATTCTTGGCTCCTTTCTTGAAAATTAATTGACCATATATGCATGGGTTTATTTTTAGGCTCTTTATTCTGTACCATTGGACTATATATTTGTTTTTATGCCAGTGTCATACTGTTTTAATTACTGTACCTTTGTATTACAGTTTGAAATCTGAGAGTGCGATGACTCCAGCTTTACTCTTTTTTCTCAAGAGTGATTTGGCTATTCAGGGACTTTTGTGTTTCCTTATAAATTTTAGGATTACTTTTTTCTATTTCTGCAAAAATTGCCATTGAAATTTTGGTAAGGATTGCATTGATCTGTAAATAGCCTTGGATCATATAGACATTTTAACAATATTGATTTTTCTAATCTATGAGCATGGAATATTTTTTCATTTATTTGTGTCCTCAATTTCTTTCATTAATATCTTTTAGTTTTCAATATACTGGTCTTTCACCACCTTGGTTAAGTTTATACCTAGGTACTTTATTCTTTTTGATGTAATTGTAAATGGACTTGTTTTCTTAAGTTCTCTCTGATAGTTTGTCATAAGCATATACAAATGCAACAGAGTTTTGCATGTTGAGTTTATATCCTGCAACTTTACTGAATTCATGTATTTGAGCAATTTTTAGTGGAGTCTTTAGGGTTGTCTATATATAATATCATGTCATCTGCAAATGGTGACAGTTTTACTTCTTTATTATATGTATGCCTTTTTCTCCCCCTTGCCTAACTGCTCTATGATTTCCAGTACTTTGTTGAATGAAAGTGGTAAGGGTGGACATCCTTGTCTTGTTCCTGATCTTAGGGGAGAAGCTTTCAGTTTTTCACTGTTGAATATGATGTTATCTGAGAGCTTATCATACATTGCCTTTATTATGTTGCAGTGTGTTCCCTCTATACCCACTTTGTTGAGAGCTTTTATCATAGATGGGTGTTAAACTTTGTTAAATGCTTTTATGCATTTATCGAGATGATCATATGGTTTTTATCCTTCATTTTGTTTGTGTGGTATATCACGTTGACTGATTTGTGGATATTGAACCATCCTTGGATCCCTGTCCTGTAATAAATCCCCCTTGATCATGGTGTGCGATCATTTTAGTGTATTCTTTTTTTTTTTTTAAAGATTTTATTTATTTATTCGACAGAGATAGAGACAGCCAGCGAGAGAGGGAACACAAGCAGGGGGAGTGGGAGAGGAAGAAGCAGGCTCATAGCGGAGGAGCCTGATGTGGGGCTCGATCCCATAACGCCGGGATCACGCCCTGAGCTGAAGGCAGACGCTTAACCGCTGTGCCACCCAGGCGCCCCCATTTTAGTGTATTCTTGAAATCAGTTTGCTAATATTTTATTGAGGACTTTTACATTTATGTTCATCAGGGATATTGGCTTGTTTACTCCTTTTTTAATTGGTGTCCTTATCTGGTTTGATATCAGGGTAATGCTGGCCTCTTAAAATGAGTTTGAGAGTGTTCACTCCTATTCTATTTTGGGGAATAATTTGGGAAGGATTGGTATTAATTCTTCTTGGAATACTTGGTAGAACTCACCGGTGAAACCATCTGGCCCTGGACTTTTGTTTGGATTACTGAGTCAAATCCTTACTAGTAACCCATTTGTTCAGATTTTCTATTTCATCATGATTCAGTTTTGATAGATTTTGTGTTTCCAGGAATTTACACATTTCCTTTAGGTTGTCCAATTTGGTGGCATAAAATTATTCATAGTGGTCTCTTGTGATCCTTTGTATTTCTGTAGTGTCAGCTGTAACATCTCTTCTTTCATTTCTGATTTTATTTATTTGAGCCTTCTCTGTTTTTTGGTGAGTGTAGCTAAAGGCTTATCAATTTTGTTTTTCTGTTCAAAGAACCAGCTCTTATTTTCATCTTCTCTTTTATATTTTTAGTCTCCATTTCATTTATTTCTGCTCTAATCTTTTGTTAGTTCCTTCCTTCTATTAACTTTGGGCTTTGTTCTTCTTTATCTATTTCCTTGAGGGGTAAAGGCTGTGTATTTGAGACTTTTGTTTCTTGAGGTAGACATTTATCACTATGAACTTCCCTCTTAGAACTGCTTTTACGGCATCCCACAAATTTTGACAGGTTAAATTTCCACGTTTATTTGCTTCAAGGTGTTTTTTAAAATTTTTTTCTGTTATTTGTTGATTCATTTGTTGTTCAGTAATATGTCATTTAATCTGCACATATTTCTTCTTTAACTGTAGTAGCATAAATTTCAACCATACTGGTTCCCATCAGAACACATACATTTTTATTATCTGAGGACTATGATTTAATTTTTGAGAATAGTTAATATGTTATTTTATTATTATTTTTATTGAAGTATAATTTATTATACTTCATATATTATTTTTTATTGAAGTATAATTAACATACAGTTTTGTATTAGTTTCAGATGAATAACATATAGTGGCTCAACAGTTCTATACTTAGTACTCATATAAGAATAAGTGTACTTTTATTCCCCTTTATTTCACCCATCCCCCCATCCACTTCACTATGGCAACCACCTGTTTGTTCTCTGTGTTCAAGAGTCTGTTTTTTCCTTTGCCTCTTTTTTCTTTATTCATTTGTTTCTTAAATTCTACATATGAATGCAATCATATGGTATTTCTCTTTCTCTGTCTGATTTATTTCTCTTTGCATATCCATACAGTACATTCATTTGTCTCGGAAATGTTTTTAGACTTATATTTGAGTCTTATGTCTCGTATCATAGGAATTTGAAATGCATCAAATAAAATGAAAGCACACTGAGAAAATATGGCCAGAATGATCTTCTCATTCTACCAAGAGGTTTACTGAACTTGACTTGCCATCTGTTGAGTAAGAGGAATTTAATAAGAGGAATCCCATTTGACCCAACTTGAGGAAGTGATTAAGAATTTTGACTAAAAGTACTATTGAACTGTACACTCTAAATGGGTAATATGAATTCATAGTATGTAAATTATATTTCAATAAAGGTATTAAAAAATAAGTACTTTTCCTGGATTACTGCAAGTGAGTAAACATAAATGGTTTGGAAATCACCCAGATTTACCTATTCAGAATAAGTATCATTTTAGACCAAAGATGTGAGAGCTGGAAGAGAATTTATAGCTGTTCTAGTCACCAGAACTGGAGATCCAGAGAGGCTGAGTAATTTGGTTATGGTCTCACAGTGAATTACATGCCAAAGCAGGTTTTGAAGTTCATTATTTCAAGCAGATGAGAGCAAAACTTGTCACTTGAAGTTCTTGTGAGTTCACTGCATTACCTCCTGTTTTTCGTAGTTCTTCTAAAGTTAGTGATCTCTCAGGCATAGTGTAGTCTTATGCTTAAAACACCATGAAGCCAGATCACTTAGTACTGAACTCCGAACCAAAAATATCTAAATGAAATAAGGTTGGGCCTAAATAAATATTTCCGTGAGGAAAGCAACAAATGTTTCCTTCTGCTTTTCTTGGTTCTTATTTAATTGACCTTGTCATCCACGTTCTTTGTTTTAAGATACTTCAATTCATTTTCAGAAAAGAATATAAACTAATATGAAATTTCAAAAATCAAAAATATCGCTCATAACATTGGTGCTACATTGTTTACCCTGTTGAAGGTCTCTGAAATCAAAGGTTCCAGATCTTTGATATTAAGATTGCATTGAAAACTGATAAAAACTGCCCATCTGCTAGCAGCCACTTTTGAGTTATAACTTCTTGAACTTTTATCTATAAATGAAAATAGATCACTACACTTGGAGAAAGTATTCATTTCATTGCATCATATTGTGATTAAATCCTCTATAAAAAGAAACAGCCTTTTTTTAACCTTTACTTATTTTTAGCTCTAGGTCTCATATCACTTTAAGAAATATGTGCTTCATATTTGCAGCCAAATGAACTTCATATTCGCAATAAGAAAGATGTGCTTCATTATTTGAAACAATAACCCATGTTTTACTGAAAGACATAAAAGAAGACTAAAATTAATGGAAAGATACACCATGTTCCAAAGTAGAGGGAAAATTTTTCGAAGACCACTTCTTCCTAATTTCTATTCTATTTCTAATTCAATTTTATTCCAGATCCTAGCAGGATTTTTCTTCTTAAATTTGACTTTTATTTTTGAGTTGACTTGAAAAAATGAAAGAGTGAGGCTAGACAGGAAAATAAAAGGGGAAGGCAGAAATCAGAGGTAAAATTTTACACAATTTTAAAAAATGATAAAAGCTATAATAATACTGTGGTACTGGCATATGGATCAATGAAAATAAAAAATGGAAACCGGGGGGGCGGGGGAAGACCCTGGTATTTAAGTACTAGATTTTTGGTGAAATGGAAAGATAAAAAGAGGTCATACTCTGGAATTTGCTTTAAATAGGGTGAGAATGAATATTGTCTCTTTCAGATCCTGTCCGACATCTTCTCCCCTTCTGCTTAAGAGGTGCTGGTGGGAAATTAATTCAACAAAGAGATTTAATACCGTAAACTTTTAAGCAATTACAAAAACAAACTCTGACTCCAAAGCTCTGCCTGTTCTTTGCAAAGCGAAATTCGTAGAGCCAGGTGAGACTACCCTTTGGCTATGGATGCTGTCTTAGGCAGTGGAGTCTGAGATACATTTTTGGCTATAGGTAGTTGATATGGGAGGTAATCCTGAAATATCGGCAGGGGAGTAGAGAAGTGAGACAGGGAGGGACGGCAGCCAAGAAAGTTTTTGTTCTCAAGCACCTTACCATTGTGGACAAGTGGAGCCTGATCTTGCTGGGGAAATCTGGGAACCAGTGTAAAACATGCCATCCACTCCAACTCACCAAGGGTGAGAGAACTTTGGGTATTTACACAGATTCTTTTAGTTATTTTTTAAGGGATACTGGGTTGGGAGAGGGGCCAGCTTTAATCTCTGGTCACTTCCAACCTGCTGCTCCCATGGACCAAACAAACTTTGGTGGCCAGATAATGCCTCAAGCAATCATTGCAGGTGTCGATAGTTGGAAGTCAGGCCAGAGAGCTCCCAAGTGCTAAGGGCAAGGGGATGTAGATGAAGAAAAAAACGAGCAGTGTCTGATAGAAAAGCCAGTACCTGGGCGTTTACTTTGTATAGCAAAGAAATAAGACATTTTAGTTTTCCTGTGATAACTCGAATTGAAAAAAAGATGGGAAAGGAAGGCTGATAATTGCTGAGCTCAGGAAACATGCATGACAGGTGAGAGAACTCAGTAAGCAGAAAGTAACTTGGCTTCAGGCCAATCTAAGGCGACATCATTGTGACAGTGATTGGAGGGTGCCACGATGGAATTTTAGACACAGTCATGTTTTATAGTGAATCTTAGGGCATTTCCCCTTCTGTTAAACTCTCCCCCAATTATCTCCAAACTTTGAGTAAAAATCTGTTATGCATAACAGCCTCGTGTTAGCAGTGCCTTGGGAAATAAAGATGAAGGGACTGTGTCCATGCTAGGAATGAAACTGCAGAGCAGGGACGAGACGGTTAGACGTATTTGGCAATTGAGCAAGAGTTTGGTATGAGAGGTGAGCACTCAGAGAGTGGAAGTCTCCACAGAAATCCCTGGAAATATGGGAGAGACTCCTAGTAATCATGTTACTTTATTTAGATTTTATTTTGAAGAATATTCTCAGAAAGCTATAGTCCTTGATTCTGTCTTTACTTAAAAGTTTGATACACTGCTCATTATGGATTTTTGCATTACTTTTCAATTTTTAAATTTTTAAAAAGATTTTATCTATTTATTTGACACAGACAGAGAGAGAGAGAGAGAGCAAGCACAAGCAGGAGAAATGGCAGGCGGAGGGAGAGGGAGAAGCAGGAGCAAGGAGCCCAATGTGGGGCTCAATCCCAGGATCCTGAGATCATGACCTGAGCTGAGGCAGACGCTTAACTGACTGAGCCACCCAGGTGCCCCTGGTTTTGATTTTTAAAAATACTGCATCACAATATATTTTGACTAATGAGGTTTCTTTGGTACCCCCTTAAATTTTGCCCAAGAGGTGAATCCCTTACTCCTCTCAGCCAAATCCTAGTCCTGACCTAGGGATAACAATAGTATTATAAATTTCCGGGAAAAAGAAACAGTGGCTATTTTGAAAAACAAAATTCTAAGTTCATTCTTTGTAGCAAATTTTTAGTTTGACTAAAGTATTAAATTAAAATAGAATATTAGTAGATCTCAGGATACAGAATTCCTAAGTATAAAACAAAGAAAAACAATACAAGGAAAAATATATGCATAGATTTAACTACATGAAGTCTTAAAATTTGTATTTGAAATGTGGACAAGGAAATTTGCAACAAATATTCCTCTCTCTCTTTTTATTTTTTATTTTTTAGCAAGATTTATTTATTTGTCAGAGAGAGAGAGCACAAGCAGGGGGAGTGGCAGGCAAAGGGAGAAGCAGTGTCCCCTCTGAGCAAGGAGCCTGATGCAGGACTGGATCCCAGTACCCTGGGATCATGACCTGAGTTGAAAGCAGACACTTAACCAACTGAGCCACCCAGGCGTCTGCAACAAATATTTTGAAAGGATTAAATCATTAATACGTTAACATCAGTTTTGAAAAGTAATGAAGATTGAATAAAGACCTTAAAACCATCTGTACTCCTTAATATAGGTATGCCATTGCTAAGAATCTATCCTTATAAAATAGAGATGTGTTGGTTAAGCCTTTGACTCTTTATCTCAGCTCAGGTCTTGATCTCAGGGTTGTGAGTTCAAGCCTCGCACTGAACATGTAAAATAAAATAGAAATGTGATCAAAGCTTTATATATAAATGTAGTATTATGTAGGATTATCAGTAACAAATTTTCTTGAAAGAATTCAAATGTCAATATAGAAATCATGGCACAGTGATACAAATATAAAAATTATGCTTTGGAAGAATATATAGCCTGATCTTAAGCTACAGCAGGTCATCCACATGGCTAAGGGTAACTTTGCAGAGGAGACAGTAGGAACAAACCTTTGAGCTGACTGTGAACATTGCAGTGGAAACTACAAATGACTAAAGGACAGAGGTTCCTCTTCTAAAACTCATTGGGTTGTGTAAATCCTAGTTTCTGTGCAAGATCCTAAATGAGGGGAAATAAAAGGTGACCTATGCTGGATTTCTATCAAACCCTAGAGGGTGGTTTTTGTGTCAAATGTGATTTGATTTAGAAAAAATGAATATATATTGTGTAAGATGTGTCATCTCTTAGTGATAGGATTCTGGGTGATTCTCATTTTCCTGTTTATGCTTTTCAGCATTATATTTAAGAATGCATTCTTGGAGCAAAGGATTTTTGTGTCTCAGCTCATTGCTTTCTTGTATCTTCCAGATGTTGAAGACAAACTTCTTCCAAATAATAATTTTGAACTGTAGGGAAAGAGGTCTTGGAAAATGGAATTATTTTTCCCAGTAATTTTCATAGTTTAATAACAGAACACCATATACGTGTAAAAGGGAAAGAGATTCAGCAGAAGCGTATTCTATGCCAGAGCAAACAAATGTTAAGACAGATGCTCTTTGGAATAAACTTAAAGACAATCCTTTTAAGAAGTCCTTGTTGATTAAAGATCATTTTCGACATTTCTAATAGTGTCAGTATTCCCTCATTTCTAGATGAAGCCACAGGTAGTAACATGGGTGTCAGGGGGCTAAGGTTCCAGGGCCCCTCCTATCACTCCCTGTCGAGGGAGCTTGACCACCATGTGCCATCTTTGTTGACTCTAAGAAGAAGGATTTTCTGTAAATATTGATTTTTGGTTGCATCTCTTTGACACATTTGCAAATAGGAATATTGATTTAGTAAAATCTTAGATGGACGTCATCTTCGGATCTGCTCACTCGGAGCTTACAAAATACATGCTAACCCATGATTGTATTTTATTCAATCCATGTTATCTTCAAAGCTGAGAACATAAATGATCATAAGAGGCCCAACCTCAGCATCTAAAAAAGTAACAATTTTTAGTCTGGGCAAATGGCGAAGGAATCTCCCATTAGAAGATACTATATTATATACATATATATGTATATGTACATGTATCTAACTATATATATGTATCTAATTATATATATATATGACTGAACTTTTCATGTAAAGATGATTGATGGTATTTTTTTTTTCAATTGATGGTATTTAAATGAGCATTTTGATTTCGGGCATGCTGCAGGCCTCAAAAACTGACTTTGTACTTTATGAATAATTAAAAAACTGGCGAATGTATTTTTTGACTAATAGTGAATCTAATCAGTGCAGTACCACTGCGTCATTTGCTCAGGAAAAATATCCAATGCTGGGGGCGCCTGGGTGACTGGGTCGGTAAGCATCCCACTCTTGGTTTTGGCTCAGGTCTTGATCTCGCAGTTGTGAGGTTGAGCCAGGTGTTGGGCTCTGTGCTCAGTGCTGAGTGTGCTTTGGATTCGTACTCCCTCTCTCTCTGCTTCTCCTCATGCGTGCGCGCTCTCCCTCTCTCTCTCAATGAATAACTAAATAAATAAAAAGAAAATAGCTAATGCTGTACCACAAATGCTGAATTGTTTTTCCATAAAGGGGGTAGCATCATGTAGGAAATTCAAATCCAATATTAAATGAATCTTTTTTTTTTTTTAATTACAAAGGCAACATTTCCTCCCTGCTTTTTCCCCATGGCTTGCTTTTTGCTTGGCTCCCTGACTCAATGACCTCGGTGACTCACTGGGTGTATTTTGCCATTTGACTCAAAAGATATATTCACTGGCAGACTCATTTATTTTCCTGCTATTTACCAAAAAAAGAAGAAGAAGAAGAAGAAGAAGAAGAAGAAGAAGAAGAAGAAGAAGAAGAAGAAGAAGAAGAAAGAAATCTTTTAAAAACTCATTGAAAATCATAATCTTGTTTGGGCAAAAAGATGAATATCTTTGATGAACTGTGAGCTAATGAGCTGAGGAAAAGGGGAGGGGTCTTAAGATGTCATACTTTGGATATGATGCCACCTTTCAGGTGGCTTTCATTTTCATGCCTGGGAGACGGGCATCTTAAAAAAAAAAAAAAAAAAAGGCCTGGCTATTGCATATAAAGTTTAGAGAATTGAGTATTGTCTACTAAAGCAACAAGATTTACGAGAAATGTCTGGCTCAATTGCATTAGGGAAAAAAAATGATTTAAAAAAAATCGCTTCCCTGCCTTTTAAAATGAAAACCATCTGCAATGAAAAATTTAAAATGATAAATCTTCTCCTTTCACACTGCTACTGATAAATGGTTAGTTTTTTTCCTCTTTTGGGAGGGGGCAGAATAAGGATGTAAGAGTGTGTGATATTTGCATACACAGCCTTTATTAAGTATCTGTGTACTCTTCTGGAGTTTCTAATAAGTTTCTAAATTATTATTATTATTATTATTAATTATTATATGATATTATGAGACCCATTGTATGGAAACTCCATACTGTAAATTTTAGAGTTGAAGTTCAATAAAGTTTGACCTTTCTTAGCTATGAAAAAAAAAAACCCTTATCCTGTTTCAATAAATATAATGATTTCAAACCATAGGGTATATTTAAGTCAAGATCTATTCAATGCAATTATGCTTTAAATTAGTCAATTTATACAAGTTTGTATTTGATTTTAAACATTCAATAATGGATGCTTTTTACAGTAAAATATACTTTTCATTTTGACAAAAATCTACAGACACTAGCATTTATTCAAAATGTAAAGAAAGACTTCTATAATCATTGTTTTCTTTTTTCCTCTGGGTCATGTGCTCGCACACACATGGACATTCGCAGACACACACAGAAGGAGCGCAGTGACTGAACTAATAAAGCTACGTGATAGGGGTTTTTTTTGTTTTGTTTTGTTTGGGTTATTTTGGTCCTCTACTATAAAAGCATTCCCACAACTGTGTCCATTGTTTCATCTCACCCAGATCCTAACAAAGGATGAGAACGTAATAAATGAATCCGAGTAACATCATTCTCTACATTCTGTTGTTCTCAGTTTATTGGTCTAGAGGGCACTGGTTCTCACATGGCTTATTCTTAAGCAGGAGTGAATAGAACTGCCCCCCGTGCTGGTGCCTCTTCCTTTCCTCAAACATAGGGGCACCCAGGCTTCTTTGGAAACATGGGATTTTAATTGGAAATTCTGGTGCCTACTTTACTAGTCATAAACTGGGTAATTGTTTCCTAATGCAACCTGGCAGTGCCATTGAGGGCAGATTATACGGAGCTGCCATCCTGAGGTGTTCTAAACAAGTGACAAATCATTAACAGCAAGTCTCTGGATCCCCGTGAGTGAGCTCTGTGGCTGCTACTGGAGGCAAACAAGACCAGAGAGGAGCGAGGGAGAAGCCGCCGCAGTAATGACTGGCATTGTCAGCACTGAGTGCCGGGGATGACTTCAGCATCTTCACTTTCACCTTCTTCTCAGGGGTGTTGCTATGGGTACCATCTCAGAGGTGTCAGAGGAAAAAAGAGCAGGAGGTAGACTGATGAACAACATAAGGAAGTAAAGGATATGCAATGGCTTAACAATATGAAGACATCCTTCCCATGCAAACGTGTGTGTTGCATCCTTCGATAGGGACCCATTAAATATGGAGGATGGCAGACAAGAGAGTCGGTTGAATTGTCAACAAATGACGAATAAAAGGTGCTTTAAAACTATTTTATGGCCCCAATTATCCATAAAGATAATCGTAGTGCTGGACCTTTATCACTCAGGGTATAATCATTTGTCACTCAATTAATTTATAAGCCCCTGACAATTGTATACATGTATGGTATATGGGTGTTTTACCGGTATGGCAAGACTTTGGAAAGCTGTTCATTATTTTAAAGGCTATGTTTTTCTGCACTCTTTTCAAACTCCTGCTCCCTTCCATGATCAGAGATTCTGTGAAGGTGCCAGCTCCCTAGCACTTTGACTTTGAAATTAAACATCGTGGTAACCTTCACTTCTGCAATGTGTTAATCATCATTAGCCTAATTCTCTCTCTGTCTCTCTCTGTCATACTTTAGCTTTTGAGTAAAAGTCAGAAAAAAAATTATTAGGAGCATTTTAACAAATTGCAGCATTTCCATGATTATGTTGCGGTTGTCAGATTTCTTCCTAGCAGAGTTGGAAAAGTGACATTTTCTTAGTCTCCCAAGTTTGTTCAACTTATTAAAATAGCATAAACAATGCTGAGGTGGAAAACAGGTTTTGCTACAGACCTTTATTACTGTGTTATAATCATAGAGTCCAACCATGTACATATTTATAGGGGACGCTATTAAAAATACTCTAGTGGAAATGCAGAGCAACTTTCCCTCAGTTTGATTGAAAACTGCAAGTTCATATTTTATGGGTCATGTGGCATTCAGCCTTTCCAAACTGGCTTGAGTAGTTTCTGTGAAAAGAAATATAGCTAGGATTTTTTTGTTGTTGTTTTGTTTTTGTTTTCTTCCTTTTCCATTTATTTATTTATTTATTTATTTATTTTTTTATTTAACTTTTGCTCTACCATCTTAAAATCATGGTAGTTGCTGGGCATGTCAATGAAAATGACATTCATAATCTGAAACCACTGCCCATTATTTTCACACATATATCATATAACTGTCATTGGAAACCAAATTCTGGGGTGATTTGACCAAACTCTTGGGAGGCTATTGCATATACTTTTCTATAAAAATATGTTTTTACTAAAATCATACAAAAAGACCCTTGGCCCTGACCCTACTGCATATTTATTTTTTGCAGGCATCAATTTACTCAGGCAAAGAAACAGGAGAAGTTCTTAGAGAGAGACGAGGTCCTGACTTTCAGACACTCCTCTTTTTCTGGCTCTAGCTTAAGGAATAGATCATCGTTAGAACTAGAAGCAGGTATTTATGGGAAAATAAAATTGGATTTGACTAAAGTCGTAAGAGCCAAGACAGATTAGCGCATGTAGAGTAGACCTGGTCTTTGTTCACTGAATTTTTTTTTATTATTAATTCATCGTTTACGAAACAGCTCTCAGGCACAAGGTACTGTACTTGGCATAGGGAAACAAAGATAAATAAGGCACAGACTCCTCCCAAGGACCTTGCATCTAGAGGACGTAGTCTTTAAATAGCTTATTGTATAATGCCATTAGTAGCCAGTATGTATACTAGTGTGATGTGAGATGTCTAGAAATGGAGGAAGTAGTGAGGAGCATAATTCACTAAAGGGCTTCCAGTGCATCAAATTAAAGGAATTCTTTAGTTTTCAAAGGCCCCATAGGTATAAAAAACAGCTGAGGTACTAAACACAAGAAGAGTACATTGAAGGTGGTGTTATAAACTTATTGCTAGATAGGGACAAGGGTGAGATGAAAGCCAATGTGAGGAATGTGATGGGGAGAACCCTGGAATGGACATCAAAATTTGGGACTTTATTACCGACATGTTATATCTACCTTGAAAAGAGAATATTCTTTGCTGAAAGTCATTAATCATTCCTTTGAATTGTGCCATTTATGGCAAGTACATGTCAAGAGGTTCATATAGTCTCTCCTAGGTTTTGACTGATATGATCTGGACATTTTCTGTAAGAGAGTTTCTTGAAGTCATGTCTTATCTTTTATTACAGGATTAAAAATAATCTTCCTTCCAACTATGATGTCAAGTTACAGCTAGTCCAGCAAAAATAGTATTTGGGAGGAATTTGTTTGTTTTGGAAAATTCAATCATTATTTAATTAGCCTAAATTCTATCACTAAATTTGTCTCTTTTTTTTGAATTTCTCTCACTTCCCCAGATTTGAAAGTTGTCTGGAGATACTAGAAACATTTGGGGTAATATGTGCAATTTATAAAGTTGCTAGCTCAGCACTGGTACTTACTGAACAATTAATAATGCCACCTGTCATTATTAGTGACAATAAAAGTAGCACATATTAAATCTTGCAAGATAGCTAGAGGCCATCAAGCCATCCTCTGTAATACTACAGATTTTAGTAAATTTTAGAAAATTATCCAGACGATTTAAAAGTTGAATTTAACATATTTACAACCTCCAAATATATCACAACGTGATTATAAATGGCTTTGGGATTTTTTTCATACTCAAAAAAAGGTCAGCTTTTACTACAATGTAAAATTTAGAGCCTTTATTGAAATATGTCTTCAAGAAAGCTGCTAAGAATTTTTATGCAACCATTAAATACACAAACTCTAGTAAAGGACAGTGTATCTCTATATACATACATATGTGTATATATGTGTGTGTATGTGTGTATTTATACATATTTATACCAAGCATGCGTGAATATACATTCTCATATTTATCTGTACATATGTCTGCCCCTGCATCTGGAAGAATATATTTGCGTTTGCAGAGAATTGGTCCAGTGTTCCTGTCCAAATGCAAATTTTGACTCTCTGAAGCACATTTTCATATTTGCATCTCTTTCTTTCTCAGTAGTTTTGCCAGTTGGTGTATTTCTTTGCTTATTTCCACTTTTTCTTCCTCTGCACTATCCCCCATGAAGTGGCGCTGAAAGATCACGTTAGCACAGTTCCATGATGTGAAATACCACAAGTCTGCAATTTTGGGGGCTTGAGAGCATCGCTGGGCTGAGAGGATGGAAATCTTTCAGTAATTATACCAGTTTGTATTCGTCTCACATTTGGGACCAAATACAAAACCGATCCACTCTTACTCCCTGTGAATATTCATAAAAAACAAAGTGCCAATTCTGGGCTAATCATGTATGGAACCAAACACGTTGATGAGTCCTAAGTATATACTGTCTGTATGTATACATATGAATACATATATATTTATACACACTAATTTTGCTTGTGTCCTCCTCTGTGTAATTTGTTTGTTTAGTACAGGGGTTGCTGTTATAAGTGTTAATAAGCTGCTGAAAGCTTGGCACCTATTCCTTGAAATGACAGCTATGTTAGAAGCCTATTAACACTCAGAGCAGCAGTTCTGCAGCTACTAGAAATGAATTTCAAAGAAGGTAAATGAACAAAAGCGATTCATATCTCTAAGGAAAGCAAATACCAGCCCAGAACCATATATACTTTGGAAATGTACAGTATATAAAATGAAAAAAAAAAAAAAAAAAAACCTCTCCCAGTTAAAGAAACAGCGGAAGAGAACATTTGGAGAAAGGGAAACTGCCTAAAAGATTTCCAAACAACCTTGAAGACATAAATGTAAAGGATACCAAGCATAACTTCCTCTCTTTGTTTCTATTGTATTTAAACTAGGACCATGTCAAACTCAGTTATAGGAATAGAACAGTACAGGTAGAGGAAATTCACTTTTCTCTCCATGAGAAAAATTTAAATCATCTGGATTTAGCTCAAACTTTTTCCTAGTCTCTGAACTTGGAAGGACAGCATTTACTATTGTTCTCCGAGGCAGGGCCCTTTATGAGTCAGTTCACCCTGCCTTTGAACTGTCTTACTTTTGACTGTCACTGAAATTTTACAAATTGGCTAAAAGTCCTGAGTATACTTTAGCCACGGTAACAAAAATGTGGCAAGTTAGGTTGGAAGTAGATTTTTGTGTGCTTGTGTGTGTGTGCGTGTGTGTGCTTGTGTGTGTGTGCTTGTGTGTGTGTGCGTGTGCTTGTATGTGTGTGTGTGTGCTTGTGTGTGTGTGTGTGCTTGTGTGTGTGTGCATGTGTGTTGGGAAGTTTCTATGCTGATGTTGAACAGGGGATAGTTTTAGTCTAAATTAAGATTAAATTGTATTCATCTTCTAGGACCCTTGTTTCTGAAATCAAATGGAAAGGAAACATAAAAAGATTTTAACGTGTCAACTTAGGCACGGATATTAGAAATCTTAGATAGCTTTCAGAGTTGGTATAAAATTAGCAGCCAAAGGTGATAATGGGCAGTTTTATCCCTAGAGTAATTTACATTACTTTTATCTCTTTAATGTGAGGACTGTAATGTCTTGGACATACAGTAGCACTATCTTTGAATTTGTAGCACCATAATATCTATTATATAATATATTGTATATAGTACACTATTCATTCTCTTTCTGTATATGGCTCCTATGCCCTCTAAACAGAAATCTTGAGAAGTCTTTGGGACAGATAGAAAACAGGTATAGACTCTAAAAATCTGTGTAAATGTAAACCGGGAAAACCATTCTCTATGCGTGTGTATGGGTTCGCATACACTGATAAGGTTTCACAAATCAGTTTGCGACAGACGGTTTTCTGGGTAAGGAGACGCTACAGATGTTCTTCGACACGCTAACTACAGATGCTCTTACCTCAGATTCTATCAACCAAAACTTGCGTTTACCTGCCCTTCTGTACGTCAACAGCAAAATGACAGTTGATACTTATTATGATTATCCTAAAGGGACTCAAATGAGGTGAATTTTTGCTTTTTCAGTTACTCGTATTTGAGTATGTCTAGTATTGTTTGTATAAAGTGATTTTTAAAAAGGCATTCTAACATCTTAACATACGTAATTAATGTATGATATAGAGTAGCCCTACTTTTCAGAATGTTTGATTAACCCAAACACATATTCCATGTCTAGCAGAAAACAGGGCAAACTTGAATGAAACTGCATTTATTGGAATTTTCTGAAGACTCGTATTCAGAAGTGCCAATTACCTATTGTTTGTGAACTGTCCAATATTATAATCTTCTGAAATTATCTGTGAAATGGGATCTGCTCATTCAAATGACAACAGCAAAAACAAGGACTACATACCATTACCATTTCCAATAGTAAAAACTAACTTAATTTTATTCTTTCAGTTTTTAAAATAATTATTTTATTATAAGCCTATTATTTAAAACATTAGATAAATATAGAAAAAGTCAGGAAGCAAGCACATATAGTTCCATGATTTACCATGGAGGAAACCCACAGGTGGCCACCACATAGGCAAAGAAGTATCAATTGCAGCGTCTTAGAATCCAATCACTGTCTTCTCTCTCCCTCCCATCCACAGTAACCAACATCCTTACTTTCATGCTTTTTTTAGTTTTACCACCCAAAGTCAAAGTTTAGTTTTAGTTTTCAGTTTGTAACTATTTCAAATAATGCTGCCATAAACAATGTTTCACGTGTCCCCTGGAGCACGTGGGCATGCGGTTTGGTTGGATGGATATCTATGAGAAGAATTGCTGAGACATAAGGGATATGTACTCTCAACTTCAGAAGAGAATGCCCACCTGTTTTTCAAAGTGGCTGAAAGAGGACACAAAGAAATGGAAAAACATTTCATGCTCATGGATTGGAAGAACAAACATTGTTAAAATGTTTTACTACTCAAGGCAATCTATACAATCCCTATCAAAATCCCACCAGAATTCTTCACAGAGCTAGAGCAAACAATCCCAAAATTTGTATGGAACCACAAAAGATGCTGAATAGCCAAAGCAATCCTGAAAAAGAAAAGCAAAGCTGGAGGCATCACAATTCTGGACTTCAAGCTACATTACAAAGCTGTAGTCATCAAGACAGTATGGTACTGGCACAAGAACAGACACACAGATCAATGGAACAGAACAGAAAACACAGAAATGGACCTACAACTATATGGTCAACTTTGATAAAGCAGGAAAGAATATTCAATGGAAAAAAGACAGTCTCTTTAACAAATGGTTTTGGAAAACTGGACAGCAACATGCAGAAGAATGAAACTGGACCACCTTCTTACACCATACACAAAAATAAGTTCAAAATGGATGAAAGACCTAAATGTGAGACAAGAAACCATCAAAATCCTGGAGGAGAATAGAGGCAACAACCTCTTTGATCCCCCCTGTAGCAACTTCTTATTAGACACGTTGTCAGAGGCAAGAGAAACAAAGCAAAAATGAACTTTTGGAACTTCATCAAGATAAAAATCTTCTGCACAGCAAAGGAAACAGTCAACAAAACTAAAAGGCAGTCTATGGAATGGGAGAAGATATTTGCAAATAACATATCTGATAAAGGGTTAATATCCAAAATCTATAAAGAACTTATCAAATTCAACACCCCAAAAACAAATAATCCAGTTAAGAAATGGGCAGAAGACATGAATAGACATTTTTCCAAAGAAGACATCCAGATGGCTAACAGGCACATGAAAAGATGCTCAACATCACTGATCATCAGGGAAACACAAATCAAAACCATAATGAGATACCACCTCACACCAGTCAGAATGGCTAAAATTAACAACACAGGAAATAACAGATGTTGGCAAGGATGTGGAGAAAGGGGAGCCCTCTTACACTGTTGGTGAGAGTGCAAACTAGTGGAGCCACTCCGGAAAACAGTATAGAGGTTCCTCAAAAAGTTAAAAATAGAACTACCCTAGGATCCAAAAATGTACTACTACGTATTTACCCAAAGGTTACAAAAATACAAATTCAAAGGGGGTACATGCACCTGATGTTTATAGCAGCATAATCAACAATAGCCAAACTATGGAAAGAGCCCAAATGTCCATCAACTGATGAAAAGATGTGAGATATATATATATATTACTCGGCCATCAAAAAGAATGAAATCTTGCCATTTGCAATGATGTGGATGGAGCAAGACTGTATTGTGCTAAGTGAAATAAGTGAAATAAGTCAGTCAGAGAAAGACAAATACCATATGATTTCACTCATGTGTGGAATTTAGGAAACAAAACAGATGAATGTGTGGGAACAGAAAAAAAGGAGAGGGGGGAGGCAAACTATAAGAGACTCTTAGAGAACAAACTGAGGGTTGATGGAGGGAGGTAGGAGGGGCATGGGCTAGATGGGTGTGGTTATTAAGGAGAGCGCTCATTGTGATGAGCCCTGGGTGTTGTATGTAAGTGATGAATTTATTGATTCATCAATAAATTTGTTGATTTGTTGGAGTTTTATTTTTTTATGTTACATAAAGGAGACTTTTGTTAGGTGTTCCAGGTACTCCATAGTGTGATTTGGTTTTTTATCCTCTAATTAACGTATTGTGAATAACAGGAAATCTATTCAAATGTAAATTTTTTTGCACTAATAGGGGTGGAGGGGGTAACTGAATGGGAAGAAATCAGAGAAGGGGACAAACCATATAAGACTCTTGACTCCGGGAGACAAACTGAGGGTTGAGGAAAGGGAGGTGGGTCGGGGGATGGGGTAACAGGGTGATGGGCATTAAGGAGGGCCCATGATGTGATGAGCACTGGGTGTTAAATGCAACTGATGAATCATTGAACATTATATCAAAAACCAATGATGTACTAAAAATTTTTTTAATTTTTTGGTCAGTTTTAAGTTAATTTGTCTAGATATCCTTTATTTAACTTAAATTTTCAAAGTTATTGACATAATATTGTTAATATCCGTAGCATCTGTAGAGATGTCACTATTTAATACTGACATTGATTATTTATGCCTACCATTTTAAACATTTTATTAGTTTTATCAGGGTTTATCAATTAGTCTTTAAAAAACAAATTTAATTTTACGGGTGTTTTCTATTATATGTTTACTTAATTTACAATTTCTCCTTTTTTCCTTAGTGTACTTTCATCTGTTCTCTTTAGGTTAAATTTCTTTTTTTCTTTTTCCTAACTTTAAAAGATCGAAGCTTACTTCTTTGAGTTTTAGTTTTTCTTTTTTTTTTTTCTAATAATGCATTTAAAGCTATAAATTCCATTTATAAATAGCTTTAGTAGTATCCTCGTATGTTTTGATAGGTCATAATCTCATTATCAATTGGTTAAAAATATTTTCTAATGCCTCTTTTCATTTTACTTTGATCCATGAGCTATTTAGAAGTATATTGCTGAATTTTCAATCATGTGGGCATTTTCTAGTTTCTTTTTTTTTTTTTTTTTTTTACTGATTTCTAGCTTCTTTACACTGAAATCAGAGCACATATCCTGTATGATTTCATTCTTTAGGAATTTGTTGAAATTGTTTTATGGCCCAAGATATGGTCAGTTTGGGGAAAATTTTATATGTGTTTGATAAGAATGTGTATATTCTGAAATGGTGGTCACAATTTTTTATGTATTTCAATTATGTTTCTTTATGATCCTGTTGTTAAATATTTCCATATAATTTCTTATTTTTGTCTGTGTGTTTTATCAATTACTGAGAAAATCTTTTATTATCATTATTCATTTGTCTATTTCCTTGGTTCTGTCAATTTTTACTTTACATTTATCTGAGGTTATGTTAAGTGCATATTCATTTAGAATTGTTACATCTTTCCAATAAATTATAGTTTTTATCATTATAATATCCCTCTTTACAACTTGTACTGCCTTTTGTTTTAGAATCTATTTTGTGTACTCTTAATATAGCTACCCTAGCTTTCATTTCTTCTTTTATTTTTAACAGTTCTGCATCCTAAGATTCTAGAAATATACCTTACAAAGAGGTATTTACTTGGGTAATTCAGATGATTTGTAATCATCTGAAGTCTTTGTTTTGAAGCATTTAGTACATTTATATTTAATATTATTTACTGATATATTTGATTAAATCTACTATGTTTTCAAGTGGTTTCTATTTGTGCCATTGACTCCATGTTTCTTTTTTCTCCTCTTCTCCTGTTTTCTTTTGGAATGATTATTTTTTATAATTTTACTTTGATTCTGTTACTATGGAAGTTATGCTTTTTTAATGATTATCCTGCCTTTTTAATGATTATACTACAGATTACAGTGTGCATTCGGTACTTATAAATGTCTAATGTTTATAAGTGCTTTTACCTTCTTTCTGAATAATTTAATTTCATTTATTCTTTACTCAATGTATATGTATATATGCAACAAAATTAGTTCTTTTATGCAGTCAATATTTATTAATATTTACTCTACTATCCATGTTTTATTGATTTTCAATCTTTCCTTAGTTTCCAGTCTTCCATCTGAGATTATTTTCTTTCATTGGAAGAAAATCCTATAGTTATTCTTTATTATAGGTCTGTTGGTGATAAATTTTCTTAGTTTCTCTGAACTATCTTTATTTAGCTCTTATTCTAGGAGAATAATTTTTATTCTAGAAAAATAATTCTAGAAAACTAGGATCCTAGATCAACAGTAACTTTTGTCCTTATACCTTAGAGATATTGTTGCATTATATTCTGGCTTCCATGTCTTCTGATGAGAAATTGACTGTAATCTGCATCTTTTCAGTGGCTGTGCTATTATACATCTTGGGATGATTTTCTTTGTATTTGTTCTGTTATGTGTCACAGAGCTTCTTAAATCTATGGCTTGATATCTTTCATCAGTTTTAGAATGTTCTCGATCATCATACCCTTAAATGTTGCTCCTGCTTCACTCTCTTTCTTCTGCTTTTAGACTTTCAACTATATATTTTAAGCTTTAGGTCTTTTAACTGAGTCACCAAAGCTAAAGAGATCTGCAGGATCTATACTGAGCCTTTGCGAATCTGTTTCTGTTTTGTGTTTTTGCTACTTTTTAAATTGCTATTTTTTGTCTCTGCATGTCCCTGGTTAATCTTTTTTTTGAATTTCATTTTTGGTACACTGGGTGTTATATGTGAAAAATTGTTTACAGAAATAATATAGACTAGGATGATGTCTTCTACATAAGCTTTTATTTGCTTTTTCCAGATGCCTCAACACACTGTGGAGGAATTTGCATTCAGGGAAATGAATGCAGTGTCTGGCATGGAGATTCTTTAACGCCGGCCTGCAGTTATTCTAAGGCCTTATCTAGTTCTAGTTACCCTTGCTCTTAGAATACAGCTCTTCCAGATCCTAACCCAAAGCCAGGGAGTTCATAGAGCCCTTCTTCTTAAAGGCCTCTGGACTCCCATGCTTAGAGCCTAGTGGTCCCCTATGCTTATGAGGAGTCCCCTTCTCAAATTAACAAATGCCTTCATAGGAAAATGCGCCCCCAAATGCACTTATTTCTGGGTCTGTTTTTCCCCAGTTCCAGGCCTGTTAATTTTTGCTACTTTGCTATTTTATTAGCTCTCCTTAAACATACTGTTTTGGTTTTGTTTGTTTGTTTGTTTTGTTCAGCTTTCTGGACTTCCTCAAGAGGAGGTTTAGTCAGAATTACCTAGCTTAGAAAATGAACATGTTGCTATAATTTCTGATCATCTAGTAGAGTATTAAGGGTATAATAATGACCTATTTCACTAGTCAAAAATATGATGATGATTAATTCCAGAAGATAGCATCTGTCCAGAGATTTGGCTAAAATCCTATAAAGTCCTCATTACTAATGTGAGGTGTATCCCTTATAATGATTATATGTAAAAATTTCCTACATTATTCTCCTATGGTTCCATTCTGTAGTCCCTATAGAAGAATGAAGTGGGATCAATAACAGTGACTTTAAACACTTATTGTCCAAAATCCTCATATCTTACAGCAAACTCTGTGGCTCCAAATACTTAAGTAGAGAAAGAAAATAGACTCATCTTGAAAATTAGCTTTGACATATAATCAAATACTTTTAGTAATTTTTTATATTGTAGTTTGGAAGACAAAAAAAAATTCTAATTAACCATGGATATTTGTCTAAAATTCATACTTATAAAGGGGAAGGATGTCACCCACAGCACTACAGAACAAGGGTGTTGTCCAGAAACAGATTTAAAAAAGAATCTGAAATTCTCTAATCTCTGGTGAACCAAGTAACAACCCTGCAGTCAGAGATGATGAATCCTTTTGAGTCTTATTCCAACATTACTTGTGGAAAATAGTTTTGTATCAGGAAAGCTGTCTTGGATGCCACTTCAGGAAATTTCAATACTAAAGAGTCCAAGCACAATTATAGGCCAGTCAGGTAGGCGAAATGGTTTGGCACAGGGAGAAGGCTACACGAAAAGGCTATAAAGTATATTTAATTGGTTCTGTTTCGTTCCTGATGTTAAATATTCCTGCCCATCCTAGGAAAGTCAACTTTTTCTGTAACATGGTTACTTCTAGGTTGATGATCTTTCCAATTCTGTGGACAGATTCTCGGGAAATTTGAAAAGTTCTGTGAAGACTCATCTCTACTGATTCACCTGTCACCTCAAGTTCATATTTACTTGGGGTTAATGTATACCCTCTTAGAAAGACTGTTCAATCATTTCCTGACTTTAGTACCTAAATCTCAATGTCATTTATAGCAGGCTCTCATTTCTTCCTGGGCTTTGTGTATTCTTCTTTGGTCCAGGAGCTCCCTTGTAAATCAAAGACAGCTCCTTGTAGAGAAGGGGAGACGTGCAGGGGCAGAGGAGCCCAGAAACCGACCCTGTGTTACCGCCTCTGCTTGAGAAAGCAGAGAAGTTAAAAACACTCACTAAATAATTCCCTTTAAATCAGAAGAAAAATGATTTTTTACAGTTAACAGTTAGATGCATGATGATTAATGTTTTCAACCTTGAGGGCAAACTCTGCCTGTTTAGTATGAATTTTTTATTTCTGTGTTTCAAGTGAAAAATATCCTGGGGTCCTTTTGAATTTCAAACAATTAGTCCAAATTCAAAATGTATTAGGTTAATTGTATATTTTTAATCTAATTTTAATATTCTTTGACTCTGAAACTGATAAGCTAGCATTTATTTGCTCTTGAAACCTTTCAAAGTTTATAACAATCTTTATCTCTTTTAGATGGTATTAATGCTTAATGATAAAAGCCTGGCCTAAGGAAGAGATAACATTTAAGAACTGTATGAACCCATGGGGCCAGCATGTAAACCATCTATCTGGTCTACTCCCATTCTATGCGTATGTATTATATGTTATGGAATTCGGTGTAGGGCTTCCTCCTCTGGGGGACGATTGACTCAGATATAAGTAATAGACTAGGCAGATGTGAATGCTGTCATTAGCCATACCACTGGATTCCACAAAAAGACAAAGGGACCAATTTATACGGTCTTTGTATAAGGGGAGTAGAGGTAACTGCCTATTTTTCCTAATAGGAATATAAGAGACAGACCTGAGTTAGGATCCCTGCTCTTTTGTGTTGTTCTGGGCAAGTATAAATTTCCTGCACTATTAAATGTAGAAAATAAAACCTACTGTAATATGCAGTTAAAAAAAGTCTGAAAGGGTATACAACAAAAGGTTAATAGTACTCACCTTAGGGAAGTGATTTTGTCTTTTACCTTAGATAGATTTTTCATTTTTTTATAACAAGAAAAAATATAACCTTAAAAAAATGTTACAAGATTGTTATGTTGTTTTCCCCCAAAAAATTGTTTTATCAAAAGAGTCTCTATTGGAAAAAGAATCTTTCATGAAGTTTCAGTTCATAAATAGATGTAAGTGGAGCTGTTCTGCTGAAGTAGAAATAAGAATGCAAAGCTCCAGGCCCTGGGCCATGTCTTCCCTCCTCACGCGGCCCCTCAGGCATCTCCATGGGGCCCTGGGCTTCCGGGACTAAGGTTTGAATCCCATTTTGATATGGGTTAATGGAAACCACAGAGTAAAGTGCCTTGAACAACGCCAGCCATGTAGAAGTTACTCAAATAATGCCATGAATGTTGTTATTGTCACCGGCTATTTTTAGAATTCACTCTGGAAGAAAGTAGAATAATTTATGGGGGGGGGGGATGAGATAACGTTGTTTTTTGCTGAAAGAACATTTACCAATTCACAGTCTCTATCATGGAAATGCTGAATTGGTGAATCTCTGTTGCTGATCCAGACTTCTGCGTGGAGCCTAACTGGCTAGTCAGCCCGTGTTGGTAGCTCAGGATTATGTAGTTTCACTTTTTCCTGGTCCAAGCCAAGCAGAAAAAATAGTACTGGGGGAGGGTGGCTGTAGTGTAGTCAGCCCAGCTTGTGTCAGCCTTCCACCATTTTCTTTACACGGGGCTGCCTGATTGTCCTACTTAAAAGCTCAACCTTGCCCAGTCTCTCAGGATCAAACCTGACCTTTGGCAAGAGGAATGAAGATGGTCAAGCTTATCATTTTGGAATTCAGCATCGATATTTGGACTCTTAATCAGTCTTTCATCTTTTCCCTCAATGAAAACCAGGCTTCCGTTGTGTGCTGGAACTGATACTTGTTAATGTTCTAGGAATTTTGCAATCTAGTGGACATCACAGAGGTAGCTCGAAGTCAGCATATCAGGAGTATTTATTTTAGGGAAATTGGTAAACTCTAAATCTCAGGTCTTTCCCCTGAAGATCCAGTTAAACATCTACCACTAGTTTAGAACTAGCTACCACCTCAAGTTCCAGTTCTTATAAATCAATCTTCATTCTTCCCTAGACCCAAGTTCCTGCCTTGGCATTGTAAGAGTTGAATCCTTCATTCTAGACAGATTCCCCTCCAATGGCAAGAGTTTGATCATTTATCCCAGCTCTAAGCTGGGACTCTGCTTTCTATCCACTCATACATCACCGTGTTCCCCATACCTGCTCACAGATCTCTCCCAAGGCCTATCTAGCTAGATTATGAATAAATCACCATTACCTGGATTTTCTTATCTTGCTGATTATGGGTCTTGAATCACCATCCTACATTCCCTATTAGGTGATATTAGGTTCCTTAATGTTTGTCTTAATGCCATTTATTGACTTCCCCTTTAATTGATCTGTTTTACCTCATAGTCTGGAATTCCTTTCAGTCTGTGGTTCTGGATCTGCTTTGCCTTCCTTCCCGTTACTTTTATTCTGTCTCAATTAACCAAAATAACTCCATATTCTCTCTGTAGAATTAAAAAAAAAGTTTTGAACATACTCCTCCTAGAAATCTTTTTTCATATTATTAGGCTTTAAATTATTTAAGTGTAATTTGTTAGTGCTTTTAATTTTAAAACCTAATTTAGCATTTTAATAAATAATAACATTTAATATCCATCATGAGGATCCCCCATATATAAAGTACTTAATTTCTTACACAGCACCTATATTTTCTCATAAAATAACTAACATTAATTGTTGCTCTCCATGTCCCAGACACTGTTCTGAATGCTTTGCATGTATTAATTCACTTAATCCTACAGAATTCCTGTGGGACATGTCCTGTTATCATCCTCATTTTACAAAGGAGGAAACTGAGGTAAAGAGAAGTCTTGTAGCTAATAAATGGCAGCATGATGGCTTGAGCAAGAACTGTCTGTCTCCAGAGCCATGCTCTTAACCCTTCTGCTAGCCTGATTCTCCCTAAAATGAAGCACAGAGCTGTGCCTTATGAGAAATTCCATATTCCATATTCTCCTATTGTGAAGGTTGGCAGCTCACACTGATGAGGAAGGTGTGGCCAATCCAAGATCCTCAAGCTGCCAAAGTTCCCTCTCAGATTCAGGGAGAGCTGGGGAAATGACTCAATGGGGGGACCATCGAATTATATAGAATCACAAGCTAAGAAATAAATACACTACCTCACTCTCTGTTCCTTCACTTTAGTTCTTCTCCAGTTATAGCAATATTCAGTGAGGCTGGCTAGAGCAGATGCAGAAAATTGAGCAAGGAGTTATATGCTGACTTAAGCAAAGCAGCTAACAAAATCCAATTCCTTTTTGTTATTTGAGGAAATATAAAAATGCATATAAATAAACATGTTAATAACTTTATTTGAGCATAAAATTAAATATATAATATATAAATCTGTGTTTTATTATGATGTTTATACTATCTAGTAAAACTAAGGTTCCAGGGTAATATTAAGGCTAGGATAACTCTGAAAAATTCTCTACAATGCTATTTTGCCATTTACCCTCACAAAAATAACACCAAATTATATCTATCTGGTCAAGACATTTGGCATATGGAGCAGAAAATGATGACATTAAATTGCAATGAGAAAAAATGAAGAGGCAGTAGTTCTTAATCCTAGGGTATTTTCTGGAAAGTTCATAAGAGAAAATAAAACCTTGCAGGTTGATAGGCCTCAGGAATCCTCTGCATTTAAAAACCGTTTTCTCCAGGTGATTCTTATGAACATGATAGTTGAAGAACTACTCGATAGCAGGTCAAGCAAAGTTCAGAGTGATTCACTGAACAATCCTAATTTCAATCCTTAGTCTCACCCACAGGGGTGGAACCTCAAAGAGATTTAAGGGTGGAAAGTAAGGACCATGTGCAAATGTCGGTCCCTGCATGGGGTTGAACCTTCCTTGGAGCTTTCATCACAGCTGCTTATCAATGGATTTGTGGGAAACACACGTGAAAACCATGGAAACATGTTAAGACAGGCAACTGGAGTCTCTAACAGGATTTCCACTTTGGAGTCTAAGCAGGAGAGAGACCCAGCCGTGAGCCTGGGTTGGGTATGTTATGGGTGTCATCCTTTGTTAACCCATTTTCTTATATCTTATTGCCAAGAAGAATAGTGGAAGGGGAGTCTGTTGTTTCTTTTCCTGCATGTTATCAGTGGAAGAAATGGTTGGATCCATTAGGTATGTCCTTAGATCTGCTCTGTCTAACCCAACAGATAGTATTATCATCAATTTGCAGAAGAAGAAACTGAGACTCAGAAAATGTAAAGGATGTGAACATGTGACTAATAAACAGTGGATGTGAACTACAGACCAGGTATGTGGTTCCTAGTGTTTGAATCTCCCGTTCAGACCAGGTTTTCACATTTTTATGAGTAGAACATATATGATTATAATGCTCATAATTAATTTCTGTTGAATTGAATGAGAATGGGGGAAAGACCCTGGCAAGCATTTGTGGCAGAGGCAAATCTTTTGTACTTCTCCTTTTTTGCCCCCAGTTGGCACTTTCTCTCCTTCTGCTGCTCTCAGACTTGATGCCTGGGACCACTACATGTCTCCCAGATGCTTTGGTCTTCTAAGTGCTCCACTCAGCACTCACCACACCCCCTTCCCCATCTGTGCTTTGGCTTTCCTTCTTTTTACATGGTAATGTACTCTTCCTCTGTCCCAAATCCTCAAGACACAAAATCCTGCTGTGTCATGGTCAGATAAACTAACCCTTGCTGTTATCTATCTATCTATCTATCTATCTATCTATCTATCTATCTATCCATCCGGTATTTAGCAATATCTGATCCAAGTTAAATGAAACATTTCCCTAAGGAAGTACTTCCAGGGCTAGAGAAGCACCTGATCGGAGTTCCACATTCAGTCAGGGATGCTTTGATGTGTTTAAACCAAATAGGCAGAGATTTGATCCACTTATACATAAGGCCGGCCCTGCACATTGGCCTTTATTTAAATACCCCCCAGGGAGTCTCAAGTCTTCAATGCTGCACACACAGATTCAAACCAAATATACACACTGACATTTTCTACCACCTAGTTCCCTAGAGCTCATAATATTTAAGGCCGAGCCGATGTCGGGGACCCCTCTGAGAAGGGAGCTGCTCCTCTGAGAGTTTGCCTAATGGAGCAACTGGCATTTCTTAGTTCTCTAGAGGAGTGCTGAGTTTGAGGCCTTTGCAAAGTCCCCAGGGCTATTAGTTAGCATGGAGCCCAATAGGGCAGTCTCTTCAGACCAGATCCAAGCCACCTAAGAAATCAAGTATATTGAAGACTGGAGTCTCTTCCTTCTCTTCCATCTCTCAGCTGCAAATTGCTACCTGCTTTGCAAGGAGCATGAAACAACAAAAATAACTGCTACTGCTAATATTTTAGCCTCAACAAAACATTTTTATATTCCTGCCCTCCTTTGATGCTCTCAAGTATTACTTTTCTACTTTTTTTTCCAATCTGGGATTATGATGGGACTTTTCCAAGGCCACCTAGCTAGCTGCAGGCATAACAGGATAATTTGTTAAGATGTTAAATTGTGTTTTGTTCTCATTTTTCCAACCCCATTTTGAGATGGCCTTATTGTTCTCTAGCCCTTTGTGATGGAGTCAAAAATCAAGGGACCCCAACGACTGGTACTTTTTCTGCTTTATTTTGTAACCTAAACTCTTTGAGGGGGTCACACCAGGGAGATGGAGAGAAGTGAGAGCCCTGGGAGAGGGGGGGATGGTTGCTGCAGTGAGTATGAAAGGGAAGGGGAGGCTCTCTGAGAGAAGCAGCAGCAGTTTGGGATACTTTGAAATTGCTGCTTCCACTTCTTCAGGGAGCCTTGGGGTAGAAGTAGGACATCAGGAGGAAATGACTACGTGATCCACCTAAGAAGTCTGGAGCATAGTACCGGGGTTCCCAGGCTCCACAAAGCTATCTTGCCTAAGAAAAGTAAGCTCATGCCTGCCCCTCAGGGACCACATGGGCTTGAACAAAGATCTTGTCAGAGGTGATCAGAGACCAGAGAGGCCCTTATAAATGTCTGTTTTAGATAAAATTCCAGAACATTGGTGTCATCCTGGACTGGAAAGAGAGACCCTATAGTGACTGTGATTAGATTTGATGAAATAGGCTGGTGATGGGTAGTAAGGAGGGCACATATTGCATGGTGCACTGGGTGTTATACACAACTAATGAATCATCGAACTTTACATCAAAAACCAGGAATGTACTGTATGGTGACTAACATAACATAATAAAAAATATTATTATTAAAAAAAAGATTTGATGAAATAGAATTTCTGACAGATTTAATGGTTTAAAGACCTGAGTTTGTTAGGTAAAACTTAAGCCTATTAAATTGGAGAATCCTGCACTGCAAATTTAATTGTCTTTCTATGGTACTTACTTCACACAAAATTTACATTTAGATGGATCTAAATAGGGAAAATACAGCAGAGCCGTTGTTATGTATACTTGTGGCAAAAGAGAAATCCAGCCCCTGGCCCTCTTTGAATTTGTTGGCATTTAATTCTCTGACCACGAGCCACATTGTGTTTCTGGAAGACTTGATCAGTAAGCTAGTATCAGGCCTAGGATGCCCATATGGGCAAGGCTAAAGGCCCAAATGGATCTCATGAAATATGAAGTTGATAGCTTTCTGTGGGGGGAATAATGACTTATAAAACACACCGGAGGAGACTGCAGGGATCGTTTAACAATCAAACTGCTTATTAGATTTTCCAACTCCTTGAACAACTTCTAATATTTTCTATACAGAGCCATCTACATAGACCCTCTGTCTTTTGATGGTGAAACATAACAATTTTATTGTTATGTTGCTTCATAGCAGAAAAATTTTCATGATTCTGTGTTTCAGTAAAAATCGTTGATCCCCACTTAAATTAAGCTGAAGCTAAGGACTAGCCAATCCATTTACATACGGTATTTGGTCATTGCACTAAAAAAAACCCAAAAAACCAAAAACCAAACGAAAACAAAAGGAGGGGGACTAAACAGAAAAATCCCTCTCGTTAATCTCTCATCTCCTCCTTCTCTTCCTCCTTGTCTTCTCTCTTCAATATACAGACCTCAGAGAAACACTGCAGAACCACAAATTACTGTGGGGTGCAACTCCTACTTAATAATGACATCCGTAAGTTAGCCAAATCTGCCAACATCTGCAAGCTCCTCTGCAGAGTTGTGAGCCAAACTTAAAAATCATGTGTGACAGTGCTGTGGAAAATACAATTGATTCCAGTCTGATTGTGTCAGTTCCAAACGGAGACAATATTGATGATGCTGAACAGTAATCTTATTGGGCTTGGACCCAACTGAACATTGGTCTTTGTCAACTCATTATTCCTCTATCAGAGGGATCTCCGAAGATTGATCTTGCCAGCACCTCTTGATGTGTCTCACAAATCACTGTTCTCCTGTTGGCAAGCAGATTTGAGTATTGCACAGTAATTGTGGGGCTTTTTTCCTTCCCTCCCCGCCTTACTCCCTGCCGGGAGACAGCGACTACACATTGCAAGTCATTGTCATATGAAAGACCAAAAAGTTCCTAACAAGATAGAGTAGGTAGGTGCCATCGCAGTGATGCCAAGAGCTATGGCCATCCCACTGATGTTTTGGGATTGGCAAAATAAAGTATTAAATCCTCTCTTTTCCCTTTAGACAGTTAATTAGAGAGATCCCTGAACTTTTCAGAAGTCTGCAGCATCGCCTCTTGGAAAGTTCAGCTCTGCAGTCGAAGGGTCTAGTTTGGATGATTAATGCTGTCTCTGCTTTTTTTTGCAAATTTGAAAAATGTATTGTCTCATACGTAGCAGTGGTGAGAGGTGAAAGGCAATGGGCATAACGTTTTAGACTAATGACATTGTCTTCTTTGATTTCATCTGCCCTTTCTTGGGGCAATTTGACATTCGCCTCTAGATATAAAAGCCTTCAGAAATCAGTTAATTTAGTTAATCAATAAGATACCAATATTTAAATGGATTTCCGGTGTTCCCAGTTAAACTGGTGAGGATAAAGGCAGGCCTTTGTAATGGTGTGACAGTTGGTTTTCTTCCTGGATGAGAGCCTCTCCCAGGGAGTGTCTATCCATGTACTTTTTGGATTATTTAGCTAATTGGAGGGGACCAGGATCACATAGTTTCAGAATGTGCATTTGACATCACAGGTGTTCTCAATCATGGGGATTGGTCTGATGTTGTGGGAATTTATAACACTTTGAATCAGTGGTAGACATTTAAGTTCCAAACTTCTAGGCAAGCATTGCAGAAAGAACCCATAACCCCATGTCTTCTGTAGTTTAAAAAAACAGGAGTTGCTTGTGTGGTGTTTACTCATGTGGGAGATGCACACTGAAGCTGCTGGCTGAGGCTGCTTCTTTTATTTTGACTCCCTTTAGCTTTACATTTTTCCCCCACTCAGACCTGTGTCTTGTGAAGAGTTAAAATAAGCTGAAATAAGTGATCTTTAGCAAAAAGAGATTTTCTACAAGCGTAATGAAGTGAAGATCAGATGCGATAAAATTTTCGTATACAGTGTCTTGGAGGTTCCTGATAGTGATGCTTGTGGAATTAACAGAATCCAAGATACTGTAACTTCTTTCTTGCTGTCCATCATCTTCTCCTGGAGTTGACTCTATTTACTTCTCACACCTTTCCTGGGTTGGAGAAAGTAATTGAGTGTGGGGGGATTTGACGTCCTCCTCCTGGGGTGGCAGGCTGCGTCAGGACGTAAAAATAAACAAAAGATAGTTCATTGTGCCTGCATATCAAGCTTAATTATCCCGCCAGAACATGAAAGCAAGATTTACACCAGAGGATTGACAGTGCAGATAATGGAGAGTTGACTGTTTAGAATCATTTGACACCACAATCAGAGGGTCACTCGCGCTGAGGGTGAGGGCAAGGTCATGCTGTTTTCTCCCCCTCCTTCATGGGTGAAAACAGCACAACTTGGTCACCATGGTCAGTCTCCAAGATACACTGAGTAACAAGTAGGAAGATGAGAGGAACATCTCATCTCTTATTATCTGAGTTTTAGGTGAGAATATTGGTGTTTCTGAGCTGATTGGATAGATGAAGAGTCACCTGATGGAGAAATCGTGTCTTATTTTTGACTGTTGACTCATCACGAAAAAACAAAATAACTTTTTCTCTCTTACTTTGAAAATTGGCAGTCATTTTATCACATCAAGAAAGCTTGATCACTGTCGGCGGAAATCACTATAATTGTTGGATATGCTCTATAGTGAGTACTGGTTTGCGTGCTCAGGAAATCCTCCTGTAACATCGCTAAACAAAAGTCGGAAAACAAGAGGAGGGTCAACAAAAAGCCTGTACCTAAGGTACCACTTTCTTTTTGCCTTTTCTGTCATTTTATTTACTTTTTCTGAGTGATTGAATTGTATTGTTTCTGGTCATTTCTCATGCCTACTTTGCGACACCTATCTGAAATGGATAATAGATGTTTACATAAAATTACTGAGGATGAGAAGATCCAGGATCAGAGGGAATCAGAGGGTCTTAGCAGGAGCCTCTTGGGCATGGCATTGGTGCTGCCAAGACCACATGTGCAACGGAGGCTGTCCGGTGGCTTAGCAGGTACTTGTGGCCTTCCAATTTCTAATAAGATACAAAAGACTTCTAATGGTTAGCGGTTTTAATGCTGGCTTTTACCTCTTCCCAAGATGGCCATTTTAAACGGGAAATTAAAAGACACCACAAAGATTCTATAGTTCTCAAAACAAGCAATCCAGAGAGCCCTATTAAATATGTGTCTTGAACCCACCTGTGTGAGTGAGCCACCAGTCCCCTCCTTCCAGACACGAGATGTCCCATTAGCTGTTTGGCCTGAGTATCACGAAGGTGCCATTAAATTTTTGCACTGAAGCTTATACTTCTTATATCAGGAATCAAAACTAACTTCATGGGTCTGTGACCTCCCTGTTCAGTCAGGCAGGGCCCATGCTTGCTTAATGATCTGCTGTTTCCATCTTGAGATTATTAAGAATTTTTGAACAAAAAGCCCCGCATCTTCCTTTTGCACTGAGCCCCGCTCTTTATGTAGTCATTCGTATTAGGAGCCTCTGATTTGCTCTCTTTCTCCTTCCATCTTTTATAAGCAGTTGGATGGTAGAGAACT
This sequence comes from Ursus americanus, assembly GCF_024610735.1. NCBI lineage: Eukaryota > Metazoa > Chordata > Mammalia > Carnivora > Ursidae > Ursus > Ursus americanus. Next base: position 20,196,735 of record NC_142162.1, read on the forward strand.
ATGGGCAGAGAAGCACATAGGGAGTTGTTTGGGCTCTGAGCAAGTCTCATGCTCAGTATGCAGAGACCAGAGCCATCACATAACTCACACTCCCCTCCCAATTATCTTGGTCGTACTTTTCCAATGGAACCAGTCAACTGCTTTATCCTTTCATGTCATGACAGTTACATTTCATTTTCAATTATACTTAGAATTCCCACTAACATTAACATTGACTTACAAAAAATAAAAACAGTATCCCTCTCCCCTTTGAAAAATACAAAGCAAAATAAATCTGAAGCCTCATAATAATATTCCTTAGATAAAGATGGGAAGAACGTGGACGGAGCCAATAGCTGCCCTCCACAAAAAATGCCTGTTCTAATTTCTAAATCTTGCCTACCATTGTACCATTTGCAGATGTTTAATAAAAACTATTTTATCTCTGATAGTATTTGGCAATATGACTGTCAAAACTTAGTTGTTTAGGGAGCGTATCCAGGATGTTTTTGATATTACTGTCAGGCCGTAGATGGGGCTTCTGTCCTGGCTTTTTTCAAATGGGTTGTCCTTTGGCCTTCTCTCCCAGCCTTGTTGTCTGTGGTGTTGGGCGGCAGCTCACTGCAGAGGCTTCCAACAATGACTGTTCCCGCTTTGCAAATATTTGCATGATTAATTTTTCCTGATGTGTGTATTTCCAACCATGAGTACAAACAGCTTTTCATTTCAAACAAGTGAGGAGGCACCCTGAGGGGCAAGATCATACATTTTTATGAAGTTGCTGCTGTGGAAATTTATAATTTTTGCAGAAAATTTCACTTTTTTTTCTGGGGCAAAATGAAAATTTAATACCTGTGAACACTGCTTTTCATTTTAATAAAATAAAGTGACGGCAAGAATAAAACATATTTAGATTCTTATAATTTTTAGGGGGAGGGGGAGTACTCTGTTCTCTTTGCGTTTACATAGCACCTTCCCAACACCAGGAGGTGCTTATAACTTTCAAACTTGCATGTGCCTCTCCTCCTACAAGAAAGAACTCATGGGCCGCTTTGTCAGTTACCAACATAATACACCAAGGAAATAAAACCTGGGTTATTAAGCATTTGAGAAAAATTTCCTGATGTGAGGAATCAATCCCAGAAATTTCCGTGATGAAATCAGCAAAGAAAGCATTTGCTTTCTCACTGTGGAAGGAAAAAATTTTTTTTGTTCTGTAAGGTTCTAGTAAAATAAATGTGTCATTTATTTTGAGTTTCTGTTTTGAGTCGCCAAGAACATTTAAGAGTCTGTGACCTTCTAATCCAAGAGTCCTTGACCATTTAATTCACTTTAGGAGTTTGAACTTGAGTGACTAATCTAAATGTTTGTCTAAAGGCAAAACAGGATTTCCTAAAGTGTGGTTCTCACAGACTGCTGTCTGGAGGCACAGGAGATGACTTTAGGTGCTCCAAGGATGAATATTTTTTGTTTTAAAAACATACATAGTTTAATGAGTGATTGAATATGTTGTGTGTGTTGTAATGTCAACCAGCACACCAAATCTGAGGTTTTAGCAAATCCTGCTAGTAGTACCTTAGAAATATCCAGTATCCCATCTCACTGTGTTCACATTGTACTCCTGACCCATCCAACCATGATGTCGCTGCTGAATTAAGACCATACTCTCCTAACGGACGTCTCTGCTTCTACCCTTGCCTCCCTGCCATTGCTCCTTCTTACGGGATCAGAAAGAAGCTTTAAAAACCCAAGTTAGATTTTGTCATTCAGAGTTAGATACTGATTTTGTCAGCTCCAAATCTTCCAGAGTCTTCCCATCTCATCCATAATTAAAGCCTTGCCACGTCCTTGCCATCGCCCATAGGCCCTGCTGGGTCTTCCCTTTGGCTGCTTGTCTGATTCCATCTTCTACCACTTTCTTCCTTTCTCTAAGCCCCAGCTTCCTTGTTGTTTCTCAACCATGCTGAATATACATTAGTTTCAGGGCCTTTGGAGTTCCTTTTCCTTCCCTATCTAGAATTCTCTTTTCTACCTATCCACCTGGCTCTCTCACCTACTGAATTCAAGTCTCTGCACACAAATGTCACCCAGTTTGGCTCTTTCCCTCTCTATCCCCTTACCCTGCTTTGTGTTTCTCCATAGTTGTTATGCCCAGTAGTAAAGAGATGGCCCCAATCTGTCATCCCATCTAGTACCTGCACCCTTTTTCCATGTGACTTTGTAATCTCTCTCACTCTGGCACTGGATTTGGCTAGGACTTGCTTTGACCAATGGGACGGTAGCAGATACGATGCAGGCAGAAGCTTGAAAAAGCTTGTGCTCATTTCTTTTTATTATTCTTCTGCAATTTCTATGAATCCATGCTGGAGGATAAAGTGCATGGAGCAGGAATGAATCACCCTAGTGATCCCAGCTACTGTGTCCTAGACCAGCCCACAGAAGGCTGACTTTTGGCTCTCTGTGAAGAAATTCAATGGAGAGTAGAGGAGCTGAGGGGCCAAGCCCTAAATAAATGATCCACAGACTCATGAAGGAAATAAATGCATATTATTTTTAAGACACTTAGTATTGGACTGTTTTGTTATGTTGCACTACTGTGCGAAAATATGGCTCTTATATCCCCTAATGACATATTACATTTGCGTACAATACATATTACAAATGTATCTACACTAGAAGTTCCCAAGAAGAAATGCTCTGTCAGTTATAGTTACTTACAGTGGATCATGTCAGGCACATAATAAATATCTATTTAATAAAAATTTGTTGAACTCAGTGCATTTTATAGATAACAGTGCTTAGAATAAGCGTAACATTAGGCAGTGCCATGGCAATCCACTCAGGCCATATGAGTTTCAGTTGTAATTGTAAGATTCTCTGGAGTGTTGGGATTGAGCAATCATGGTGTTGGTCCGCTAATGATTAAAGTTGATACCATCTTAAGGTGCTGGGATGTAGGGGCACCTGGGTGGCTCAGTTGGTTAGGCGTCTGACTCTTGGTTTTGGCTCAGGTCATGATGTCAGGGTCATGAGCACAAGCCAGAGTTCTGTGTTGGCTCTATGCTCAGCAGAGAGTTTGCTTGTCCCTCTCCCTCCTCCGCTGCCACTCCCCCCCACCCACAAACACTCTAAAACAAATAAATAAATAAAATAAAATCTAAAAGAAAAAAGGTAGTGGGATATTATCTGATACCATGTTTTAAGCCTTTCTAAATAGTCAAGCAGAGGTAGGGATTTGCAGATGGTTAATATGGAACTGCCACAAATGTTTCCTACAGTCCTAAAATATATCAGATAAGCAACTTGGACATGGGGTCTCCTGATGTTCTCATTAACCCAAGAAGATGATGCGATGACATTTTCAGAAATGCACAATCACGAAGCACTGTTATCACTGTTATCTAATATTAAGAGATGGGTAGTCTGAAGTAGCTCATTGATCAATTAACATTCATTGTTAAATACGACTATTTACTGAGCACCTAGTGTATACCTAGCCTTGATCTGGGCACTGGGAATACAAAATCAAAACAAACATGGTTTGTTTATTAATACATCAAAAGAATCACACTTTTTGAAAAATTGCTCAAAACAAGTAATGACAAGTACTAGGCTGGGGGGCAGGGGATACAAAAATAAAAAGATGGATCTCTCACCAGCTGGTTAAATATTACAGATAACCAAAAGCTGAGTCTCTCTATCTCACGCATTGAAGTATTAGGCGCCATGACCCACAATCACTTACAATTGAACATTTAACTAATAATTTGTAATTTGTTTAAAAGCTTGTGCATGGTTGTCAGCTACAACATATGAAGCTTTCAGAAATCAAAAGGATAATTGAAAGTATCTAAATAGCAGACTACAACAGAGCTTAAATGCAAGACTTCCCTCACATAATTTATAAGGCAGGAGAAGTGACTTTTGACTTTTACCACTATGGTCAGGACTGTTCTGTACCTGCTTTGCGGAACGCTATTTAAGTTCATATGATGCTGAGTATGGCCCCCCACACACTTCTGCTAGATGGTGAATTTGATCCTTTGTTGTTATTATCCAAATTAGCTAGGTGTGCCAAGGTGGGTTGACTGTGGTAACTATATGTATAGTACATACATACATATAGTGCGTGAGAGCTCCACTTGGACTTATCCTTTGCCATTTTACAATTTTTTATTAACTCAAAAATTTATTGTAGGCATAAGATGGAATGCTTGAAAGCCAAGAATGACTGACTTCCTAATGTCCATAATTTTTGTGTTCCTCAAATGCCATAGAGTGGCCATATTACCCATAAAATATGACCAATCAAATAATTATATGTAAATCAGATTGATGTTTTATGAAATGCCTCCCTTCCCTATTTTATTTGTACCAAAGCTGGTATATATTTTTAAATTTCAGATGTCTTAGATGCATGACAGTTGTTTTTTTTTTCCACTTTGGAACTAGATTCAAACTCTTAACATTAATCACAGTGAATATCTAAGAAGAGAGTATGAGTAGGTATGCTTCTTCAATATATGTCAATTCAGAAAGTGCCTCCCTGCACTTTCGGTAAGATTAATATCTTACCAAATATGCTTTGGGAAATTCTATATCATGTATACACAGCTGGACCATAGCTTCACTCCTAGACCAATAATAATATTTCATCATTTAGATAACTAATTAACAAATTCAACATTTATCAAGCACCTGCTGTGTTTCTGACTCTGCTCTGGATTTAGGAAGATACGAAGATGATCTTTATAATTTATTTTGTTACATAGTTTTAGTATATAGACTAGTTCTGGGTAGTACTGACCAAAAGCAATAATAAAACAAAGATACACATTTCAATTTATAAACCAACTAGCTGGAATTAGGCAATGAATACTGTAGCACATGGGAAGGCAGGGGCTGGGTGTGTTCCTTCACTTCTCATCTTTTCTCTTATATTTCTCCTTTCACCATTATCTTTCCCCTTACGTTGTGGACTCTTTTCTGCCTCGATTTATGGTCAATCTGCATGTGTGTCTATGTTTTCACTGTCTCTTCAGTTGATACTTCGTTAAATATTGGAATAAGCTAGCCTGGTCATACTTACCTGTCATTTTGCCAACTTGGCTCTGAGCTGTATTCATCATCCCCTGCAACCTTCGGAGCACCTTATCTTACACGAGCTTGTTGTCCAAGGGTTATTTGGTAATTTGATTTAATTGAGTTGTCACTTCTGTCTACCAGTAGTGCTCATGACAGTAAGCATTACTAATCCTATTGGTGAACCCCAGGGACAAAGGAGGCAAACGTTGCTACACTTACACCAACGGGAGAGGGTAAGATGCACTTCCATTGTGGAGGACAGTTTTAAGTGCGTTTTTGAAATTGGCAACCTGGCCAGAGAGAAGTTACTCTTTGAGCTTGGGCTAAGATGATATATTTGAACATATATGTTCCTTTTATTGCTCAAGCGTCTGTATCAAAGATTTCACCATGATTTAAATCTGATTCAGGTGGTGAGACATCTGGAAATCATGAGGGCATTTACTGAACATCATAAAATGTTGACATATCAAGCTAAAATTATGTAATGTACCATTTTGTGCTAAATTGGATGCCATCTTATGCTAGATTCTCCTATAAATGAAGAAAGGCAGGTGCCAAATACGTAAGAAAAAACTATGAGAGAAATAGTTTGAAGGAATTTGGTTTTTCAAATTAATGAATTAGGAAAAGCCTGCACTACTCAATTTTGGTCATTAAACCTCTAAATTCATCAATAAAATCATTGTTTAAAGAGCCTAAAAGTGTTTGCAACTGAAATTTGACTTTTTACTTAAGAGTAACTCTACTACATTATATTTCATAGGCTGAAAGATGGAAGTACTAGTCTGGATAAAATTATTCCCCTTTTTTAAACTAAAAAAAAAAAAAAGTAAAATTGGTTACAGCCCTGTTTCTGCAATTAGAGAATTAGAAGAATTTGGGTTAGTTTGACTCTTTTGTTTTGCACATTTCTAATCCATCTTGGTATTTTGGAAAAAAAAAAGAGTTATAAGGAGAACATCTGTTGCTATTCATGTCATTTTCCATCTACATCATGTTCCATAGTAGTTTAAGAGGGCCCCTCTCTCTCTTTTTTAAAAAGTATAGTCCTTAACCAAAATTCTAAGGATTTTGCATTGCTGTTTCAGTAAAATTATTAAAACAAACTGACATTGCTCCCATTACCTTTCCCTACCTCTGCCAATAACTGTTTCCTTCCCATCCCTCCTCCCTCCCCTTCCTCCCACTCCTCCTCTCCACAGCTCCTCCAAAAGTGCATTTTCTCCTGTCCAGTTTATGTAGGTTTATATTTTTATGCTTATTGCCTCTCAGTACCTCATTCTTCATTCCTCAATCCAATCTTAAATTTCTTTTTTTTCTTTCTTTTTTCTTTTTTGTCCCTCTGCTTTCAAATGTGGCAACTTTGGAATTAAATAAATAAATACTTAGTGAAAAAGCCTTTTTCCCTTTCATTCACAAACATCTACTGAGCATCTGTGAGTGACAGGCACTATTATAAATATTGGGGATAGATGGGAGAACAGGACAAGTGAGATTCCTGCTTGGAGGAACATATATTCTAGCATGGGGGGTAGGAGAGGGTAGACAATACAAAAAAAAAAAAAAATCAGGTAAATTTAAGTTTATGTAGGGTTGTCAGATTTAGCAAACAAAAATACCATCTGTCCAGGTAAATTTAAATATCAGATAAATAACACATTTTTTAACATAAGTATATCCCATGCAATATTAGGCCTAAAATATGATCCAGATGGGGATAATTTGAGGCAGTTTTACAGCTGTGTTTTCCCCAAAGACATGTATGTCCCGCTTGCACACATTTGCCTATATTCACACTATTTCCTGCACGCCGATCTCAGCTCATCTAGATTTGGGTCATTCTCAGATTCCACCTTCTTTAAACATTTTCTTGCGATAATGCCAACTTACATTGTGCTCTTATTTCGTAAATCAGCTTTACAGTTATTATCCACATTACACCATTAACATAAGAAGACATGGTTCCAGTCCAAGGTTCACATCGTACATTTGGTCTGGAGAGCTCTGCAGCCATATTTACGAACCCACCTATGTGTGCATTTCTCGTATCTCCAATTTGTAATGTAGGAAAGGAGCACAGGCTCTAGAGTCCAACAGTCTGGGGTTCAAATCCTGATTCTGCTGCTTACCAGTTACTTGTTGTGCCTCAGTTTCCACATTTGTTCAAAGGGGAAAATGACAGTATTTCTCTCATACCATTTTCATAAATACTAAATATGGCTATGTATGTAGAATCCCTGCTCAATGCCCATTACTCCTCTTTCTCCTTTTCATCCCCATTAATTATTACCACACACATACAATTTCCAGCATAGTGTGGAGTTGGGCAAGATTATGAATGAATACAAACTCCAGGATTAGGTGATCATTGAAATGAACAACAGCCTCTATAGTTTTGCTAATTACTTATATGTATCTGGCCCTCTTTTTGACAGAATGAGCAGTCAGGAACAGTTGCTTTGTATTGTCTTAGCAGAAAAAGAGTTTATAGTTTACATTAAGTGAGGAATGAAAATAAAAGAAACATATTTAAAAGCACTACCCCCCCAAAAAAAACCCCACAAAACTATAATATGTGAATTAAATGCTATGTATGCCTATTGTCTCACATCCCTTTGAAAAGTAAATTTCCAGAGGGCAGTATCAGTTTCTTTTGTTAAAAGGCCATTCTCTTAAAACGCAAGATTTGGGTCACTAGGAAAAGTATTTAGTGACAGTTATGCTGATGGTCCCCTAAAGATCTGTTCAAAAAAACTAAATTCTGTAGTAGGTTTCCATACCTGCCACTCAGCAGGAAATTACTCATTTTATATTACACTTTTGTAACTGATAGTTTTTGGTATTATATTATTTGTTGTAGTTACATATGGTGCCAAGTTTGTAAATTGAATTCTACAGCATATCTTTTAATGTTATGAGAAAAAAAAAATCTTTTGGGTTGAAATAGCGTATGTTTGGCCTTGCCAAACGAATGTGGGGAAGCCCAGAATAAACTAATATGTCCCATCTGCATGACGGATTAGTGGAACTGTAAAAATCATTACTATTATAAATCTGTAATATACTTACAATTCTAAACTATAGTACACTTTTTGGATAGGACAGTCATGAAAGAAATACCTCTCAAACAGCCCTCTAAAGTGTAGCTTAGGATGAAAACCCCATTAGAAGAAAAGCCAAAAATTTTTCTAGACGTGGTACTCCCTATATGGAAAAAATAAATCTTTGGGATAAATAATAGCATGCTATAATTAAAATGACTGTAAGACCATTGATAGAAAAGGAGATCCTGACAAGCTCTGTTCCATCCCCCACCCTCAAAAAAGGGCTTTGAAAAGTTTCCTCCTTTTCTTAGATTATGTGAATACTTTAATCGCATCCAGAAGTGAAATGTCTTCTAGAGAGGTCTGTTAAGAGTGGTTTCTCTCTCTCTCTCTCTCTCTCTCTCTGTCTCTCCACACACACACACACACACACACACACACACACACACACAGATTTTGAGCTTAAATGACCATAGAAAGTGTGATTTATTTTTTACAGAACAAAAATACAATAAAATTTGCATTTCTATTATACTCGTTTAGGGATTTAATCACTACATATGACTAAATCTAATCTTTTAATTTCTACAAATTATATCTTTCTATTGCCTTGCCTATTCAAAATGACTTACTACTTATTTTAAATCCCAAATCATAGTGAGACTTGGGGACCAAATATATCTGTCAGCAATGATTTCCATAGTGTGATAGTTGCGCTTATTCCATTTTTAGGTAATTTCCCCAGGTCTATTTTGAGTGATAGGGATCTTTGTTGGGTGATATGAAGAGAAGGCCAAGTCCTCACCTTCTCCAAATACCTATCCTACATGCCTGAACGGGACATCATTTACTCCTCCTTTCCTAAGTGAAATTCTATTAGAATAATTCGAAGGATAAGCAAAGGCCTCGGGAACACTGACATTCCCTGGAGAAACTGATCTGAATGAGCTCTGGGCAGAATGTGTGTGTGGGGGCGGGGGCGTTGGGGGGCTGTTAGGTGGAGAAGTTTCCGGAAAATCCCCCTTGATCTCCATGAGGACCTACTCCTTTTTTTCATACACACCAGCTGTTGGTCAGCAAAGCAGCTCTGACCTGATGGCTTTAGGCTTTAGGCAGCTCTCAAGTGAGGGGAACACAGAAAGAGCAGCAGAATATTGGATAAGGAAAAATAGAGCAGGTGTGAAGGAGGAAAAAGGTAAAGAATAGATTCTGATTTCCTACTTCCTATGTGTGAGAAGGGGGAAACTGAGGCTCAGAAGAGCTAAACAATTTAGCAAAGGCGTGGCAAACTGGCAACGGGTGGACTGATACTTGAACCTGGCTTCAACAACCCCAGGCAGGCTCTTAATACAGTTCCGGAACCAGACCCAGAATAATTTCCGTGATATCTGCTGCTAGAAAAAAGGGTGTCCTTAAGAGTTAATTTACAATGTATTTTAAATTCCTTGTCGTCCAACCGCCTTGGAATGGGGAGCGTCTTTGCCCAAGCACCTGCTTGGCGGGGCCCGGCTGGGCTTTTCACCGTGTCCCCAGCGGCAGGCACTGACCTGCCCTTGAAGCCCTGGTTTCACAAGCTTTACCCAAGCGCTCTCTGGCTCTTTGTACATCTTTAATAGTTTCCTTGACGGACTATGAAGAACTGCCAGATGACAGTTCTATTTCATTTTTGTCACTGCCTGGCGCTCCTTTTTTCTCTCTGGCTTTTTCTCAAGGGCATGATTCTATAAGTCACTGTGGCAATGTTCACGATGGGTATTGGTCTTTCAACCACTGTATATTGATGCAGTGCGAGCCAGTCACGGACATGTCAAGATTTCAGGCCTTCAAGAAAGTAATCAAGGAGTATTTTATAAACTCTAATGTCCTTTCCATTGAAAGCAAATTGAAACTGGGGATTGGGATCTGATATTAAGGGTTTACTTTAAAACACTGCTGCCAGAGGCATAAAACAGCCCCTTTGATTAATATACTATAGGATTTTGTTCGCTTGGAAAAAGCACAAGTGATGTGCTTTTGTTCCCCAAGTTTTAAATAAAACATTTGTCATTCTTGCACGCTGTTTATTACTAATTGCACAATTATTTTATTATATGGCACCAGGAAAATATGATTTGAGGTTCCTTCTGCATATTCTATGTTTTAAGTAAATAATCACTTCAGTCAAAATTATTTATTAAATTACATTATACCTTGCGAAACATAATGGGGATGTCAAGGCTTTTTTTTATTAGTGCCACATAATGAAATAATCGAGGAATTAGTAATAAATTTTTCCTCTGGTAATTTAGAATAAATAAAACAATTACTAATGTTTTCCTTAAGAATGTAGAATTCTTAAAATTATCTCTCATAAAATTATACTGATGAATGTCATATGTTTCTTCAGCAAAAACAAAATGAAATGGCTTTCCTTGTCACCTCTGCACGATCAGTGCAGCTCTCACACACGGCGTGAGTGTGCAGATTTCTTTGTATATTGTTTCTTTGGAGGGTCTCCGTATGGAGAGGGAAGAAATAGGATGATACTGATACATTTGAAAACATGTCTGTGACGGTCATTAACTTTCACACGCTACCAAATTTCAGCTTTTAGGCTAAGGGTTAAAAATGTTTAAAAGCTAAGTCGTGACTTGTTGTGACTTCATGACCCATAGGTGCTTACCATGACACCTACTGTAGGGCGTCCTCTCAGGCACAGTGAGGGACATGAACGGGGAGCATATATGGACCTTGCCTTCAAGGAGCTCCCTATGTAGCAAGGGAGATGATGAATGTACGTGGATCACCAGAGTGCCAGCTAGCAAGTAGACTTTGGCAAACTGGCATGGATTTTCTCAGGAAGGAAAGAGTCCTTGTGACTTGGGAAGGAGAAATGCGGGGGCATGCAAGGGGGAATATCGAGGGGTTGGCATTTGAACTTGAACGATGGATATTAATAGAAATAGCTAACATTTCCTGAGCTCTTGTGTTGCCAGACACACTTTGACTCTAATATCCATTTTCCTAACCACTAAGCCATAGGCTGTGGTATGGAGGGACACAGAGAACAGATATTCTCGACAGAGGAAACAGTATGAAAGGGGACTGGGTTCTGTCTTCTAAATCATTTGCAGATAGTAATTTAGGACTGGTGCATACAGAAGATAAAGCCACTCTTTCAGAGTCCCTACAGTAAAGTCTAGTGAGCGCACGTACAGCCTATAATGAATGCCAACAGCAATATGTGCCCTAAAAAATAATTAGACACAGCTATGCCACACGGTATAATGTTTTGATTATGGAATCACGTATTTATTAACAAAGGGTGCTCTCTATTCTTCCAACTGTGAAATTCTAGAATACGTGATTACACAATATAGAAATAGAATCACAAGGAAGTAGTCAGGACCCTTCTTAGTCTGGCCTCCATTTACCTCCCCCATCTTATTTTTTTTCTTCACACCTTATGCTTTAGCCATTGAAGTTACTGTTTCCCGCATGTGCCCAGTCCTATCACAAAACCCACTGCTCCTGTGTGGCTTTGGACCGCTAGGACCGGCTTCAGCCTAGAAAGACTTCTCTCGGCAGCTAGAGCTCTTGGAACCACAGAGATTTTGTGGATGTTGACTGGTGCGCGCGCTTGTCCTCTGAAGGATAAGATTTCAGGTCTCTTGTGGGTGTTGGCATTTCCGTTATAATCATGAGATTGCTTATTGGCCCAGAACTGATTTGGGAAAATTGCGGGCTTAAACTTAACTGAGTCTCATGCTCCCTCTCAGCCCCTTTCCAGGACCGCAACCCCTAGTGTATATCAAGGAACAGGACCCTTTATTTACCCATGTCCGTAGCTGTTCCCTTTCCAACATTCCACACCGGTTCCCTTGTCATGCCTGGTTTTGCAGGGATCACCCTTCACTTTCTTGCCTTTCACTCTTTGGCTCTCTTCTTTTCTAACTTTGGGAAATTCTGGGAAAGTACTTCCTTCCTCATATTGCTACCGTGTGGTCCATCACCCACTACTCTGAGCCATTCCACTCCTGTGAATTTACCCAAGAGAAATGAAAACACACGTCCATACAAATACTTGGAGCAAATGTTTATAGCAACATTTTTAGAAACTACTTCCTTATTCAGTAGCTTAATCATTTCGCATATCCACCAGCCATATACTGTGAGTTCACTGCCAGCCCTTAGCAATGTCAGTATTTGTACACTTAATCTCTTCTACTAGGTATGTGGTGGTATCTCGTTATGACTTTAATTTGCATTTCCCTAGTGACTGACTAATGATGTTGAGTATATTTTCATGTGCTTATTCATCATCCATATATATATATATTATTTGGTCAAATTCTCTTTCTTTTTTTGTTGTTCTTGCCTCGTTTTAATTGAATTGTTTGTCTTATTATTGAGTTGGCTACATCCAGCTTTTGGCAATTATACATAAAACTGCCACAGATTTTTGTGTGAATGTAATTTTCAGTTTACTTGCTTAAATACCTAGAAGTACAATTGCTGGGTCATATGGTAAGTCTATATTTAATTTTATAAGAAACTGCCAAATTGTCTTTCAAAGTGGCTGTAATACTTTGCATTTATACTAGCATTGTAAGAGAGTTCTTACTGGAATTTGAATCACATTGAATCTATGTATTAGTTGGGAAGGGTTGACATATTAACAGTACTGAGTCTTCCAATCCATAAGAATGATTAGGCTCTATATTTATTAATCATCATTAATTTTTCTCAACAATATTTTGTAGTTTTCAGCATATATCTTCTGTAAAATCTACCCCTGAGTATTAAGCATTTTTCCTGATATTGTAAATAGTATTTTTAAATTGAAATTACAGTTGTTTATTGCAAGTATATATAAATAAAATTGATATTAATTAGGATATTCTAGGTGGACCATTATATTGTCTGCAAAGAAAGCTTGCTTTCTTTCTTTCTTTCTTTCTTTTTCTTTCTTTCTTTTTCTTTCTTTCTTTTTCTTTCTTATCTGTCTTTTCTTTCTTTCTTCTTTCCTTGTTGGCAAGGACCTTCAGTATAATGGGAATAAAAGTGCTGAGAGGAGGAATCCTTTCTTTGTTTTTCATGTTATAAGGTTTTTTATCAGTAAGTATGATGCTAGCTGTGGGTTTTTCAAACATGCTTTTTAAAAAGCAAATTGATCAAGTCCTTGTCTATTATTCCTAGTTTGCTGAGCATTTTTTCCAAAAAGTGTGTGGATTTTGGTCAAATGTTTTTCCTGCCTCTATTGAGATGATCATACAATTTTTCTTTTAGTCTGTTAATATGGTACATTATATTTTGTTTTTCAAATGTTCAACCTACCTTATATTGCTGGATAAACTCCATGGGACCATGATGCTTTATCTTTTTATATATTGCCAGATTCAATTTGCTAATATTCATGGGGAATATTGTGTCTAGTTTTCTTTTTTCTTATTTTATTTCTTTCCCTTTTCTTTTTTAATAGTTTTGTCTAGTTTTGGTATCATGTCAGCTCTGGTCTCATAAAATGTGATGGAATATGTTCTCTTTTATTCATTGGGGGAGTTTCTTGTGTAGAGTTGTTATTGTATCTTTCTTAAATGTTGGAAAGAATCCACCAGTGAAGCTACCTGGGCTTGGAGTATTCCAAAACCTTGGAAGTTTTTAACTATGAATTCGATTTACTTAAAATTCATAGGATTATTCAGGTTATTTTTTCTTTTGAGTCAGCTTTGGAAGTTCGTGTCTTTCAACAAATTTGTTATTTTATCTCAGTTGTTAATTTATTTGCCAAAAAAAGTTGTTTAAAATATTTTCTTCTCATTATTTTAGTATCTGTATTATTTTAAGTTATAACTCATATCATTTCAGATATTGGTAATGACTTTTTCTCTGTTTTTTTTTGATTAGTTTTGCTAGAAATCTATCAATTTTACTGTTTTTTTTTTTTTAAAGAGAGTGCTTATGCTTTCATTGATCTCTTTCTCTTTCTGTTAATTTTACTAATGTCTGTTCTAACCCTTAATGTTTTCTCTCTTTGGCGTCCTTTGAGTTTAATTCGTGTGTGTGTGCGCGCGCATGTGCCTAGTTTTCTAAAGTGGAAACAGATTTCATTTGAGATCTATATTTTTTTCTAATATACATATTTTATGCTATATGCTATAATATACATATGCTTGGCTGCATCCCACACATTGGATATTTGGTGTTTTTGTTGTCATTCAGTTTAAAATAATTTCTAATTTCTCTTGTGATTTTTTTCATTGACTTATGGGTTATATAGAAATGTGCTGTATAATTTCCAAATATTTGGGGGGACTGCCCAGATATCTTTTATTATTGATTTCTGCTATAATTATATTGAGGTCTGAGAACATATATTGACAATTTCTACCCTTTTATATTTATTGAAATGTTTTATAGTGCAGAATATGGCCTATCCTGGTAAATATTCCATGTGCATTTGAAAAAAAAATCTACTTTGCTATTTTTTGAGTGCAGCGTTCTACAAATGTCAGTTAGATCAAGTTGGCAAGTACTGCTGTTTACGTCTTTTTACTGATTTCTTGTCTACTTGTTCTTTCAATTATTGAGAAGGGGACTTTGAAATCCCCAGCTATACCTGTGAGTTTGTCTATTTCTCTTTTAAGTTCTCTAGGTTTTTGTTTTCTGTATTTTGAAGTTCTGTTTTTAGGTGCAGATACTTTTAGGATTGTTACGTTTTATTGTTGTATTGACCCTTTTGTTATTGTACTATTATCCCTCTAACATTCCTTACTCTGGTATTGATATAAATACAGCTCTTCCTACTTTCTTTTTGTTAGATTTAGTATGCTATATCTCTTCCCATTCTTTTACTCTTAACCCATCTGTGGTTTATGTTTCAGATGTGTTTCTCACAGACAACATATAGTTAGTTCTTGCTTTCTTTTTATTCATTTAACAGTCTGCTCTTTAATTGGAGTTTGTAGACTATTTACATTTAATGTAATCATCATTACTTTATGGTTAAGTTTAAACGTGCAATCTTTTTATGTGTTTTCTCTTTGTCCCACTTTTTTCTGTTCCCTTTCCTCTATTTTTGCTTTATTTTTTATTACTTAATTTTTATTATTCCATTTCTTCTCCATTATTGGTTTATTAGTTGTATCTCTTTTTTAATTGATTGCTTCTCATTTCATAGATTAAACAGAGCCTTACAATGATTAACCACTTGTCCAAAATTGCGTAATAATAATCAAGCCAAAGCTCTTACAGTGGCGTACAAGGCTTTACGTTTTTCTGGCCCTCGTTATCTCTGACGTCATCTTTATCTACCCTCTCTGTCACTCACTTTGCCCCAGCCACACTGACCTTCCTGCTGCTTCTCAGATATGCAAGACACATTCCCAAACACAAGGGTCATTGGCACTGACTTTTTACTCTGTCTGGAAGTCTCTTTCCCTAGATATGTATATGTCTAACTAATCTCTGGCAAACCTGTGTTCTAATGTCACTATTCAAGGATGCCTACCCCAGCTATACTATTTTTAATTGTATCCTCCTTCCCAATCCTCACTGCCAATCCTACTTACCCTGCTTTATTATTTTGAAAAATAGCATATACAATTTTTTAGGTATTATATTTATTATTTATATCTTTCCTCCAGCAGAATATAAGCTCTATAAAATCAGGAATTTTGTCTGGCTTGTTCAATGATGTCTCCCAACCCCTTTGAATGGTGCCTGACACAAAGTAGGCATTTAATAAATATTTGTTGAATGGATGAATACATTGGCAAATGTAAAACACAAGAAGTAAATTTATTGATTTCAATGAAATATAGCTATGTAAAAACACAACAACTGTGCTTGGCATGGATTTATATACAAATTTTATTCTTAAACCACCATTCAATGTTGTTAAAACTCTGTAAAATAAATGTAATTTAAATAAAGTCAAATTTTTTTCATGTAGCAAGAGACCATATACAGAGGGAAATAATTGGCAAACAGCAAACTAGGAGACTGCCACTCTGATGTGATTTAAGGGGGACTTTGAAGAAAAATCTATTCTAAGCATTTCTGCTTTCCTTTTTCTTCATCATCTGGCAGAGTCTAATATTCCACCATTAGAGAGTTGCACCTTTAAATTTTGTGTTTTTTTTTTATTTTGTTTTGTTTGTTTTGTTTTGGTCCTTAGGCATTGCTATCAAAATGGAAATACTTCTGAAAGGGGAGGGAGTATATTTCAATCTAGCACAAATTTTCCGTTTGGCGAGGATTCATTAGCATCATGTTTAAAGCCAGGGCTTCTAAGAATGGCACCTGTATGCTGACAAATACAGCTTTCCCATGCCTACCTTGACTGGCTTCATAATTTAGGCTAATGCAGACATGTCATTGGCCAGCGTAGTCATTGTATTCATACTGCTTTGTGTGCATCCTGATGAGATGGAGATTCAGAGAGACTTATTCATGGACAGATTCCTTTTTGGAGTGTTAAAAACCAGGTCCTTTTATAATCTAAGTGTCCCCATTAAAAGATGAATTTAGTATTTATTTTGAAGATATAAACGTAGATGGTGGTTTTGGATAACCCACAAAATTTTTAAATAAGATGGACCATGATAGGCAATGGCAGGAAACAAGGTTGTGCACTTGTTTTTCTATTTACAGTGCAACAAAACCTTTAAATCCAGGGCTCTGTATGAGTCTGTTAATTTGTCTATAAAGACACCAAACTATCTAGAAGAGAACACATGCAAAGGTAGGGTGAAGTTTAGTGAATTCAAAGTGAGATTATGTCTGTGTGGCTCATCCAAAGCTATAGGAATTTGAATGAGTCAGATTTGTAAAATAAACTGAAAATAAAACTTTGACACATCCGTTTCCCTCACCTGCAGCAAGGCCCTGATTATAAATGAATGGTCAATTGACAATTTCTTCAACAACTCAGAATTTCCCAAAGGGATCCTTCTGAAAACTGGTAAAAGGGATGAATGCCAAAATGTAGAATAATTTTTTAAAGCAGATAATTCAATTATTCTTTCAATGAAATATTCCATCATGCTTATTTACATCTCTCATCACTTCCCATATTTTTCCAAAGCCTCTCTCAGCCTCAGTAGTATTAGATGCCTGCTTGTATCTTAAGGATCTTTAGCTCTTTAGGAGTTCAATATTTTTTTTTTATTATGTTCAGTTAGCCACTGTATAGTACATCATTAGTTTTTGATGTAGTGTTCAATGATTCATTAGTTATGTATAACAACCATTGCTCATAACAGCATGTGTCCTTAATACCCATCACCCTGTTACCCCCTACCCTGTGAAACCCCCAGTCTGTTTCCCGTGGTCCATAGTCTCTCATGGTTCATCTCCCTCCCTGATTTCTCCCCCTTCAGATTTCCCTCCCTTCCCCTATGGTCCTCTGTGCTATTGCTTATGTTCCACATATGAGTGAAACCATATGATAATTGTCTTTCTCTGCTTGACTTACTTCACTTAGCATAATCCCCTCCAGTTCCATCCATGTCAATGCAAATGGTGGGTATTCATCTTTCTGATGGCTGAATAATATTCCATTGTATATATGGACCACATGTTCTTTATCAATTCTTCTGTTGAAGGGTATCTCGCTCCTTCCGCAGTTTGGCTATTGTGGACATTGCTGCTATGAACACTGGGGTGCATGTGCCCCTTCTTTTCACTACATCTGTATCTTTGGGGTCACTAGCCATCAAGAAAATACAAATCAAAACCACAATGAGATACCACTTTACACAAATTAGAATGGTAAAAATTAACAAAACAAGAAACAACAAATTTTGGCAAGGATGTGGAGAAAGGGGAACCCTCTTACACTGTTGGTGAGAATGTAAGCTGGTAAAACCACTCTAGAAAACAGTATGGCGTTTCCTCAAGACGTTAAAAATAGAGGTGCCCTATGACCCAGCAATTGCACTACTAGGTATTTACCCCAAAGATACAGATGTAGTGAAAAGGAGTTCAATATTGAAATGTAAATGTCTCTGAGAGGGCGGTGCATTGAGCCTTCAGAAGTGGATTGGATGAATCACCTTAAAAGCAATACAGAGCTTTTGGTATAGGAGGCAGTATTGTTTATTTTTTCCTTTTTAGGGTAAGACAGAAAATTACTTGGGATTTGTTTTTTCTCTACCTCATATTCTGAATCTTACCCTATTCTATGGTTGACTCTTACAGAAAATGAAAGTCTGATAATTTGGCCAACACATGGGTTAGCAATTCTTTTTAGATTCTGAGTTATTCAGATTAATTACAGTCACTATTCTATTTAAATCTCTAATGATGAACTTTTCTTTGACCATAGAGATCCCTGTCAACTTAGTGTTCGTCATGTAGATAATAACAGTTAACATTGACTGAATATTTCCCATGAAGTATGAGGACGATTCCACCACATACTTTTCTAAAATTAAAAGTTTTTTTAAATAGTTTTAATTTACAGAAAGATTAAGAAGATAATACAGAGTCTCCATATACCCTGCACCCAATTCCACCTATTACTAATTAATAATAGATGCATTATAATGATACATTTTGTATATGTACATTAATATGGTACATTCGTCACAATTAATGAGCCAATATCGATTCATTATTAACTAAAATTAATCATTTTTTGATCTCTTTAGATATTTACCTAATGTTCTTTTTCTGTTCCAGGATCCTATCCTGAATAACATATTACATTTAATTGTCATGTCTCTTTAGGCTCCTCTTGGCTGTGACAATTTCTTAGACTTCTTGTTTTTAAAGATCTTGACAGGTTTAAGAATTTTGATCAGGTGTCGAGTCTTTCCTCTTTAGTATTTGGTGTTTTTCTCATCATTAGACTGGGGTAATGGCTTTCAGGGAATAAAACAATAGAGGTAAAGTCATATAGCAAATCAAGGGTACATACTATCAAAGGGTCATCGCTGTTGATGTTAATCTTGACCACCTGGCTGAGGTAGTGTGTGTCCATTCTCTCTCAACTGTAAAGTTATAATCCCCCCTTTCCCTCTTCTGTACTGTATTCTTTGGAAGGAAGTCACTATTTACAATCCTCATTTAAAAAACGATGAATTATGCTCTGCCTCCTTGAGGGTGAAATTTCTACATAAATTATTTAGAATTTTTTTACAAAGGTGATTTGTGTATTCTTCCCAATTTATTTATTTACTCGATCAGTCGTTATACTGGTATGGACTTGTGGACATTTGCTTTATAGCTCAGATTATGATCTAATACTACTTTATTTATTTTCTTGCTTAATTGTTCCAGCTTTGGCTATTGGGAGCTCTTTTGGTTGGCTTCCATGTCCCTTTAGCATACCCTGATTATTGTGGGTTCCCTTCTTTCTTTACTCCTTCCTTCCTCCCTTCCTTCTTTTTCTTTCTTTCTTCTTTCTTTTTCTTTCTTCTTTCTTTCTTTCTTTCTTTCTTTCTTTCTTTCTTTCTTTCTTTCTTTCCCTTTTTTGAGTACTTCCTCACTTTCTGGCACTGCAGATGCTCAGGCTGATCTTGTATATTTCCCGCCCCAGTCCTAGACTCAGCCATTTCTCCAGGATCGCTGTTTTTGTGGAGAATTAGAAACCAAGATCCGGTTGCTAGGTGTGCTCATTGCTTAGTTGGGTCTTGTTTTTGCTCCTCACAGCTGACAGAGCAAGGATATGTATGCATATACTAACCTCTGTATATATACATATTTATAAATATTTTTACGTGTTACCATCAGTATCTATATTAACCTAAAAATAAATTCATACTGATGTTTCCAATTCTAGTCCATTACATAATGGATCATTCTAGCTCAACCTGTTGCTTATCTGTATTGGTTGTGGAATTGTTAACCCATACCTCCATGGGAAGCAACTTATTCAACTAGAGTACAGTGCTTCTATGCAGTTTCTGTTGCCTTTAGTCATGCAGACTCTACTTATATCTATAGTTACATAGGTAAGTATTTTTCCCCCTACTTCCGTCAGTGAGGTCCTTTCATCCATTTGTAGCACAGTTAAACTGTTACGTTACATTCTACCTTCCATCCCTGAAACTCCAAACTTCTAAATGATTTTTTGTTAATTTTTATATATTAAGGCTCATTTTTGTGCTATAAAAATCTGTGGGTTTTGACAAGTATATTATGTCATGTGTCTACCATTACAATATCATTCAGAATAGTTTGACTACCCTAAAAAAAAAATAAAACTCATGTGTCTCACCTACTAACCCACTTGCCCTGAAACCTTGCTGATGATGGATTTGTTTTTTATCTCTATAGTTCTTTATTTTAGGGAATATCATATAATTGAAATCATAAAGTATTTAGACTCTTCGGTTAGCACTATGCATTTAAATATTCCATGCCTTTTTTTTTTTTTTTTTGGTTTGATAGTTCAGTGTGTGTGTGTGTGTGTGTGTGTGTGTGTGTGGAATAGTATGGTATTGTATAGATAAGCCACAGTTTATCTATTTACTTCTGAAGAACATTTTGGTTGCTTCCAGTTGGAGTGATGATGAATAAAGCTTCTTAAGCATTTATGTGCAAGTTTATGTGTGGACCAAGTTTAGAAATCAGTTGGGTAAATACATAGGATTGTGATTGCTGGATTATAAAGTAAACCAATGTTTAGCTTTTTAAGAAACTGTTAAGCTGTCTTCCAAAGTGTTTGTAGCTTTTGCATTCCCACTAGCCTGGTAATTTTTTATTGAAAGCTGGACGTGCTATACTGAGTAATAGGAACTGAGGTAAATAGGACTTAGCTTGAAGATTTATGTTAATCTGTCTAGTCGTTCACTGTTTACTGTAGTCGCAGGTGCGAGACGCCTCAAATGCCCCAGTGTCCTAGTTTTTGTCTCTCTTCTTGAGTTTAGGCTTCCCTAAATAATCCTCCTCAGAGTCCGCATCTTGTAGCTCTTTAGGTGTGACTACCACTACCGTGTACCAACGGGAGTCCTGTGGGTGTGGCGATTACATACGGGGACAGGGAAGTAGTCTATATCATTTGATTACATTTAAGTCTTTTAGTGGGCCTGTGTCTCTAGGCTGTGACCTTCACAAAGAATTCTCTCCCTTCCCATTCCCTTCCCTGGCTACAGCATTCCTAACCTATTTCCTTGAAGCCTTGACCCTGTGGAGATATATATATATATATATATATTTTTTTTTTTTTCCTTAAGTGACATAGGAAACCTATTGGGAGTTGGTGCTGGGGGAATGTCCCAAGCTGAGATAAGGCTCTGGCAAAGTCTTCACTCCTGAAGGTTAGCCTGTTGTTATGGAGAAGGCTCTGGTATTATTACACAAAGATTACTCTTCCCCAATCCCTGCTAAAGCCAGAGCTATGAAGTAGGGGAAACTTCTCTCATCTTCACCATGAGAACCTTGTGAGATTGTTGGAGGTAAAGCTCATAAGAGTGTGGGGCCCTTCCTAAGACTGCAGTCCCAAAAGTTTCTCACTCACATGTTAACCTGAATTCATCCTCCACAATTCATCAAACTTACGTTTAAGTCCCCTTACCAGGGTATGGCTCCAGCTGCTTTTGCTGTAGACAAGTAGATCTTGGCTATATCCCCCTAGATGTGCCTGTATTTCCAGACTGGGTTTGTCTTGTGACCTCAGTTATCGAATGGGTCCTGAAACATTGTTGATTTTTAGTGTGTCCAGCTTTTTCTTGTTATAAGGACAGGAGTGACAACTTCTGGGCTCTTTCCATGTTGGAGTAGAAACTGAAAGTCTTCCATGACAGATCTTTACATGCATTCATGTGTTTAATTTTCAAAACAAGCCAATTCATTAGTTACGATTGCCCCCATTTTATATATGAGAAAAATTGATTAAACTATTGCCTCTTAAATTTTGTAAATGAGATTAAAAACTAAGATCAAAAGCTTTGAAATGTTAGATGAAGAAATAAAAGATAGTTTCTTGGACAAGGCAGCTACTCAAAGTGTTGCCTGTGTTTGGTTTTGCCAAAACATATTTGATCATCACTTTATCGCTAATGGCTTCTTTTAAGAATCAGTGTTGAATGATTAATAAATTCTTTTTTTTTTTTTTTAGCAGAGAATAGTTATTACTAGGTTACTTTTCATTAATTTCTGCCTGGTATTAAACTCAGGCATCCTCAGTTTGCATTGTAGCTTCATTTTCATGCTATAATCTTTACACATGCCTTAAGATTGAATTATTAGAAAACTAGACTGTGATGATATCCTGCTAGTAATCCCAAATAATAAAGTACCTTGGAATAGATTCAACATGTACCAAAAATGCTGAACTCCATAGTTGGTTGTATTTCAGTAATCTTCAGAAGCATTCTTTATATATGGCAATAGCAATTTTTTTCAAAATGTATTTTTCACTTTATAAGAGACAACATAAAAGTACATATTCATAGAATAAAATAAAAAGGTTGCGTTTCTGTTCATTCATATCTGTAAGTATGCAGTAGTTGAAAGACAGATTGAAAAGGTTAAGTGATGTTCTCACAGATTCACTATGATGTGTAAGATAAAAGAGAACCATTAAATCGTATATCTTATTTATGGGGAATCAGAGGTGGGCCCTATGGATTGTCAAATACTGTGTGAAATATAACGGAGTCTAGGAATGCATTTTTGCTAATCATTCTATTGTTCGTCTGAACCTCAGCAGCAAGGTAGCTTGCTCAGTAGTGGCTCAGTGGTTGATCTGTTTTCATGGCATTTGGGGGACTGTTTTCATAATTAATGTTTAAATTATGCTAATAAGTGGTTCATGCATTCTCTTTAGAGAAGGCACCCAGTCACATGACACAGAGCCCTGGCAGCATGCCTAGCCTAGGAAAGTTCATAGAATGTCAAAAGCGTTGAAGAACCTGGAGGGAGACAGAAAATACAAGTCTGCTCTTGTGCTTAAGTAATAAAAATGAAGACACTTTGTGGCCAGTTTTCTCAAGTTGACCTGTTGGATGTTTGGACTGCTGGATAGGAAGGGATGTAGTCTTTGGATTAGGGACCCGATTTCCACAGTGGCTTTGGGCAAAGCCATGAAGTACAGTTTCTGAGGAATAAATACAGAGAAAACTATATCTTGCAAGCATAGTCATCAAGTGTCATCACCAAGAGGATTAAAGGTATAGTGACCAGGAAAGGGTTTCCGCTGCTGATGAACTGCCTGTGTCCGGGGGCATTTTGAAATGAAGAAATAAGAAGCCCCAGTAGAAAAAGGGTAAATAGCTTCTCTAGCTTAGAAACAAATAACACTTTCAGAAGTACAAACATAGGAACCAGAGCAAATAGTGTAGATTACAACCCTAAAGTAGAGAAATGGTTAATATTCTTTATCATAGGGATTCTTAATCTGAGATTCATGTGGGCATAGGGAAGAAAGGGGAAGTTTTCTCAAACCTCCTGATGTTATTGGCAAACTTGGTCATGTATGTTTATTTTAATGGGGAGAGAGTGCTTTTATCAGATTTCTCCAAGATCTCCGGATCTATTAAGCCAAAAGGTATAAGAAAGATTAATAAACAGTGACCTAGTCACATCTTCAAGTAGACACTAAAAAATGTGTTTATGTCTCTTAAACTGTAAGATGGATGAAACATTACTTTGCAGGTACATTTGAACTACAGCTTTATTGCTTCAAATAGTTTTGAGTAAATTAGAGTTCTTTGTAAAACAGAAACTCACACTGATGCCCACTTCATTGAGCCATTATAGTTTAGTAGATGAGGAATATAAATGTAATTATGAAACACCTCACAGACTGCCTGGCATTTAGTAGGTGCTCAATAAATGTTATTTCCAAGGCAGGATTCGAGAGTTGTTATGATATTTATGATTTACTTTAAAATACTTCTGCAAAAAAATCAAGTGACTTGTATTATATATGTAGGAACTTAGTTTGAGTCACATGCTCTACACTGTCCTAATCAGAAATTCAATTTTCACAGGTGACCAGGTGATATCTTTTCAGAAGGTCTACAATCTAAAATGTGTATACTGCAAGTGCTTCCGTCATATTTATTTTGGATTAGCACCAGATGGTGGAATGAAAGCTAGAAATGAACTTTCATTGGTGGAATTTGTGGTCCAATAATTAGCATCACCTAAGCTTTCGCTAGTGAAATGAATAATATTCTTGGCATGGAGAATGGATAGAATCTTTTAGAGACAGTCCCCACACTTCTATAAGTCTAAGCATCTAGCAGGTCCTGTGTAGCCAGAACCCTCAAGCTGGTCCCTACAGCTCTACCCTGTATCTTACTATTCAAATCCTACTTCTAGAATATTAATCCACCTACTTCTAGTCAGTCTCTTGTTCAAGGGATGCTACCATCCCTTACGAGGACAGGGAATTAGGTTTTCATTGAATTTACAGACTAGGTTATGCAAACTGTTCTGTGTCTGCATGCTAGTAAAAATTTATTTAGTAAATGTCAGTGTATTTGGGGGACTTTGGTCAGAAACTTGCTCTTCCTGAAGAGGCTGCAGTTGTATATGTGGCTATAATTATATACCAAAAAGGTCAAAAGAGAGGTGACCAAATTGGCTTAGGTTAGTTTGTAATAAATGTTCTTAGAGTAAAGCCTCCGGTCTGAACAAGTAGGTAAACCCCAGTCCATGCATTAATGAAAAAAAAAAAAGGTAAAAACAGGTCCACTGGGCAGATATGACAAACAAGAAGGATGCAGCTGAGATCAGAAGAGGTAAAAGGCCCCAAATGCAGGCAAACAGGAGTCAGAAGGACTGAGGAATTTGAAAAAAAAAAAAATGCAGATTCCATATGATCTAGCAATCTCATGTCTAAACATTTATCCAAGAGAAATGAAAGCATTCAGTCAAAGACTTGTATATAAATTCATAGCAGCTTTATTCATAATAGTCCCCAAGTTGGAAAAAACCCAAATGGCCATCTGTGGGTGAATGGACAAGCAAATAGTGGAACACACATAAATGAAATACTACTCAGTAACGAAAAGAACAAAATGTGGTAATCTGATGTATTATTTGCCCAAATATTACCATGTATTTGTATGTTACCAACTTTGTTGCTTTGTCAGCAGCATGGAGTAGAAGAATTATTGTAAGGAATGCGTACCACAGAGGAAGAACAGAACTGGTAGGGATTTCAGGCACAAATGCAAGTCAGTGGAGAACATAGTTTTAATAGGGGCCCCTGGCTGGCACAGTTGGTGGAGTATGTGACTCTTGACCTCAGGGCCATGGGTTCAAACCCCATGTTGGGTATGGAGCCTACTTAAAAAAAAAAAGAAGAAGAGGAAGAAGGAAGAGGGGGAGGGGGAAGGGGGAGGGGAGGGAAGGGGGAGGGGAGGGGAGGGGGAGGGGGAGAAAAGAAAATAGTTTTAGTTTGGAGGGCATTCTGAACATTCTCTAAGCAAACTACAGAAGATTTCTACTCCATCAGAGAAAACTGTCGATTTTGGACACGTAAATGAGGTATTTGGATTCCTCTGGATACCACTCCCTCAAAAATTTAAAACTTAGCAATATTTATAATTTTTTCACTAGTTTCTTTCCCTTTTGAAAATGACACCTAGCTTCTTTCTCCTTTGAAAGTGATTAATGCAAAATCATTAAATGATAAAAGCTGCTGTTTCAGATTTTAGCATGGGAATGGAATTTCCTTTGTAAACTCTAGTTTACTGTGCCTAAAATCAGGAAAAAAATGGAATGGAGAAAGGTCCTCTTTAGAGATCTGTTATGGAATCTCTAAACTTGTATGAACTATTTGTGTACATATCGAAGTCTATTGGGAGAAATTCTACACTTAAGACCAAAAACATAGTCCTATGGCATTTGGAAGATGAAATTTATAAGCAGGCTGGTAATCAGTGGGAAGGTGTTTAATTTAGGATTTAGTCAGAGGATGGTTGAAGCCAAGACTTTAAAAGAAAGCAGTTTGGTTCTTTATGTACAGGTCTTTAGGTCAATAAATGATTATTACATATATAACTAATTCCCAGTTGAAATGAGCAGAAGAGTTTTCTTCACCAATAGTTATTGGTGAACTTCTCAGTGAGCTGGTTCTAAGTTTAACTTGTATTCTCCTAGTGAAAATTAACTGTAACTGTATTGTCTTCTGAATTCCTCCCTTTCTGAAGGATAGGAAGGGGTGGCACAAGATTGTCAAAGGGAAGAATCTCTAGCAATAAAATCAGAAGCTTTTAATATAATACAAAGAAGATAAAATTAATAAGCTCAACTTTGTTTACAGGTATGGTCTCTGCCCCATCCTCTGGAATAGAGATGTGTACAGAGCCCTCTATTAACTGCTAGGCAATTTTAAATGTTTCTTTCCTATAATGCATTCACAGAAACTGTTATAATATTTAGTGTTTTGTTCTCTCACCCAACCTCCTAATGTGAGTGCCATGACACAAAATGGGTGGAGGGGGGCAGAAATCAGGCATTGGAAGCAATCAAATAGGCAGGCTTTGGGGTGCCTGGGTGGCTCAGTTGCTTAAGCACCCAACTCTTGGTTTAAGGTCAGGTTATGATCTCAGGATAGTGAGATTAAGCCCTGCCTTAGGCTCTGTGCTGGGCATGGAGCCTGCTTGAAATTCTCTCTCTCCCTCTTCCTGTACCCCTCTCCCCACTGTTTCCACTCATGTGCTCTCTCTCTCTCTCTCTGTCCCTTTAAAAACAAAACAAAACAAAAGAATAGGCAGGCATGCTTGGACTCTCAGGAAACATTAGGAACACATCAGGTAACATTAAGGCAACTGTATCTATGAAAACTAGTGCTGTCTTAAAGCAATAAAAAGACAATTCACAAACTGGGAGAAGATATTTGCAAAACACATATCTGATAAAGGACTTACATTGATAATACACAAAGAACTTTTAAAACTCAACAATAAGAAAACAAAAAACTTGGTTTCTAAAACATGGGTTAAAGATCTGTGTAAATGCCTCACCAAAGAAGATATAGAGATGAAGGAAAAAAAAGGATATGGGGCGCCTGGGTGGCTCAGTTGTTAAGCGTCTGCCTTTGGCTCAGGGCGTGATCCCGGCGTTCTGGGATCAAGCCCCACGTCAGGCTCCTCCGCTGGGAACCTGCTTCTTCCTCTCCCACTCCCTCTGCTTGTGTTCCCTCTCTCACTGGCTGTCTTTCTCTCTGTCAAATAAATAAATAAAATCTTTAAAAAAAAAGGAGAGAAAAAAAGGATATGAAAGATGGTCAACATTATATGTCATTAGGAAATTTAAATTAAAACAACAATGAATGCCATTATATGCCTGTTACAATGGCTAAAATCCAAAACACTGACAACACCAAATGCTGACAAAGATGTGGAGCAACGGGAACTCTCATTCGTTGCCGGTGGAAATGTAGAATGGCAGAGCCATTTTAGAAAACAGTTTGGCCATTTTTTACAAATGTAAGCTTGCTATATGATCTAGCAACCATATCCCTATGTATTTACCAAAATGAGTTGTAAACTTATATCCACACAAAAACTTGCACATGAATGTTTATAGCGACTTCACTCATTATTGCCAAAAATTGGAAATGACCAATAGGAATGTCCTTCAGGTAAATGGGCAAACAAATTCTGGTAGATATATACAATGGACTATTATTCACTGTAATAAAATAAATATATATTTTATATTTAAATATAAATATTTGCAATAGTGATAAACATAAATGAGCTATCAAGACAGGAAAATACATGGGTAAATCTTTAACGTATATTGCTAAAAGAAAGAAGCCAGTCTAAAATGGTTACATGCTGTATGATTCCAACTGGAAATGATTTCCATTCTGGAAAAGACAAAACTATGGATACAGTAAATAGATCAGTGGTTGCCAAGGGTATAGGGGTAAGGCAAGAGGGATGACTAGAAGGAGCACAGAACATTTTTAAGGTGGTGAAGTTATTCTGTATGATATGATAATGGTGGACTCATGGTGTTATGAATTTGTCAAAACCCATAGCATGTGCGACATCAAGAGTTATCCTAATGTAAACTGTGACACTCAGTTAATAATACTGTATCACTATTGGTTCATCAATTACAGCAAACGTGCCAAGTTAATGTAAGATGTATATGTGTGTTGGGAGGGAAGGGTATATGGGAACTTTCTGTACTTTCTAGGTAAGTTTTCTGTAAATCTAAAATTGCTCTAAAATAGCCTATTAAAATAAAAAAATAACAAAATTAGGCTTTCTAGGCTATTAATTCCTCTAATTAATTAGAGAAAAACCTTTAACCTTTCCTTCCTGGCTTTTAGAGGTCATAACATCTGCTGACATTTATTATTCATTCAACAACTGCCTACTGAGAGCCAATAGCGCCAAGCACTGTTTTAGATCCTGGAGATACAACAGTGAACAAAATGAATCAAGCAGCTGCCCCTTTGGAGCTTACACTTTGTGGGGAAAGACAAATACATAAAAACATAATCATTAGAATAATTTCAGAGAGTGACAATCAATATGAAGGAAATTTTAAAATAAAAGCATAGTAATGGAATAGATCGTGATGGAGTAGGAGTTAGGGGAATCAGCTTTAGCTAGGGTAATCCTGGGTGGCCTCCCTGAGACAGTGTCTTTTTAACTGAGCCCTGAATGTTGAGGAGACACTACGGGGAAAGGTACATTAGGCAGGAGAAACAGGAAGTTTAAAGTCCCCAAATGAAAACATATTTGGAACGACTGAAGCTTCAAAAAGATAATCCATGTCACCAGGCATAGAGAATGAAGTAATAAGTGGCAGAAAATGAGGTTGGAGCAATGGAGGCACTGGATCCTACTGATACTTGTTTCCTTTTGTTCAGGGAAATTTCCAGAAGATAAAAGTTGTTCCCAGATTCCTTCCAGATGACTTTTTGAATTCAGCATATGTGTACCAGTCATCTGGATGAAGCCTCATTGTCCATTCTAAATAGTTAGCTGGCACCTACCTTACACCTGCAGAAGTAATGCAGGAAGAAGTAGCAACTACCACCAATAAGACTGCACCACATTTTTAAAAAAGATTTTGTTTATTTATTTGAGAGAGAGAACACGCATGAGTGGGGTTGGTGGGGGGCAGAAGGAGAGGGACAAGCAGACTCCCCACTGATCAGGGAACCTGACATGGGGCTTGATCCCAGGACCCAGAGATCATGACCCAAGATGAAGGTAGACGTTTAACCAACTGAGCCACCCAGGTGCCCCAAAACTGCACCATATTTTGCCTAATATTCTGTAACTAAATATTTTGTTCAGAAACATGAAAAGTTTCAAACATGATGAAAATAACAAAATGGATATCAAAATACTCATAGCCCAGATTTATTGGAAGTTAACAATCGGCCATTTTGCTTCACAGCTTTCTTTGTTTTCGCTTGTTTTTTAAATAAGGTATTATAGAATACAGTTAAAGCCTAGGCTCCCATCCCTTTCCCCTGCCCTTCTCTCCTGAGGTAGTTACTGTTCTGAAGTTGGTACTATTTCTGGACATATTTTAGCCATTTTCTATAAATATATTTTTACCCATAAACAATAGACAGTATTTCTTCAGGTATCTTTTTTATGACCCTTCTATGGACTATATCTTGATTCTTTTTGACAGGATGCCACTGAATAGCTGTCAAAAAAAAAAAATCAGTCTAAAAGAACTGGAGATCACACCCTCATTTATGGAGTGGAGCATACTAGGGAATGACACAGCCACCATGAAGTAGGTTCAGGTAAGAAGTATCTGCTCTGATAATTGGCAAGCAATGAAGGAAAGATCTTTCTAGAAAATACGGATATAGGGAACTAGCACTGAAACATATTGACAAATAACAGTTGACTGAGGTTCATTTTATTCATTCATTTTACCAAGATTTATTGAACTATGTGTCCCCTGCGAACACACAAGTGATTAGGACAAACCCCTTGCCTACAAGGTGTGTAGGTATGGTCCCAGGTTGAACTAGAATGCTATTCTCCTCTGGAAGTAAAGAAGTAAAAAATTTAAAAATATTTAAGTTTTGTGAAGGCAGACAATGAATCCTTGGTGGTGGTTTCCACGATATATGTTGAACCAAGAATCAGAATCCACTTTAGGAAAATAGAGGCAAATGCTGGGAAAATCATGACATGAAATGTATGTCCTCTCACTTCCTCAGTGGCATCATGGCATCGTTTTGACGTTTCTTACCTTTCTTTATCTTATGCTATTTCCTTCATCGCTAACTTTCAAAGATATTTGCTCCATGTATTTTTAAGATTCACGTAAGTATTATCATACCTCATATATATTTTTGTAACTTGCTATTTTCCCCTCAAAATTGTTTGAGCTGTTTCTAGGTTAATTTAAGTAAATAAGATTAACGATTTTAAATCATGTATGTTGATGTATGTTGTTTCATATTAAGAATAAACCACAGTTTACATATTCATTTTCCTTCTGATAAGCAGTTTAACTATTTGCAAGAACGCTGCAATGAAAATCCCTATACACTTTTCTGTCTAGCCATCTGAAAGAGTTTCTCAAAGGTGTATACCTGAATATGGACTTGCTCGGTCATCAGGTATGCACATGTTTGATTTTATCAGGTGAAGCAGAAACTTCTAGTTTCCAACCCCAAAACTCATTCTTCCTTGATTTTCAGTTGGACACATGGACGTATGAAGAGACATTTCCCACCCTCCCTTGCTAAGTATGATGATTTAACTAAAATTTGGCTAATAATGTGTAAGTGGAAATGGCCTATGGCAGCTTTCAGTGTATTACCTTAAAAGACAGCTGGCATATATCATTTGCCCTTTCTTTTGCTTTGTTCCTTTCCTCTCTACTGTCATCAGGAGTATAGATGTGATGACTAGAGGTGAGGTGACTGTGAGCACAGGGGCCCCACTGCAGGAAAGTCAGAACCAAAAGGAGCTTGTGGGTACCCTTCTGGAGCCATTTTACTAGCAACAAACTTTATTCCTTGAGAGTTTGTAAGAAAAATCTGAATTTCTTTCTTGTATAATCCCCTATTGTCTTCAGTTTTCTGTCACAGCTAGCCAGGTATAATCCTAACGAATGCACTAATACTCTACCCTAGTTTCCACTGGTTGTGCCATTTAATTACCACCCCCCCACAAGCCGCAAAAGAGCTTGTAATTATAATACCTTATTTTATAACTGTTCAAAGCATTTTATAACTACATCTCACCTTTACCCTTCCATGTCATGCGGGAAAGTAAAACAAGTGCATTAGGTCTCCACTCAGTAGTGCGGAGTGTTAGAACCTAGGAAGTTCAATGACTTGACCAAGGTCTCTGGTAGGGTGGTATCAAGGATAAATATAATGTCTCACAGACAGATACTGTGCTCCTGTGGGGCTACCTGAAGAGAGATTCTTTTGAAAGTGTTCTAGTTATGCTGACAGACGTTACCTCTTCTACTCCCAGCTAATTCCCGTAACATTGTGATAAAAGTCTATCGTTAGCTGTCCTATTGCGAAGCCAGAGTATATTGAGTCACAGCTTAGAATGTGCATTTTGGGCATTGGCTTGGACTGGGGACAGTGAGTCCAACTCAAGAAGCTAATTGGTTTACAGAGATGGAAGGATAAAGTATACGTTCGTCAAAGAACACTAGTCAATTGCCTGGTCTCTTGGCACTGTCTGCCAGCCAATTTTCAGACTGATACTGGCATTGAATCCGAAACAGTCACGGATCTCCCTGCACAGCTGGAGAGCATTGGGCTAAATGAGCAGAATTTGAAAAGGAAGAAGAAACTGAGACCTACTTCTATTTAAAACATATTTTTTGCCCTTTTTTGCTAATATGGGAATGACTTCCAGAAAATGGAGTGGTGTCAGAACCATCCAAGCTGCTGGGCAGGGTGGGAGAGGATGTGCTGGAGTCACTCTTGAGGACAGAAGTAAGTTTCCCAGGAAATGTCCAGAAGTGCTTGTTGCCTGGGACTTGAAATGGCCTGAAGATGTGTTTCTGGCTGTTGTGTCCCTAACGGGGTTTTGTAAGCACATCAGAGTACACACATGCATTATAGGGAACTTTGGGGTTTGGTTGATGTCAAGTCAAAGGGATCATGAGTTCCTATCTCCTCCAAGAAGATGTTGGCCACCATCAATTTCTTTGTCACCTCTGATGTCAGGGTGCAAGGGACCTTGAGTAGAGAAGCATATTTGTTATAGATATACAGAAAGAAGAGGAAAGAAAGATGAGAGACAGACAACTCTGTATACTTTGGCTTCCTATGAATTGAACCCTAAATCAGGTAATTCTAAATATATTCTCTTTAAAAATTTCCACTCTGCCAAATGTGTCTTCAGCTATTATGGGAAATTAAACTGCCAAATTTTAAATCTATTTTCAACACCACTGAAAATTATAAATAGAGAAGAATTACCTATAAATCAAGCTCACTGTGCTACAGGATACAATCCAGTTCATATATGCCCAATAAATGCCAGCGGATTTTCCAAACCAGAAGTTAACTGTCTGTGCTCGATGTGGGAGGGCAACATACATACTTAATAAAATTTAAAATCCAGGCCTCAGGGCTCAACAAATTCAGTTCCTGCTACTGAATTTCTTCTTGAAAATAACATAGTGCATTGAAAATGGAAAGTCTAAGGAACTGGAATTTCTACTGAAATGCGACAGAGGCTCTGCTGCATTTAATCAACTGACATGAGACACTTGGCTCTGGCTGAACCATAAAGGCTCTGTTTGTATCAGATTCTGCCTCCTACTGATGGGGAGGACTGATGATAGAGTGCCATGTGGACAGTGTTGTGAGCAGATCATTATGCAGTGGGAAGACTATACTGGATAGGGATTCTGGACACCTAGTTTCTAGCTCCCGTGTTGCCTCTAACTAGTTCTGAAGTCTTGGGTGATCTTTTCGCCTCAGTCTCCATTCTTGTAAAATAGGAAAATGGAAGATACTCTTTAATATCTAGTCTAGCTTTAGTGGTCTGCGATTATCTCACAATGTACTCCACCGATTGGGATTGCTTCTGATGAGAACAGAATATAACAATGTGGTGAAAACTTCCAGTGCTTAACCATATCCAATTCTCTCCTTTCTGGATCCATTACATAGGTAGGGACATGTGACTCCTTCAGATCGATAGGCGGTAGATATGATGTCTGCCTGGGTCAAAGATTGGAAGAGCAATGTGAGTTTTTCATTGTCTCTGTTCCCCTGCCACGGCAACCCTGCAAGGGAAATGCTGAAATAGTAGAGCCACAAGGTGGAAATGATCTGATCACGGATAGTGGAAGAGAGTTGCCCTGGAGAGTCATTAAACTTGCAAAGAACTCGGGAGAGCAAGACATACAAGAGACTTTGAGGTTTTTAATTGCCATGTTGTCTGGTCTGTACACAACATATCATTGCCTCAGACCCAGGTGACACACCCAGCATGACCCATTTTCACCCATGTAGCCGATGACTA